>NW_028274808.1:151608002-152227065 GCF_037043125.1 Eumetopias jubatus
GGAGTTTTTAAAGACATTACCACAATAGTGTTGGCTCTGTTGCAAAAGAGGTTGAATACCTTTCACTTCTAGAAGTACTGTCTGTTGGGTGTTTTCATTTACTTCCTGAAGCATTGATAGCTATCCAACTATAACTGGCATCACTCTTGCTCCTGGACTTTTTTAATATTTCTCTAAAACATTTCCAAAGCAACCATGAGCCCAAACCAGCTACAAAATAACACAGCTATATGATACCAATGTGGCTTATATTAATTCTTTTTAAAGGCCCATGTGATGGACTCAGATAGTAGAGCATAAATAAGACCAGAAATGCAGGTCCTAATAGTGTGTCACACAATAGGTAAAATAACATATCATTGTAACAAATGTAGTTGTTTTGATTCTGTATCACTAAAAAATTTAGTTTGTAAATTACTCCCTCTTTTTTTAAAATGTCACTTTTTCTAAAAAAGATTTATTTATTTATTTGAGAGAGTGAGAGAGAAGGAAAGAGAGTGTACACGTGGGTGGGGAGGAACAGAAGGAGAGGGAGAGAGAATCTTAAGCAGACTCTGCACTGAGGCCAGACACTGGGCTCTAATCCACCACCCTGAGATCACCAAATGAGCCAAAACCAAGAGTTGGATGCTTAACCAATTGCACTCCACAGGTGCCCACCCTTTCTAAAGATTTATTTATTTAATTTATTCCATCTTATTATAAGATCAGGATAATTAAAATTCTGAATAGGTTTGTCAGAGTCAAATGAATAAAACCCATAATAGGCAAAATTAGATATATGCTGAGATATAAGTATGGATTTTAAATGGGAGCCAAACTTTTATTTTTTTTTTTAAGATTTTATTTATTTATTTGTCAGAGAGAGATAGAGCACAAGCAGGGGGAGTGGCAGGCAGAGGGAGAAGCAGGCTCCCCACTGAGCAAGGAGCCCAATATGGGACTCCATCCCAGGACCCCAGGATCATGACCTGAGCTGAAGGCAGATGCTTAACTGACTGAGCCACCTAGGCATCCCAATGGGAGCCAATCTTTTAAACCAAACGGAAACAAATTTTAATTTATACTTGGACGGCATGCTTTACTGAACAGATCTGTTGGATTATTTCAGGTGTTTCTCTTTATTTAAATACAGAAAGAAAAAAACAAATTTATTTTTCATTAAACACTTTTTAAAAAGATTTACTTATTTATCAATTTATTTATTTGAACGAGAGAAAGAGCATAAGCTGAGGGAGGGGCAGAGAGAGAGGGAGAGAATCCTCAAGCAGACTCCCTGCTGAGTGCAGAGCCTTACACAGGGCTCCAGCATTGGACCCTGAGATCATGAAATCATGAGCCAAAATCAAGAGTCAGACACTTAACCAAATTAGCCACGCAGGCACCCCTAAGCAGTTTTTATTTAAGAAGTCATTACAATTATTTATTTAAGTATCTATTTAATTCTTGTTAGTTAACATATAGGGTAATATTAGTTTCAGATGTACAATATAGGGATTCAACACTTCCATACAATACCTGGTGCTCATCAAAAGTGTACTCCTTATTCCCCATCACCTATTTAACCCAAACCCCTGCCCACCCACCATCTGGTAACCATCAGTTTGTTCTCTAAAGTTAAGAGTCTCTTTCTTGGCTTCCCTTTCTCTCTCTCTCTTTCTTTCTTTTTCCCCTCTGCTCATTTCTTGTATTTCTTAAATTCCACATATGAGTAAAATCATATGGTGTTTGTTATTCTTGGACTGACTTATTTTACTTGACATAATACTCTCTACCTCCAACCATGTCATTGCAAATGGCAAGATTTCATTATTTTTCTATGACTGAGTAATATTCCATTGTGTGTGTGTATATATATACACATACACACTACACACACACACACACACACACACACACACCTGCACACACACACATATCTTCCTATCCAATCATCAGTCAATGGACATTTGGGCTGTTTCCATAATTTGGCTATTATAGATAATGTTGCTATAAACACTGGGGTGCATATATCCCATTAAATTCATATTTTGCGGTAAATACCTCATAGGAAAATTGCTGGGTCATAGGGTAGTTCTATTTTAAACTTTTTGAGGAATTTCCATATTATTTTCCAGAGTGGCTGCACCACTTTTCATTCCCACCAACAGTATAAGAGGGTTCCCCTTTTTCCACACCCTCCCCAACATCTGCTGTTTCCTAGGTTGTTAATTTTAGCCTTTCTGACAGGTGAGAGCTGGTATCTCATTGTGGTTTTCATTTGTATTTTCCTGATGATGAGTGATGTTGAGCATCTTTTTATGTGTCTGCTAACCATCTGGATGTTTTCTTTAGAAAAAAATGTCTTCTGGTCCCTTCTTAACTGGATTATTTGTGTTTTGTGTGTTCAGTTTGATAAGTTCTTTATAGATTTTGGATACTAACCCTTTATCAGATATGCCATTTGCACATATCTTCTCCCATTCTGTAGGTTGACTTTTAGTTTTGTGGATTGTTTCCTTCACTATGTAAAGGTTTTTATTTTATTTTTTGTGTATTTTTTTATAATTTCATTAAATTTTTTATTGTTATGTTAATCAAAATACATTACATTATTAGTTTATGATGTAGTGTTCCATGATTCATTGTTTGTGCATAAAACACAGTGCTCCACGCAGAACGTGCCCTCTAAATACTCATCAGCAGGATAACCCATCACCCAACCGCCCTCCCCTCTAGAACCCTCAGTTTGTTTCTCAGAGTCCATCATCTCTCATGGTTCGTCTCCCCCTCCAATTTACTCCCCTTCATTCTTCCCCTCCTGCTATCTTCTTCTTTTTTTTTATTCTTAACATATATTGCATTATTTGTTTCAGAGGTACAGATCTATGATTCAACAGTCTTGCACAATTCACAGTGCTCACCATAGCACATGCCCTCCCCAATGTCTATCACCCAGCCACCCATCCCTCCCATGCCCCACCACTCCAGCAACCCTCAGTTTGTTTCCTGAGATTAAGAATTCCTCATATCAGTGAGGTCATATGATACATGTCTTTCTCTGATTGACTTATTTCACTCAGCATAACACCATCCAGTTCCATCCACGTCATCGCAAATGGCAAGACCTCATTCCTTTTGATGGCTGCATAATATTCCATTCTGAATATATACAACATCATCTTTATCCATTCATCTGTCGATGGACATATTGGCTCTTTCCACAGTTTGGCTATTGTGGACATTGGTGCTATAAACATTGGGGTGCATGTACCCCTTTGGATCCCTACATTTGTATCTTTGTGGTAAATACCAGTAGTACAATTGCTGGATTGTATGGTAGCTCTATTTTCAACAGTTTGAGGAACCTCCATACTGTTTTCCAGAGTGGTTGCACCAGCTTGCATTCCCACCAACAGTGTAGGAGCGTTCCCCTTTCTCCGCATCCCCGCCAACATCTGACTTTTCCTGACTTGTTAATTTTAGCCATTCTGACTGGTGTGAGGTGGTATCTCATTGAGGTTTTGATTTGGATTTCCCTGATGCCAAGCGATGTTGAGCACTTTTATATGTGTCTGTTGGCCATTTGGATGTCTTCTTCGGAAAAATGTCTGTTCATGTCTTCTGCCCATTTCTTGATTAGATTATTTGTTCTTTGGCTGTTGAGTTTGATAAGTTCTTTATAGATTTTAGATACTAGTCCTTTATCTGATATGTCATTTGCAAATATTTTCTCCCATTCTGTCGGTTGTCTTTTGGTTTTGTGGACTGTTTCTTTTGCTGTGCAAAAGCTTTTTATCTTGATGAAATCCCAATAGTTCATTTTTGCCCTTGCTTCCCTTGCCTTTGGCGATGTTTCTAGGAAGAAATGCTGTGGCTGAGGTCGAAGAGGGTGCTGCCTGTGTTCTCCTTTAGGATTTTGATGGACCCCTCCCTCACATTTAGGTCTTTCAACCACTTTGAGTCTATTTTTGTGTGTGGTGTAAGGAAATGGTCCAGTTTCATTCTTCTGCATGTGGCTGCCCAATTTTCCCACACCATTTGTTGAAGAGACTGTCTTTTTGCTACTGGACATTCTTTCCTGCTTTGTCAAATATTAGTTGACCATAGATTTGAAGGTCCATTTCTGGGGTCTCTATTCTGTTCTATTGATCTATCTGTCTGTTTCTGTGCCAGTACCATACTGTATGATGATGACAGCTTTGTAATAGAGCTGGAAGTCCGGAATTGTGATGCAGCCAGCTTTGCTTTTCTTTTTCAACATTTCTCTGGTTATTCGGGGTCTTTTCTGGTTCCATACATATTTTAGGATTATTTCTTCCATTTCTTTGGAAAAAGTGGATGGTATTTTGATAGGGATTGCATTGAATGTGTAGAATGCTCTAGGTAGCATTGACATCTTCACAATATTTGTTCTTCCAATCATGTGCATGGAACATTTTTCCATTTTTTGTGTCTTCCTCAATTTCTTTCAAGAGTATTCTACAGTTTTCTGAGTACAGATCCTTTGCCTCTTGGTTAGATTTATTCCTAGGTATCTTATGCTTTTGGGTGCCATTGTAAAAGGTATTGACTCCTTAATTTCTCTTTCTTCTGTCTTCTTGTTGGTGTATAGCAATGCCACTGACTTCTGTGCATTGATTTTATATCCTGCCACTTTACTCAATTCCTGTATGAGTTCTAGTAGTTTTGGGGTGGAATCTTTTGGGTTTTCCCCACAATATCATATCATCTGCAAAGAGTGAGAGTTTTACTTCCTCTTTGCCGATTTGGATGCATTTGATTTCTTTTTGTTGTCTGATTGCTGTGGCTAGGACTTCTAATACTCTGTGGAATAGCAGTGGTGATAGTGGACATCCCTGCTGTGTTCCTGACCTTAGGGGGAAAGCTCTCAGCTTTTCCCCATTGAGAATGATATTCGTTGTAAGGTTTTCATAGATGGCTATTATTATATTGAGGTATGTACCCTCTATCCCTATACTCTGAAGAGTTTTGATCAAGAAAGGATGCTGTACTTTCTCAAATGCTTTTTCTGCATCTATTGAGAGGATAATGAATCTTGTTCTTTCTTTTGTTAATATATTGTATCACGTTGATTGATTTGTGGATGTTGAACCAACCTTGCAGCCCAGGGATAAATCCCACTTGGTCATGGTGAATAATCCTATTATCGTACTGTTGGATCCTATTGGCTAGTAATTTGGTGAGAACATTTACATCCGTGTTCATCAAAGATATTGGTCTGTAGTTCTCCTTTTTGTTGGGGTCTTTGTCTGGTTTTGGGATCAAGGTAATGGTGGCCTCCTAAAATCAGTTTGGAAGTCTTCCTTCCATTTCTATTTTTTGGAACAGTTTCAGGAAAATAGGTATTAATTCTTCTTGAAATGTTTGGTAGAATTCCCTTGGGAAGTCATCTGGCCCTCGGCTTTTGTTTTTTGGGAGATTTTTGATGATTGCTTCAATTTCCTTAGTGGTTGTAAGTCTCTTCAGGTTTTCTATTTCTTCCTGGTTCAATTTTGGTAGTTGATACATCTCTAGGAATGCATCCATTTCTTCCAGGTTATCTAATTTGCTGGTATATAGTTTCTCATAATATGTTCTTTTAATTGTTTGTATTTCTATGGTGTTGGTTGTGATCTCTCCTCTTTCATTCATGATTTTGTTGATTTGGGTCACTTCTCTCTCTTTTATTTTAATATATTTTTTTAAGATTTTATTGATTCATTTATTTGAGAGAGAGAGAGAAACAGCATGAGAGGGAAGAGGGTCAGAGGGATAAACAGGCTCCCTGCTGAGCCGGGAGCCAGATGTGGGACTCGATCCCAGGACTCTGGGACCATGACTTGAGCCGAAGGCAGTTGCTTAACCAACTGAGCCACCCAGGCGCCCTCTCATTTCTTTTGGATAAGTCTGGCCAGGGTTTATCAATCTTGTTAATTCTTTCAAAGAACCAGCTCCTAGTTTCGTTGATCTGTTCTACTGTTCTTTTGGTTTCTATTTCATTGATTTCTGCTCTGATCCTTATTATTTCTCTTCTCAGGCTGGGTTTAGGCTTTTTGCTGTTTGTTCTCGATCTCCTTTAGGCGTAGGGTTATGTTGTGTATTTGAGACCTTTCTTGTTTCTTAAGAAAGTTTTGTATTGCTATATACTTTCCTCTCAGGACTGCCTTTGCTGTATCCCAAAGATTTTGAACAGTCGTGTTTTCATTTTCATTGGTTTCCATGAAATTTTTTAATTCTTCTTAAATTTTCTGGTTGGTGCATTCATTCTTTAGTAGGTAGCTCTTTAGCCTCCACGAATCTGAATTCTTCCCGACTTTCCTCTTGTGATTGAGTTCTACTTTCAAATTACTGTTGTCTGAAAATATGCAGGGAATAATCCCAATCTTTTGGTACTGGTTGAGACCTGATTTGTGACCTAGGATGTGATCTATTCTGGAGAATGTTCCATGGGCACTAGAGAAGAATGTGTATTCCGTTACTTTGGGGTGGAATGTTCTGAATATGTCTGTGAAGTCCATTTGGTCCAACGTGTCATTTAAAGTCTTATTTCCTTGTGATCTTTTGCTTAGATGATCTGTCCATTTCAGTCGGGGGGGTGTTAAAGTCCCCCACGATTATTGTATTGTTGTCAATGTGTTTCTTTGCTTTTGTTATTAATTGCCTTATAGAATTGGCTGCTCCCATGTTAGGGGCATAGATATATACAAATTGTTATATCTTCTTGTTGGATAGACACTTTAAGTAGGATATAGTGTCCTTCCTCAAATCTTATTACAGTCTTTGTTTTAAAATCTAATTTGTCTGATATAAGGATTGCCACCCCAGCTTTCTTTTGGTGTCCATTAGTATGGTAAATGGTTTTCCATGCCCTCACTTTCAATCTAGGGGTGTCTTCGTATCTAAAATGAGTCTCTTGTCGACAGCATATCGATAGGTCTTGTTTTTTAATCCAATCTGATAGCCTGTGTCTTTTGATTGGGGCATTTAGCCCCTTTACATTCAGGGTAACTATTGAAAGATATGAATTTAGTGCCATTTTATTGCCTGTAAGGTGCCTGTTACTATATATTGTCTGTGTTCCTTTCTGGTCTATGCTGCTTTTAGGCTCTCTCTTTGCTTGAGGACCCCTTTCAATATTTCTTGGAGGGCTGGTTTCATGTTTGCAAATTCCTTTAGTTTTTGTTTTTCTTGGAAGTTTTTATCTCCCCTTCTATTTTCAATGACAGCCTAGCTGGATATAGTATTTTTGGGTGGATATTTTTCTCGTTTTTTGCTCTGAAGATATCATGCCAGTCCTTTCTGGCCTGCCAGGTCTCTGTGGATAGGTCTGTTGCGAGTCTAATATTTCTACCATTATAGGTTACATATCTCTTCTCCTGAGCTGCTTTCAAGATTTTCTCTTTGTCTCTGACACTCGGACGTTTTAATATTAGATGTCAGGGTGCTGACCTATTTTTATTGAATTTGAGAAGGGTTCTCTGTGTCTCCTGGATTTTGATGCCCGTTTCCTTCCCCACTCTAGGGAAGTTCTCTGCTATAATTTGCTCCAATATACCTTCTGCCCCTCTCTGTCTTTCTTCTTCTTCTGGGATCCCAATTATTCTAATGTTGTTTCATCTTATTGTATTGCTTATCTCTCGAATTCTGCCCTCGTGATCCAGTAGTTGTTTATCTCTCTTTTTCTCAGCTTCTTTATTTTCCATCATTTGGTCTTCTATATCACTGATTCTCTCTTCTGCCTCATTTATCCTAGCAGTTAATGCCCCCATTTTGGATTGCACCTTATTAATAGCTGTTTTGATTTTGACTTGGTTAGATTTTAGTTCTTTTACTTCTCCAGGAAGGGTTTCTCTAATAACTTCCATGCTTTTTCAAGCCCAGCTACTATCTTTAAAATCATAATTCTGAACTCTAGGTCCAACATTTTACTAATGTCCGTATTGAGTAGGTCCCTGGCAGATGGTACTACCTCTTGTTCTTTTTGTTGAGGTGATTTTTTCATCTTGTCATTTTGTCCAGAGGAGAATAGATGAATGAGTGAACAAAACGCTAACAGGTTAAAAACTTCCCCAGAAAATATACTCTAAACAAATCAGAAAACACCTGAAACCAGGGGAAAAGAAGGTGCAAGAAAGAAAAAAGTAAGAGAAAAAAAAGAAAAAGAAAAAGATAAAAACAAACAAAAACAGAACAAAAAATACCCAGAATATTATCAAATATGATAAGCCTCTGCATAGATCAGTGCCACACACTAGATTTTGGGTGTATTTTGGTCTGTTAGAAGAAAGTGCCTCCTAAAATTTTAAAGAAAGAAAGACTTATATATGTACAAAATAAGGGTTGATACAATGAAGGGATGGAATATGACTGTAAAGATGAAAATTATAAAAAATTTTTAAAAAGATATTGACAAGGTGCTTGAAAAAAGAAAGAAGATGATTAAAATAAAGAAAAAAAGAGAGAAGGAAAGAAAAAAAGGGGAGAGAATGTGATCAGGCAGGAGACTAGAACAAAGCCATACACTAGAGATTTAGGGTATATTTTGATATGTTAGAAGAAACTATATCTTAAAATTTTAAAGGGAAAACATATATATATATATATATTCCAAAAATAAGGGTAACTACAATGAAGGGATAGAATATGACTCTAAAAATGAAAAATAAAAATGTTTTTTTAAAAAAGGGATTGGTAAGATATTGGTTGAAAAAGGGAAAAAGAAAAATTCAAAAAAAAAAGAAAACTTAAAAAAATAACTTTGAGAGACCAATGAATCATGGTAAAAAAGCCATGAATTCTATGTGCAGTATTCCCCTAACGCTGGAGTTCTGCCATTCTCATTGATTGGTAAACTTGGTCTTGGCGGGCAGTTCGTGCTGATATTCTGGGGGAGAGGCCTGTTGCCGTGGTTCCCAAATGTCTTTGCCGGAGGCGGAATTGCCCCGCCCTTGTGGGTCTGGGCTAAGTAATCCGCTCGGGTTTGCTCTCAGGAGCTTTGTTCCCTGGAAGGTTTCCAGTACAGCTTTGGAGAACGAGAGTGAAAATGGCGGCCTCCCAATCTCCTACCCGGAGGAGCCGAGAACTCGGGGCCCTGCTCCTCAGTGTGCCCCCAGAGAAAAGCAGTCAGTCACTCCCGTCTCCCAGGTCTCCAGCTGCACTCCGTGCTCACCCGGCCTGTGATCAAGTGTTTATATCTCTGGCACCCGACCCCGTGTGGAGTCTCCAAACCCAGCAGTTCCCTGTGGTGCACTCCTACGGCGCTCCTCCCAGGGGAGGAAGGGGAGTCTCCCCAGCTCTGCCACTTGTTGGGTCCCTGCTGGAGGAGCAGCGGCCTGACTGGGCCACGGATCACAGTTTATGGCAACCCCAAGCTGAGAGCCCGCGCCTCGGCTCCGTCTCTGCAGCCGGCTTCCCCGCTCCGATCCCTGGGAGCTCTGCCGCAATCAGGCACCCCCAGTCTTTCTGTGACCCCGAGGGTCCTGAGACCACACTGTCCCACGAGGGTTCCACCCCCGCTTAGCCATTGGAGTGACGTCCCTCAGCGGAGCTGGCTTCTAAAAGTTCCGATTTTGTGCTCCACGGCTCTATCACTTGCCAGAAGCGGCCGATGGAGGCCTCCTCCCCCGCCGTCTATCCTCCCGAATATTGCCTCAGATTCACTTCTCCGCACGTCCTACCTTCCAGAAAGTGGTCACTTTTCTGTTCAGAGAGTTGTTGCTATTCTTTTCTTCAAGTTCCTGTTGAGTTCGTAGGTGTTCAGAATGGTTTGATCCCCATCCAGCTGAATTACTGGGACCAGACGAAATCCAGGTCTCCTACTCCTCCTCCTTCTTGCTCCGCCCCCGCTTTTTATTTTGACGAAGTCCCAATAATTTATTTTTTGCTTTTGGGTCCCTTGCTTCAGGAGACATATGTACTAAGAAGTTGTTATGATTTATGTCAAAGAGGTTACTGCATGTGTTCTCCTCTAATGATTTCATGTCTCACATTTAGGTCTTTAATCCATTAAAGAGAGAGAGCACAAGCAGGGGGGAGCGGCAGGCAGAGGGAGAGGAAGAAGCAGGCTCCTGGTGGAGCAGGGAGCCTGATGCGGTGCTTAATCCCAGGACCCTGGGATCATGACCTGAGCTAAAGGCAGATGCTTAAACGACTGAGCCACCCAGGTGCCCCTTTTGAGGCTTGTTTTGTGACCCAATATGTGATCTGTTCTAGAGAATGTTTCATGTGCACTTGAAAAGAATATATATTCTGCAGTTTTAGGATGGAATGTTCTTAATATATTTAAGTCCATCTGGTCCAGTGTGTCATTCAAAGCCATTGTTTCCTTGATGATTTTCTGTTTAGATGATCTGTCCGTTGATGTAAGTGGGGTGTTAAAGTCTCTATTATTGTGTTATCACCAATTAATTATTTTATGCTTTGTTACTAATTGTCTTATATATTTGGGTGCTTCTATGATGGGTGCATAAATATTTACGGTTGTTGTATCTTGATGCATTGTCTCCTTTAGGATTATTTCTTTGTCTCTTTTTACAGTCTTTGTTTTAAAGTCTAGTTATTCTGCTATAAGTATTGCTACTCTGGCTTTCTTTTGACATCCATTTGTGTGATAAATGTTTATCCACCCCCTTACTTTCAATCGTCAGGTGTCTTTAGGTCTAAAATTAGTGGGCAGCATATTATTTTTTTTTATCCATCCCAATATCCTGTGTCTTTTGATTAGAGCGTTTAGTCCATTTTCATTCAGAGTAATTATTGACAGATATGTATTTATTGCCATTTTATTACTTGTTTTGCCATTGTTTCTTGGGATTTTCTCTGTTCCTTTCTACTCTTTGTCACGTTTGGTCTTTCTTTCCCATTCAAAGAGTCCCTTTTAATGTTTCTTGCAGGGCTGTTTTAGTGGTCACAAACTCCTTTAGTTTTTGTTTGTCTAGGAAATTTTATTTCTCTTTCTGTTCTGAATGCCAGCCTTGCTGGATAAAGTATTCTTACCTGCATTCCCCCCTCCATTCAGCACCTTGAATGTATCATGGCATACCCCTCTGGCCTGCCAAGTTTCTGTGGAGAGACCTGCTGCAACCTGATTTGTCTTCCCTTGTAGGTTAGGGATTTATTTTCCCTTGCTGCTTTCAGGATTCTTTCCTTATCTCTGTACTTTGCAAATTTTACTACAATATGTCTTGCTGTACAGCAGCTTTTGTTGATTTTGATGGGAGTTTTCTGTGCCTCCTGGATTTGGAGGACAGTTTCCTTCCCCAAATTAGGGAGGTTTTCTGCTATTATTTCTTTCAATAAAATTTTTGCCCCCTTTTCTCACTCTTCATCTCCTAGGACTCCTAGAATATGATGTTATTACATGTGATGGAGTCATTGAATTCCCTAAATCTATTCTCAGGTTCCATAATTCTTTCTCATGTTCAGCTTTATTATTTTTCATTATTTCGTCTTCTAGGTCACTTATTCATTCCCCTGCTTTTTCCATCCTGCAGTTCATTGCATTGCACCTGTTTCTAATCTCATTTATTGCATTCTTCATTTCTGAGTGATTCTTTTTTAATTATTTTATATCTGTGGTAAGGGTCTCACTGATGTCTTCTATTCTCAAGCCAAATGTCCTTATGATTATTGCTTTAAATTCTTCATCCAGCATGTTACTTATAACTTTTTGGCTTAGGTCTCTGGCTATGGCCTTATCTTGTTTCATTTGGAATAAATTCTGCTGTCTTGGCATTTTGTCTAAGTCTCTGCCTTCTTCTCTGTGTTAGAAAAGCCAGTTATGTCTCCTGCTTCTGAAATTAACAGCTTTATGAGGAAGAGGTCATGTAGTGCCCAGGACCTGGTGTGTCAGTGAGTGTCTCTGGTGTATGCTGTGTGCCCTCTACTGTTGTGTTTTGGCTGCTCTATCCTTTAGGCCAGTTGTCTGCAGTCTCTTCTTGCCTGCTGTGGGCAGTGCTTAGTCCCTGACCTGAATGTGGCCACTTTTAACAAGGCATGCTCTGTTCTGCTTATGAAATGAAATCTGACACCCCTTCCGCAAGAACTGAGGCCCTGCCGAACTCTGGTTGGGAGGTGTGGTGTGGGCAGGGATTTGTGCTGGTCATTTGGGGGTGGGGGGCACTGTACTGGGTACTTGCTGAGGCAAACATGACTGAGAGGGACAGTTCTATCAGAGGGTAGGGGAGTGGGGCTTGGTATAAGCAAGTTAGGTACCCAGGGTTAGAGCTGTGCTGCTTCCTGCAGGTGGTTCTGTGTTTATGCTGAGGAGCAGGGAAGAGAAACGTCACCAGCCAGCTCCTTTGTCCCCAGAGAGGCATCTCTGTGACTATTGCCTCTCAGGGAAGCACTCTGAGAAGAGGGAATAATTTTCTCTCTGTGTGCCCCAATTTTTCAAATTATTGTTTCTGTGTTGTCTGCCCCCAGATTGTTTCCTTGCCTGCTCTCCAGGAGTAGCACTGTGCCCTCCAGGCTCTATCCCAGCCAAGCCTGATGACTTTTATGTATATATGTATGTATGTATGTGTGTATGTATGTATGTTTGTATTTTTTTAACTAGGTTCCACACCCAGTTTGAGGATTGAACTCATTACCCTGAGATCAAGAGTTTCATGCTCTTCCAACTGAGCCAACCAGGCATCCCAAGCCTACTGACCTTTAAAACTGCAGACTTTAGAGATGTGGGGTGAGCAGCAGTGGCTTGTGCTGGTCTTCTGGGGGAGAGGCCTGCCATGCTGGGATTGTGGCAAACTTGACTGAGAAGGATAGTCCTGCCAGAGCACAGGGTGTGGGGTTAAGTGTTAGCAAGTTAGGCAGCCAGTGTCAGTGCTACACTGCTTCCTGCAAGTGGCTCTGTTTTACAATTAAATAATTTCTGAATATATTGTATTTTAAACATTATTCTTGACAAGCATTTTTGTGCATGCTAATAATGTGATTAGAATGTTTTTTTCTCTTTTATCCACTTTGGACTTTTACATTCTTCAAGACCTATTCAGATATCACCTTTATGAAATCCTCCATGTTTCTCCAGAGACATAGAGTTGACATCAGACTACTTCTCCAATTAGACTGTAAACAACCAGATGACAATAGCTGAGTTTTATTACATCTTTGTAGAAGGTAGGAACCCCCAGTACTTATTATAAGAAGTGGCACAAAAATATTAATTTTCCCTTTTAAATTTAATAATGTCTTCAATTTATATGTGAGAAAATACTATAGATCACCCTAAATTATTGTTCTATTTTTTCATGAATTTTTAAATATGTATGTACTATGCCAGACAATGATAAATGCTAGGGAGAAAAATTCATTTAGATGAATGAATTATGAGAGAATTATGAGAGACTGGGATGCTAGTTTATAGTTTGGTCAATAGATAAAGTGACTGAAAAAGTGATGTTTGCACAGAAACTGGAAGAAAGTGAAAGGAAGAGCCATTCAGCCATGTCAGGGGTGACTATTCCAAGGAAAGGGAACAGTAAATACAAAGCCTAGATGCAAAAACATGATTAACATATTCAAGGAAGAGCAAGGAGGTCAGTATTGCGGAGGAGAACCTAGAGATGGGTGAAGGGATGGAGAAGAGATGATGAGGTCAGAGAGAAAGCAGATGATTAAATTATGTGTTCTTATCCTCCATACTAGGATTTTGCTTTGTGTCATGGTAAATATGGGACACTTCTAAAAGTTTTGAGGAATAACATGAATCTGACATACATTCAAAGGAACAGTATGGCTACTCTGTGAAAAATAGAATTAGAAAGTAAGGATAGAACACTGGAGATTAATTAGAAGACAGTTGAATAATCTTTGCAAGAGATAATGTGGCTTGACTAGAGCAGAAGAAGCACAGTAGTGAGAAGTGGCTAGATTCTAGATATATTTTAAGAGTGGTGATAATAGGAGGTAGGGTCTGTATTCATTTTCAAGGCTTCCATAACAAGTACCACAGAAACAAAATATATTTATCATCTTACATTTCTGGAGGCTAGATATCCAAAATCAAGGTGTTACTTCTGATGGCTGTCAAAGAAGGATCGATTTTGTTGTATATAGCCATCTTCTCCCTATGTTTATTCACATTTATCTTCACATTACGTTCATATGCCTGTCTGCAAATTTTCCCTTTTTATTAGGATAACAGTCATATTGAATTAAGGCCCACCCTAATGACCTCACTTTAACTTTGTTACTTCTCTGAGGACCCTATATCCAAACAAGGGCACATTCTGAGACAGTGAGGGTCAGGGCTTTAACATACAAATTTCGGGGAAAGGCAATTCAACTCATAATAGGGTCTAGGAGAAAAACAAGATTTTGACTCAGGATTTTGACATATACAACCAGAGGAAAAAGCTAGTGGTTGCCTCAAGTGCTCTTCACCTTCATTCATTCAATATTCAACAAATACTAAAGAAGTGGTTTGTTCTTTGAACACTTTTTAAAAATTTTTTTAAAGATTTTATTTATTTATTTGAGAGACAGAGAGCAGATCAAGAGAGAGAGAGAAAGAAAGAACATGAATGGGGGTGGAAGGGCAGAGGGAGGGAACCAAGCCTGACGTGGGGCTCCATCCCAGGACCCTGGGATCATGACCCGAGCCAAAGGCAGAGGCTTAACCAACTGACTCACCCAGGTGCCCCCTGTGAACACTGTTCTGAGAACAGTAGAGAAGGTACCCAAAGCCTCATCCCACATGAATTCAACATTTTAATGGTACATTACCTGGTCATATAATTTCCTTTTCCTGAATGACCTAAAATTCCTTTAGTACTCCACATAAAATATTTCCTAAATGTTCAATGAAAACTGCGGGGTAAAATCAGTATTTCTTCTCTGGGGTGATGATGGCTGACAACAAACTTGACTTGTGAGTTTGGACAGGTCTTTTTTCTCGTTGAGCTTCTGTTTTCTCCTATGTAAAATGTAGGAGATATATTCACCTCACAAGATGATAGTCAGGATTAAATAAAATATTATATGCCAAAGTGATGTTTAAAATGTGTAAAGATGTAGAACTCTTGATGGTGGACATCATCGTGACATTTGATCTTAATCCTCTTGACCAGCTAAATGACATGAGTAAATTGTCAAATCAGTCTGAGGATGAATGATGCCTGTGCCCTCTTGAATAAAAGATTTAATGGAAGAGGGGTGCCTGGGTGGCTCAGCGTGGTGTCTGCTTCTCCCTCTGCTTCTCCCCACTGCTCATGCTCTCTTTCTCAAATAAATAAATAAAATCTTTAAAAAAATATTATAAAAAAGATTTAATAGAAGAAATCAGAAAGTACTTCTTCACGTTTGAGTATGAGATGTTAATAATTAGGTGATAGAAAGGGATAGAGACAAAGATTTTTTTTTTTTTTTACCCTAAGAGCCTGGCACAGAGATAGCATAAACTTTAATTATTATACTCAAAATTATTTGTAAATGTAGGAGAGGGGTTAGTGCCTCATTCATGTTTTTTTTTAAAGATTTTATTTATTTACTTGAGAGAGAGAATGAGATAGAGAGAGAGAGCATGAGAGGGGGGAGGGTCAGAGGGAGAAGCGGACTCCCTGCCGAGCAGGGAGCCTGATGCGAGACTCGATCCTGGGACTCCAGGATCATGACCTGAGCCGAAGGCAGTCGCCCAACCAACTGAGCCACCCAAGCGCCCCTCATTCATGTTCATATCTACCCTTTGTTCCTGGCTCAACACCTACCAGAAATCAAATATATAAAAATCTTTGGAAATTGAATATTTAGGATATTGATAGGACAATAAATATGAAGAGCAGGGTCTAACTGGATGCCACATTTATTCTCCTTTGCAAAGGATCCTATGGCAATTAGAAGATGAAAGAATAAGCTGTACTAGGATCAACACAGGAGGCTTTGTGAGATGAATAGGGTACTGAAATATTCCTTTATTCATGCAGCAAATTCTGAGTTTTGATACTGCACCCTGCTAGGGTTGTAAAGGTAAAAAATATGCAATTTGAATACTAAATTAGCTCATATTCTCGTCTCAGAGAAAAATATATTGTAATAATAAATAGCCCTAATTGATCCCTCAATATGTGCCAGGCATGGTTCTAAGTATTTTACATGGGTTAATTTATTTAACTCTATGAAAATTGGAGGCATGTACTAAGGGCTCAGGAAATGTGCCAAGGTCACATAGCTAGTGAGTGGTGGAGTTGAGGTATGAATCTAAGTAGTTGGCCCCAAAGCATGCACTTTTAACAAAAAGCCATGCCTTTATGTTAAAACAGTTGTAATGTAGTGTGGTAAATAAAATGATAGACTCATAAATAGACATATAAAATTTAAAAAACATAATTGATCAAATCCATCTGTGAAGTTGTGAAGTTAGATTTCACTGAGGTAGGTGCTACGAGGTAAGACTTTGAAGGCTAAACAAACAGGAATTTTCCAGATAGAGGAGTGGTATATTGTCTTCTGGTTAAGGATGCTGAATTTAACACAGGCTTTACATCTGCTTCCTCCCTGAAGTTTATGAAAATAAATAACATAGGTTTTTATTCTATGTTAATTTTGGGCACAGGGAGTGGAATAAACCTAGAAGGACTAACACACAGCAGAGAAGACAAAAGAAACAACTTGATAAAAGTGGGAAAACGCTAATGCATAAGTGAGAGAACTATGTTAAGAGATCTAAAAAAAATGTTTTGGTGGGGATATCTGAGAAACACCTGATTTCTTTCACATAAGCCTCCTAATGTTCAGGATTTGAGGCACCAGTATGGTAGATCGCTAATGGGTACACAAATGTTGTAGCTGTAGTGGGGACTACTGCTTGAATTTGGGTAAGTCTTGTGACCTCATACTTTGATCCAAAAGGTGGCAGGTGTAGCATTGCTTGAGATCCAAGCCTGGGCACAGAGACTATGCAGCTTCCACTTGTGCCCTTTTAAAATTCTGCCAACAAGTGAGTAAGTCTGTGCTAGAAAAATGAAAGACCACATAGAGAGTTGTTGCAGTTGAGACAAATGCAAAGAAGGCCAATAACATGAATCAAAAATGAACCATCCCAACAGAGCTCAACCTAAACTACTGAGCTCAGAATCATGAGCAAATAAATGCTTGCCATTTTAAGTAACTAAGTTTTGGGCTGCCTTATGACATAGCAAGAAGCTAAGTTATTCAACCAGGTTTCACTGTAAGTTGCAATGAACCAAAATGTAAAAACATAAAGACTGTTTGAAAGTTTATGTAATAAATGGTTTGATGCACACATTTAACCCACAGCAGATAGCTGGACAGAGGTCTGGGGTTTTATTCCGTACAGTGGGTGAAACAGAATCTTTTTGGGTCAGGGGGCACAAGGCACAAAGACACAGGGACCATACTAAAACATGATTATTAAGTGAAAAATGATATAGTGAATATAAGCATTTGAAGAATTATTATGCATTTGTCTCTCAACTGGCAGCCAGACCTTTACACTTTAGCAAGAATACTGGAATATTCACCAGAGAATGTGGCCAACTCAAGAGAAAGATCCTAAAAATACCTCCATTATTATATGTAGGTATAATTACTATTGAACAAACAATAATCCCCTTAATCACTACCACCCCATAATACAATCACCATTCCTGGTCTCTGTGAGAGGAGCATACTTTTCCATCCCTCAGATGCTGACTTTGCCAAATGACTTCATTATAGTACACCACTGAGATATTTTGGCTGTCTGCCATGTAGCAATAACTGACAAATATGATGTGTTCTGTGAGGATGGGGCCCAGGCCACATCATCCTAGAATAACATTTAAAAAAAGTAACAGTATAAATCCTGTGTGTCAACCCTTTTGAAGAAAGTCACAGGGACTGAGAAGGACACTCTTTTAAGAAATGTGGCATCTCCAAATTTCCTGATGCCACAAAATATGTCATTGCATGGAACAATTGGATATTAAAAATGCTGAATCAGAAAAGTGACATATCAGTCTGAATATGAATAAGTCTTAGGAATGCTTTAACTAGTTTATTGTATTTTCCTATTAACATATGTGCAAAAGTAAATAAATGATTAAAAATATATTTAAATATGTATATAAGGCCTTTTTAAAGTATAAAATGAAATGTTTAAGTGATGGGAAAGTAATAGGTCATAGTTTAACTGTAAGCTCTTTTTATTGTAATACTATATAAATTAATATAATTTCTTATAATTAATGATCTCTTAAATTTAATAAAATTAGGTGAATGTCAGATGATAAATGCTATTAAGAAAAAATACAATTAGGCAAGGCAGTTAAGAAAGGAAAGGATATAAATTACTCTTTTTTACAGAGTGATGTGAAAATACTTCTCTGATACTATGGTTTTTGAGCAGTGAATTGAGGGGTGTAAGAGAAAATTATTTCAGGTAGATGGATCAACAACTTTTGGGGCAGGATTGTGAATGGCCTGCTGGATGCAAAGTAATGAAGCTTTGAACAAAATAATTACAGGGAAATGTTATAAGAGATGAGGTCAGAAAATTAGTGGGGATAGAGTTATGTAGTAATTTGTGGGCAGTTGTTAATCTTCTAGTATAATTAAAATGGCAAATCCGTGGAGAGCTTGAGTAGAAGTGTGACCTGCTGAGACTCACATTTTAAAGGGATCCCTTTAGCTACTCTGTCAAGGATAGGCTCTAGAAGGGCAGGTCATAAAGACCAGCTGGGAGGTAACCACAGTATTCCAAACAAGAGACTAAGATGACTGGGATCAGATAAATAACAGGTTGGAAAGTGAATATATTTCAAAATTGAAATGAAAGACTTCACTGAAAATTGTAGATAGGATATGTGAGAAAAAGAAGAAATAAGTATAGCTCCAAAATGTTGGCCAAACAACTGGACCAAGGTAAGTTGCCCTTTACTGAAATTGAGAAGACTTCATGAAGGACATATTTGGAAGTGGGAAATCAAGAGTTCAGTTTTTCACTTTATTAATTATGAGCAGTTTTCTGAGGTGCAATGAGTTTCCTGAAATTTATCATATTATTTTCTATATTTGTGGCCTGGACACTTAAGATTTAAATCTTTTACCAAGTTACACAAATTTGGTTTGTGAGAGTCTTACTCCCATAAACAGACACAGACTAGAGAAACCCATAGATACACACACATGTACATACATACATACATAGACACAGGGATACTAAGGTCAAAATTAAATATAATGTTCTAAATTTAGATGAACATACAATTGTCAAGTTATTAGCTTAGGTGAGAGTGTTTTATTCAGGCACAGAGAGACCACTGTTTCTCAGAATCTGTCAATTCTCTGGATGCTAAATGTAGCAGATGGTCTTATAACTTGGCTGCCCAGTGAGATGATGTGTTCAGATGATGGACTGGCATAGCGTGTGAGAACAGAATGCAAAACAAAAGGAAATGCCTGGCCTGCTTATTCATGACCAAGTTCTCTGGAGAAAATAAGTGTACAGAATTATAGGCTCCCATCTCTGCCTATGGCACATTTCTCTGTCCAGTTGCTCAATCTGGTCAAAACCAGCCAAATTTCTAAACATAAATGAATCACCTAATTTCTCCATTTACATGATAGAAAACTGTTTACCAAGACTTCTTGCATTGGGATTCCACTTTAAAGATGAAATGGTTGATTCATGACTGCTGACGACTCTTAGAACAACTAAACTTCCATGTGACATAATTTTCTCTGAATTACTAAAAAAAAAGTTCAATTAAGACTGAATTCAAAAATTATCAGAACATTCCAGTCGGGATATGAATTTTTCCATATTCATCCTTTTTAAATTCAGTAAGTGTGTTTTTTTTATATATAAATTTCAGGACAGGAATTATAGTATCTGTAAGTGTGCATATAAGCATATTTGTATTTATTTATTTATTTTAGAGAGAGAGAGAAAGAGCAAAGGAAAGGGTAGACAGAAGGAGAGAATCTCAAGCAGACTCCCTGATGAGTGGGGAGCCTGACCTGGTGCTTGATTTCAAGACCCTGAGTTCATGACCTGAGCTGAAAGCAAGAGTCAGACGCTTAGCTGATTGAGCCACCCAGGTGCCCCTGTAAGCGTATTTAAAGATAAAGGTTGTGGCAGTCTCACTGCTTTGAGATAAAGGAGATGCTTTCCTCCCTTACCAAAATCTTTGGCTTTACCTTTAAAGACTATTATTGGGACAACCATTAACTTGATAGAACCATTGTTTGACACAGTGCCTGTGACAAAAAAAGACTTAAATTTGTAAAGCTGATTTAAGGCACCAAAAAAAGTTTTTTTTTTAAATACTATAAAGAACAAATGTTTACAAGGAAACAATATATATTTGAATAAATAAATGGAATATGAATTTACCTGTTTCTTAAGAACTAAAATATATTTAACATAAACTGTCTCTCATAATTTTCCTACTGGAAAGAGTAGATTGCTAATCCCATAAAAAAAAAAAATGTGTCTTTGGTGGTTAATGCTTCAATTTAAAGGCAAGAAGAAAATAGTAAGAAATCTAATGGTATTTTATCACAAAATTAAATGCAATGTGTGGTCTAAGAATTTTAATATTTAAGAAAACAATTTGTGCTAAGCTCTCAATTATCTAAAGAATATAGTTAATATTTTGATATCCACCTATAATGAAATAGTGCATATTTCTAAGAATTCACTTAATGGTATTTCTCCTAAGACATTGAAGGAACAATGTACAAAATTACATATTATAATTATTTAAGTCTAGGTGAAATTACTGCCTATTATTTTACCATATAGCAAAACACTTCTATAATGCTAATCATCACAATTTTAAACATTTAAAATTGTTTTCTTTAAGTTATTAGGTAACCGATTTTTTTTTATTTTCTTATCCTGTTTAGATTAAGCTTCAAAATCTGTGGCATGGTAAGAGTTATTTGAGCTACACTGCGTAAATAAGAGAACAGTATTTCTTTTTCTGCTTATAACTAAGACATTTTAGGTATGTTATATAAAGGAATTTGTAGATTGTATATTCTGAGATATTTGTTCAACAAAGTACCATATACATGCTTGTACAAACATAATTATAATAAATGGGAGTGATACAATAGATCTATTGCACTTCTACATATATTTTGCATAACACAAACATTTAAAAATATTTAGATAGGCCATCTGTATTCATAGTCATCAATTTCATATAAATGATATTTGTCTTTACACCTATTTTCTCTCGATTTTGGAAAGACTTTAAATTACTATTAGACTTTAAGAATATTCCTGCCCAAAAATTAAAGGGAAGACCATTATTTTTACCTGCTATAGAGTAGGAGTTAAGTAATTTCCTTTACTTTTACAATTTCCTTGATGATAGTTTACAATAACAGCATTAGTTATTTTCACGTGATTCTATGGTTAGCAATAATCAGTTGTCTTTATATGCCACAAAATTCTTTATAATCTAATAGAAATATCCAATGTTTCTGAAAAGACTGAAATCAAATTTAAGATGCATAAAAATAGAAATGGAAGGAAAACTTCCAAACTCGTTTTATGAGGCCACCATTACCTTGATCCCAAAACCAGACAAAGACCCCATCAAAAAGGAGAATTATAGACCAGTAACCTTGATGAACATGGATGCAAAAATTCTCACCAAAATACTAGTCAATAGGATCCAACAGTACATTAAAAGGATTATTCACCACGACCAAGTGGGATTTATCCCTGGGCTGCAAGGTTGGTTCAACATCTGCAAATCAATCCAAGTGATACAATATATTAACAAAAGAAAGAACAAGAACCATATGATCCTCTCAATAGATACAGAAGAAGCATTTGACAAAGTACAGCATGCTTTCTTGATCAAAAGTCTTCAGAGTATAGGGATAGAGGTTACATAACTCAATATCATAAAACTCACCTATGAAAAACCTACAGCAAATATCATTCTCAATGGGGAAAAACTGAGAGCTTTCCCCCTAAAGTCAGGAACATGGCAGGAATGTCCACTATCACCAGTGCTATTCAACATAGTATTAGAAGTCCTAGCCACAGCAATCAGACAACAAAAAGAAATAAAAGGCAATCAAATTGGCAAAAAAGAAGTCAAAATCTCACTGTTTGCAGATGATATGATACTTTATGTGGAAAACCCAAAAGATGCACTCCAAAACTGCTAGAACTCATACAGGAATTCAGGCAAGTGGCAGGATATAAAATCAATGCACAGAAATCAGTGGCATTCCTATACACTAAAAAGACAGAAGAGAGAGAAATTAAGGAGTCGATCCCATTTAAAATTGCACCCAAAAGTATGATACCTAGGAATAAATCTAACCAAAGAGGCAAAGGATCTGTACTCAGAAAACTATAGAATACTCATGAAAGAAATTGAAGAAGACACAAAGAAATGGAAAAACATTTAATGCTCATGGATTGGAAGAACAAATATTGTGAAGATGACGATGCTACCTGGAGCAATCTATACATTTAATGCAATCCCTATCAAAATACCATCCACTTTTTTCAAAGAAATTGAACAAATAATCCTAATACATGTATGGAACCAGAAAAGAACCCAAATAGCCAGAGGAATGTTGAAAAAGAAAAGCAAAGCTGGCCGCATCACAATTCCAGAATTCCAGCTCTATTACAAAGCTGTAACCATCAAGACAGTATGGTACTGGCACAAAAAAAGACACATAAATCAATGGAACAGAATAGAGAGCCCAGAAATGGATCCTCAACTCTATGGTCAACTAATTTTTGACAAAGCAGGAAAGTATGTCCAATGGAAAAAAGACAGTCTCTTCAACAATTGGTGTTGGGAAAATTGGACAGCCACATGCAGAAGAATGAAACTGGACCATTTCCTTACACCACACACAAAAATAGACTCCAAATAGTTGAATGACCTAAATGTGAGACAGGAATCCATCAAAATCCTGAAGGAAAACACAAGCAGCAATCTCTTTGACCTCAGCCACAGCAACTTCTTCCTAGAAACATCGCTAAAGGCAAGCAAAGCAAGGGCAAAAATGAACTCTTGAGACTTCATCAAGATAAAAAGCTTTTGCACAGCAAAAGAAACAGTCAATGAAACCAAAAGACAACCAACAGAATGGGAGAAGATATTTGCAAATAACATAACAGATAAAAGGTTAGTATCCAAAATCTATAAAGAACTTATGAAAATCAACACCCAAAAAACAAACGATCCAATCAAGAAATGAGCAGAAGACATGAACAGACATTTTTCCAAAGAAGACATCTAAATGGCCAACAGACACTTGAAAAAGTGCTCAACATCGCTTGGCATCAGGGAAATCCAAATCAAAACTTCAATGAGATATCACCTCACACCAGTCAGAATGGCTAAAATCAACATGTCAGGAAATGACAGATGTTGGCGGGGATGCGGAGAAAGGGGAACCCTCCTACACTTTTGGTGGCAATGCAAGCTGGTGTAACCACTCTGGAAAACAGTATGGAGGTTCCTCAAAAAGTTGAAAATAGAGCTGCCATGTGACCCAGCAATTACACTATTGGTTGACCCCAAATATACAAATGTAGGGATCTGAAGGGGTACATGCACCCCGATGTTTGTAACAGCAAAGTCCACAATAGCCAAACTATGGAAAAACCCAAGATGTCCATCAATATGTGAATGGATAAATAAAAAGTGGTATACACACACACACACACACACACACACACACACACACACACTCACACACACACACACACACAATGGAATATTATGCAGCCATCAAAAGGAATGAAATCTTGCCATTTGCAATGACGTGGACAGAACTGGAGGGTATTATGCTGAGCTGGAATAAGTCAATCAGAAAAAGACACGTATCATATGATCACACTGATAGGAATTCTTAATCTCAGGAAACAAACTGAGTGTTGCTGGAGTGTTGAGGGGTGGGAGGGATGGGATGGCTGGGTGATAGACATTGGGGAGGGTATGTGCTATGATGAGTACTGTGAATTGTGTAAGACTGTTGAATCACAGACCTGTACCTCTGAAACAAATAATACAGTATATGTTAAAAAGAAGAAGAAGAAGAAGAAGAAGAAGAAGAAGAAGAAGGTAGCAGAAAGAAAGAATTAAGGGGGGAATTTGGAGGAGGAGATGAACCATGAGAGTCTATGGACTCTGAGAAACAAATTGGGGGTTCTAGAGGGGAAGGGGGGAGAATGGGTTAGCCTGGCATTGGGTATTAAAGAGGGCATGTGCTGCATGGAGCACTGGTTGTTATATGCAAACAATGAACCATGGAACTCTACATCAAAAACCAATGATATAATGTATGGTAATTCACATAACATAAAAAAAGAAAAAAAAAGATCAATAAATAAAAATTAAAGTGCTTAATTTCCCCAAATTTAGTTTAGGTTGACACAAATCTATGCCATAAGCATTCTCAGATTCAATATACTAGGGAAATATAATTAAAGATTTTAAGTATTCCTGCATTAAAAAAGAAATTAGAGCCATGTGGATGTGAAAAAAATCACTAATTCCCTTAATGTTTTATATGAATAAGTGCTAATGCTCTATTTGAATTTAGCACTTTCCATAAGCACCAAGGAAAGCAGATAATTTAAATAAGTTAGTCTACAGAGAGCTTTAAAGTAATATAGCTTGAGCAAAATTTCTTAAATTTGAACAATTCTTTACAAATTATTTTAGTTGCTATAACAACCTCAATATGGAGATAAAATTATTTTTTCTCTATTTAGTTTATCCCACTTGAAAAACTCTTTATTCTTCATTCTAGATGTTTCATATAAATAACGTAAATTTGGGTTCTTATTTTTGTTTGAAAATCTTTATCTTTACAAAAGTCTTTTAAATTATTTATAATTTGGCAAGACGGCAGAGGAGTAGGAGACCTGGATTTCGTCTGGTCTCAGGAATTCAGCTGGATAGGGATCAAACCATTCTAAACACCTATGAATTCAACAGGAGATCCAAGAAAAGAATAGCCACTCTCTGAACAGAAAAGCGACCACTTTCTGGAAGGGAACAAAAGCTCTCGAGAGCAAACCCGAGCAGATTACCTAGCCTGGAACGACATGGGGGGGGGCAATTCCACCTCCAGCAAAGACATTTGGGAACTACGGCAACAGGCCCCTCCCCCAGAAGGTCAGCAAGAATAGCCAGCCAAGGCCAAGTTTACAGATCAATGAGAACGGCAGAACTCCAGTGCTAGAGGAATACTGCACATAGAATTCATGGCTTTTTTAACATGATTCTTTAGTCTTTCAAAGTTAATTTTTTTAACTGTCTTTTTTTTCTGAATTTTTCTTTTGCCCTTTTTCAACCAACATCTTATTAATCCCTTTTAAAAAATATTTTTATTTTTCATTTTTATAGTCATATTCTACCCCTTCAGAGTAGTTACCCTTATTTTTGGCATATGTATAGAAGTTGTTCTCTCTTTAAAATTTTGAGATACAGTTTCTTCTACCAGACCAAAATATACTCTAAATCTCTAGTGTATGGCTTTGTTCTAGTCTCCTGCCTGATCACTTTTTCTTTCTTTCTTTCTTTTTTTCTTTCTCTCTTTCTTTCTCTCTTTCTTTCTTTCTTTCTTTCTTTCTTTCTTTCTTTCTTTCTTTCTTTCTTCCTTTCTTTCTTTCTTTCTTTCTTTTTTTCTTTCTTTCTTTCTCTTTCTTTCTTTCTTTTTCTTTCTTTCTTTCTTCCTTTCTTCCTTTCTTCCATTCTTTTTAATCCTCTTCTATCCTTTTTCAAAGAACTTCTTATCTTATCAGTTCCTTTTATAGAATTTTTTATAATTTTCATCCTTACAGCCATATTCCATCCCTTCATTGTATCAACCCTTATTTTGTACATATATAAGTCGTTCTTACTTTAAAATTTTGGGAGGCACTTTTTTATAACAGACCAAAATACACCCAAAATCTAGTGTGTGGCACTGACCTATGAACCAACCAGATCATATTTGATCATATTGTGTTTTTTTGTTTTGTTTTGTTTTGTTTTATTCTGTTTTTGTTTCTTTTTTCTTTTTCTTTTTCTTTATTTTCCTCTTTCTTTTTTCTTTCTTTCCCTTTCTTTTCCCTTGGTTTCAGGTCTTTTCTGATTTGTTTAGAGTATATTTTCTGGGGACATTGTTACCCTGTTAGCATTTTGTTCTCTCATTCATCTATTCTCCTCTGGACAAAATGACAAGACGAAAGAAATCACCTCAGCAAAAAGAATAAGACGTAGTACCATCTGCCAGGAACCTACTCAATACGGACATTAGTACGATGTTGGACCTAGAGTTCAGAATCATGATTTTAAAGATACTAGCTGGGCTTGAAAAAAGCATGGAAGTTATTAGAGAAACGCTTCCCGGAGAAATAAAAGAACTAAATCTAACCAAGTCGAAATCAAAATGGCTTTTAATGAGGTGCAATTAAAAATGGGAGCACTAACTGCTAGGATAAAAGGAGCGGAAGAGAGAACCAGCAATATAGAAGACAAATGATGGAAAATAAAGAAGCTGAGAAAAAGAGAGATAAACAACTACTGGATCACGAGGGTAGAATTTGAAAGATAAACGATACCATAAGATGAAATAACAGAATAATTGGGATCACATTAGAAGAAGAAAGAGAGAGGGGGCAGAAGGTATATTGGAGCAAATTATAACAGAGAACTTCCCTAATGTGGGGAAGGAAATAGGCATCAAAATCCAGGAGGCACAAATAACCACTCTCAAAATCAATAAAAATAGGTCAACACCCTGACATTTAATATTAAAACTTACGAGTCTCAGAGACAAAGAGAAAATCCGGAAAGCAGCTCGGGACAAGAGATACATAAACTAAAATGGTACAAACATTAGATTGGCAACAGACCTATCCACAGAGACCTGGCAGGCCAGAAAGGACTGGCATGATATCTTTAGAGCAGTAATTGAGAAAATTATTTAGCGAAGAATACTATATCCAGCTAGGCTGTCATTGAAAATAGAAGGGGAGATAAAAAGCTTCCAGGACAACAAAAACTAAAGGAATTTGCAAACATGAAACTAGCCCTCCAAGAAATATTGAAAGGGGTCCTCTAAGCAAAGAGAGAGCCTAAAAGCAGCATAGACCAGAAAGGAACACAGACAATATACAGTAACAGTCACCTTACAGGCAATATGATGGCACTAAATTCATATCTTTCCATAGTTACCCTGAATGTAAATGGGCTAAATGCCCCAATCAAAAGACACAGGGTATCAGATTGGATTAAAAAACAAGACCCATTGATATGCTGCCTTCAAGAGACTCATTTTAGACCCAAAGACACTTCCAGATTGAAGGTGAGGGGGTGGAAACATATTTACCATGTTAATGGACACCAAAAGAAAGCTGGGGTGACAGTCCTTATATCAGACAAATTAGATTTTATTTTTTTTAAAGATTTTATTTATTTATTTGAGACAGAGAGAGAGCACATGAGAAGGGGGAAGGGTCAGAGGGAGAAGCAGACGCCCTGCTGAGCAGGGAGTCTGATACAGGACTCGATCCCAGGACTCCAGGATCATGACCTGAGCCGAAGTCATTTGCTTAACGAACTGAGCCACCCAGGCGCCCTCAGACAATTTAGATTTTAAACCAAAGACGTAATAAGAGATTAGAAGGACACTATAACCTACTTAAGGTGTCTATCCAAAAAGAAGATCTAACAATTGTAAATATCTATGCCCCTAATATGGAAGCAGTCAATTCTATAAGGCAATTAATAACAAAAGCAAAGAAACACATTGACAACAATACAATAATCATGGGGGACTTTAACACCCCCCTCACTGAAATGGACAGATCATCTAAGCAAAAGATCAACAAGGAAATGAAGACATTAAATGACACACTGGACCAAATGGTCTTCACAGACATATTCAGAACATTCTATCGCAAAACGAGGGAATACACATTCTTCTCTAGTGCCCTTGGAACATTCTCCAGAATAGATCACATCCTAGGTCACAAATCAGATCTCAACCAGTAGCAAAAGTTTGGGATTATTCCCTGCATATTTTCAGAAAACAGTGCTTTGAAAGTAGAACTCATTCATAAGAGGAAAGTAGGAAAGAACTCAAATACATGGAGGCTAAAGTGCATCCTACTAAAGAATGAATGGGTCAACCAAGAAATTATAGAAGAATTTAAAAAATTCATGGAAACGAATGAAAATGAAAACACAACTGTTCAAAATCTCTGGGATGCAGCAAAGGCAGTCCTGAGAGGAAAGTATATAGCAATACAAGCATTTCTCAAGAAACAAGAAAAGTCTCAAATACACAACGTAACCCTACACCTAAAGGAGCTAGAGAAAGAACAGAAAATAAAGCCTAAACCCAGCAGGAGAAGAGAAATAATAAAGATCAGAGCAGAAATCACTGAAATAGAAACCAAAAGAACAGTAGAACAGATCAACGAAACTAGGAGCTGGTTCTTTGAAAGAATTAACAAGATTGATAAACCCCTGACCAGACTTATCAAAAAGAAAAGAGAAATGACCCAAAACAACAAAATCATGAATGAAAGAGGAGAGATCACAACCAACACCAAAGAAATACAAACAATTATAAAAACATTTTAGGAGCAACTCTATGCCAGCAAATTAGATAACCTGGAAGAAATGGATGCATTCCTAGAGATGTATCAACTACCAAAACTGAACCAGGAAGAAATAGAAAACCAGAACAGACCTATAACCACTAGGGAAATTGAAGCAGTCATCAAAAATCTTCCAACAAAAAAAAAGCCCAGGGCCAGATGACTTCCCAGGGGAATTCAACCAAACATTTCAAGAAGAATTAATACCTATTCTCCTGAAACTGTTCAAAAATAGAAATGGAAGGAAAACTTCCAAACTCGTTTTATGAGGCCACCATTACCTTGATCCCAAAACCAGAGAAAGACCCCAAAAAGGAGAATTACAGACCAATATCCTTGATGAATATGGATGCAAAAATTCTCACCAAAATACTAGCCAGTATGATCCAACAGTACATTAAAAGGATTATTCACCACGACCAAGTGGGATTTATCCCTGGGCTGCAAGGTTGGTTCAACATCCACAAATAAATCCATGTGATACAATGCATTAACAAAAGAAAGAACAAGAACCATATGATCGTCTCAATAGATGCAAAAAAAGCATTTGACAAAGTACAGCATCCTTTCTTGATCAAAAGTCTTCAGAGTATAGGGATAGAGGGTACATACCTCAATATCATAAAAGCCATCTATGAAAAACCTACAGCGAATATCACTCTCAATGGGAAAAAAAAGAGAGCTTTCCCCCTAAGGTCCGGAATGTGGCAGGAATATCCACTATCACCACTGCTATTCAACAAAGTATTAGATGTCCTAGCCACAGCAATCAGACAACAACAACAACAAAAAAATCAAAGTCATCCAAATTGGCAAAGAAGAATTCAAACTGTCACTGTTTGCAGATGATATGATACTTTATGTGGAAAACCCAAAGACTCCACTCTAAAACTACTAGAACTCATACAGGATTCAGTCAAATGGCAGGATATAAAATCAATGCACAGAAATCAGTGGCATTCCTATACACCAACACAAGACAGGAGAGAGAGAAATTAAGGAGTCGATCCCATTTACAATGGCACCCAAAAGCATAAGATACATGGGAATAAATCTAACCAAAGAGACAAAGGATCTGTACTCAGAAAACTATAAAATACTCATGAAAGAAACTGAGGAAGACACAAAGAAATGGAAAAACATTCCATATTTATGGAGTGGAAGAGCAAATATTGTGAATATGTCAATGCTACCTAGAGCAATCTACACATTCAATGCAATCCCCATTAAAATACCATCCACTTTTTTTCAAAGAAATGGAATGAATAATCCTAAAATTTGTATGGAACCAGAAAAGACCCCAAATAGCCAGAGGAATGTTGAAAAGAAAATCTGGCGGCATCACAATTCCGGACTCCCAGTTCTCTTACAAAGCTGTCATCATCAAGACAGTATGGTACTGGCACAGAAACAGACAGATAGATCAAACGAACAGAATCGAGAGCCCAGAAATGGACCCTTAACTCTATGGTCAACTTATCTTTGACAAAGCAGGAAAGAATGTCCAATGGCAAAAAGACAGTCTCTTCAAAAAATTGTTTTGGGAAAATTGGACAGCTACATGCAGAAGAATGAAACTGGACCATTTCCTTACACCACACACAAAAATAGACTCCAAATGGTTGAAAGACCTAAATGTGAGGCAGGAGTCCATCAAAATCCTAAAGAGGAACACAGGCACCAACCTCTTCCCTCTCAGCCGCAGCAACTGCTTCCTTGAAACATCGCCAAAAGCAAGGGAAGCAAGGGCAAAATGAACTATTGGGACTCATCAAGATAAAAAGCTTTTGCACAGCAGAGGAAACAGTCATCAAAATGAAAAGACAACTGACAGAATGGGAGAAGATATTTGCAAATGACATATCAGATAAACGGCTAGTGTCCAAAATCTATAAAGAACTTATCAAACTCAACAGCCAAAGAACAAATAATCCAATCAAGAAATGGGCAGAAGACATGAATAGACATTTTTCCAAGAAGACATCCAAATGGCCAACAGACACAGGAATAAGTGCTCAACATCACCCAGCATCAGGAAAATCCAAATCAAAACTTCAATGAGATATCACCTCACACCAGTCAGAATGGCTAAAATTAACAAGTCAGGAAAGACAGATGTTGGCGGGGATGTAGAGAAAGGAGAACCCTCCTACAGTGTTGGTGGGAATGTAAGCTGGTTCAATCACTCTGGAAAATAGTATAGAGGTTCCTCAAACAGTTGAAAATAGAGATACCGTATGATCCAGCAATTGCACTACTGGGTATTTACCGCAAGATACAAATGTAGGGATCCAAAGTGGTACATGCACCCCGATGTTTGTAGCAACAATGTCCACAATAGCCAAACTGCAGAAAGAGCCAAGACGTCTATCGATAGATGAATGCATAAAGAAGATGTGGTGTGTGTATATATATATATATATATATATATATATATATATATATATACACACAATGTAATATTAGGCAGCCATCAAAAGGAATGAGATCTCACCATTTGCAAAGACGTGGAAGGAACTGGAGGTGTTATGCTGAGTGAAATAAGTCAATCAGAGAAAGACATGTATCATATGACCTCACTGATATGAGGAATTCTTAATCTCAGGAAACAAACTGAGTGTTGCTGGAGTGGGGTTGGGGTGGGAGGAATGGGGTGACTAGGTGATAGACATTGGGGAGGGTATGTGCTATGGTGAGCGCTGTGAATTGTGTAAGACTGTTGAATCACAGATCTGTACCTCTGAAATAAATAATGCAATAAATGTTAAGAAAAGAAAAAAAAGAAGATAGCAGGAGGGGAGAATGAAGGGGGGTAAATCGGAGGTGGAGACAAACCATGAGAGATGATGGACTCTGAAAAACAAACTGAGGGTTCTACAGGGGAGGGGGGTGTGGGGATGCGTTAGCCTGGTGATGAGTATTAAAGAGGGCACGTTCTGCGTGGAGCACTGGGTGTTATACACAAACAATGAATCATGGAACACTACATCACAATCTAATGATGTAATGTATGGCTATTTACATAACAATAAAAAATTAAAAAAATTAAAGACTGAGGCACCCAGTAAATAAATAAATAAATAAATAGATAGATAGATAGATAGATAAATAAATAAATAATTTTTAATTTATGTAGCTACACACATGGTCGTATTTTTATTTACCCTTTTTGTTTTTGTGTTTATTGTTGTTTTTGCTCTTTTGTGGGATGGATGGTTCATTTTATACTGTTTTATTTTCTTTGCAGTCAGTTTGAACATTATATACTCTGTTATTATTCCTTCCAAATTATTTCAATAAATTATGACAAATATGCTTACTTTAGGTTTAACATTATTATCTAAACCTTTCTTCTGGACATGAAAATAACCTTAGAATTTGGTTTCAAAATACCATTCTCCAGTAAAAGGAACCAGGCTCTCTAAATAACTTATTTATTCTAGGACTGGGGCATGGAAAATACCACATTAGCGTAGAACATTTTATAGTTTCAGAGAGTAGGAAGTGCTAAAAGAAGAAGGAGGAAGAAATAGAGGATCAGGAGGATGAAGAGATTGGAGATTGAAATGCCCAAAATACAGGAGTTAAATGGGAAATCTTCGCTCCCAGTGACAAAACTGGAACAATTTGAGCAAGATGATATAATAACATAGTATTATAAACTAGAAATAAACATCCATGATCCATTCTGATAATAATAAGTGTAAATAAATGTGAGTGAATCAATACTCATCTTTTATTTAAAGTTCCAATTAATAAATATAAAAAGACTAAAAAAATAAAATAAATTAAATAAATATGAAAAGACTAAAGGAAATTTTTAAAAATCACCATTAGTAACCGACAGTAATGCCGCTATCGAGATCCGCCAATGAATGCTAAAATTAGTGAGGAAAACCTTGAAGAAAAATAGGATATTTGTAAAGCCTCAACATATCCCTTCCTCTCCTGCAAATAAATTAATTCTGATGGTGGTTTTAACATATGTCAACATATTATTTGAAATTCTTCCCTCTAGTTGATGTATCACCATATATAAACATATTGATAGCATACCCTCAATATGATGTGATAATGGCACATCACCTCTGTGCTAGTCTTCCCAAATTACATAACTACAGTTCCTATGCTCAGATAGATGTTTACTTACCTGATTGTTACTTTTAAGAAGTGTCAAGTCATAAATACAGAACAGAAAAGAATGAAAAACTATGAGAATTTGGAGGAAATAAAGAAGACATGACAACTTAATATTCTGGTTTAAACTCTAGAGCAGAAAAATGATATTTGGGGTAAAACTGGGAAAATCTGAACAAAATTTTTGATTTTTTTGATTGTATTGTAATGACATTAATATCTTACTCTTGGTACACCAAGCTTATTTAAAATGTCAACCTTAGAGGAAGCTGGGTGAGGCATGAACACCCAAGGATATACTATCTTTGCACTCCCCTTTAAGTCTAATTATTTCAATTTATGAAAGTTTTTAAAAAAAGTAGAATAGGTTACTAAAGCAAAATCTGGCTTTTTGAAAATGACAAAACATCCTGTGGCATATTCAATGAATAAAATGAAAGGACACTATAAATCAAGGGAGAAATGCATATTTCAAAGGTATGGGAAAATTTTCAAACCATACAATACTAAAGAAAAAAATAATAAAAAAAATAAAACCATACAATACTACTACCAACAAATTTATTTTGATTTATTTATCAATGAGAAAATAGTAAATGAATTAAAAATAAAGTGAAAAGATTAGGTAGCAGGAAAAGAATCAAGTATTACCAAGTAATTTTTCAGAGTTTTGATTTTACTCTATTCAATAAAAAATGTGGTGTTCTGTGTTTTGTTTGTTTGTTTTAGCTTTCTCATTCTTATGGCAATGTTAAGCTATATGGCAAAATATGTTTTGTTTCTTTTATTTTGTGTAATGATTTTTTACTAATTCCTCTTTCTGTATAATTTTTTTCCTCTTTTTTCTTCTCTTTTTCCACTTTTTATCCCTCTTACTCATCCTTCTTTTTTTCTGTTCCTTGTTTTCTCTTCTTTCTTGTACATTTTATCTTCTTCCAATCCATCCTCTTCTCTCTCCTGTTTCTCTTACTCTTACTTCTTTTCCCCATCTTTTTTAAATTTTTAAATTTTTATTTTTTATTATTATGTTATGTTAATCACCATACATTACATCATTAGTTTTTGATGTACTGTTCTTTTTTTTTTAAGATTTTATTTATTTATTTGAGAGAGAGAGGATGAGAGATAGAGAGCACGAGAGGGAAGAGGGTCAGAGGGAGAAGCAAACTCCCTGCCAAGCAGGGAGCCCGATGCGGGACTCAATCCCGGGACTCCAGGATCATGACCTGAGAAGGCAGTCACTTAACCAACTGAGCCACCCAGGTGCCCTTGGTGTACTGTTCTATGATTCATTGTTTGCATATAACACCCAGTGCTCCATGCAGAACATCCCCACTTTAATAAACATCACCAGGCTAACCTATCCCCCTACGCCCCTCCCCTCTAGAATTCTCAGTTTGTTTCTCAGAGTCCATAGTTTCTCATGGGTCATCTCTAACTATTTTTATTTATCAGAAAATCAAAACCTGATTGCAAGGAGGAAAATTATCTGGTTGGAGAATTATATAATTTTAAAAGATTTGAGGGTAATTTTAATCTCTACTTTTTAATACTGAATTTCTATTCTTTCTATTATTTTATGTTTATCAATGTATTGCATCAAAGAGGACCATTAAGAATCCAAAATGTCTTGCGGTTCCTGGGTGGCTCAGTTGTTAAGCATCTGCCTTCAGCTCAGGTCACGATCTCAGGGTCCTGGGATCAAGCCCCGCATCGAGCTCCCTGCTCCGTGGGGAGACTGCTTCTCCCTCTCCTACTCGCCCTGCTTGTGTTCCTCTTTTGCTGTATCTCTCTCTATCAAATAAATAACTAAAATCTTTAAAAAAAAAAGAAATCCAAAAATATCTTGTAATAAAAAGCCAAATGAAGGCTTAACACCAAATATTTTTCTTACTCTGGAGAATTAGCTATTTTTACGGACTGTTACTTATTAACTTTATATATAAAAAAAGCTAATTTAGATGATATGATACTTTACTTGGAAAACCAAAAAACCCTACCCCAATACTGCTAGAACTCTTACAGGAATTCAGTAAAGTGGCAGGATATAAAATCAGTTGCATTTCTATATACCACCAAGAAGACAGAAGAAAGAAATTACGGAGTCGATCCCATTTACAATTGCACCCAAAAGCATAAGAGACCTAGTAATAAATCTAAAAAGGGAGGCAAAGAATCTGTACTCAGAAAACTATAGATTACTCAAGAAAGAAACTGAAGAAGGCAAAAGGAATGGAAAAACATTCCATGCTCATGGATAGGAAGAACAAATATTGTGAAGGTGTTGATGCTACCTAGAGCAATCTACACATTTAATGCAATCCCTGTCAAAATATCATCAACTTTTTTCAAAGAAATGGAACAAAGAATCCTAAAATTTGTATGGAATCAGAAAACATGCTGAATACCCAGAAGAATGTTGAAAAAGAAAAGCAAAGCTAGCAGCATCACAATTCCGCACTTCAAGCTCTATTACAAAGCTGTCATCATCAAGACAGTATGGGACTGGCACAAAAACAGACACAGATCAATGGAACAGAACAGAGAGCCCAGAAATGGACCCTTAATGCTATGGTCAACTAATCTTCAACAAAGCAGGAAAGAACGTCCAAAGGAAAAAAGAGTCTCTTCAACCAATGGTGCTGGGAAAATTGGACAGCCACATGCAGAAAAATGAAACTGGACCATGTCCTTACACTACACACACAAAAATAGACTCAAAATGGATGAAAGACCTAAATGTGAGACAGGAATCCATCAAAATCCTAAAGGAGAACAAAGGCAGCAACCTCTTCGACCTCAGCCGCAGCAACTTCTTCCTAGAAACATCACCAAAGGCAGGGGAAGCAAGGGCAAAAAATGAACTTTTGGGACTTCATGAAGATAAAAGTCTTTTGCACAGCAAAAGAAACAGTCAACAAAACCAAAAGACAACTGACAGAATGGGAGAAGATATTTGTAAATGACATATCAGATAAAGGGCTAGTATCCAAAATCTATAAAGAACTTAACAAACTGACCACCCAAAGAACAAATAATCCAATCAAGAAATGGGCAGAAGACATGAACAGACTTTTTTCCAAAGAAGACATCCAAATGGCCAACAGACACATGAAAAAATGCTCAACATAGCTTGGCATCAGGGAAATCCAAATCAAAACTTCAGTGAGATACCACCTCACACCAGTCAGAATGGCTAAAATTAAGAAGTCAGGAAATGACAGATGTTGGCGGGGATGTGGAGAAAGGGGAACCCTCCTACACTGTTGGTGGGAATGCAAGTTGATGCAACCACTCTGGAAAACAGTATGGAGGTTCCTCAAACAGTTGAAAATAGAACTACCACACGATCCAGCAATTGCACTACTGGGTATTTACACCAATGATACAAATGTAGGGATACGAAGGGGTACGTGCACCCCAATGTTTATAGCAGCAATGTCCACCATAGCCAAACTGTGGAAAGAGCCAAGATGTCCATCGACAGATGAATGGATAAAGAAGATGTTGTATATATACACAATGGAATATTATGCAGCCATAAAAAGGAATGAGATCTTGCCATTTGCAATGACGTGGATGGAACTGGATGGTGTTATGCTGAGTGAAATAAGTCAATCAGAGAAAGACATGTATCATATGACCTCACTGATATGAGGAATTCTTAATCTCAGGAAACAAACTGAGGTTTGCTGGAGTGGTGGGGGGGTGGGAGGGATGGGGTGGCTGGGTGATAGACATTGGGGAGGGTATGTGCTATGGTGAGCGCTGTGAATTGTGTAAGACTGTTGAATCACAGATCTTTACCTCTGAAACAAATAAAGCAATATATATTAAGAAAAAAAAAGAAGAGGAATATAGCAGGAGGGGAAGAATGAAGGGGGGGAAATCGGAGGGGGAGACGAACCATGAGAGATGATGGACTCTGAAAAACAAACTGAGGGTTCTAGAGGGGAGGTGGATGGGGGGATAGGTTAGCCTGGTGATGGGTATTAAAGAGGGCACGTTCTGCGTGGAGCACTGGGTGTTATGTACAAACAATGAATCAAGGAACACTACATCCAAAACTAATGATGTAAGATATGGTGATTAACATAACAATTAAGAAAGGCAAAAAAAAGTACAGAAAAATTTTACATTGTTTTTAAGGTCATGAACTTTATTTAATTTTGGTATTTTTATTTACTGATTTACTAAAACATTTAAAAAAAGATATTATCTATTTGACGGACAGTGCAAGAGCGAGAGAGAGAGAGAGCATGAACAGGGTGAAAGGCAGAAAGAGAAGCAGACTCCCTGCTGAGTGGGGAGCCCGATGCGGGCCTCCATCCCAGAACCCCGGGATCATGACCTGAGTGAAAGGCAGACACTTAACCAACTGAGTCACCCAGGCACCCCACTAAAGATTATTTTAAAATGAATTAAACATCTTAATACATTTGATTTCCTTTTAGATTCCACATATTATTATTTAACACAATAATTCAGAATAACAAATGACACTATCATGTCAAATCATATAATGACTCTAGTAATACTAATATGCAAAACCATTTTCCCTGTACTCCTATTTTATCTATCATCATTCTTACCCAGAAAGCTATCTTCGATCATTAACTACAAATTACATATGATAAAACTGAACCAAAGTGAAATTTATAATTGCCCAAGTTCTCACATTTAAAAAATGGAAAGGAAACAATTTCCATCAACCAGTCTTTTAAAATTTTGTGAATTTAAAAATATAATGAGCCTAAAGTTATTTTAGGTTTCTATAAAGTATAATTGTTGTAAAATATCAAATTAAAATAAGTTTAAGAGAAAAGAGAGAGGACACAAAATACTAAAATCAGAGTAAAAGAGGTAATATAACCAAAGTTTCCATTCCATAACATTAAAATGATAGTAAAGACTATGCCCACAAATTTGATAAACTAGATGAAATGGAACAATTCCTTGAAAGACACAAACTGCCAAAACTCACACAAGAAGAATGAAAATCTGAATAGGTCTATATCTATTAAAGAAATTGAATCAATATTTACCTTCCCAAACTGAAAGCAACAGGTCCGTATGAGTTCACTGGTGAATTCTGACAAACATCTAAGCTGAATTTATACTAACTCTCTACAATCATTTTCAGAAGAAGGAAGCAGAAAGAATACTTTCTAACTCATTCTATAAAGTCAGCATTACCCTAGTATCAAAATCTTTAACCAAAACATAACCAAATGAGATATACAGATGACAAATAAACATATGAAAAAATATTGGGCATCATATATCATCAAGAAAATGGAAACTAAAATAATGATATACCACTATTTATTAAAACAGCCAAAACTGAGAAAAGTAACAGCACCAGATACTGACAAAGATGTGAAGCAATAGGAATTAATTGCTGGTGGGAATGCTAGCTAGTACAGTTATTATGGAAGACAGGTTGGCAATTCCTTCATAAACTAAATGTAAATATACTGTATTTTTTTAAACATTTTATTTATTTATTTGACAGAGAGAGAGACACAGCAAGAGCAGGAACACAAACAAGGAGAGTGAGAGAGAGAGAAGCAGGCTTCCTGCGGAGCAGGGAGCCCGATGCGGGCCTGGATCCCAGGACCCTGGATCATGACCTGAGCCGAAGGCAGATGCTTAATGACTGAGCCACCCAGGTGTCCCCTAAATATACTTTCTATGTATAAACCTAAACCATCTCTTAGTCTATCATCCAGCAATAACACTCCTTGGTATTTACCCAAAGGAGTTGAAAACTTATGTCCACCCAAAGACATGCACATGAGTGTATATAGCAGCTTTATTCATAATTAGTAAACCCTGGAAGCAGTAAGATGTCCTTCAGTTGATGAATGGATAAATACTGTGGTACAGCCAAACAATACAATATTATTCAGCACTAAATGTGCTATTAAGCCATAAAATGACACAAAGGAGACTTATGCACTGAGTGAAATAAGCCAGTCTGACATATTTACTTACCATATGATTCTCATTACATAACCTTCTGGAAAGGCAAAACTATGTAGATGCTAAAAAGATAAGTGATTGTCAGAAATTGTGGGGATGAAGGAATGGATTGGTGGAGCACAAAAGATTTTTAGGGCAATGAAACCATTCTGTATGATACTATCATGGTTGATACATGTCACTATATATTTGTCCAAATTCATAGTATGTGCAATAACAAAAACAAGCCCTAATGTTGACTATGGACTTTGGATTACAAAGGTGCCAACTTAGTTTCATCAATTATAACAAATGCCCCAGTCTGGTATAAGATATTATAACAGGGGAGGTTTTGCATGTGTAGGGAAAGGGGTATATGGGAACTCTCTGTATTTTCTGCTCAATTTAGCTTTTAATTTAAAATTTCTCTGAAAAGTATCTATTAAAAATAAGGCTGAACCGATTACTCAGTTATAGATTTTTAGAATTTCATTATTTTTACTTTAATGGGTCAAACTATCTTAAAATTACAAATACATATATTACAAAATATGTCCCAACATGCCCTTCCAACAATTTTTAATAATAAAATTTTGATTATCCTTCATTCATAATTTATTTTGAAATAATTTTCTTTGTAAGATGATATTTAGTGTTGTTCAGACTCACCTCATATTTTTTGGCAGGAATGCAATATCAGTCAATGATAGTGTGTTCTTCGGAGTACATCACATTAGGGGATAAACAATGTTGACATACCCTACACTGAAGTTTCAGTCTCCACCAGGTTTCTCAACCATAAAGCCGCATTTTTCCTTCCATGTATTAAATATTTGGCAGAAAGATATTTTGAGATTGTACCTCTATCTCTTACTCATCAAGCCTCCATTCCACAGCTTCAGTATAACCTGTTAATGAGTCCAGAATAAATCAGTCATCTGCATGAGAGTTGTCATATGGTGGTTTCTTCTTTCCATAATCCCTTCTACATTTATGTACTGTTATCCCCCTGGAAAAAGAGCTTTTCTTCCTCTCCCATTTATTTCTTGATTTCTTTATTGATTTCTATCACTATGAACCCATGGAATCCTATTTTATTCAATGAATTACATTCTACAGTTGCTACTATCATGGTCAAATTGTTCTAGATTTGTTAAGTGGAAACCTCTTCAAGTTAATGTCTGTGTACATTTGACATGTTTTTTGAGAATTTCCTTACCTTTGGGTCCAATATGTTCCAGGCTCATCTGGGAAATTTTCTGCCCCAGCAGAAGCCAGTCACTTCTCCAAGGAGCCCTGGTATTCTTTCCAGGGGAATGGTATTTGGAAACTCCTGAAAATCATGTTCCTTATACATATGCAAAAATTAGTGTCACTTTGAAAATAAAACAGTTCTTAGTGTGGGGGAATGAGACAGTTAAAAATCTTTATCTGAAGGATTAAACCCCTTTATAAAGAAAGGCTATGTTTTTTCCTATATCTTGATTTATTCTTAAAATAATTAGAAAAAATTTGGGTGCCTTTGTGGCTCAATAGATTAAACTGACTCTTGGTATTAGCTCAGGTCATGATCTCAGGGTCGTGAGATAGAATCCCACATCAGGCTCTGCACTCAGCCTGGAGTCTGCTTCAAATTTTCTCCCTCTCCCTCTGCTTCCCCTCACTGCCCATAATCTCTCTCCCTCTCTAAATAAATAAATAAATAAATAAATAAATAAATACATACATACATACATACATAAATAATAAATAAATAAATAAATAAATCTTTTGAAATTTTTAGTTAAATTTGGTGTTGGGTAAGACCTATGGTTCCCTTAAAATTGGCTTGACATTTCAGAGTTCTATGTTATGGTAGTAACCTCAGGTATTGAGATGTTATGTAATTTCCTCAAATGGTTAGATATCGTATATACATATCTCTGCATGTCTTTATAACATAAACTAGATACTTCAAAAAAAATTCAAGTTTTTATGTGGCATTGTATTAAATGTCAGTTATGACATGTCATTTTACATATAAATGTGAGGATTCAAAAGTTTTTAGAATGAATTAGTACTACCATTATTTGAAATTTATGTAATAATTATGAATTAACTAAGGTTTAAAATTTATCTGAGGATGTAATTAATCAAATATGAACCACTGGGCTGCAAGTACATAAGGGAAAGTCAATTTGACCTGTTAAAAGCTAAAAACCTAGAGAGTGGCAAAGCAAGAATATTTGAGCTTATTTGATTTAAATACAGTAAAGTCTTCTTCCAAATCTGCATTTATTCATGTAGTTTCCCTTACATGAAGACAGTAAAGAACATCAAATAAAATGTTTTACATTATCGAGTAATTAATTTTTGTTTTTGTTCCTTTGCTTTGACATCATGAAGATATGGCCTCTGGTAATTAGATGGTCTACTTGTAAAATTATCTAAAAACATTCGTTTTAGGTTTTTTTAATCCATAACAGAGCATGGCAGAATGCTTATGTCATACCCATCACTGATTCTTTGTCACAGAAAGATAATCTTTTGTTTTTAAGAGCATTCTTTTGCAATTCTGTACTTTGTGGATGCTTTTATATATTTGATAGAGATATGAGCTGTCCTATGAAGCATCATCTCGGGCCCTGGGTGGCTCAGTTGGTTAATCATCTGCCTTTGGCTCAGGTTGTGATCCCAGGGTCCGGGGATGGAGTCCTGCATAGGGCTCTCTGCTCTGCAGGGAGACTGCTTCTCCCTCTCCCTCTGCCTGTCCCTCTGCCTACTTGTGATCTCTCCCTCTCTCTCTGTCAAATAAGTTAAATCTTAAAAAAAAAGCATCATCTCTCTTACTTGTGGCCTAGATTTTTTATGGTGAATATTTAAATTATTTAATTAAAGAATATTGTGTCTGTCTGAGATTTCCTGTGGTGTTTAAGATTGTACATTTCCTCCATTTTTCTGTGTGTTTGTTACTTTAAATTGACTCTCTAAAATTAAATCAATGGAGAACCTACATTTTTTTTTAGATTTTATTTATTTATTTGACAGAGAGAATGAGAGAGAGCACGAGAGGGAAGAGGGTCAGAGGGAGAAGCAGACTCCCTGCTGAGCAGGGAGACCGATGCAGGACTCGATCCCGGGACTCCAGGATCATGACCTGAGCCGAAGGCAGTCGCTTAACCAACTGAGCCAACCAGGCGCCTGAGAACCTACATTTTATGACATCTGCCAAAAGGCAAAATATTGTTGGGTGATATTTAGATGTCAAACAATAATGATGTAGGCACAATGACCTTTTCTGAAATCCTGAACTGCTTTAGTGGAGAGCTAAATAACTTAATTATTACCTCTGAACTTTGTTTTGTCTCTTAAGTATGTTTCTAAGAAAATTCAGAATTTCTCCAGATCACATTCCTCTTATTCTTTGACTTTTTTTGGCATTGGTTAGTTAAAATTAATATTGTAATTAAATTAAATAATTTAATTTAATAATTAAATTTAGTAATTGTAAACAATTAAAATTGCACTTTCATTTCATATGTTTTTTAAACATACTATGAAAACTTGTCTTGGAATTTAGTGAAATTACCTTAATTAGTGAAATTAATTTAAAAGAGTAATCATTTGACATAATGAAAAGCTACACTCACAATAATATATATAGACACAGTATATATATATATAAATATATATATAAATAAATATGCATATTTATTATTTGTGTGTGTGCATACTTCATAAACTGAATATGTTGTCATATCTTTATGCAGATGCTGATTTTTCTTTAACTCTGTTTTCTTCTAGTATTCATGTTATCAGTGATATCACTATAACTCATAGTTGGATGATAAGTGTTTAACCGACTAAGCCACCCAGGTGCCCCAGTTGGATGGTAAATGTTGAGAAATAATTTGTATTCATCACATCTTTATCATTAACTTTCTAAAAAATGTAAACTCAATAATTAATTTTCATTAAACATGTACTTTGTTCTATTTAGCTCAATACTGAGAAAGTTTATTCTAAATTTTACAATGAATTACTAACAATAAAATGGTTTAGTTTTATATGATGTGCATATTTATATGTATAGGATAAGAAGAATCAGACAGGGCGCCTGGGTGGCTCAGTTGGTTAAGCGACTGCCTTCAGCTCAGGTCATGATCCCGGAGTCCCGGGATCGAGTCCCACATCGGGCTCCCTGCTCGGCAGGGAGTCTGCTCCTCCCTCTGACCCTCTTCCCTCTCGTGCTCTCTATCTCTCATTCTCTCTCTCTCAAATAAATAAATAAAATCTTTAAAAAAAAAAAAGAAGAATCAGACATCCTTTTCTGGTCTCTACAGCAGTACTTAATACTGTCCATTCCTTGAAGGAACAGCAAGTTTATCAAACTCATAATTATCCATGTTTTCCATTGAGAATACCAACTGGCTGTCACACATCTTCCAGCATGCTACAGTCTGTGACATACTGTGGGGCACAAGACTCAGCTGGTTAGTATTCCAAGTGGCCTGAAAGGGTGACTACATCAAATACTTCCACCACAATCTGAGAAGAGGAGTTGGCCTAGCCATTTGTTCAAACTCATTTTATTTGCCGAGGAAGTGAAAGAGAAGTATTGTATCTTCCATCTATACTGTATTTAACAGTTCTGAGAAAAAAATGAGTTGAGTCCTCTTTGGTGGTCTTTAGGATGTAAATATGTTAAAATGAGTTCTCTTCTCCCTACGTATGCACACAATACTAGATGGGATCATGGCAGAGACTGGTGATGTGAAGTGCAAGCTTACTAAACTCATCCTAGATTATTTTTTAAGCAACTAGTAATGATTGTTCTTCATTCAAAATAATATATTCAGGTCAGATGTTATTCCATGCAATATGACAAAACAAGAGTAAAGTAAGAATTTAACTGGCAAATGGAAAAAAATGTTCACCTTAAGTATTTTGAAATAAAATAAAGCAAATGAAGCTACAACAGGACTTATGGTGAGTAAAAGAGAAGAAGACCAGAAGAATACTAGGTAATGAACACAATGCAAAACACTTGCTGTGCATTCCAACTTTATCATTTTCATGAAAATGTTGGAAAACCATTGAAGGATTCCAGTGACATGAGTAGATTTGTTTTTGAAAATATAGACTTTGGCTTCTAATAAGGGAAGTGATTAGAATAAGACCAGAATAGATGCTAATTAACAATCAAATACCTATTGGAAAATTCTCTCTCTCACTCTATCTTGTGTGTGTATTTGCACATATATATGTATAAATATATACATACACATATTTATAGAGGGAGACAGGAAGGGAGAGAGAGAAAGATGAGAATATTGAAATTAAATACGAAAGGACAGGTAGGCAACAGGATGCATTATACTGATGAAAATGGCCTTCTTTTTCCAGGTTAACATCATGGGATACAAGGAATGGTTCAGTCAAAAGCAGCTTACCCCATCTTGTTAGATCAACTGTGAATGCCAACAAAAAAGTGGTCCTGTCACACTTTAGAGACCTGCTAGAATGCTAGGAGATTGTCTTCTAGGAGATAGGAATTAACTGATTAATTTTAAGTGAGGACATGACATGCTAGCTTCATGCTTTAGAAGGATGAAGGAATTTGACGCAACCCCTGAAGCATGGAAACCAGTTAGAAAGCTACTGTATTGTATCTCTCTGGGTGAGAGATCATATGAGGCTGAAAGAACAATGTGTATTGAACTGCTATGTCTGCCTAATTGCAACTGAGAAAGAAAAATAGTGCATTTCCTCCATCAATTCACTAAAGAACAAGTTTCACTTACAACCATACAAAGTTTTTATATTTGTAAGACTATCTATTCATAACACTTCAAGATAAATTTGTAAGATTTCAAGTTTACAACACTTTAAAACTCAGATTTTGAGATTAATATGTGATTACACCAGGAAAAAAAATGTATATTTTTTTATTTAACAAATAGTTTATAAAACATATGCTTCAGAAACAGACATGAAATATATTTTTAAGTTGCATAACTTATAGAATTAATAGTAGAATGTAATATCTGACAGGAAATACAAGAATATGATGAAATTTCCTTATTTTCTTTCAGAACAAGCGTAAACTGCACTTGTCTCTTATTGATGCAGACACTGATAAAGACAAATCATATTAGCAGGGTTAGCAATTTGGAATTTCTGAAATTAACAGATGCAGAACGTACTGAGCAATTCTCCATGCGATGATTAAAAGTTCAGTGAAGTAACATGCCTGTCATATTTAATGGAGGCAGCACTCAAGTTAAACAGATTTATATGGACATATGTAATATTTTCCTTCTTTTAAAGAAGGACTGGAACCACAGCATCTTCTTATTGAAGTAAATATAATCCAATAGAAGTTCAAATTTAAGTTTGTAAATTAGTGTTCTGATCCACATGCTAATTTGCATAGCCCTTTGGAAACTCTATGATGCTTAAATAAGCAAAATATAATCAGAATGTTGAAAAATATCCAATTTAATTAGTCAAAATTTTGGAACTGCTAACTTTAATTTGGTTTTTCAATATAATTTTATCTGATATGAAATGTTCTGGGAATCACACTTTGATAGGGACATAAAGTTTAGAATTGATTGATCCTGATGAAAATTCAGAATATGATCATATAATAAAGTTGAAGGACCTCATTATACTTTGAGAAAGAAGGGATATTTGTGTTATTTTCAAATATATAAAGATTTGTAGTTTGGTTAAAATATTCAACATTTTCTCTATCAAAGCAAACAACTGTCAGATGGACAGTTTCACAGACACTTCAGTTCAAAATAAGCAAAACAAAAAAAAAATGTTTCAAATTCTTATTGATATCTTAGTATGGAAGATACCATCATCAATAGAGTAAATTCCTGTTACTGAAAGAGTTCAGGCACACAGTAATTGGAATTATAAAAAGAAGAACCAATCTACTCTTTTTCTATCATGTTTTTCACATAAGTAGATTCCAGGGTACAGAGCTCTGAGGACATGGGTTTGGAGATTTAATTTGCACAGGATGCTTCAGTCCTGGAAGATACAGGACTTTATCTTCTATCAGGTGAAAGGCTGAGTCCTAAGAAATTTCTCGCCTAGAAGAAATAATTATTTTACTTTGGGTTCCTAAAGCTTAATTTATGTTTAGGGACAGAACTGAGGACACACCAAATTTCATGCAAATATATTCAAAACAAAGGTCATTAAAATATTTCTGCTTAGCAAAGATTAACAATGAATCAAAAATTTATAAAAAGTAACTTTAGAATTTATCCTCAAATAGTGTGAACATTATTAGGAATGTAAGAATCAAAATTTTAGTTTAGTTTAGTTTAGGTTTTTTTCCACTCTTAAGCAATTGTTGTTTTGAGGACTACTGTTCATTTGTAAATGAGATGAGAGTTGAGGAGATGAAAACTTAGGGGGCAGGGATAGTGCTGGGCCAAAACCCCTCAGTTCGATTTCACTTGATTTCATTTATACTTTTTATACTGACTAAGGTTTTTTACCTAACTCTATCCATTAACATTTTCTGGATTTTCCTTGCAAAGTCATTCTACATTTATTTTTTCTCTACTTAGAAAAACAAAACAAAACAAAAGTACACACATATACATTTGCTTTATTTTGAAGTATTAAAATTAATAAAATAAACTTCTTTGGCAACATCATTCACTGTCCCTGTTAAAGAATATTTTCCTAACAATTTTTGAATAGATGAATAATACATAGTTTTCACGGTCTCATTCCACTTTTTGTTAAAAATGTTAGATTTATTTTACCTCCTCTGTAAGGATGGAAGAGACTTAATCAGACCAATAAGGTTTAGTCAAAAATTATTAAATTCAGAAAAATTGCAAACTGTTTAAAGAAAAAAATTCTGTGATGTAGATCAGTACAGAAATGACCCGAAGGTCATCAAAATCTTTTCATATGTTATTAATTTGAATGCAATTATTTGAATTAATTGAATCCAATTAATCTAAGATTTAGCTCCAGTCTTAGAAACAGAAATTTTTTTACATCACCAAATAAATCCACATTAACAAAGTTCATATAAATAAAAAATAAATAAATAAAATCACGCACTGTGTGTGAGAGAGAGAGAGAAAGAGAGGGTATGTGTATAGACTTGTATATATAGTATTTGAGCAGCCAAAATATGAGTAATTACTCAGCTAAGTTTGTTTAAGGACTCAGCCTTAGGTCAAAGATTCAGTGATCTATTATTTTGGCTTTAGAATCTTATTTTAAGATACACTGTTGTCTCTGTAGCTTCCATGTAAAAACTAAAGGATACTTCACCAAAAGAATACTTACTTAGCTGGTAAGGAAGTAGTAAGGAGGAACACTTTAAGCCCTATGAGGAAGTGAGAAATCCAAGATCACATATTTTATTGTGTATTAAGCATATTTTTATTTACTTTTTTTAAAAAGATTTTATTTATTTATTTGAGACAGAGAGAAAGCACATGAGAGGGGAGAGGGTCAGAGGGAGAAGCAGACTCCCTGCCAAGCAGGGAGCCCGATGTGGGACTCGATCCTGGGACTCCAGGATCATGACCTGAGCTGAAGGCAGTTGCTTAACCAACTGAGCCACCCAGGCGCCCGCATTTTTTATTTACTTAAGGTAATTTATTTTACTTTTCTTTTTTTCCCTTGCACTACTTTATCAATTTTTATTGCTATTGAAACAAATAAAGAATCATGTCAAATTAATTTAGTTGTTGTGCCTGTAACTTGGAATGCATTTTTTGGTGTGTGTTACTATGAGAGATTAATTCTTCTTTGTATTGTTGAAATATTAAAGATTATAACTAAAGTGCTAACTATCCTCTTTCCTCAACTTGGGAGATTAATATGATTAGGTAAAAATATGTTTACCTAATAGTCTGATTAACTTGATTATTTTTTTTCTACAAAATGTTGAGAAAGACAGTAGAAACAAACTAAGGGCCAAGAAATCTCTGGATAACAAAGCTCAGAAGCCTCTAGTTATATAATTTCCTATATGAGAGACCTCCTATAGTTGTATAACACAGGTCCGTGAACCCGTTGCTTCAGTGTTTTACAAAAATCAAATCTTTTGGTTTTAGGAATTCTACTATAAAATGGTTTGCCCAAAGAATGTGAGATTATATTTTTAATGTAATAGATACTGGAGTACCTAAAAGAACATATTTGATATAACATTTTGAAAGGGCTTAGAAGTGGGACACCTGGGTGGCTCAGTCGTTAAGTGTCTGCCTTCGGCTCAGGTCATGATTCCAGAGCACTGGGATTGAGCCCCACATCCGGCTCCTTGCTCAGCAGGGAGCCTGCTTCTCCCCCTCCTTGTGCTCTCTCTCTCTCTCTCTCTCTCTCTCTCACACACACACACACACACAAACACACACACACACAAATAAACAAATAAAATATTTTAAAAAAATAATTAAAGGGATTAGAAGTTAAAATTTTCCAATATTCTGAAGTAAATGCTATAATAAAACAATAAATAGATAAATTAATAACTGTGGAGAGAAGAATGCAAAAGGGAATAAGATAATGGAAATATTTCATAGTACAACCTGATGTGCAGAACATATTGATGTTATGAAGTTTGGAAAATTGCTGTGAGCTTGGAACTTTGAAGACAATTATTTAGAATTTATAGTTTGGCTTTTAATAGTGATAGTGTCAAAATAAAACTTTAAAGCATTCTTTCAGCTAGTGAGTATGATAAAAAATACCAATTCTGAAATAAATTTATGACTATGTAGCATTTCTTATATATCTTTCTATTTAATGTTTCCTTGGATGCAGTGTTATTTTGAAAACGTTCAACTGAAGTCTCATAAATTGATAAAAATGTCAAATGTTTTTTCTGAACAAACATTTTTAAAAAGAAAATTTATATTAAGGATGTAGTCATTTACTTTTCAAAACTCATATTGTTATTTTGCTTAAATGGCATAAATCATTTGAATTCTCTGGAGTATCTATTGCTTTCAAATAATAATTTTAGTTTTAATCATGTTCGTTTCTGAAAAGTATTCCAACAAAAGCTGGTTTATTACTTGTTATCAAACCCTTGGATTGTTCTAATTCAAGGCATTTTCATATGAGTGAATAAAGAAGTGGAGACCTTTTAAAATTAAGATTTTATTGAATATTGTGAGCTGAAAAGCATTATTTTGTTGAATGTATATGTTCTTGGTTTCTCATCCTCAGATCTACTTGGCTTGGGATATTTTGATGCAAATGAATTTTAGTAAAACAGAAAGCAGTATTGAAAAAAATTAATGATACAAACTTTATCTCATCCCATTTGAAACTTTACATCAAAATTTATGTGAATATTTTTTGCCAGAAGTTCTATGAATAGGAGTTAAAGTTCCAAAAGCAACACACATTTTAAAAGCTCTATGACCTACAACTATTATTCATGGTGTATAGAGGGATGCAAGTGCACGATATCATCTGCATCTATTGGAATTATTCCTTATGTGTGACTATGTTATCATCTTTTGAATTGAAGATAAGTACTCAACAGGTACATTTTGAATTTCCTTTGCTATGTATTTTTTCAAAGTAAATTTATTGACATAAATATATTTAGGAAATAAGCTCTCTACTGGCATACAGGGACATTACAAAGTTAAAATTTACTTACAAAAAAGTTGTGTTTTATTCAATATGAAGGATAAAAGTGATATTGTATTATTTTGTGAACAGTGGGTCTCAATGTTGTGGTTAGGTGAAGTTTCCTTATAAGGCTGCCTATTTTCTTCCCTGATATATTTATTATACTCACACCTGCGAGGTGAAAAGTAATCCCTCGAAGGAAAGCACAGTAGGGGAGAATGCAAGAAAATGAGGCTTTCTGTAATAATGAAATGTCTGTTTTTTCTTAATTTATTTGATTCTGAGTAAATAAGCATCCCTTTACTGGTAATTTTTACAACTTTCTAAATATTGTGCCATTATTCTTTTCTACTTTATGCCTGATGGACCACTGTTAGATAATAGGCAAATAGCTTATTGATGTAAACTAGAGCATGGATGCTAGGGTCAGGATCATGGGACCACATGAGATCACTATTACTTGTTGCTGTGCAACTTTGGACAAATAATTGTTTGATGCTTCCGTTTAACCATCTCTTAAATGGGTATAACATTAGTACATTTTACAGATGACTCTTGTAAGAATTAAATGGGTCCACTGCATAGTAAGTCAATATGTAAGTAACTATATTTTATGTTTTCAGCCATCATTATCAGTATCATGCTGATTTTATGCCTTCTGCTATAGTGAAAAAATACCTGACTTATTGATCACATATATTGAGATTGATTTTAAGCTAGTGAACCATCATTAGGGTACATGTGCATAATATAAATTGTACTATTTTCTTAAAGCTCCTTTGTAGGAAAGTTTTACATATTATACAATCATGCATCTTAAGTGTACAGTTTGATGAGGTCTGGTAAATGCAAAATCCATAGATTCTTAAAATTACCACTATAATCAAGTTTTACAGCATCTTGTGATCCCCAACAGATCCCTTATATGTTAGAGCTTTACATCACTCAACCTTAGCTCAGGCAACTACCAATCTATGAAGATAGAATTTCATATAAATGGCATCATACCAAATGTAGTCTTTTGTATCTTGATTCTATTTCCTATCACACTATTTTGAGATTCATTTATATTTTTGAATTTAATATATTTAATTCACTATTACTCCTGAGAAGTTTTCAGTTTTAAGTATATACTACATTTTGTTCATCTATTCATTGGTTGATAGACGTTGGCTGTTCTGGTTTGGAGCTACTCTTTGCCTATAAGCCTTTGTAGGATTTTTTTTTTTTTCATTTACCTTGGGTGGATACTTAGAAGTAAATTTGCTGGATCATATAATAGAGTATGTTTATGTGAAAATTTGTCAAATTGTTTTCCACTGTGTTTCTAATATTTTGCATTTCTCCAGCAATGAATGAATACTTAGTCGGTAACAAACTCACCAATCTTTTGAAATAGTATCTTTTTAATTGAATCATGATGGACGTATAGTAGTATCTCAGTGTGAATGTGACTTGAAATTTTCTATTGATCAATAATGTGAAATTTTTTATGTGCTTGTTTTCCTTAATATATCTTCTTTATTGAGCTATTTGTTCCAATATTTTGCCCATTTTGTTTCTAGCTTGTGCTCTCCATTCTAGTGTTCTATAATTACACAATGATAAGTAATACATGTAATTTTTAACTCATTTTTAAAATAGTATCTAAGAGACTTTTGGCAAATAACTTTATATCAACTGTTAGCAGAATTGGAATGCCAATTTCAGCCTGAACTCGTCTATATATTGACTTTAAGGGAGGTATATAACTTTGGCTTTAGTCATGATCCATTGTCTTTTAGGGACAGCTGTCAGGATTATCTGATATTTGAACTTAAAAAAAGGGAGTATGACATATTACTTTTCTTGCATTTCTAGAATATGCTTATACATCATCCTGGTGTAATTTTGGGGAAGAGAATAAAGGGCTTACATTGCTTCTCAGTTTATCTTGAATGAGGAGCATAAATTTGGCACCACTGGCTGAAACTTCTCTTGGGCAGTCATTTTTCTTTCCATGGAAAAAATATTTAAGTATCAGAAAGAAACCTAGTCTACAAACCATCTCTAAAATTTCAATTCTAATTAATTACTTAAATCAACACCTGAATTAAAAAGCTGTGGAGAGTTGGGCACTTGGGCAGCTCAGTTGGTTAAGCATCTGACTCTTGTTTTTAGCTCAGGTCATGATCTCATGATCCTGGGATTGAGCCCTGTGTTGGGCTCTGTGCTCAGTGCTGAGTTTGCTTTAGATTCTTTCTCCCTGTCTCTCTCTCTCTCTCTCTCCTCCTTCTGTCCCTCCCCATTCTCTCTTTCACTCTCTCTCTCTCTCAAATAAGTAAAATAAAATAAAATAAAATAAAATAAAATAATAAAATAAAATAAAAACTGTAGAGAAAACTTGGAAAATCAGAACAGAAATCAATCTCAGAGTAGTGCTAGTGGAGAAAATTAATTGGTAGACTGTAGTTGATTGTTGAATGTGGATTGGAAATTGAGATGGCATTGTAATATGTTAACCTAGCTAGCCTAGAATTTCTTTATGTTTCCATTAGAGTAAGCAATAAGGGCTACTCTTAGGAGATTTGAAAGTCAAGTGGAAAGCAGCCATTTTGTACCTCCTCCTTGGAATTCAGCCATCATGTTGTGAAGAAGCCCAGGTCACATAAAGAGGCCATAACACCATCAGCTAACGTCTAAAAGCAATAGCCAAGATCAACCACAAGATATATAAGTGAGTGAGCCTTATGATGTTTACAGGCCTCAGACTTCGAGCTGCCCCAGTTGATATTTTTGAGCAGGGTTGAGCTTCCCTAACAAGCCTTGCCCAAATTGCAAATTTTTAAGCGAAGTGAATGGTGTTGTTGTTTTAAGCCACTAAAAAAACAAAAACAAAAACTTTGACACTATAGCTCTATCTTTCCACTTCCCATTTTTCATGTAACTGTTGTCATCCATTTTACTTCTGCATTGACCTTCACCTGCAAGTCTTTATGTTCACTGTTTTAAATCATCAGCATTCATGCAGCTCATTAGAATTTTGCTTTTTGTTGCTTTGTATTTACTTCTGTAGAGTCTTGTTTCAGTCTTGTACTCTTATCCTTCAGGTTTACAAACTCTTTTTAGTAAGTTTTTGGTTTTTTTGTTTGTTTGTTTTAAAGATTTTATTTATTTATTTGTCAGAGAGAGAGAGAGCAAGTGAGCACAAGCAGAGGTAGTGGCAGGCAGAGGGAGGGAGAATAAGGTTTCTTGCTGAGCAAGGAGCCCGATGTGGGACTCGATCCCAGGATGCTGGGATCATGACCTGAGCCAAAAGCAGATGCTTAATCGACTGAGCCACCCAGGCGTCCCTCTTTTTAGTAAATTTTTACTGCAGATCTAAAACAAAATTTCTTTCACTTGTTTATTTAAAATGTATTTTTTGCCTACATTTTAAAGGTTATTTTAACTTAGGATAAAAGTAAGAGTTGTAATTATTTTCCCTCAGAAATCTGAAGATTTCAAAATATTATTTTTTTCATTAAATTATTTCTCTTGACAAGTCAGATGCTATTCTGATGCTAAGTTGAAGCTGGGTGACATATTTGATAATGCTGAATCGTCATCTTCTTTATTTCTGCTCCTAGATCACATTATTATGCCATTTTTTTCAAAAGCTTAATTTGTTCACTGGCAGAATCTAATGTCTCCCTGTTAGACTCTGAACTCAAATCTTTCCCTCTTCAGGAGTAGGAGAATAAGAAAAACTTTACATTGTTCCTAATACATTTTTGGCTGAGATTTCCAGCTTTCTGCCCCATACGTGTTTATATAATTTGTCAGACACACTTACCATGGGGGTGTCTGGGTGGCTCAGTTGGTTAAACACTGGACTCTTGATTTCAGCTCAGGTCATGATATCAGGATTGAGATTGAGCCCTGTGTCAGGCTCTAGGAGCCTGCTTGGAATTCTTTCTCTCCCTCTCCCTCTGCCCCTCCCACTGCCACTCACACTCTCTCTCTTCAAAAAAATAAATAAAATAAAATATAAAATAAAATAAAATAAAATAATGCTTTCTTAAAAAAAAGATACACTTACCATTCCAAAATCATTCCCTCATCAGTAATATTAGCCCCTTTTAGTTTTATTGCTTTAACACTACTCTGAAGCCTTGTGTTCAAATTGTATCTACTTATCTATTATTTTGTCTTTTCAGTGGAAGATACTGAGTGCTATAAGCTAATTTATTTGGAAAGGAAACAATCTCATCAGGTTTATAACATCCAATAGTTGGTTAACAGAGTTTATCTGATAAGATCTTTTCTATTATCATTAAAAAAATCATTATATATATATTTTTTTTTCTTTATTCCCCATGGTGATTTTAATAGGGTTTCAAAGAGAAGAATAAGTAAACTCATGCTCCAAAACATCTTTAAGTGCCATCTATGACCTTTAATATTTAATTAAGAAGTGAACTTCATACTGTAGATCCTTTTGCTAAATGTAAAATATAAAACATCACATTAGAATTATTCTGTAATTAATTGTTCTTTGTGAACGAAGTCAGTGTGATTAAAGAAAAGGATCACATGAAAGTAATATTTCAACTTACTGTTTTTATTTTAGTCTTGAAAGTAATTAGTACATATCACTAGTCTACGCACACAGCAGGAAATACTATACTAATCAAATTTACAATAATGTATGCTTAAAAATGAATATTGACCATCAACATGGATGTTAAAATAGGTCTGGATTTTAATTTCCTCTGAGGTTTGTTCCTGCCATTTTTGATAGCTAAGAGAAAAAATATTTTTGCCAGCATTCATCTTGTTATTGACTTTGTGAAATTAACTGCAGTCTAATATTGTAATTATTGACTAATGCAGACAAACAAGTAAAGTTATTTAGATATGTTTAGAACTAAACAATATTCTAAAGCTAACCAAAATGCCTTTCTTAGCACACAAAATATTTCTTTCATGATGATTACCAATGTCCTATGATAATATATTGCAAATCCTTGACTTTTAAATGAACTTGTTTCAGGCCTGTGTTTTGGTTTAACTCTGCATGCTTATACATATTCTAATTACACTCTTTCTAACATCAAAATGTATGTGTCCCATGATATATTTATTGACTAAATTTTGTAAAATGACTGTTATATGATCTAAAAACATAAATACTTTTTTTTTTTAATTTCACCTTTCTAAGGCTAACATTTACAATCCACATTACAAATAACCTCCTTAGGGAAAACTCCCCTGTCTCTTCCACTACTGCAGTGGTTGCTTTTTTTCAAATCCTTTCTTAGATTCGCATAGGCTCATGAATAGCAACAATAAAGGTTTATTGTTTTTAAGGTTTTGTTTAGGGGTTATTTTGTTGTTATGCAATAATAATGAATAGAGAAGTGTATTTAATAAATACATGTCAAATGATTATATAAACTAATGAATACATTATATTTCAGTTGATTTAGAGAGTTTTGCTAGAGTATTTATAGAAAATTACTGTCTGACTTATTTTGAAGTATTAATAACAATGGTGTGAAAATATGTGAAAACCATGTGAAAGTTTAGCTTATTAGTATAAGTTTCAGGTGCATTTTTTCTTTGTATTAACTAAATGTGAAATATCTGCAGGATTTAATATAGATTATAATATATACAAATGTAATATGTGAACCTCCATTAGTAAAATGAATGGCATGTGTACTTGTGTGTATAAATGAGCTTTAAGATATTTCACTTCCATGAAAGTTTAATCAAATATCTTTTATCATTATTTATAATTTATCATTATTTATAAAGAAAAAGATTAATAACTTACCACAACTTATCAGAAACATTGCCAAAATTAGTTAAAAATATATGTCAATTAGGAAACAGGAAGCAAACTCAAGGTAAAATAATTAAAGAAGAATATACTTACAAAACTACAACTCATAAGATGGGACACAGGGAGCACAAAGGGTAGTTAAGTAACCTCAAACTAGTAGCAACTAAGCTTTCTCCATTCTTTAGCTGATTGAACAAAGGAAGATGTTCCCAGAATCTGAGTTTAACGAGAAAGGTCACATATGGTAGAATGCTGTGGAGAAGAAGTGATCCTCTGTCAAGAAGCAAAGTTAATCTCAGGTCTTCAAAGAGAGAAAACAAGAGGGTTAAATATGATGACCTCACACTCCTTCAATCACCACATCCAGCTACATACCGAAATCTGCTCAGTAAACCAGCAGCTGGGAACTTGTGGATTTAATCCATAGAAATCATTTTCCCAGGGCTAGACTACTTTGGAGAAGTAGTCGATCTAGAAAGGCAAACGTATGATATCAAGCAAAAAACATAAATATTTCTGTAGATGGTCACTTTGAATGTGGATCATTGTAAAAGGAAAGATGGCATGTAGATATTTTGCTTATCAAAATTTCACAATTCATAATTATAATTGTATTAATATCAGGTATTAAATAAAAGGTTTATCACCAGTACAAAAGAAAAGCAATTCCTCTAAGAAAATTATGAGGAGCAGAATCCTCTTTAATCAGCCTTTTAACTGGAATAAATTAAGTTTGGTCATGGAATGCATACCTGCTTTCATTCATATATGATGCTGAGGTTTTAAGATGAGTTTTCAATATTGAAGCTTAATATACACCTAATAATAAACATAAATTTCATTAAACATAAGCCATCAATAATTTCAGGAGCATGAGATATTATATATAAATTAATCCAAATCCAATTTTAAATTAATCCAAATAAATTTACCTCATAAAATGTTACATCACCCATTCTGTTTTACATTTTTTGTAAAAGTTGATGATTATTAATAACTCTGAATGTGCCGGAAATATGTAGATATTTTTCTAATGTCAGTCTCCTTAAGGTTAATATTCAAAGGCTTTCTCTCTTTTCCTTTTTTATAAAATTTTGTATAGATTCTATAGCAGTGACTTCAAGTTTACTGATCTTTAATTCTGCAATGTTTAGTTGGATGTTAAACTTAGTCATTGAATTTTCATTTTCGATATTATGTATTTCATCTCTAGATATTCCACTGGATCTTTTTTTATATTTTCTATATCTTTTCTCATGATAATCATATTTTCTCTATTTCTTAAATCTATGGAGTATAGTTATTGTAGTTTCAACATTCTTGTCTGATAATTCTATGATCTCTGTTATTTAAGTTAGTTTCTATTAATTAAATTTCCCCCTGGTTATGGGTTGTATTTCTTTTTCCATACTGGGTAATTTTTAAATTAGAAACTTTTGAATTTTATTTTGTCAGGAGCTAAAATTTATATGTATGTATGCACGTATGTATGTATGCATGTATTGTCTTTAATGCTGGGTTTTACTATTCTGAGACAGATTTATTTAACGAGTGAGCCACCCAGGTGCCCCGAGACAGATTTATTTAAAATTTGTGTAATCTTTTGAAGCTTACTTTTATACATGGTTAGGGGATGTCCAGAACAGCCTTTAGACTAGGGCATATGTGGCCCCACTATTGGGGCAATACCCTTCTCAGGATTCTGTGATGCTTATGTATTTGGAGGTCTTTCCAGTCTAGCTTGTTGCAACATAAACTATTGTCTACCATTGTGAGCACCAAAGTATTTACGCCTACTCCTTGGCTTCAGGTAGTTCCTTTTCTACTTGTGCAGATCAGCAACAGCCAAAAACTAAAGGGAGCACGTCTACAGATCTCTGGAGTGCCTGCTTTCTCTCTCTCTCTCCCCGTGTTCCTCCTCCCTCCGTGCCTCTCTATCTCCCTGAAATCTCTTCTCCAGTACTGTGTCCTGCAAGTTCCAGCCTAAGCTTCACTATATTCTGAACCTTATCTGCTCAGCTTGGCTTTATTTGTGTTCCCCCTCCTTGTGCTGCTGCCTAGAAACTCTTAGTAGTCATTGAGCCAGTGGCAGAGATTCTTGTTGGGTTTTCTTCTGTCAGGGAACGCTAGTCTGTATTGATGATTACCCGTAACTAAAAAATATTATATTACATATTTTGTCCAGCACTTTAATTTTTATGTTTCATGGGTTAAATACAGTCCCTGTTACTTCATTCTGGCTGCAACAAAAGTCTCGATAAGTCTTTTTTAACACCTCAAAATTAAAAGGTCCTAATCACACAAAAATGAAAATGACAGAATCATAAGTACAATTTTTTAAAACTGCAACTTATGATTTAGCTTAATACAAATGCACAAAAAATTAAGAATATTAAAAAAACTATGATTTTTAAAATTTTGTTTTCAAAGGCCTCTTCAAATATGTAAAATAAAATTGATAAGGAGTTTTTTGCTGATGTTATCGAGCATATTAAAATGAATTAATCATAAAAGTCAATATGACTTTAATTCATATATTAAGGAGACCATTAAGGGAGTAGTGGAAGTCTAGCATAATGGATATTACCTTGTAGACAAATATTTGAAAATAGAGCTTTATTAAGATTTTAGCACCTGGAGACTATGTGAAAGGCCTAAGGCGATCATTTTTATTTTATTTTAATTTATTTTTTAATCATTTCCTGAGAGATAGCATATCAGGTATAGAAACAGTAAATATCCTCTAAGGAGTAGCCTATAATGGAATTATATAACCCCCAAGAGCATGAAGTTAAAGTTTTAAAAGCTCTTTGGAAGAGTTTTGACTCCAGAATTGCTTATTGAAATAAAAAATAATTACTCTTACTATGATAAGTCATGACTTGACCCAATAATTATTTCATATTATCCTCCCTAAAAAAGAATGAAGATAAATCCATTTTTACTAAGATTTGAATGATTTGCTAACTTATTATTAAATTAATAATACTGCACCAGTAATAACATTTAGACTCTGAGTATGTGCTCATTTGGTATCTTTTCCAGCTTCAGTTCAATTTGAATCTACATTATATTCTAAATATTTTGTTAGATTAAAGAAAAAAACATTAGAGACATTGTTACAGAAGCTAAATTTTGCTATCTTCCAAAGATACACATTATTAAAGAGCATTATTTGCCAATGAATTCAAAGTAAATGTTTTTGTTTAACACGTTGCATTTAATGAAATTTCGTTAATTCATGAAGATTAAAATGGTTTATTGATCCACAAAGAACGTTTAATTTCTTTGCAGTTTTCTTATACCAGTCACACTGAAGTATCTCTGTTCTATCATTTATTAATTTTATATATTAATATGAATAAAGTAATATCTGAGACAGGAATAATATAATTATACAAATTGGTGCTTGAAGAAGAAATATATAGAAGCTTGCCATATTTGAAAACCTGATGGGGAACAATTCGAATAAAGATTTCATTTTTAAGGTGATTTCACGTTCTGTCCAGTCACCACAATTAATTATGTACAGAAATCTTGATTCAAAATACTTTTACTTACTGATTTTAACAGAATAATGCCCACTTACTCTATCTCTGCATACTAATCCTCAAAATCTGTGACTGTTACATTATATGGGAAGGAGGCTTTGCAGATGAGATTAACTTATGGATCTTGAGATAGGAAGATTATACAGGATTATCTGTGACCCAATGATCCTTTAAAGAGGAAGAGAAATGGATCAGAATGAGGATTTTAATGATGGGGGAGAGGGCAAAGTCAAATGGAGATGCTATACTGCTGACTTTGAACATGAATGGGGACCACAAGACAAGGAATGAAAGTGGCGTCTTGAAGCTAAAAAAGGCAAGGGAACATATCCTCTCTTAGAGCACCCAGAAGGAATGCAGCCTTTCCAACATCTTCATTTTAGAATGTCTGCCTTCAGAGATGTAAAATAATAAATTTATGTTTTAAGTCAATAATTGTGTAGTAAGAATCTAATATAGATTTCAGTATCATAAGTTGGGTGCTGCTCTAGCATATACTTAAAAATGTAGAAGTGGCTTTGGGATTGATCAGTGGGCAACAATTGGAAGAATTTTGAGAAGTATGATTTTAAAAAGCTTAGGCTGCCTTGAACCATTGAAACTATGGATCATCGTTATTAGGTCACTTGAAATTTCTTTAGCATTTTGAACTGATGATTGTAACTTTCTTTGTCTCTTGGTTCACAAAATAATTAGTTTGACCACGTGTCCTTGTTTTGTCTGGGGCAAACTTGGTTCACATCTTCTGCCCTAATGTAATCATTAATAATACCATCTATATCTCTAAAAAATTCATCAGTTTGGATGAGAAATTCTATGTTCATCCTATGATGGCACAATCATTTATTTTTATTCTTCTCACTCTCAGGCTTAGTCTTTTTATTTTTCAGGTTGTTTTCCTCTGTTCTTCACATTAACATTGGAATTTTCAGGATTCTTCTCTCATATTTTTATATTCTGCATGTAAAATCCAGCTTGCAAATGTTTGCTTTAATTGGTTTCTATATACTTGAAGATTCTTAACACCTAGCATAGCTCCTCTCATACAGTAGTGACTGAATACATAATCCAGACATTCTCCTGAATTTCAGAAAAGCATTCTAAATGTAACAATTTTATAATTGAATCTCCCTATTCTCAAACCTGCCCCTGATCTGGAATTTTCTTTTTGTGGAGAAAGATCTATTCTCCCATTTATTCATTTTTAAACCTCAAACATTCCAGTCTCCTTCTCTCTCACCATATCCAACTAATAATTGTGTTGTATTATTTTTTAACATTGTGGAAACTATCTTTTTATTTCTACTACCAAAGTTTCATAAAACCCCTCCAAAATTATTGCAAGAGTCATTTAATTTGTATCCATCTCCAGACTTGTCTTCCTTAGACCATCCTCAGTACAGCTAATGTGTAACATTTATAAATATTTAAACATTTAATTATTTCAATAATCTCTGAATGGAGCATCCAAGTCCCCTCCATCAAAAAAAAAAAAAGTTGACTCTGCCAGATTCATCCTTTGTGCTTGTGTTTTCTCCTAAATTTTATCAATATGGCAGAGCTGCTTGTAATTACTTAAATGGGCTGTGCTATCTTATCCATGACTTGTACATCTTACTATACCAAAAATTAATTCTTTATTCATTCTTCCATCAATTATTTTTTTTAAAGATTTTATTCATTTATTTGAGAGAGAGAATGAGAGATAGAGAACACGAGAGGGAAGAGGGTCAGAGGGAGAAGCAGACTCCCTGCCGAGCAGGGAGCCCAATGCGGGACTCGATCCAGGGACTCCAGGATCATGACATGAGCCAAAGGCAGTCGCTTAACCAACTGAGCCACCCAGGCACCCTCTTCCATCAATTATTAAGAAACTATCAGATGTCATTTGTTTGAGTGAACACTGAAAAGCCTTTCTATCCCAATAAAACCTCTGATAATCTTCAAAATTTAGCTTAGTCATTAACTCCACCACAAAAAATTTCCTTCCTGTATTTCACCATACCAACTTTTTTGTTTTTTTTTTCTCTGTACTCCCACACATCCTGAGAAAATCTTTACAAAATTACTTGTCAACATGTATTGTGATTTTTATTGTTTGTTTCTTATTTAGTCCAAATAAATTGTGAAAGCAAACCTATTTCCCCATCCATGTCTAACTTTTGAGCTACTTAAATAATGAATTTGAGACAATCAAACATCATCAGTATAAACAAATAATGTAAATACAGTGTTTTTTAACTTGTGTATCAATTAGTTTTATATAATGATTTTATATTCTTCTAAAATTTTATCTGTATGCATAAAAAATAGATCGGTATACAATACTCATTTACCTAATCATCTTACCAATGTACTGTCCCAACTGAGGATACACATTGCTTAATTTGTTCTAAATCAACCAACAGCTGTATCTCCTCTTCCATTTTTTTTTAATCCCAATATATAGTACATTTAATTATTTTTGCAGGGTAATGTGATGGTCATGACTTTGGTCATGGAATTACCTTATCATTTATTTTGCACCCATAATGGAAAATTATTAAATTAATTTTAGATTAATTATTTAAAACTTAATTATGCAATTTTTGGAAATGTCACGTATATATAGCACCCTGGTTTAATAGTTCTGTGGTGAATAAGAATATAGGAGATATCTTCCTTCTAGGGCTGTGCTGTTATCCATATTATATTCTAAAAGGATCCTTTCCTAGTTAATAACTGTAAAATCACATTTTAGTAGCAGCACATGCTATTATAATATCCTTTTAAAGTATCCCTCCATGGCCACAAAATTCAGAAAAATAGCATATTTTAAAAGTTGGCTCATGATGGCAGCTCTCCACTAAAAGTCAATTATTCTGGAATATTCTGGTACTAAAATGAATCACAAATGCTCCTCATTCACTGGAGTCTCATGAAACACTTTCAAGGCAGAAATGCAGTTTAGTTGAAATAACAGATGGAATAAATGGCCCCCCTGAACCCAATTTAACAAATATTGTAGTTGCCATCATGCTTATGATGCTGCTTTACTCTGCAAAGCTTTTCTTAACATTTTTCAAGTATTTGGAATCAAATATGGTTGTTTTTATTGTACTAGAAATATAGCATCATAGATATGAGATATATTTACACCAAAAAAACTGATTCTCAGATGACAGCACTCAAGAAAAAACTATCAAACTGTCAAGTGAAACAACATAGTTTCATTTTTGTTTTGTTTTGATCTTTTATACCTCTTATGTTCTATACTGCGCTGTTCATGCTGATTATTGTTTAATTACAGTTAGATTGCATTTCTCCATAGATGCTTTATAAATATTAACTTATTTTATAACTGTTAATTGATAGACATTATTGTTTGATATTATCATACCTATGATTTTAGAATGTTAAATATATACTTAAGAGCAGTTTCAGTTTGGGTTCTCCTATGTTCCTCCCTTAAAATTCTCATTTTTGTAATAAGATTTTTTATTATGTTATATTAGGGTATATTAGGTTATATTAACATAACATAATATATTATACATTTTATATATATATATATTATATCATTAGTTTATGATGTAGTGTTCCATTATTCATTGTTTGTGTATAACACCCATTGCTCCATTAAGTACGTGCCCTCTTTAATACCCATCACCAGGCTAACCCATTCCCCCACCCCCTCCCCTCTAGAGCCCTCAGTTTGTTTCTCAGAGTCCATGGTCTCTCATGGTTCGTCTCCCCCTCCGATTTCCCTCCCTTCATTTCTCCCTTCCTAATATCTTCTTTTCTTTTTAATATACAATGTATTCTTTTTTCAGAGGCACAGGTCTGTGATTCAACAGTCTTACACAAGTCACAGCACTCACCATAGCACATACCCTCCCCAATGTCTATCACCCAGTCACCCCATCCCTCCCACCCCCCAACACTCCAGCAACCCTCAGTTTGTTTCCTGAGATTAAGAATTCCTCATATCAGTGAGATCATATGATACATGTCTTTCTCTGATTGACTTATTTTGCTCAGCATAATATGCTCCAGTTACATCCACAGCGTTGCAAATGGCAATATTTCATTCCTTTTTATGGCTGCATAATATTCCATTGTGTATATATACCAGTTCTTCTTTATCCATTCATCTGTCGATGGACATCTTGGCTCTTTCCACAGTTTGGTTATGGTGGACATTGCTGCTATAAACATTAGGGTGCATGTACCCCCTTCGGATCCCTACATTTGTATCATTGGGGTAAATACCCAGTAGTGGAATTGCTGGGTCATAGGGCAGCTCTATTTTCAACTTTTTGAGGAACATCCATACTGTTTTCCACAGTGGTTGCACCAGCTTGCATTCCCACCAACAGTGTAGGAGGGTTCTCCTGTCTCCGCATCCCCACCAACTTCTGCCATTTCCTGACTTCTTAATTTTAGCCATTCTGACTGGTGTGAGTTGGTATCTCATTGAGGGTTTGATTTGGATTTCCCTGATGCCAAGTGATGTTGAGCACTTTTTCATGTTTCCATTGGCCATTTGGATGTCTTCTTTGGAAAAATGTCTGTTCATGTCTTCTGCCCATTTCTTGATTGGATCATTTGTTCTTTGGGTTTTGAGTTTCATAAGTTCTTTATAGATTTTGGATACTAGCACTTTATCTGATATGTCACTTGCAAATATCTTCTCCCATTCTGTTGGTTGTCTTTTGGTTTTGTTGACATTTTTTTGCTGTGCAAAAGCTTTTTATCTTGATGAAATCCCAATAGTTCATTTTTGCCCTTGCTTCCCTTACTGCGGCTGAGGTGGAAGAGGTTGCTTCCTTTGTTCTCCTTTAAGATTTTGATGAACTCCCGTCTCACATTTAGGTCTTTCAACCACTTTCAGTCTATTTTTGTGTGTGGTGTAAGGAAATGGTCCAGTTTCACTCTTCTGCATGTGGCTGTCCAATTTTCCCAACACCATTTGTTGAAGAGAGTGTCTTTTTTCCATTGCACATTCTTTCCTGCTTTGTCAAAGATTAGTTGACCATAGATTTGAGGGTCCATTTCTGGGCTTCCTATTCTGTTCCATTGATCTATATGTCTGTTTTTGTGCCAGTACCATACTGTCTTGATGATGACAGCTTTGTAATAGAGCTTGAAGTCTGAAATTATGATGCCACCAGATTTGCTTTTCTTTTTCAACATTTCTCTGGTTATTCGGGGTCTTTTCTGGTTCCATACAAATTTTAGGATTATTTGTTCCATTTTTTTTTTAAAAAAGCTGATGGTATTTTGATAGGGATTGCATTAAATTTGTAGAATACTCTAGGTAGCATTGACATCTTCACAACATTTATTCTTCCAATCCATGAGCATGGAACGTTTTTCCATTTCTTCATGTCTTCTTCAATTTCTTTCATGAGTATTTTATAGTTTTCTGAGTACAGATTCTTTGTCTCTTTGGTTAGATTTATTGCTAGGTATCTTACAGTTTGGGGTGCAATTTTAAATGGGATCAACTCCTTAATATCTCTTTTTTTCTGTCTTGTTGTTGGTGTATAGGAATGCCACTGATTTCTGTGCATTGATTTTATATCCTGCCACTTGACTGAATTCTTGTACGAGTTCTAGCAGTTTTGGGGTGGAGGCTTTTGGGTTTTCCACATAAAGTATCATATCATCTGCCAAGAGTGAGGATTTGACTTCTTCTTTGCCCATTCAGATGCCTTTTATTTCTTTTTGTTGTCAGATTGCACTGTCTGGGACTTCTGATAGTATGTTAAATAGCACTGGTGATAGTGGACATCCCTACCATGTTCCTGACCTTAGGGGGAAAGTTCTCCATTTTTCCCTATTGAGAATGATATTTGCTGTGGGTTTTTCATAGATGGCTTTTATGATATTGATGTATGTACCCTCTATCGATATACTTTGAAGAGTTTTGATCAAGAAAGAATGCTGTACTTTGTCAAATGCTTTTTCTACATCTATTGAGGGGATCATAGGGTTCTTGTTCTTTCTTTTTTTAATGTATTGTATCACATGGATTGATTTCCAGATGTTGAACCAAACTTGCAGCCCAAGGAATAAATCCCACTTGGTCGTGGTGAATAATCCTTTTAATGTACTTTTGGATCCTCTAGGCTAGTATGTTGGTGAGAATTTTTGCATCCATGTTCATCAGGGATATTTGTTTGTAATTCTCCTTTTTAATGGGGTCTTTGTCTGGTTTTGGGTCAAGGTAATGGTGGCCTTATAAAATGAGTTTGGATGTTTTCCTTCCATTTCTTATTTTTGGAACAGTTTCAGGAGAATAGGTATTAATTCTTCATTCAGTGTTTGGTAGAATTCCCTTGGGAAGCCATTTTTAAAGGAAGTGTGTGCGACAAGGAAGTAAATTGATATGTGTTAAGATCCTCCTATTGTTCAGGTGCCTAATGTAGATTATTTTAATATATCTTCTTATCAGTAAGGTAGATATTAGACTCTAATATTAGGTGGATATTAGGCTTTTAGTTTGTATGAGGACAATTAGTTTCAAAATCTTGAGTATGTTTACAATATGATAGAAGGAAAAAAGATTAAGGATTCAAATCCAACTCTGGGAATGCCTGGGTAGCTCAGTTAGTTGGGCGCCTGCCATTGTCTCAGGTCAGGATCTCAGGATCCAGGCATCGAACCCTGCATTGGGCTCCTTGCTCAGTGGGGAGTCTGCTTCTCCTTCTCCCTCTGCCCCTGCTCATGTGCTCGTTCTCTCGCTCACTCTATCTCTCAAATAAATATATATATATATATTTAAGATTTTATTTATTTATTTGAGAGAGAGAATGAGAGATGCAGAGCACGAGTGGGAAGAGGGTCAGAGGGAGAAGCAGACTCACTGCTGAGCAGGGAGCCCGATGTGGTACTCCATCCCGGGACTCCAGGATCATGACCTGAGGCGAAGGCAGTTGCTTAACCAACTGAGCCACCCAGACGTCCTCAAATAAATATATATTTTTTAAAGTAGTATATGTCAGTACAAGGCAACAATCAAGGTATGTCCTCTGATAACATATGTGGTCCCTAATTTGCCTCATTCCAGCAAATAACATATTCCCTTGCATGTTTCAAGTAAACACTGGAGTTTCTATTCTTTTTTTTTAATTCCATGAAGTTTAATCTGTATAGATTTACAAAACTTCCATTGTTTAACAACATACATAATCATCCGTAAATACTTGAAGATATAATCTTAATAAATGAGTAAAATTCTTTAATTTTTTAATTTTTAAATTTTTTTTAAATTTAATCATGTTATGTTAGTCATCATACACATCATTAGTTTTTGATGTAGTGTTCCATGACTCATTGTTTGCGAATAACACCCAGTGCTCTATTCAATAGGTGCCCTCCTTAATACCCATCACTGGGCAACCCAGCCCCCCACCCCCCTCCCCTCTGAAACCCTCAGTTTGTTTTTCAGAGTCTGTAATCTGTCATGGTTCATCTCCCTCCCAATTCCCGCACCTTCATTTTTCCCTTCCTACTATCTTCTTCTTCTTCTTCTTCTTCTTTTTTTAACATATAATGTATTATTTGTTTCGGAGTTACTGGTCTGTTATTCATCATTCTTACACAATTCTATTCTTGCTAAACATCCATTGATTCCTCTTGAAATAATTTGCCTCACTTCCACCAGATGGCAGGTTATCCCTTCCCTGACTAGTGTAAGGGAGAGAACATGGATGAAGTTTATCACCCTTAAGTTTAAAGATAAAACAGGACAACCCAGTTTGGCAGCATTTTAGCATTCTCTTCCTATTCCAGAACACAGTGCACAACTTTGGAAGATATATAATTTTGTTTCCTCTGTGGTCAGGATTTCAAACTCTTTGTTATAGCCAGAGAAAGAAGGCAATTAAAAGAAAAAAAAAAAAGGAAGGAAGGGAAGGGAAGGAAAGCAAGGGGAGGAAGGGAAAGGGAGGGGAAGGCAAAGGAGGGGAAAGGGAAAGGAAGGGAAAGGAGGGGAGGGAAGGGAAGGGAGGGGAAGGGAAGGGAAGGGAGAGAAAGAGAAAGAGGGAGACATAAGATAGCATTCAAGGCCTTTTCATATCTATATTATCTTAAAGGCCACATCTTTGCTTTGCTTGGAGTTTGAAAAGTGGGCTAGTGAAGCCCTATTATACTCCTTGGTTTTTTTGAATCGAATGTTTTGTCGTCTGCACACAAAAATAGTTGACAAGTATGGACAGTGGGGAAGTAAGTGGGGAAGAGGTCTAAGGATCCACGGTTGAGGGCTCTTTTAACACATAATGACATAACCATCATGCACAGTATTATAAGTTCAGTTAGTTGAAAATACTTTGACTAATACTATATTTAGTCATTAAAATAAAATAGAGAAAAATACTCAATGCACTCACTGTTTTCCCTAACTGTTAGGTGAAAAGTGGGTTACCAACAATACATTAGGGTAATAATGGCTAATATAGTTTACTGTTTGTCAGGCACTATTCTCAGTGTGTTCCATGTTTTAATTAATTGAGCTTTCACAGACTTCTATGTAATTGATTGCATTTTTCTTCATTATCAAGATGAGAAAAATAAGGCACAGAGCGCTTAGATAGTGAGGGTAAGTCCCCAGATTGCTAAGGAAGAAAGCAGCAGAGCTGGTTTAATTCTCTGTAGCTCAAGAGCCTCTGATTCTAATCATCTAGTTTGTTATTTCTCATCGTTAATCAATTCATCTTAAAAATAAAACACATTTATAAATAAATAGAAAAAAGGATTGGAATTAGTTTGCACCAAAATTTTAGGATTGATATTTCTTGAGCATGGAACTAGAAATTATTGGTGTGTGTGTGTGTGTGTGTATGCTTGTTATTTCAAAATAGATTGAATAAGAAGTTATTTTGGAAGTTAAAAATATTAGAGTATAAATGTTTTAACAAGTTTACTGAAAATATTATTGTAATTGTCAATAGCTAATTATATTATGATGTCTGATAAGCATAAATATGACTGAAAAAATTATCAAATGCTTTTTTATTTTAAGATTTTTTTTTTTTTTTTTTAGAGAGAGAGAGAAAATGCACAAGCAGAGGGAGAAGCAGTCTCCCCACTCAGCAAGGAGCCCCGATGTTGGGCTTGATCCTAGGACCCTGGGATCATGACCTGAACCAAAGGCAGACACTTAACCAACTGAGCCACCCAGGAGTCCTTCAAATGCTTTTGAAATTGTCTGGTAATATCCCCCATTTGAAAGACACTTAAGATTTTTGTTAATACCTATGGACCCAATAAATTTTTTGTTAAATAAGTGAGTGGGTAAATGATTAGAAAACATGTAAGCCCTTTACTGTTGCATCATTAGTTATAAACACAATAAGATAAAGAAAATTATCATTTCATTAATAATTTAGTACATGATATAATATGTAGAAAACGATGCAATTAATATCTTCTTTGACTTTAGGTATTTAACAAAACTCTTGTTTTGATGATTGGTATCAGATATTGTGGTAATCAAATAATATACTCTGCTCTTGCTTATTTCTCTGAAGACTGGTATTTTGGAAAGTGTTAAACTGAGAGGCAAAGTCTAATGTTTGCATTAAGATTTAGTTGCTTTGAAAATTTCAACTAGTATCTCTGAATGTCAGTGCACTTATCTTCTTTGTATTGCATTAAATGTGGTATTTTGAAAGTCAGAAACCTCTCTAACCTCTTTTAATTTATAATTAAAATATAAGTGTGTATTACTACTATTATCAACTGTGTTAATAAAAGACTTTGACTACCTTTGATTTTTTTTCTTATGTCGTTAAAGGGAGATGGAGATAAGACACTAAATATTTATTTTAACTCCCATTATTCTGTTCTAGACTAAGGTCATTGTCTTCTATTTAAAAAAAAGTATATAACTCCTGTTTTAGCCAAGTTATTTTCTCATTTAATAATATATATGTATATGCATGTGAAGGTACTTATTTTTTCATTCAAAACTTATTATATCAGATTTATTATAGTCAAAACTACAGTTTTACATTATTGACCCTCTTGCATTTCCACACTTAACAAAGATTATATATCTTTCAGATTTTTAAAACTTTGAAATATTTTGAAAAGATTCCACTGTGAATACATTATACTTGATTATTTCTATCAGGCACTTAATAGACATTCAAAATTATACTGAACAAAGTAATGATTTAAGTGAAATGGAAACTATTCTTACAAATTATAACAAAGTAGTCCCACAAATGTACTGTGGGATCAAGGCTTGGGAAATAGGAACGTTCATTATTTAATCAATTATCTTTCCTATTGTAAAGGACTGAACACTTCAAATTTTATTTTTCCATTAATTATACATGCGATATGTCCATCATGATCAAATGACAATAAAAAATCTTAATAATGTTAGGCAATATAATTTGTGCTATTAATTCTAGCTTCTTTGCTATTTAAAACACTTAACTTACTTTTCTTCTTGGGAGTATTTCTCTATCGCTGAGTCTATTTGTCTTAATTAAATTTAATTCAGTTTAATATTCTTGCCTCTAAAAATTCCTATTAATATATGGTACTCACATTTCTCCTACTTGGAGAAAGGACCAGTTTAATATTGTAAATTTAAACTTGTAATTAGTATCAAGGTGCCTAGTCATATTTGATATAGTCCATTTGAGAAATTTAATATGTAATTTATAACCATTAATGTTTCAGAAACATTGTGGTTCAGTGAAAAAAATACAAAATTAATAAAATATAAAAGATTTATATCTTCATTCTTTGTATGAGCACATGGTGAGGAACAGAAATGAACTTTCTCAAATATTTCACACTATTTTTGTTCTCCTGGTGATGCATAAAATATTATGTCACAGTGAGACACAGCTGGGTTCAGTTTATTTTTGGAAGGGTGAAACCCTTCAAGGTGATGGTTTAATCCACCATAGGTCATTAAATATTTTCTAAATTATCAATTATTCATTGAGTCACTATAACAAATACATCAAGATATCTATTTGAAAATGCAATTCATTTAAAAAATATTATTTCCAAGTGCTAAAATGGGATACATTTACATGTTACCCTAACTTTGGAAACCCCATGAAACTTACATTATAGCAACCCTTAAAAGGTTTTTGTTATTAAAGTTTTCCATAAATCACTTATTACATTATGAAGGGTTAATAAATTATAGGGCAGAAATGGTTGTATGTCACTCAGTATAAAAGAAAGACATCAGAGGAAATGGAAGTACCTCCTTTAAAAAAAAACAGCTAAATTTTATTAACTTATGTATCTTGGAGCTTTTGAAACCCTTCACCTGGATTATGAATTCATTAAATTCTTACAACTTTATTAATTAGTCACTCTTCTTATCTTCATTTTACAGATGATGAAACTGAGACTAGGAGCACTAGGTAAATTCCTCAACTAATAATTGGCAGGGCTATAATATATACCAAGGTACTACCATTACTGAATACATAGTTTTAAAGACAATGCTATACTGCCTTTCAAAACCTCTTTAAATTATTCAAAACAAATATTCTTAAAAGTGAATAGGAACAATGTATTAAACACCAGCCCCAAGCAGAAATCTCTGCAATCTTTAACACTGATGAAAAAATCAAGAAAAGAGAAAAACATAAAGGATGTGGTTGGGAGGCAGTATAGTACAAAATAAGGCTTATTAATAAGACAGTAAGGGGGCGCCTGGGTGGCTCAGTCGTTAAGCATCTGCCTTCCTCTCAGGTCATGATCCCAGGGTTCTGGGATTGAGCCCCACATTGCCTCCCTGCTGGGCGGGAAGCCTGCTTCTCCTTCTCCCACTCCCCCTGCTTGTGTTCCCTCTCTTGCTGTGTCTCTGTGTCTCTCTCTTTCAAATAAATCAATAAAATCTTAAAAAAAAAAAAAAAGACAGGCTATTTTAGCCATGGTGGGCCTCAAGTATATATCTCAGATCTAAAGTTATACTCTGGTAAGAGTCCACAGTTACTGACAATGAGATGGAAATAAAAATTAAACTATAATGACCTGGGAGACTTATTCATTAATCACACTTAAAATATCTCAATGTCAACCATATGGAAACTAGTAGAACTTGCTGCAGAGTAGCTGGATTTGGCTACAGAAAAATCACTCAAATTGGATATTACTACAAAATCTTGATCAACCATCTAAAACGAATGTGAACAAGAGTTGGAATATTAGTAAATTCTTCTATTAAATACATTTGTACGCCCACTAAGGAATTATTTAGTGCCTCATCCACTCTTCAAACATCCTCTCTTGTCCTAAATCAGCTAATGATTTTCCTTCATAAATCATCATTATAAGCTCTTTCCACAAATATCTGATAATCTCAGGCTGCCCGTTCATATTTAAGAGGGAAGCACTTAAAACTGATCATAAATTCTGTGCTCATGAAAGGTGCTTAGTGGTATATTAGGCTTACTATGATTTGGCAAGTTCCAGTCATTTCACTGGGGAATTCTTTACTATTAGTATTTATAGGTCTTTGTTTTGAGCTACTCTGTTGACTCAGGAAAGAAGCTTCCACTGAGAAGTGTGGTAAGGCAGAAGCCATTAGCATTCTAGGCAGCACCCTCCATGCTAAGTGGAGTTGGAGGATTTCTGTTGGCAATATGTGCTTTTACATAATTCTTCAGTTTTCAATATGACATCCTAACCTTTAGCCCGGCAGGCGACACCTGGACCTAAGTACTCCCTTGTGTACATTTTCCAGAAAATATATTTACTATCTTCTCTTGAGAGTGTAAAAGGTAATCATCTCTCTGTTCAGGGTATAGAAGAGCATCCGGGTTTAATGTGTTTTCTATAATGACTTTTACAAATCCCCACCCAAACTCTCATGTTTAGGGAACCAGGATTTTAATTTTGTAATTCTCTGGTGCAGATAGAGTTGCTTCTTGGTTTTTAAATATGCAGACCACAATCTTTCAGCTTATGCCTGTCTGCTACTTTGTACTGCATCCATCACTCAGAGATCTTTTGTTCTGATGTTTATTTAACCTTTTCTATTCACTTTGTTTTTGAAATTTATGCCTTTTTCTCTATATAATGTCATTTACTTATTGTTCAGGATGTTCTGTCGATAAACACAAATATTCAGCCAAATATTGTAACTGATTTTGGTGAAATAAAGCAAACCATAAAGTAATATACAACATAAGGTGCTTTGGCAACCCAAATTCAGTTGTGAGTTATGAAATCTCCAATAATATAGAGAGGTAGATTAAGGACTTAGAAGTCAATAATGTGAAAGATACTTCTTATCTCCAACAGGAAGAAAATGCTTCGGAACCCTTTCAAACTCCAAGTTTTTCGTTTTGTTTTGTTTTTAATTTTGAGGTAATTTTGAAAATGTTGATTTTGGAGTATTGAAATGCAAACATCATACAGTTATCCAAAAAGCATTTTGAAATGACACTGAAAGGAGAGATCTGGTCTTGAGATAAATCTGGTATTTATATGTAAATGGTGCAAAATGTAAATGAAATTGGCATTATTTAGGATACTACATACATTTAATAGTTAAAATAAAATTGATACAGAAACTTAGGGACTGAGAATTTACTTTAATAGAAATAAAAATAAATTGTTGTGAGGCAATGATCTGCTAAGCCAAGTTTTATTGTTATATTATGTGCACTATTGCACATTAATGTGTAGGCTTAGAAATGTTCTAAGTTATAGCACATCATTTATAATATTGATAGTATGCTGCATGAAATTTAAGAAAAATATTTTAATCTAACATACTATATAACAGGTGGTGGATTATTTTCAGAATTGCTAGTAAATGGCTTATAGCAATACTCAAATTGATTCATTGAGTGTAAGGTAAATTTATTACATTTGAAAGGCAAAACTTCATGCTTCTATCCTCTTTGGTATGGACTTATCATACTTTATGAAATTAATTGAATCTTTAAATGTATCATCCAAAGAGGTAGATCACATTTCTAGATATCAGAAAAAAATCAAACTGTAATCCTTTGGTTCCCAGCTAAATGGTATTTCTCATGACTGAGTCTTGATGTGAATAATGAAAAAAGGTGTATTTTTTGTTTTTAAAGTAAGATATGTAATTTTTATTTCTGCTGTACAGCTCCCTGAAGAATTCCCCACACACAATAACTCAATTAAACTTGAGAGTGACTGACCTTTAAACCTGAGACTGCATCCTGCTCCTATGGAACAGGAGGATTTTCCCTCAGCTGGACATGTACAACTACACATACTCTCTGACCTTGGACATGTAAGACTGCATTAAGTTCTGACTTTTCATGACCCCCAAGTTCTTCATGATCCCGTATAAGCCCTTCATTTCATCAGGCAATAGAAAAATGTATTCTCCACACTGCCTCCTGAGCTGTAGCACCCTGTAAACAAAGTCTAACACATGTTGTGACCTCATAATAAATATTCCTTTACAGAATGTGGTTCCCAGACTTGGACTGATAATAAAACTACCTTCATGCCTGGATCAGGTTCCTACATGAATTTAGAGTATACTAGAGATTCCTCACATCTCCCTTTCTTGAAGATCTGAGTCTACTTTCATATTAAAATCCTTTTTGGATTTGAGCACCCAGACTCTAAATTGTTTCAACTAATTTTAGCTGAAGTAGCAGAACAGTTCTCTATCTTGTGGAATATAGGAATAAAGACATATTTTCTATTCAGTGTTAAACCCTTAACAATTAATAATGTCCCTAGAAAAACCTTTGTCTAAACTTCCTTAGTATGCTCTAAAACAACACAGAAATTGGATCATAATTTTATAAGCATTTTTTTTTCTAGTTAAGAAATCTCATGGACAAAGGCTATGATTTTATTTAGGATCTTGGACCCAAAAAATGATTATTGTATCTACTTTTCTGGTTATAATCTGGTTGTTTTTCTTGCCTGTGTTCTTTCAGATGCTATTTGTTTTACAGAGTTTTAGAATTCTGTTTCTCTTTATTAGAGCTGTACATTTTTTAAAAAGTCAACATTTGTTTTCTGTTTACTTTCAGTTGAGAAAATCAACCATATATTGGACAGGTGTGTCACAGAGGTGTACTAAAGTTGCTTCATGCTTTTTACAGTGTCAGTATAAATACTTGAATTATATTCCATTTGAGAGAGACACCATCATTTTTTTTTAAAGATTTTATTTATTTATTTGAGAGAGAGAGAATGAGAGATAGAGAGCACGAGAGGGAAGAGGGTCAGAGGGAGAAGCAGACTCCCTGCTCAGCAGGGAGCCCGATGTGGGACTCGATCCCGGGACTCCAGGATCATGACCTGAGCCGAAGGCAGTCGCTTAACCAACTGAGCCACCCAGGCGTCCCATCATTTTTTTTTAATATGGGTTTAATGTTTTGTTCATCACTAAGCAAGTTTTAGTTGAAGAATCTATTTTCTTAAAAAAAAAAAAACTTGGTGAAAAGAGCCACTGTGTTTCTAAAGACAAATTGCAAATTTGCTAATCTCCAGTCAGTCATCTGCTGCATGACGTCAGCAAACCAAGCAGCAGTCAATTGACTATTTATGAGTTATTAAGAACATTCTTGAACCAGCCACCAAGAGAGAACTTAAGAAGTTTTGAGTACGATAGGGTATTGAAGTATAGTAGAATATACCAAATCCAAATATGCCACTTTGGCCTACTGAATACTTTAAGCTACAGACAATTGAGAAAAAGCAGAAAAAGGAAAAGCTCTTTGCCTTGCCTTCTCCCTATTTGTGTAAAAGCAGGACATAATTTGTAGAGAAACCATCCTTCCCCTTTCTGCCAGGAAGAACAAACAACTACAAGACAACTCTAAAATCTTATCATCGCAGAGATAGCACAAGAATGTACATAAGAAATCTTACAAACTAAACAAAGGCCAGTCCATTAGTTTTCCCCATATATTTATCTTCCCACAAGTTGCCATGATTGAAACCATAAATTGTTTTCCTTTGTCTTTTCACTTCTTTAAAACTTTATTATTCTTTTGCTGTGATGCTGTATAAGCCCAAGTTTAAATCACTCCTTTGAGTTACTCATCCTTGAGTACTCCCATGGGTATATTATTGTGATGCATATGTTAATAAGCTTCGGTTAGTTTTTCTCCTGTTAATCTGTCCCTTGTCAGTGTAATTTATAGGGCCCCACCAAAGCAAAACAAAACAAAACAAAAACAAAAATCAAAAACCACTAGGAGCTTAGAGGGAAAGTTTTTTTTTTTCCTCTCCTACAATATAGTTATCAGTACTGATTTCTCTAAAACAACTTTTCCAAAGTTGAAGCACTAGACCTCCAGAGTTTCGCTCACAATGTGATCTTTGTCTGTTCCTTAAGTTTTCCTCTGTTATCCCTAACTCTGACTTCCTTATTATCATAAATCTTGACCTTTGTACATTACATATTTGAACATGCTTTAGTATTGTACACTCCAATACAAATGACATTAAACTATAACATATTACAGTGTAATTTTGAATGCTAGAGTAATGACTAATCTATTCTCTATGGGCAGTTGCCATCTCCACATAGTAGAATTTTAGTCTGCCAATTTTATTCTGGGAAATGATTTAAATTTATTATTGTCTTATTGTCTCCAAACTTTGCTTCTAACTGATAACATAATAATATTTTTCTGTCAATTTGCTGAACTCATGTAATATAGAAAACTACTCCCCTTTTTTTAAGATTTTTATTTATTTATTTGTCAGAGAGAGAGAGAGAGAGAGAGCACAAGCAGGGGGAGCAGTAAAGGGAGAGGGAGAAGCAGGCTCCTCACTGAGCAAGGAGCCAGATGTGGGACTCGATCCCAGGACCCTGGGATCATGACCTGAGCCGAAGGCAGACACTTAACGACTGAGCCACGCAGGAGTCCCACTACTCCCTTCTTAATATAATTCTGAACTCATACAGCAGTTTAAATCTTGCCACATTAATGGACATTCCTGGTGAAATAATACCCTGTGTCAGTCAGTTGGCTATTCATGTCAGTTGGCTTTTCATGAGCTCACTTGATTCAAACTGCTATTTTATAAACATTTGATAATTCATTTTTATTCTCTCTGTAAATGATTCTTATCTCAGAGGAGGCTAAATATATTATTACTGATTTCTGACGGATTAGAAAATCCAATGTTCTCCCAGATGTTGAATCCACATAAATGGCCCTGCTAAGAGCTCTTACTGGAACATGTCAAATCTCAAAAGTGTCAACATCTATAGTGAAAATAGACTTGTTTTTGGAGTGGTGCATGGTTTCTGAGTCATAGAAGAAAAGGTTCTTAACTGGTAATGGAAACCCCAAGCCCCTCAAAAATGACATTTGGATTTAGGAATTGCTTCATGATATAAGCCTTACTAATGGAATGGTTGTGATTAAGATACATTTATATACCAAGCAACAAACATTTGAAGCCAGAGGAAATGCTTCTGTCTGGCTACTATGCTAAATAGGGTACAGTAATTAAAACTCTTCCCTGCTCCATAAAGGAATACATACTCATTTACCCATTGATTTTGCCCAAGATTTAACTGATATCTGATAACAATCTTAAGAGATGGAATAAGTTTACTGGTAACATTCAGAATGTTCTGAAAGTTATGATCATTTCTAAGACATCAGAACCACTAAAATATGATCACCTCTAAACAGACCAAGTCACCTGAATTAGAATTTGGCAAAAATATTACATGTCATTATAGCAAACATTACTTGAAAACTAACTGGAATCAACAATGGTGGGGACATATCACATGAATATCGGAAGATATTCTTAGTAGATTTTCCAGAGGGGAAGATATAATTCTGAAGGAAATCTGTAAATGTAACACCTTATTTGGAGACAGGAAACTGAACCTCAATGTTTGAGATTTTGCATTTGGATTATATTCAATTTTGTCCATCCAGAGATTTAAATATGTTCCAGGGATTGTAGGTTTATTATCTCAGACATAAATGTATATTTGAATCCAAGGACTAAAGTATTACCCTTAACCCTGATGGCTGTTAATCCTTTAAATGTCCTTAATGATTTTGTTACTGGGAGACTCATGAGATTAAGAGCCAGGTTTGTAATCCTTGAATCTAAACTCTTCCAAAAAAGATATCATCAGATATGCAGAGAATAGAGGATTTACAGTATTCAGCTTTATAATCAATAGGCTAAATTTGAGATTAAAAAAAAAAAAAGCTCCTGTGGATGTCCTAGTCTGGGCATTTCATTAAATGGAGACATTACCAGGAAGAAAACAAAATAACAAACTACCAAAGATGGACCACGTTAGGTGCTGCTAGCAACTAACACTATACTACAGTAAACTTACAAGTTATGGATCACCAGAGCCATCATTATCATCTCAAATAACAATACAGTAGTAAAATAAAGGAGGAATTTCAGCAGCATACTTTTGTCATCAGGCTACATCAGACTATGCCATACTGGAGGCAAGAAAAGAAGGTTTTATGGTTCAAAAACTGCCTCAAACTTTAGCTCAAAGAAAACTTAGAATTTTACAAACCTTGAAAAAAAAAAAACTAACATGGGAGGTACTTGAAATGAGGAAAGCTGTTGTTCCCAAAATAGTGCATCTGCTAGCATCTCAAGGAAGTATTTACACAGTGTTATGAAGAGGCTGTTACACTTTTGTTCCTGTAGATTTAACAGAAGCCTTTAACTTCACTACACAAGTTAAAGATACTGCAGAGAAAGCAAAGCTGGAGATTTGATTAATACTCTATTTTCTGCATCTTCATTGTCTGGTGGTAGATGGGATCATCTTCTTGATTGGATTTAGGAAATGTCAATGTTTCTTTCAGAGTACATTTCAAAGTTTGATGACAATTCACCTTCTCATTGTTCTTGCCATCACATTTATCAATCAATATACCTTCTCTAGAGGTTTAGGTGCTACTGCAGTCTTACTATAAACGAGACACACAAGCTAAAGGAATGCTAATTATAACTATTGCACAAATAACCTCCTAAACTACCATAGGATTGGCCTGAAGACTTTCCTTAAAGATCTGTGAATGTGGGGCTCTTGGACAAAGAATGGTCATATGTGATGGTCAAAGCACCTAGAAAATTCCCTATGAAAAGTAACATTTTTTAGTCATTTAAAATATGTACCTGACTGTTTATTTTAGCCTCAGAGAGCCAGTCACATCTTGCTCATACATAATCTCACAATTAACCGGATCTTTCTGCTCCCACATTGTTGTGGGTAAACTGCATGTAGGAGCAATAAAACCAGAGGAATAATATTAGAAAACATCTCCTAAAGTCCTATCAGTGGTTGCAGCCACTATAACCATGCAGTAGGTCCAAAGTGGCTGAGCAGACGAGAATTTTGAGTGGTCTAGTTGGGCAGAAAATGTCTCAGCATTTTAAAAATGTCATACTTACTACATGTGAATTAGAAGTCATGGTTGTGAAATATTTGAATAAAAATATCTGGTATTTTAGGAAGTATATTAATAATGAATGTACAATAATCATCCATTAATTAGGATTTATGCAAAAAAGTAAATTATTATTTCCACAAAATTGTTGCTAAATATGGCAAACTATTTTTTTCAATGAGCTATTGTTATGGGTTGAATCATGTGTCCCCCAAAAAGGTATGTTGGAGTCCTAATGCCCAAATGTGACCTTATTTGGAAAGTGGGTCTTTATAGAGGCAATCAAGTCGAATTGAGTTCATTATATTAGGCCCTAATCCAAAATGACTTTTATCCTTATAAAAATAGTAAATTTGGACAGAAATATAGACATGCATAGAAGGAACACGAAATGAAGCAATACAGAAAGATGATCATTATCCATAAACTAAGGAGAGAGACTTGGAAGAGATCTTTTCCTCACTGCCCTCAGAAGGAACCAATCTGAGGACACCCTGATTTTGGACTTCTAACCTCTAGAATACATTTCTGTTTGTTGAGTCACCCAGTTTGTGGTACATTGTTATGGCAGCTCTATCAAACTAATAGAGATTTTGGTACTGGGAAGTGTAGTGCTGCTGAGGGAAGTGGCTTTGGAATTGGGTAAGGATAGACACTGGAAGAATTTTGAGGTACATGATAGAAAAAGCCCAGATTGCTTTCAAGAGACTGTTGATAGAAATTTAGATGTTAAAGGAGATTCTGGTGGGACCTCAGAAAGAAAGAAGAGAGCTGTAGAGAATTCTAACATCTCGGAGAATACATATATTGTAATGAACAGAATGTTGCAAGAAATATGCATGTTAGAGGTGCTTTCAGTGAGATCTCCAATGGAAATGCAAAAAAAGTGATTGGAAACTGAAGGAAAGGTGGTCTTCATTATAAAGTGATATGGGAGCCCCATATGCTGTGGTACCAAAACCCTTTCATAAAGCCCTAATGCAAGGTACAATTAGAAGAATTTAAAAAAAAAATGCAAGAATTGATAGGATTATGGTGAAAATTGGAATATTTAAACAGGCTTTATGTAAAGAAGTTGCTTCTTCTTTACCTAAATGTTCTGCGGGGATGAAATTTGTCGTACTAGGGAATACTTCCCCTACCTAGTATTGTAAAACCAAAACTTTTTGCTGGAGTCCTAGTGAAGGCTACGGTTAGGTGCATAAGTATTAATGGGATTAAGGTGAAAGTTTGTAGGATAATTTTTATGTTTGAACGAGCTTTATATGAAGTGGTTGTATCTCTTTTGCCTGAGTACGTTATAGGGGTGGCCATTGTATCTGATTGGGGAATGTCTGATTGGGGAACAAAATTAGAGCTAACAGTGAATTCAACATTATTACCTGGTAGTAAAGATCAACCCATTAGTTCTGTACTTCTGTAATCTTACTTTGTGTGAATGGGAGTGGACTGAGGGAGAGGTACTTAGTAGATTAGTATTACTCCAGACCAGCACAGTGGCTGAATAAAATGTCCTTTAGAAAAGATGAGAATGTTTGGGCATGAATGGAGAGGAGAAATAATAGCTGTGGATAAAGGAATGAATAAATGGGTTATGCAGTGAGGGAAATCCAATATTACATTAACATCTCCAAAGTGGTTCAGAGCAAAAGATAATATTATCTCTGAGCTTAATTACATCAGATACCTCAAAGGGTAAAGCCATATATTGCTGAAAAGATTTCTACTTTTAGAACCTGACGAGATTAAATGGAAGCTTCGGTGGCCTTGCCCTGAGAGACATTTTTGTACAATATGATATTGAACTGGACTAATTATTAATGATGGAGATTCTAGTAATATGCCAGTATCTTTTGACTGTTATGATTGTTTGGGTGTAAGGAGTCCATGGGCAGAGACCAGGGGTTGGACTCTGACATAGTAAGAAATAAATATTTGGTTTCTGCCCCTGAATCCTGACACAGAGCTCCTAAAACCCTTGTCATTTCCTGAGTGATGGGGTACTAGGAACATATTTTGTTTAATATTTAGTCTTTGACCCTGGTTCCAGTCACAAAGCTTCTTAAACACTTGTACCTTCCTGAGTGATAGGGTTTGCTAGGAGTATCTTTTGTTCTAATTTTTGATCCTTGACCCTAGTTCCTAAAACAGAATTCCTAAGTCCCTTGGCATTTCCTGGTGATAGTCGTGTCATTTGTTCTAATGAGGCAATTCTTGGTAGATACCTGGATAGCTTTAGTGGGAGCAGTCACCAGAAAGACCACGCCATGATGAAAAGCTTCAAATTTTCAGCCCCACCCCTCATCCTGTGGAGAAGTGAGTAGGGCTGGAAATTGAGCTAATAACCAGTCATGTCTCCATGAAGAAGCCTCTGTAAAAATCTCAAACTACTGCGTGTGGAGGGCTTCTGGGTTGGTAACCACATGCATGGGCTGGGAGACTGTATATCCCAACTTCATGGGGATGGATGCTCCTGCATTCAGGACCCTTTCTGAGTTTTCCTTTAAGCGATGATAAACATTTAATTTGGCTCTACCAGAAAGATGTGAATACAAATTTCTAGTAGATAATGATATCTGGCACTATCATTTATGTTTATGCTATATTTAGATTAAACACAAACAAAATGGCTTAGTTTGTAAGTTCTAGGTGACAGAAATATTGAATAATGAGGAGGTTTTTTCGTGTTATTCAGGTAATCATTTCACATTACTTACCCATTAATCTTTTTTAAATTCCCAGTTTAAGTGTATACAAATCAATTACTTTTTAAGTTTCTTCATTAGAAACTTCTTCAAATCAATTAATATAACTAGAAAGCTTTTCATCACAGCCAGAGGGAACCTAAAGAGAAATACTGACTAAATGTAATGTCATATTGTAGATGGGATCTTGGAACAGAAACAAGGATATTAGGCAAAAAATATGAAAGTCTGAATAAAGTATAGATTTAGTCAATAATAATGTATCAGTATTTGCTCATTAATTGAGATAAGTTCCACACAAATGTAATATGTTAACAATAGGGGAAACTGGATGTGTGTTGTATGAGACACTGTATTATACTTGGAATTTATTCTGTAAATCTAAAACTATTCCAGAACTTAAAAGTTGATTAAAAAGAAAGAAAATCTGCAATCTTTCAAAGTGAAATGCTACATAAAATGAGCAAATACACTCAATTGCCTTCGAGTGTATTTTTAAAATAAATTTAATATTTTTGGAAACATCAAAGAAAGTTGTTTAATGAATTAATTTAATTCATAGAATCACCAATATAAGGAAAATCTTCTTGTTTATTTATTGTAATTCCAAAAAAATTCCAAAACAAATTATTTAATTTGTATTTTTATTTAATAGATTAAATGCATCACCTTAAGGTACTTTTAAACAAAAAAATTCTGAGCATCTGATAGGAACTATTTTTGCCTTGTTCATTTTCACAGGATATCTGTTCTTCCTTCTGGTAATTTTATTGTATAAGTTGAAGTGATCAACATGAAGTATTAATATGGAACTATATTTCTTGACAGATGGCATTTAGATGCATAAAAAATCCATTCATCTCAGAATAGTTCTCACATTTGTGGTTTTCTGTAACTAATTCTGTATTTTTACCTTTGTTAAATAAAATATTTGTAATTTATAGAATTTAAAATAGTCATTGATTTCAAGAGAATCTCCTGCTACATTTAAATATTAATAGACTAAAATAAGACTGGACTAGAAAGGGAAATAAAAGAAATATACTGGTTGACATAAATTATTTAAATAACCATTTGAAACAGTACTAGCAGAGAAAATCTAGAAGGATTAATAAGGTACCTTGTACAGGATCCATTTATCCAGTAACCAACAAATTACTTTTATTGAGTTCCTTAAGAAATAAAAGTCTTCATGAAATTGAAAGTGGTATCTAAACGACAAGTTCTCTGTTTCACACTGATTTTTCTTAACCTTTTACTGTGACAACTTCCTACATTGTTGAATTGTACTCAGAAAAGAAAAGAAGAAACCTTCATCAAATTACTTCTCTGATAATTAGAATTTGTTTCCTTTATAACACAATAGAAACCTTACCACACTCTTCCCAGTTACCATTTTTCAGGATTTTTTTTTAAGATTTTATTTATTTATTTGAGAGAGAGAGAATAAGAGACAGAGAGCACGAGAGGGAAGCGGGTCAGAGGGAGAAGCAGACTCCCCACTGAGCGAGGAGCCCGATGTGGGACTCGATCCCGGGACTCCAGGATCATGACCTGAGCCGAAGGCAGTCGCTTAACCAACTGAGCCACCCAGGCGTCCACCATTTTTCAGGATTTTTTTGTTTCTGCTCTTGTAAGAACAGCTTAGTGCCCTTCCATCATAGCTATTTACCAGAGGGAAAAACTTCAATTATATATCTCATGAACTATGTTTCCTTTACCTAATTCATTTTTTTGCAAAGATAACTTTTTATTTTTTATAAAGAGTAGGGAGCTAAATATTTTCTTGTACAAGCTAACATAAAATATAATTTACCATGGTTCATTTTTCTTTGAACTGCTCTGAAAGTACTGTTTTGTGAATTATTAATATGAATCTAATTTTATAGCAGAAATATATTTCTACTTTGGTTACTTGTCTTTAATTCTTTTAGAGCTTACTGCTTTATAGCTTTTACCATTTTATATTCAATACCTAGAACTGTTTGTGTCATATGGTAAATATTCAACAAATATTTGTTGAATTTATGTAGCATGTAGAAAAGTAGACATATCACTCTCTTTACTTCAGAATTCCTTTCAGATCCTAACCTCTTTCCTACATAATTTTTGAGCTAGTTGGAAGGTAGAGGGGAGGATGAATAAATTTGTAAATAAAATAAAATTGGTATTCTGATGGCATGCTTAACCAACTGTAGGGATTTCTGTTTAAATAAAGGATGCATTGAGCTTAAACGTTCTGGTTAATAAAAAAAAACAGTTCTGGTTAATAAAAGTATTTTGTTTCTTTTCTGAAAGAAAGAGGAGAGAAAGGGGAAGACATGTTGCTAGAAATATAAAACTTTGAACAAGAAATTGTTTTAAGCTCCTAAGTTGTTCATAATGTGAATCCACTTTCCTCTTTCCCCTGCAATCTTAACTAGAGAATTTATTTAACTTTGTTAAATATACATATAACATTTATTTCTATATTTATATATAAACATTTTATATATTTGTTATTTATATCATATATAAAATTCATATCTATGCTATAAATACATAATGTGTGTATATATTATATATAGTAAATATATATATTTCTGAGGATGCTTTAAAAGCTTAATCTTACTTAAATGTGATTATAATATGAAAGCATTGAATACTCAAGGAGAAATAAAATCACACCTTTGTTATATATATTTTAATAATTTAAAAAGTAATAAAGTGAATTGCTAATAAGATTTAACAACATATTTTAAAATAGGATGAATTTAAATAATATATAATTACAATAAACCAATAATGATATGAGCTCCAAATTAAGGAGAGTGCACAGCAGTAACTGAAATATCGTTTGTCAAAGTACTATTTGAAATAAGAGAATGTAAATTTTTGTAATCTTTAATTATTAGTAGATCTTATTTTGTAGAGCAGTTTTAGGTTTAAGAAGAAATGAGTGGAAAGCAAGAGGGAATACCTGTCTCCCACGCCAGGTCTACAATATTAGGGAATGGTCTATATAAGAATTAAACACACACAAAAAAACCTTTTCTTCTTGCAATCTCAATGGTTAGATATCCCCAATTAATATCTTAGCTATGTAATACCTCTTAAAATTGTTTTTGTCTATATATTTTTATCCACTACAATCTTGCCAAATTGGACTTCCTTAACTACTATTGTATATATTAGCACAGGATGCTTCAGATTTAAAAGTGCAATGTTCCTCTATTTCTTGAGTTAAAGTTCCCTTTTTAGGCATTTCCATATACCTGAAGTTTAGATACAACCAATCTTTCCGCATGTATAATAACTGATTTCCTATATATGTGTATAGTATTTTCTAGCAGTTGTTTGAATGTTGTGGATAAATTTGTTGGGTTTGAATCTAGGTTTACTTTCTAGATTAGTTCAGGCAAGTTATTTACTCTCTATTGGTGTGAATTTATTCATCCATAAAATGAAGCTAATAAGATATAACCTCTTGTTTAAGTAAGTTAATACCTCAAGAGCACATAGACATGTGCCTAGGATATTTAATTCTGAAACCACTCTTATTTGCATACAGCCCATATTTTTGAACAATAGCTATTTTTTTCTTAAAATGATAACCCAGAAAAAATGGGTTTTGACCTTTTGTATTTTATTTTATTTTTAGAGGTTTTTTAAAAGTTTTTTTTATTTATTTACTTGAGAAAGAGTGAGGGAGGGGAGGGGCAGAGGGAGAAGCAGACTCCATACTAAGCAGGGAGCCCCACAAGGGGCTCAATCCCAGGACCCTAAGATCATGACCTGAGTGGAAACCAGACGCTTAACTGACTGAGTCACCCAGGCACTCCGACCATTTGTATTTTAATTGAGAATATTAGTGATGAATTTGAATGGGGATGCATTTATTTTATTTTCATGTATTTATTTTTTTAAGTATGTTCCTCTGTGCCCAGTATGGAGTCCCAGCATGGGGCTTGAACTGACAACAATAGGATTAAGACCTGAGCTGAGATGGAGTCTGTCGCTTAACCAACCGAGCCACCCAGGAGCCTCTGGGGTTGCATTTAAACACACATGATCACAGAATTATTTCTCTCCTTGAGAATAAATTTATACCCCCCCCAAAAAAAGACATCAAGCCTGAGAAATAGTAATATTTTGAAAATCGCTTGGCTTTTTTCAAGTAGAAATTATTTTAGCTGATATTTTTCTTCATATTTGTTTTTATCTTGCTTATTCTAAAGGACTTTATTCTCTTTTTAATTTTTTTCTTCTTTTTCCAAAGAAATCTTTGCTTCTGTGCCTTATTGAGTTCATTTAATGGTTATACAGTAATTTCCTGGGTGACTTAATTCTTTTCATAAATTAAAGAGGTTAAAAATTTGGATTAAGCGGGCGCCTGGGTGGCTCAGTCGGTTAAGCGACTGCCTTCGGCTCAGGTCATGATCCTGGCGTCCCGGGATCGAGTCCCACATCGGGCTCCCTGCTCAGCAGGAAGTCTGCTTCTCCCTCTGACTCTCTTCCCTCTCGTGCTCTCTATCTCTCATTCTCTCAAATAAATAAATAAAATCTTTAAAAAATGATTAAAAAAAAGAATTTGGATTAAGCTTGATAGCAGAGTTAAAAACTACATGGCAAAATGACACCAATCTCAGTTCATCTTGTTTTCTCTGTAATGTATATATACAGAGATTCAGTGAGAAATCTAAATTCCTTAAACATTCTAAAAAAAGAAGTCAGTTGAGAAGTTATTTAGGCTAAAGAGCCATAACCTGTGAGTTAAGAAAGAGTATATTGCTCAAGTTTTGGGTCAATGACATTTCCCAGGTCATAGGATTAGCTTCAGTAGAGACTTCATCCTCTGATTAAAACAAACAAACAAACAAACAAAAAATAAACACAAAACTTCACTTCTGGAAAGATAATTGATGATCAGAATGAAAAACAGATATTCTTCACGGCAAAACCAGGCTTAATATATTTTGCAATTAAATCAATATACTTGATTCTCCCCCTGTTCCTCTCTACCAGCAATGTGTCTCCTTTAATATGAAATAACACAATCCCTTCCGAGAAAACAGGAAGAAAAGGAAGAGGAAGAAGTGGAAGAAGGAGGAGGAGGAGAAAAAGAAGAACAACTACTGATACATGTCATAGCAACAAAAATTAAAATAATTTTGAAGAAGAATGTGAAATTAATGTGTTGATCAAAGAGTGTGCTTTTTTCTTCTGAGAATACTGATGGCTTATTCACTAAGACAAAGTTGGGCAACAAACAAATGATTTCAAGGCATGTCTAATTTAACTTGCACAAACTATATTCCAAACCAAACACATAAGCTTTGTCTCAGAGAAAAATAGCCATTTATGGAAATAGGTTTTAAAATATTTTATATCTATTTAATTCTGTCTTAGGTTAGGTGTGCTTCTTATTTGAGAGAAATAAGGGGATAACCACCAATTCTACTATTGATATTTATAAAGTATAAATTGTGTATGTAACAGTGATTGTACCATGTACCTGGTACTAGAAGAAAAATAAAACAAAATGTTCAGTGGGTTTCCAGTAAGAAATGAAAATAAATTGATAAATTTTTGAAACTGTAATACAGGAAAAAATGTATCATCAAATATTCTTTAATGAGGAGAGGGAAAATTCAGAAAAGAAGAAATTTGTTATATAGTAGTTGACCCATATGAGTATTGAATGATCGATCGATCTATCTATCTATCTATCAATCATCTTAACTGGGGAAGGGTCATTTTATGTGGGAAGAGTTTTAAGAGTAAATTTATAAAATTAGGAAACTTCAGAGTATATTCTGAGTGCCCTAAGGAATTCATTTTGCTGGATATTAGTATGTCAGGAGTATAGCTCTTTGCTGACGTACGTTGCTTTGTTCATGCTTCATATTCTGGAACACTAAAAGGCTTGGTCTTGGAAACCTCATTTTTGTTGTTGTTCCTTAATTTCTTTCTCTTTGTATCTCTCCCAGTACACCCTATACTATGGATTAAATGTCATTTCTATAGTAAATTTATACTTACAGCCTCACTTCACCAGTAAACTTATAACCACCAACCAATTGCTCATTCCATTTGTCTGTCCAAAGAGAATATCAAGCAAAATATATCAAAAACATAGTTTCTAATTTTGTCCCTAGTTTCTATTTTTGCCATGCTCTAGTTAATGGCATCTCCATCTACTCAGTTGCTCAGCCAAAACCTAGGAGACATCTTTGACATTTTTTCTTTCACCATCCATGTCTAAGTAGTCTTCAAGTGGTTAGCTATTGTAGAAAACCCAAAGTACGTACTAAATCTGTCCAATTCTTCTATCACTTCTACAATCCTGGTGTAAACCATTTTTATTTCTCATATGAAGTATTGTAATGGCTTGTTTTCCTCTGCCTACCTCCACTGCCTTTACAAACCGCTATCTGCAGTAGAGTGAAATTTTTAAAACAGGAAAATATTAATTTTCTTCTGTGCTTAAAACCTCAGTAATTTGTCACTTCTCTCTGTTTTTTCCTTGTTAGAACGAGTAGATGTTTACCATTCATTTATTGTAGATATCTTTTTCAAAGACCAGTTTTGGGGCTTTAAAATTTTTTTCAATTATATTTATGCTATCAATTTCATTGATTTCTGTTCTAATTTTTCTATTTTTTTATGTTTGCTTTAAGCTTACTTTGGAAAGTTTTCCCTTTCTGATATATGCATTTAATGCTATTAATGTCCCTCTAAGTCCTACTTTCACTATATCCCACAAATTTGGTAAGTTGTGTTTATTTCCATTTACTTCAAATATTGGCTTTTAAAAATATTCTATTGAGGGGCGCCTGGGTGGCTCAGTTGGTTAAGCGACTGCCTTCGGCTCAGGTCATGATCTTGGAGTCCCGGGATCGAGTCCCACATCGGGCTCCCTGCTCAGCAGAGAGTCTGCTTCTCCCTCTGACCCTCTTCCCTCTCGTGCTTTCTATCTCTCATTCTCTCTCTCTCTCAAATAAATAAATAAAATCTTTTAAAAAAATTCTATTGAGATTTCTTCATTCAGAAGTGGATTGTTTAATGAACAAATATTTGGGATGATACAGTTAACTTTTTTATTATTGATTTCTACTTTAATTTCAATGTGGTCTGAGAATATACTTTGTATGATTTCTATTATTTTAAAATTATGTCTTAAGGTGAAGAATGTACACTAACTTGTGTTTTAAGGCAAAGAATGTTCCATGGTCCCTTGAGAGAATGTATTTTCTGTCTTTGTTGAATAAAGACATTGTATTCTACAAATGTCAATTAAATTAAGTTGATAAATAGGCCTGTTTAGGTAAATTTTATCCTTACTGATACTCTGTCTGCTTGATCCATCCATAACTGATAAGAAAGTGTTGAAGTTTCCAATTGCAAAGTGGATTTTTTTTATTTCTGCATCCTGTTCTCTGTTTTACTTCACCAGTTTTGATGCACCTTTGTTAGCTGCATACACATTTAAACTCATTTTGTCTTTTGTCTTCATAATTGACTACTTTATCTTTATTTAATGCTCTTCTCTTTCCCTGATAATTTTCTTTGTTCTTCAGTCTACTTTGTTTGAAACTAAAATAAGTACTCCAGTTTTCTTTTTATTAGTGCTTAGGAGTATATCTTTCTCCTTCCCTTTATTGTATGTAAACTCACTGAATTTTTATATTTAAAGTGACTTCCTATCTACAGTTTTAAAATAAATAAGTCGAGATAAAAAAATATGGCACAGGGAATATAGTCAATAATATTGTAATAATGCTGAATGGCAACAGATGGTAACTACAGTTATTATAGTGAGCATTGTGTAATGTATAGAATTGTCAAATCACTATGTTGTGCACCTGAAACTAAGATAACATTGTATGTCAATGATACTTTACCAATAAACTTTTGAAAATAAATAAAAATAAAGTGTTTCTTACAGAAAGCAAATAGTTTGTTCTTATTTTTATATAGTGTGTTCATGTCTTATAATTGATGTATTTAGACCATTTACATTTAAATTGATTATAGAAATAATTAAATTAATATATACTATGTTTGCTATTGTATATTTTTCTTTATTTCTTTCCTCCTTCCCTTTTACCTGTTATTTATTCAATTGTTTTAGTGGTTTCCATACAATTTACAATACATATGTATAACTAATCCTAGTCTATTTTTGAATAACCCTATAGCACTTCTAATGCAGTGCAGATACCATATCACCGAGGATGCTTGATTCCTCTCTCCTGCCCCTTAATGCTATCACTTCATTCATTTCACTTAATCCACATTGCTCTAATCACCCCACACATGGTTCCTATAATTATAATTATAATCATTTTTTAAAGTTATCTTTTAGATAAGTTGTTCTTTTCTTTCTGTAAATTGGTGTTCCTGGCTCATATCATTTTTCCTCCTTCCTGAAGAACTTTTAAAAATATTTCTTTGGGGCAGGTTTGCTGACAGTGAATTCACTCAGTTTTTGTCTGCAAAGTCTTTCTTTCCCCTTCATTTTAGAAGAGTAATTTCTCTGGATATAGAAATTTAGTAATGATAACAGTAATGATAATTTTCATTCCCTTTATACTTTAAAAATTTCACTTCATTCTCTTTTTACCTGCATGATTTCTCATGATAAATCTGTTATAATTTATTTTCTTCCTTTCTATTTAGTTATATATAAATTACCAAATATAATCTTCCTATATATAATCTTTTCTATAGTTATATTTATTTATTCATTTATTTATTTTGTAATTGGAAGTTTGTATCCCTTAATCCCCTTTATCTAATTCACCACCCACCTCTCCTCTAGTAACCACCATTTTGTTCTCTGTATTTAAGAGTGTGTTTGCCTCTTTTTTCTTTGTTTGTTCTTTTGTTGTGTTTCATAAATTCCATATATGAGGGAAATCATATGGTATTTGTCTTTCTCTGTCTGACTTCCTTCACTTAACATTTTACCCTCTAAGTCCATCCAAGTCTGCTGTAAATTCTAATGTTTCTCTATAAGTAAGGAACTTATAGTAAGTTCCTTAAGTAGTATACAAGTAAAGAACTTCTTATATTAGTAAGATGCCTTCACCTGACCCCAGCTTTTTTTCAGTTTTTTTTTTCTTTCTCTTTAGTTTTCTAAAATTTGGATATGGTATGACTCAGTGCATATTTCCTGATATGGATCCTTCTTAGTATTCTCTGAGTTACCCATATCTGTGGTTCGGTGGCTGGTATTAATTTGGGGAATTTCTAGGTTATTATTTCAAATATTTCTTCTGTTCCACTTCTTATCTTCCTGGTATTCCACTTATGCTTATTTTGCACTTTTGAAATTATCCCTCAGTTCTCAGAATATCAGTATTATGTCTGTCTTTTTTTTTTTCTCTTTAAATTTCAGCTCAGGAAGTCTGTACTGACCAATCTTCAGGCTCACCAATTTTTTCCTCAGCTGTGTCCAGTCTGTTGAATCCATCAAAGGTATTCTTCATTTCTGTGACAGTGATTTTGTTTTTTTTATCAATTCCATTTGATCATTTCTTAGAGTTTCTATCTCTATGCTTGTATTATCCATCCATTCTTTAAGTTACTTACTTTTTCACCAGATCCTTTAACATATTATGTTATATTTCCTGTCTGAAAATTCTAGCACCTGTGTCATATCTGAGTCTGATTTGGATGCTTACTTTGTCCCTTTAGACTGCTTTTTCTGGACTTTTAGCATGCCTTAAAACTCTCGTCAAAGTCCAGACATGAAGAATTAGGCAATATATCACAAATTAAATGGAACTTTAGTGTAAAATGATTTAGTTAATTCGGTTAGGAGAGACAGGAAATTTAGAGGAGGCTGTAGTGGGAGAAATGCCCTTCCTCAAGGTGAGGTAAACCTCCAGTACAATTATCTTCCGATATACAGTAGGCATTTCTATGGAGAGTGCTCTGCGTGCATTTCATGATGATCACACTTCTCCTCCACCTGCCAGAACCACGAGAGGATCTTTCTCACTCCTCAGCATGAGGACCTGGTGAAGGTCCTGAGAATAAAACCCAAAATAAAAAACAAAGTTTTGGGTCCCCCTAAGTCTGGAGGACTTTCCCACTCTTATTGTTGTCTATACTCAGCCTCCAGCAATTTTTCAAAATTACCATTTGAGAGTTTCTACCAGTTTTTGGCTCCAGTAGCTTTGGCTGTAGGTAAGCTGGCCTCAGATGTGATCAGCTGGATTCTCCTGCTTCTCCACATTTTTCGGTGGTGGATTGCTCTGCAACCTCAGTTCTCTGATGAGTCAAAGAAAGAGTTGGTTTTCTTTTTGTTCACCTTTTTTCTTGTTGTAGGGATGAAAGTGACAATTTCAACTTCTAAATGGCAGAGCTGAATCTTTTCTTGAACTCTAGAATCTTTGTTGTTTTATTTTTCATATTTAGACACTCAGTCACCTAGATTTCTATTACACAAAGTATAACTAAGTTTATTTGTTAATAAATACATCCAATTGACCTAGTACTATTTATTCATTACAATACACAGTATCCTTTGCCATAAATCAGAATTATTATATATGTACGAGTCTGTTTTTGGCTTTCATTCCACCAATATTCTACTGTCTTAATTGTTGCAATTTTAAATCTCAACAAGTTATAATTTTAATCCTTCAGCTTTGTTCTTTCTATCACAATCATTTGACATGTTTGATCACTGGTATTTTCCATAAATATACTATAATCCTCATGTAGGTGATGGAATTGTGATGCTAATTGTTTTGATGATTTAGAGTAATTTAACTCCCACTGTCAATAAATCTTTTTAAAAATCATTCTAAAGGTCTATCAGGCAGGCTGCTTCAGAGCGATGGGGAATTTGTTACAACTAGCTGGTTCTGTGAGCATGAGTCAATAGATGCATTTAATTTGTTGTAAAATGAGTTCTTTGTTCAGAAGCAACGTTCTGTGGAATCTCATGGCATTGAGTAAGATATGCTGTTAAGTCTACACTTTGTGATTTTGGCTGAAATATTGAGGACATGGGAGGTACTTGCCATAGGGCCATAAGACAAGTCTACCTCAGAACGAAATCAGAAACCCAGTTTTTAACTTTCTGTTCCTTGGAATTATTTCTGTGATTTTTTTTTTTCATTTAAGTGTATTCAGAGATGCAGAACTGTGCCAGTGATAATCACAGACTTGTTAGGATTAAACTTAACTCAATTTTTTAAAATTCTTTTATTGTTATGTCAATCACCATACATTACATCATTAGTTTTTGATGTAGTGTTCCATGATTCATTGTTTGTGCATAACACCCAGTGCATGATGCAGAATGGGCCCTCTTTAATACCCATCACCAGGCTAACCCATCCCCCTACCCTCCTCCCATCTAGAATCCTGTTTGTTTTTCAGAGTCCATCATCTCTCATGGTTCGTCTCCCCCTCTGACTTACTCCCCTTCATTCTTCCCCTCCTGATATCTTCTTCTTTTTCTTTTTCTTAACATATGTTGCATTATTTGTTTCAGAAGTACAGATCTGTGATTCAACAGTCTTGCACAATTTGCAGCGCTCACCATAGCACATGCCCTACCCAATGTCTATCACCCAGCCACCCCATCCCTCCCACACCCCATCAATCCAGCAACACTCAGTTTGTTTCCTGAGATTAAGAATTCCTCATATCAGTGAGGTCATATGATACATGTCTTTCTCTGATTGACTTATTTCACTCAGCATAACACCCTCCAGTTCTATCCACGTCGTTGCAAATGGCAAGATCTCATTCCTTTTGATGGCTGCCTAATATCCCATTGTGTATATATACCACATCTTCTTTATCCATTCATCTGTCGATGGACATCTTGGCTCTTTCCACAGTTTGGCTATTGTGGAAATTGCTGCTATAAACATTGGGGTGCACGTACCCCTTCAGATCCCTACATTTGTATCTTTGGGGTAAATACCCAGTACTGCAATTGCTGGATCGTATGGTAGCTCTATTTTCAACTGTTTGAGGAACCTCCATACTGTTTTCCAGAGGGGTTGCACCAGCTTGCATTCCCACCAACAGTGTAGGAGGGTTCTCCTGTCTCTGCATCCCCGCCAACATCTGTCATTTCCTGACTTCTTAATTTTAGCCATTCTGACTGGTGTGAGGTGGTATCTCAGAGGTTTTGATTTGGATTTCCCTGATGCCGAGCGATGTTGAGCACTTTTTCATATGTCTGTTGGCCATTTGGATGTCTTCTTTGGAAAAATGTCTGTTCATGTCTTCTGCCCATTTCTTGATTGGATTACTTGTTCTTTGGGTGTTGAGTTTGATAAGTTCTTTATGGATTTTGGATACTAGCCCTTTATCTGATATGTCATTTGCAAATATTTTCTCCCATTCTGTCGGTTGTCTTTTGGTTTTGTGGACTATTTCTTTTGCTGTGCAAAAGCTTTTTATCTTGATGAAATCCCAATAGTTCATTTTTGCCCTTGCTTCCCTTGCCTTTGGCGATGTTTCTAGGAAGAAGTTGCTGTGGCTGAGGTCGAAGAGGTTGCTACCTGTGTTCTCCTTTAGGATTTTGATGGACTCCTGTCTCACGTTTAGGTCTTTCAACCATTTGGAGTCTATTTTTGTGTGTGGTGAAAAGAAATGGTCCAGTTTCATTCTTCTGCATGGGGCTGTCCAATTTTCCCAACACCATTGGTTGAAGAGACTGTCTTTTTGCCATTGGACATTCTTTCCTGCTTTGTCAAAGATAAGTTGACCATAGATTGAGGGTCCATTTCTGGGCTCTCTATTCTGTTCCATTGATCTATGTGTCTGTTTCTGTGCCAGTACCATACTGTCTTGATGATGACAGCTTTGTAATAGAGCCGGAAGTCCGGAATTGTGATGCCGCCAGCTTTGCTTTTCTTTTTCAATATTCCTCTGGTTATTCGGGGTCTCTTCTGGTTCCATACAAATTTTAGGATTATTTGTTCCATTTCTTTGAAAAAAGTGGATGGTATTTTGATGGGGATTGCACTGAATGTGTAGATTGCTCTAGGTAGCATTGACATCTTCACAATGTTGGTTCTCCCAATCCATGAGCATGGAACGTTTTTCCATTTCTTTGTGTCTTCTTCAATTTCTTTCATGAGTATTTTATAGTTTTCTGAGTACAGATCCTTTGCCTCTTTGGTTAAATTTATTCCTAGGTATCTTATGGTTTTGGGTGCAATTGTAAATGGGATTGACTCCTTGATTTGCTTCTCTTCTGTCTTGTTGTTGGTGTATAGGAATGCCACTGATTTCTGTCCATTGGTTTTATATCCTGCTACTTTACTGAATTCCTGTATGAGTTCTAGCAGTTTTGGGGTGGAGTCTTTTGGGTTTTCCACATACAGTATCATATCATCTGCAAAGAGTGAGAGTTTAACTTCCTCTTTGCCAATTTGGATGCCTTTGATTTCTTTTTTTGTCTGATTGCTGTGGCTAGGACATTTAATACTATGTGGAATAGCAGTGTTGATAGTGGACATCCCTGCCGCGTTCCTGACCTTAGGGGAAAAGTTCTCAGCTTTTCCCCACTGACAATGATATTCGCTGTAGGTTTTTCATAGATGGCTTTTATGATATCGAGGTATGTACCCTCTAACCCTATACTCTGAAGGGTTTTGATCAAGAAAGGATGCTGTACTTTGTCAAATGCTTTCTCTGCATCTATTGAGAGGATCATAGGATTCTTGTTCGTTGTTTTGTTAATGTATTGTATCACATTGACTGATTTGTGGATGTTGAACCATCCTTGCAGCCCAAGGATAAATCCCACTTGGTCACGGTGAATAACCCTTTTAATGTACTGTTGGATCCTATTGGCTAGTATTTTGGTGAGAATTTTTGCATCCATGTTCATCAAGGATATTGGTCTGTAATTCTCCTTTTTGATGGGGTCTTTGTCTGGTTTTGGGATCAATGTAATCCTGGCGTCATAAAACGAGTTTGGAAGTTTTCCTTCCATTTCTAATTTTTGGAATAGTTTCAGGAGAATAGGTATTAATTCTTCTTTAAATGTTTGGTAGAATTCCCCTGGGAAGCCATCTGGCCCTGGGCTTTTGTTTCTTGGGAGATTTTTGATGACTGCTTCAATTTCCTTAGTGGCTATAGGTCTGTCCATGTTTCCTATTTCTTCCTGGTTCAATTTTGGTAGTTGATACATCTCTAGGAATGCACCCATTTCTTCCAGGTTATCTAATTTGCTGGCATAGAGTTGCTCATAATATGTTTTTATAATTGTTTGTATTTCTTTGGTGTTGGTTGTGATCTCTCCTCTTTCATTCATGATTTTGTGGATTTGGGTCATTTCCCTTTTCTTTTTGATAATTCTGGCCAGGGGTTTATCAGTCTTGTTAATTCTTTCAAAGAACCAACTCCTAGGTTCGTTGATCTGTTCTACTGTTCTTTTGGTTTCTAGTTTATTGTTTTCTGCTCGGATCTTTATTATTTCTCTTGTCCTACTGGGTTTAGGATTTATTTGCTGTTCTTTCTCCAGCTCCTTTATGTGGAGGGTTAGGTTGTGTATTTGAGACATTTCTTGTTTCTTGAGAAAGGCTTGTATTGCTATATACTTTCCTCTCAGGACTGCCTTTGCTGTATCCCAAAGATTTTGAACAGTTGTGTTTTCATTTTCATCGTTTTCCATGAATTTTTTTAATTCTTTTTTAATTTCCTGGTTGACCCATTCATTCTTTAGTAGGATGCAATTTAGCCTCCATGTATTTGAGTTCTTTCTGACTTTCCTTTTGTGATTGAGTTCTAGTTTCAAAGCATTGTGGTCTGAAAACATGCAGGGCATAATCCTAATCTTTTGCTACTGGTTGAGATCTGATTTGTGACCTAGGATGTGATCAAATCTGGAGAATATTCCATGGGCACTAGAGAAGAATTGTATTCCGTTGCTTTGGGATGGAATGTTCTGAATATGTCTGTGAAGTCCATTTGGTCCAGTGTGTCATTTAAAGTCTTTATTTCCTTTTTGATCTTTTGCTTAGATGATCTGTCTATTTCAGTCAGGGGGTGTTAAAGTCAGCCACGATTATTGTATTGTAGTCAATGTGTTTCTTCGCTTTTGTTATTAATTGCCTTATAGAATTGTCTGCTCCCATGTTAGGGGCATAGATATTTACAATTGTTAGATCTTCTTGTTGGATAGACACCTTAAGTAGGATATAGCGTCCTTCCTCATCTCTTATTACAGTCTTTTGTTTTAAAATCCTATTTGTCTGATATAAGGATTGCCACCCCAGCTTTCTTTTCGTGTCCATTAGCATGGTAAATTGTTTTCCACACCCTCACTTTCAATCTGGGGGTGTCTTTGGTCTCAAATGAGTCTCTTGCAGACAGCATATTGATGGGTCCTGTTTTTTAATCCAATCTGAGAGCCCGTGTCTTTTGATTGGGGCATTTAGCCCATTTACATTCAGGGTAACTATTGACAGGTATGAATTTAGTGCCATTGTATTGCCTGTAAGGTGACTGTTACTGTATATTGTCTGAGTTCCTTTCTGATCTATGCTGCTTTTAGGCTCTCTCTTTACTTAGAGGACCCCTTTCAATATTTCTTGTAGGGCTGGTTTCGTGTCTGCAAATTCCTTTAGTTTTTGTTTGTTCTGGAAGCTTTTAATCTCTCCTATTTTCAATGACAGCCTAGCTGGATATAGTATTCTTGGCTGCATATTTTTCTCGTTTAGTGCTCTGAAGATACCTTGCCAGTCCTTTCGGGCCTGCCAGGTCTCTGTGGATAGGTCTGTTGCCAGTCTAATATTTCTACCATTGTAGGTTACATATCTCTTCTCCTGAGCTGCTTTCAGGATTTTCTCTTTGTCTCTGAGACTCGTAAGTTTTACTATTAGATGTCGGGGTGTTGACCTATTATTATTGATTTTGAGAGGGATTCTCTGCGCCTCCTGGATTTTGATGCCTGTTTCCTTCCTCACATTAGGGAAGTTCTCTGCTATTATTTGCTCCAATATACCTTCTGCCCCTCTCTCTCTTTCTTCTTATTCTGGGATCACAATTATTCTAATGTTGTTTCATCTTATCGTATCACTTATCTCTCGAATTCTGCCCTTGTGATCCTGTAGTTGTTTCTCTCTCTTCTTCTCAGCCTCTTTATTTTCCATCACTCAGTCTTCTATATCACTGATTCTCTCTTCTGCCTCATTTATCCTAGCAGTTAGTGCCCCCATTTTTGATTGCACCTCATCAATAGCCTTTTTGATTTTGACTTGGTTAGATTTTAGTTATTTTATTTCTCCAGAAAGGGTTTCTCTAATAACTTCCACGCTTTTTTCAAGCCCAGCTAGTATCTTTAAAGTCATGATTCTGAACTCTAGGTCCGACATTGTATTAATGTGTGTATTGAGTAGGTCCCTGTCTGATGGTACTACCTCTTGTTCGTTTTGCTGAGGTGATTTTTTTCGTCTTGTCATTTTGTCCAGAGGAGAATAGATGAATGAGAGAACAAAATGCTAAGAGGTTAACAACGTCCCCAGCAAATATACTGTATACAAATCAGAAAAGACCTTCCAGTAAGTGGTCGCTTCTCTGTTCAGAGAATTGTTGCTACTTTCCTCTTCGATCTCCTGTTGAGTTCGTAGGTGTTCAGAATCTAAACTTAACTCAGTTTTAAGAACTAGTGAAAAAGTTCATGTTAGCCTGTTTTCTGGTTCATAGTAGGGTATGTACAGCAACAAGACACAATTAGTTTTCTGGGCTATACTCAAGAGTCTCTCCTTAGGTCGTGGAATTTCAATGACTCCTGAATGTTCTATTGCAGATGATAACATGAGAGTAGCCCACACTGGTGACGTGTTGTAACTGTGTAGGAATAGGGTGGGGGATAATAATGATATTATTATATAATTTTCATTATATCATTATAATATCATGATATTATTATATTATTATATAATTTTCACCTCATGTCCTGGAAGGTCTTTCTTAGTTCCTTACTCTTCCTGGACCCATTCCTTCAAAACTGAAGAATTCATGACACAGTATTTCTCCTTTTCATATGAGGAGAGAGGAGAGTTTCCAGTATCAGAGGGGATGACATCTATAATAAAATGTTAAAATGAATTGGTCCAAATGATTTTAAGAGAATGTCATCATATGAAGTCACTGTATCAAAAAGTAGTTTTCCCAATCAAAACTATAAAGCACTGATAAAGGTAGGTAAGTAATTAGGTGAGTAGATGAATGGCAGGTAAAAAATTAGTATAGTATTTTCCTATATACAGAAAAGTATATTAAAATGTTAAGTACCTAGTCATGGTGTCAAGCTCCAGATCATTATTAACATATTTTCTACTCATAACCCTTCATATTCTTATAAAAATGCAATGTCTTTGTGCTTCTATACCTCCTTATAGGTTTTGTGGCAATAGGGAAGCTACCTAAAACCCCTGAATTTAATACTTTAAAGACAGCACTCAGTGGTTGTCAAGTGCTGTCAAAAATATCTTCTCTTCGCAATTTCTTTCCAAATTGATATTTAATGGCTATAGAACATGCTGTCATTCAAGGTTGTTGGCAGTGTGAAATGATCACTATTTTCTTATTGGTTTTGGCAACTTGAAAAATACATGACCATCACAAGATGAAAAGGGACACCATAATCTTCTGACCTGGTGGAAAATGTTAAAGTGACAAAGGAAAAAAAGGCACTCAAAAGAATTCTCCCTTTTGTAAGTTCAGAAAACAAACAAAAATCAATATTCCTGTATATGTGCAAAATACACAAAAGTTTTACTTAGAACTTAAATTAATTCCTTGTTTATCTTAAAACAAATTTTTAAGATTGGGTAAGTATAATAACCAAAATGTAGTAAGGAAGAGTTCACATGATTTCAAAAAGTCTTAGTATTGTCTTTTTTGTTTTGCTTTAATTCTACTTTTTCCTATATTCAATTTTAGGACTTTAGAACTTAGATAATACTGTACTATGATCATATAGAAGCTACCAAATTAACATAAGGAGATACTAGCTCCTGCTTATTGTTAAAGATAATTTGAACATTTTGTGTGAAATAAAGTATTGATAATATTAACAAAATTTACAGGAGAAAAAAGTGAATCAATAATAAGCTTTATAATTTGATTCTGTGGTCAAAGATTATATGAAGATGCTTTTGTCTTTGTTTTGAGATATGAACTTTGGGCAGCTCAAAATATCACAGGCAGAGCTGATGAACTACACTCAAGGCTAAGCTGCTAGGTTTAATGTCCAAATCTTGTCAAAAGGGAAAAAAGAAAAAGAAAACAAAAGAAAAGAAAGAAGGGAAATGAGAGAAGAGAAGAGAAGAAGAGAAAAGAAGAGAAGAAAAGAGAAGAGAAGAGAAAAAGGAAATGAAAAAAGAAAAGAAAAGAAGACATTTCCATAATTGCTGTGAACTATACTCCACAATTTGTATTATTGGCTTTTCTGTGCCAGGAACTTGCATTTGCTTGAAACATTTTTGCCTCCTGCACCACTACTTACCTCTTTTCTGCCAGTTATTTACCCCTGTACCTTTCTTCCACAGTTACCTTATTAGTCTAAGACTTAGAACTTCTTATGACTCTACTTGTTCCCCTCCTTTCCTTTATTTGTCACCAGCCCCTGAGTCAAACTATGGTCTGGGTTCTTCTGCATGGCATATCCTTGGCCATATGCTTCTTTATTAGCTGTGGGAAGGGTGGGAAAATAAGTATGTCAGAGAGAGGAAGCATTTTCACAGCCCAACTGAGTAAATTCCTCCAAAATTTAAAGCATTCAAATCTAGCAGAATAGATCAAAGTAAAAGTTTCTGTTTTAAATACAAGTATCTGTAAAAAAAAAAAAAAGAAGCCTATTCTTGTGTTTTATGGTTGGTGTTGGTATTGCTTGTGGTTGTAAGGTGGTATATGTATATTTGATTGGTTTTACTTTTATGTATTTTGTTTTCAGTCCACTGAGACAGGGTATAGGTTTAGGTTGCAATATGAATAATTCAGCTTTATTGTTAGGAAGATAGCAAGTTATAAATACAAGTGCTGAAACACTATCCTAGTGAGTACTATGACAATAGTTTTCCTTCTACTTTTGCTAGGCAACATAAAATGTATTTCTGTCTCTGTCCAGGTTGTATGTCATGTCTTATTCAACATGAAGTTTTATTCCAATCCTTGTTATTAACCTTCAAGTATAGTATTTTTGCCACAATCCCTCCTAAAATTTTCATTGAGATCATGAGTTTCATGGCATACTGTAGATAAGTATGAAAAATACATGTAATTCTATGCTTCCACAATCCTTAAAAATGTAGTTTCCTGTAAGATTCTAAAGCCCTGCTTTTCATATACCTTTAAGTTACTGTGTTTTCAAAAAGTGTCTTCTAATAAAATAGAAAAAAGAATATACTCTTAGATGATGTTTGCATTCTCTTCAGCTAATTTTATATAACAGCTCTGTAAACAACTGTCAAATAAAATCTGACATTTTAGAAGAGACTTAAGCAAACTAACAAATTTTTATGAAATGACAAAACTATAGAACAAGTCTCCATTACCATTTTTTATTTATCATAAAAGAAAGTATTTTTGCTATCTATATATAGACTTGCAATTAATAAAGTAGGATCAAGTATAGGAAAGTAATTATTATCCATTATTTCAGATCCCATACATGATTTAATTTTTGTTTGAGTTGGAATTGTATAAAACATGTTTAATCCATTAAATTAGAAACAAAGATAAATTCTTTTGTCTCATTTGATTCTAAATAACAATGTTTTGCAGCTGAAAATCTAGTCATCAGTTGTTAAGCTTACAGATTTGTTGTATCAAACAAGATAATGCATTTACAAATACATTGTAAACTTTGAAACATTAAAATAAATATTTAACATTACTGTTTTCAAAGATAAAGCAAATGACCTAGAGCAAGCAAACTTATTTAATTAAGAAAAGACACATGCCTGCTTTAGAAAAAAAATATAGTGTTCCCAGCCGCTTATTACATTTTATTTTCACAGATTGCTATTTATTTTATAAAATAAATATTGTGGATGGTGTGTGTGCTCTAGCTAATTCTTAAGCAAATGTTATCAACTCATATTGATCAAAAGTGACTGTTAAACTTACTAAAGCAAAGCAAAACAAAGAATACATTTTGGCTGACAGCTTATATGTCTTATATGAAATGTGACTATTTTATATTACCTGTAATGTAATTAACAAAACAACAGCACTGGAAATGAAGTTCCATGCACCTTGAAATATGTGCACCTGGACATTCTTAAAGTAGGGTCAATGCTTAAAGTAGGGTTAATATAACATATTATATTAAACATCTTGCTATCTTTGAATATCCTAGTAGTGGTGGTGGTTGGGGCTATATTGCCTAGCAGCCACTTAATTATCTGCAATGTATATGCAAATACTCAGACTTTGATGAGGTCTTTACATTTCACCTCTAAGCACCCCATTAGTAATTCATGAATCCACTGACTAATGTTTCTGTGGCATTCATGCAGCAGTGAAATATTAAGCAATAATGACTTCAAAGGTGGAAGAACCACAAAATAACTCTGTACCTTTGAGGTCATTTTTACCATTTGAACACAAATTATATGAGTGCACTTCATTGGCTTCAGCATTTGCAAAGCATTGCTAATGAATAGGGAGGATATTTAGGAAATGGAGTGCAGGAGGTGGATATAAGATAGAACACTGACGCTTAGCAGAATTGATTCCAAATATAAAAAGAAACACATTTATTGCTTTTAAATGGTCTTAAATGCAAAATCCACAGATAAAACAGATTATCAGAAATTCCAGGGAATGCACTAAAGTTGTTCAATCAGCATTATCAACTTCAGGTGTTTACTTTTTGTGACTCTTGGCACAATGGGAACTCACAAGTAATCATATATAAAAGACTCTTTGCTCTGTACAGTAGTTGTTTTTGAAAATGCAGTCATACCAGACAAATTCTACCCTCCTTAGGATTGCTTAAAAGCAATTTTCCTCTAGGTGACTAAATTGTACATTGATATATATTATCATTGTGTTAAAAATACTAAAAATGATGTAGTAAATCAAATTGGCTCAACCTTAACTATAAAACTTCAACATAATAAAAAATGATAAGGGAAATATTAATTTGCAAATGGTTCATTTTTTTAGCATTTGGGAAATCATTATGCAAGATGGTATAATGTTAATGTAAAAATATATTTTGAAATATTCTAGATGATTTAATTCAATGGACACCCAGCAATCATACTATAGTATGTATTAACTACAAATAAAGACATGTGCCCATATTACCATCAGGTAATCAGGAAAATCAGAAAATCAACAATGATATATTAATACCATGTAATTCTCCGTCCCTGTTCAGATTTTGACGATTATCTCAATAATATCATTTACAGAAAAAGGATCTAATCCAGCATCACTCATTTCATTTAGAAGTTCATCTGATTAGTCTCCTTCAATCTGGAACATGTTTCTATTCTTTATTTGATTTCAAGGTCCTTGATGCTTTTAATGATTATAGGCCAAGCATTTTGTAATTCACCCCTCCATTTGGTATATCTGATATTTTTATATGATTAGATTCAGGTTATATAGTCTTGGCAAGAATATCACAGAAGAATATTCTGCTCTTCTCACTGCATCCCATGAAGTGTACTGAGTGCATGTTTGTCCCACTACCTGTGATATCAACTTTGGTCACTTGAATAAAGTTCTATTTCACCACTGTAGAGTTATTCTTTTTACCTTTGTCATTAATATTTTATGGGACCATAATTTGAGACTATGTAATTATCATTCCTCATTGAAATATTATATCTTACTATTAGCAGCTATTGCTGTTTCTTGTCTGAATTAAATTTAGGAATGATGGTGGCAAAGTAATTTTCTAATTCCTTCATTACTTCAAAATGATTAGTTGACATTATCCCATAGGAAATACCTCCCTAGTCTTCTCATTTATTCATGTCTTCATTTAGTTTATTTATATCAGTAAGAACACATGAATTGCTAGTTTATTCAACAAGTTATAATCTTTTCCTCTTATTACCTGCATTGATGTTTACATTGTCCCAGTTGAGGCCAATAGGAGTCCCTTCCTTGTCTTTTTGACATGTTCCCATTATTTTTTCTGCAAGCTGTAACTTTCTGAAATAAAAAGATATCCCTTCACCAGCACTGGAATCAGCTGTTTCTTCAAGAAGCCCTTGAAATGCTTTAACAAGTAACATCTTATTCAAGTGATCAAAGTTAATATCACAAGGAGTGGGACAAGTTCATAATGTGAACCACCTTATGAGATGCAATAAAAAGAACAGGACATTCCTTTGTGATTTTCTTGCCAAGATTATATAACTTGAATCTAATAATGCTATTTGGAAACTAAGATGTGAATGTTAAATATGCTCCCTGCTGTTGGAGATTGTTGTTCTCAGGTCTTGTATGTGGGTAGAACTGGGGCTACAAAATATAAACAGATATGTACATCTATATTTTTCTATATTTCTCTTCATATGTTGAAAATAGTGCACAGTAACAAAACCAAATTCAGTCTAATAGCAAAAGGTTCATTGTAGTGTGTTATCCTTTATAATATTTGGTCGTACATGGGATGCTAGAACCTTTTGACCGGGAGAAAACTGGGTTCCATTATCTTCAGTATATTGACTAATATGGTCAATCCTCCTATTAGTAAACAGTCCTTTTCACCAGAGAAGCCAATGAACCTCTTTATGGTTGCACTTTTCATATTGCTTGTGCTTTGAAATCCTGGACCAGGCAGCTCAACCTGGACGGCTGTCACGGTAGCTCACTCTCCACATTAACATCTTCTCCATAAAGCCCAGGCTCTGACACCCTACCCTGGGATTCATAGATGTTCTTGTCACTCCAGTCCAGTTCTGACGCCCAATCAGGTTAATGCTGCCATTGCCCAACCTGCACCAGGTACCCCTACATTGCTCCGTCTCATTCAGCCTCTCCAAATGACTTTCAGACTAAATGAATCACAGAAGGAGATTTAGCATGATCTTTCTCTCTCTCTCTATATATAATATATATTGTATGTATATATAATTATATGTAATATATAATGTACATAATGTATGTTAATACACTGTATTTTATATGCATATAATATATATTGTATATGCATATATAATGTACATTAATTAAAATATATAGGCAAAATATTTGTATATAAGATAAATATGCATCATAAATATATATGTGTGTATATAAAATATGCATTATATGCATATATAAAGTATATATGTATATATATGCATGTATACACATGTCTGTATATATATTTATATTTTTATAAATCATATCGATCGTAATCTTAAATACTAAGGCAACTTATTCTGGCAAACTTTATATTATGTATTTTACCAAAGAGAAAATGAGGTTCAGAAGTGTTAAGTGACTTGTTTAGGGTCACCCCACTTCCAGGTGCCAGAGTTGGGATTTAAACTGATCTAACTGGTCTCAGAGCCAAAGCTTCTTGCACCACATTGCACTGGCCCCTATCATCTTCATCCTGAGGCAAAAGTGCAGCTTGTATTAATTATTGATTTGGGGGTTGCAAATAAATTTTAGTAAGTAGGTGGATTTGCAAATTTATGGTATCCACTATTGGTGAAAAAAACTATTAGTGTATTTATATATTTATATATATTTATATCTATGTCTATATATGTATATATAACATGTATATGTATGAATATATATGAATGTATTGAAGACAGTTTTCCCTGTATTTTTCAAATTCCTACACCATCTGGGTCTTCTGAGAAAAGGGCATATGTGAACAGCAAACATGCCTTGGAAGTTAGAGAACATTTTCTTCTAAAGAGAGAGACCTCAGAAATATCCCAGGATTAATAAAGATAAAGCCTTCTCCATCCTGTCCTGGGACAGCTGCTTACATTCCAAGGTAATGAGGAATCACTTTCTCTGGATGCAAGTATAAGCAAATGAGCCAGGCACTCATAAAAACTTAGGACCTTTTAATTTGGAGTTTCTCTCCTGTGATGCAAAGCCACTGCATGTGCAGGTAATCATCTGACCTTGTCACGTCTCACCATGGGGATGGGCACCTGGGGAACCAGTACTAACTGGATCTGGCTCTTCCCTTTCCTGTGCCTAATAAACCACCTGTGTCTCTGATTCAGGTTCTAGTGTCTTCTGTCAGCATATGTACATGAAACTGAGGCAGACTGACTTGTTAGCTTTGAAGAAAGGTAAAGGATCAGATCCTTCACAGTCACAGTTTTGGACTTAACACCAATCTTCTTCAAGCAGTGTAATAAAACTAAAACAAACAAAAAACCTTAACATTATATTCAAAAGAATTATTTCTGAAATTTACAGATTAAAGAAAATACCTTTATTAATTGCAGTATTGATTTTTATATGCCTGACTCTGGCCACAGAAAGGAATAGGGATTTTTTTTTTCCCAACTCAAGAAGAATCCCTGATACCTCCTCTCTCTCTTTCTCTGTTTCACACACACACACACACACACACACACACACACACACACACACGTCCTTATCCAATCAATACCCAAGTTCTGCTGCTTTTGCACCTTGTATTATTTAGAATAGACTATTTTATGTAAAAAGAAAAAGAAAACTACAATCCAAAACACCTGCTTGACCAATGACACTCAACGTGTGCTGATTCAGGTCTTCAGTCTCTTTCCAACTTGATTTTTCATGAAACTGTTGGCTCCTGAAGTCTTCTATATTCATCTGACAGCCAGTAGAAGTGCTAAAAAACTTCCATTTTCATTTCACGGTCCTCAGATTCTACCCGGATCCAGTGAGGTCCAAGAAATGTAAAGCATGGCTAACCATTTAACCAAACAAGTTGACATTATAAAAGGGGGAAGTAAACTTTGGTTGGAAATATAACAATCTAAGTTACACCTTAATGTATAACCCTCTTCTATATGCCCATTTTGATCAACCACAAATAGGCTCTTGCTATAGTTTGTAGGTCTTATTAAAATAATCCCCAAGTAGTTTCAATGTGTCCTCTCTTCTCCTACCCACTAAAATCCACTTTCTCTCTTCAAACAAATTGATTTTATGACATACTATATGTTGGCTAACTGAACATAATAAAAAAATTAAGCATGTTATTTAACTTATTGTGCATCCAGTGATCATTCTTTGTTTCTAAGCATGATTTATGAAGAGTCTGTAAGAACTGGCTTCTGCTTATATTCTCATTCTTCACTTTGAACAATGAAGGGTCACATTTTGCCATCCAGAATGTGAACTTCTAATTTCTCATGCATCACTTCTTTCCCCTTGAATTACTTCCCCTGAAGAACCAAGTCAGAAGTGATCTATTATATAATCTTTGCTTACTCAAGTTGGTTGGTTTATACAACATGACAAAATGCAGTATATGGTAGTATTTTTAGTTATATTTGGTTATTACAATTGCAGGACCAAATAATATATTAATTAACTCTAATAGGAAGGGACCCTGGGTGGCTCAGTTGGTTAAGAATCTGACTCTTGATTTCAGCTCACATCATGATCTCAGGGTCATGAGATGAAGCTCCGCATTAGGTTCCATGCTCAGCACAGAGTCTGCCTCAGGTTCTCTCCTGCCTTTTCCCCCCGCTCTAGCTCTCTCTCTCTCTCAAATAAATATAAATAAATAAATAAAACTCTAATATGAGTAATATGAAATTCTGTTTCATTTACTATATTGTGCTGTTTCAAATATCAATGTATTCAATATAGAAAAATTCAAAGGAAATAGTCCATCTTGTTATATGAGACAAGGGAAATGGCTGTGCCAAATTCTCTGTTCCAATAGCAACTTACATATAACACTATCATTTCATATGCTATACCACATTTTGCTGTCTTTATTCCCAATTGACCTGTAATAGCTTAGAGTATAGAGCACAATTTTTAAAATTTTATTATTGAAGTATATTTGACACAGTGTTATATTAATTATGGATGTACAGCATAGCGACTCAACAATTCTATGTGTTATGCATTGCTCACCACAATAAGTATAGTCACCATACATTATTGTAATATTATTGACTGTATTCCCTATGCTATACTTTTCATCTCTGTGACTTATTTATTTATTTCTCTATTTATTTATTTATTATTTTTTATTTGAGCATAGTTGACACAATATTACACTAATTTCAGGTGTACAACTTAGTGATTTGACAAGTTTATACATTATACTGTGTTCACCACAAGTATAGCTACTGTCCATCCCATTACATTGCTAGTACAATATCATTGACTGTATTCCTTATGGCTCTCTTTTTATTCCAGTGACTTACTCATTGCATAACTGGAGGCTTGTAATTCCACTTTTATCTCCTGTGTTAGTGGAAGATCTAGATCATAGATAGTAAACAGGTTTGTTAAGCTTTTTAAAATTTGGTATGTTTCAAATAAAATAGTATTTTTCTCAAATTCAAAAATCTTTATTGGAGCAAGATATTTTTGAAACACAAATACAATAACTGCATAAAAGATTTTGTTCCATAGATGAAAGTGATAGAATAATATAATAAAAATAATTCTAACCATTTGACTTTACTTTGAGTTCCTGAAATTTAATCTCCATTCAAAATCTACCTCTATGATCTCAATTTATGAAAATTATAGCTTTGCACTCATATGAAAAACCATTCTACTTTTTAATTTTTATTTTCAGGCTAAGAGATACAGGGAAGGGACCCAGAGACAAATTGGGAATTGCATTTTTGTACTGCCTTTTAAAATCTTAACCTAGTGCTTTCAAACTGAGGCTTTCTTTCATTTTTTAATTTTTTAAAAGATTTTATTTATTTATTTGCAGAGGGACAGAGAGAGCACAAGTGGAGGGAATGGCAGAGGGTGAAGGAGAAGCAGGCTTTCTGCCAAGCAGGGAGCCCAATGCAGGGCTGGATCACAATGCAAGGCTGGATCCCAAGACCCTGGGATCATGACCTGAGCTGAAGGCAGACGCTTAAGGACTGAACCACCCAGGCGCCCCTATGCTTTCTTTCTTTTAAAATACATCTTTGGCTTTCTATTTTTAACCAGCACTGTTATTAAAATATTTGTCATTTTTATGGACTTTTGAAGACTTCAGCTTTGTTGTTGTTCTATTTTGTTTTTTCTTATTTGAAATTTTGGGGAAAATTTTCTGAAGACTTTTAAAGTGCACTAACATTTGATGCCATTATCAAAGGTAGTAATAGTTTTTAAAAAAAGTGAATATATAATATTGTAAAATTTAAATTTGTTAAATAGTGCATATGTATACCCTTGATATTTCCTTCAAACACTTTGACTATAAAACTGAATTGTATCTTGATGAACCATGATAGACTATGGACTCTGAGAAACAAACTGAGGGTTCTAGAGGGGTGGGGGTGGGGGGATTTGTTAGCCTGGTGATGGGTATTAAAGAGGGCACGTTCTGCGTGGAGCACTGGGTGTTATGCACAAACAACGAATCATGGAACACTACATCAAAAGCTAATGATGTAATGTATGGTGATTAACATAATAAATAAAATTTTAAAAAAAACTGAATTATATCTTAATAAGTAATCTTTATTCAGATTCAATCATGTATATTAGTGGAATTATATGTGCTATGCACATATTTAACACATTATGTTCTATTTATTGTTTTAAAAAAGAGGAGTAAGTCAGTGATACTAAATAGAAAAGACTGAGCATGTCTTCATTCATATATTCATTCATCAGATAAGTCCCAATTACCTACCATATATGGTATGACACTTTGTTAGAAATGGGGCTTTATATATGTATTTCTTGTTTTCCTGTCATGATAAAAACAGTGAAACATATATAACAAGAATGTCTATGTGAAAAACAGATAAATGCTAGAAAATCTCTTTCTCCCTATCTCAGTATACATATAATCCAAGATGTTGATTAATCCCACAAAATTAAAGGGCTGAAGAAACAAAGGATTATAACTAACCCCGAAACAAAGTGACTACATCTGCTTCCAAAGAGTTTGGAATATATTAAACTGTCCTCTCATACAACCTAAGAAGGAAGGCAATGACATCTCCAGGCAATGACTTCATCTTTAGGTACATATTTAATTATTATCACTATATATTCTCAAATAGGAACAAAAATTTAATTTAAATAAGAGTATATACAACTTTTTTTCATTTCTAATATGAAAAAGAAAAGTGCTTTATCATAAAAGATGGAAACGAAATCAGTGACAATTTATTTTGGCTCTATGTTGTTTGCATTAAATCCTTTTTATATTATGCAAACTAAAATAATGGAGTTGAAACTTGTAAAAAATAACCAGAAAATTTCCTTTGGAAGGGTTCATCAAGAATTAAGTCATATATTGAGTAATATGGCTATGAGACTGATTAAAATCCACAGTATCTGTTACAAATTAAAATACTAGCGATATCACTGGCAAGTGGATAAAGTTGATAAATATGTGAAGTTTTTCTTTCCTTGATTGGTAAAAAATAGTTATAAAATGCATGCTATGTTTTTCTATTTGAATTATTATCGTGGAAAAAAATATATTCATCCAATAAATATTTATTTATTTATTTATTTATTTATTTATTTTAAGATTTTATTTATTTGACAGAGAAACAGCGAGAGCAGGAACACAAGCAGAGGGAGTGGGAGAGGGAGAAGCAGGTTTTCTACTGAGCAGAGAGCCCCATGTAGGGCTCGAGCCCAGGACCCTGTGATCATGACCTGAGCTGAAGGCAGGTGCTTAACCGACTGAGCCACCCAGGCACCAAATATTTATTTTTTTTAAGATTTTATTTATTTGTCAGAGACACAGAGCACAAGCAGGGGGAGTGGCAGGCAGAGGGAGAAGCAGTCTTTCCACTGAGCAAGGAGGCCGATGCTGGACTCGATTCCAGGACCCTGGGATCATGACCTGAGCCAAAGGCAGATACTCAGCCAACTGAGCCACCCAGGCATCTCCAATAAATTTTTATAGGAAATTTACTACATACTATCATTGAGGGGCTGCAGGGGGGGGAAAATTTATAAATAAGTAAGTAAGTAAATAAATAAATAAATAAAGCAGGCCTACATATAAAGTAGGACTTCCCCATGCTGTTAGATGTTGGGTTGAACAAAGACATACAAGAATGGCTACAAAAACGTATGAAGAGGTAACATGAATGAATGTAGCAGTATACAGGAGCTGACTTGTGCAGGCTTACAAGAGCCCATTGTTAAATACTCAGTAATTTTTTGCACCAGCTGTTAAATACAGATGTTTTTTGAAGTAAAATTATATGAATTAAATTATATATAAATATATAAAGTAAATTATATTAAAATCAAAGGTAACGGGGCATCTGGGTGGCTCAGTCGTTAAGCGTCTGCCTTCGGCTCAGGTCATGATCCCAGGGTCCTGGGATCAAGCCCCGCATCAGGCTCCCTGCTCAGCAGGAAGCCTGCTTCTCCCTCTCCCACTCACCCTGCTTATGTTCCCTCTCTCACTGTGTCTCTCTCTGTTCAAATAAATAAACAAAATCTTTTAAAAAATTTTAAAAAAATTAAAAAAAAGCAAAGGTAATGCTAACAAATATTCAAATCATAAACCTTGGTGTTTTACTAATTTTACTCTTATCTATGCCCTTGAGGTTATTTGTTTCTATTGCACCTATAGAGTAGAAATGTTATATAATAACATGCATATTTCTTCCTAACTTTGTGTTAAAATGATGTCCCATCATTAGCTTAAAATGGATAGGGATGAGAGTATTTACACAATGGAAATTGGCAAATATGACTATTCAGATTGGATTTATTGTTTTGTTGGTTATCTACCTGAAGGTGAACAACATGTTTCTGTTATAACCACTTAAAACTGCTGGTCTGATTTCTTAATATTTTAGTTGGTAATTTTGCATTTGTACAGGAAAATTTTCGCTATTGATTTTGGATGTCTTTTAATTACTTCCTCCATGAGGGTGAAGTTTTAGTTGAATTAGGAATAGATAGATCCAATATATATGGATTTTATGTGTTCCAGTTTTAACACATCACAATGCATTAAGTTAGATTTTGTCACTACTCTGCTTAAAAGCCTTCAATTCCTTCTAATTTTATTGAGAACAAAAGAAAATCAATTATATTTAGGCTGTTTTTTTCCCAATACAGAAAAGCATTAGATATTATTTTTGTAGATAATTCTACTAAGATAAAAATGAATAAATGTAACTCTTAAATTGAAAAAAGTTAAGTAGTGATTATTGAGCTCAACAGTTAAAGCAATTTATGCTCCATTATAAAACGGAATATAAGTATGACACCAATGTGTTCCTTTGCCATTTTCTTTTCTTTTTGAAGTGATCTGAAGAAATTTTTTTTGGCCAGCATCCCAACTATATTTGGAAAGAGAGTGAGAAAGATTAAGAGAGGGAGAGAGAGTAACTTTGTAATTAAGATCTCATTCTCACTAAAGACAGCAGAATTTTTACTATAATACAAGTTACAAAATAAATACATGCTTGATGACTACAGATTAAGGTCAAATTTGCCTAATATGAGAATAATAAGCAGTTATGGTTTAAGAAAAAATATTTCTCAACCCAACCAAAACATAGCTCCCTGCTACATGTAAACTAGCAAGCTTAGTAAACTAGAATGAATGTAGCAAATTCAGAATTTCACAACAAATTGAGATTGAGAGGTTTCACACTCTCCATATGTAAATTTATTAAAATGGTAAAAGTCACAAGTTCTATTTTTGGGTTTAAAATATTACCCACAATGGGCGGAGCAAGATGGCGGAGGAGTAGGAGACCTGGATTTCATCTGCTCTCAGGAATTCAGCTGGATAGGGATCAAACCATTCTGAACACCTATGAACGCAACAGGAGATCGAAGAAAAGAATAGCAATAACTCTCTGAACAGAGAAGCGACCACTTACTGGAAGGCAGGACGTGCGGAGAAGTGAATCCGAGGTGATATTCGGGAGGATAGACGGCGGGGGAGGGGGCCTCCGTCGGCCGCTTCTGGCAAGTGCTAAAGCTGCAGAGCACAATTTCGGAACCTTGAGAAGTTGGCTCCACGGAGGGACGTCACATCAGTGGCTAAGCGGGGAGTGGAACCCTCACGGGACAGTGTGGTCTCAGGACCCTCAGGGTCACAGAAAGACCAGGGGTGCCTGAGTGTGGCAGAGTTTGCAGGTATCGGATTGGGGAAGCCGGCTGCAGAGACGGAGCCGAGGTGCGGGCTCTCAGCTCGGGGTTGCCATAAACTGTGATTGGTGACAGTCGGGCCACTGCTCCTCCAGCAGGGGCCCAACAAGCAGCAGATCTGGGGAGACTCCCTCCCTCCCCGGGAGGAGCAGTGCGGGAGCGCACCACAGGGATCTGCTGGGTTTGGAGACTCTACACGGCTTTGGGTGCCAGAGATAGAAATGCTCGGTCACAGGCCGGGTGAGCACAGAGTGTGCCCGGAGACCACGGAAAAGGGAGTGACTGCCTTTCTCTGGGGGCGCACTAAGGAGCGGGGCCCCAAGTTCTCGGTTCCTCTGGGCGGAGATTGGGAGGCCGACATTTTCACTCTCATCCTCCAAAGCTGTACCAAGAGCTTGCAGGGAACAAAAGCTCCTGAGAGCAAACCCAACCAGATTGCTTAGCCCGGACCGACAAGGGCAGGGCAATTCCGCCTCCTGAAAAGACATTTGGGAACCAAGGCAACAGGCCCCTCCCCCAGAAGATCAGCACGAAGAGCCAGCCAAGACCAAATTTACCGATCAAGGAGAACGGGAGAACTCCAACGCTAGGGGAATACTGCACATAGAATCCGTTGCTTTTTTACCATGATTCATTAGTCCTTCAAAGTTAATTTTTTTAACTTTTTTTTTAATTTCTCTTTTTCCCTTTTCCAACCAACATTTTATCAATCCCCTTTAAAAAAATTTTATTTTTCATTTTTGGATTCATATTTATCCCTTTGTTGTAGTTACCTTTATTTTTGGCATATATATATAAGTTGTTCTCTCTTTAAAATTTTGAGATACAGTTTCTTCTATCATATCAAAATATACCCTAAATCTCTAGTATATGGTTTTTTTCCAGTCTCCTGCCTGATCATATTCTCTCCCCTTTTTTTTTCTTTCCTTCTTTCCTTTTTTTAATCCTCTTCTTTATTTTTTCAAACACCTTCTGATCAATTCCTTTTTTCAAATTTTTTATAATTTTCATTTTTACAGTCATATTCCATCCCTTCATCGTATCAACCCTTATTTTGTACATATATAAGTCTTTCTTTCTTTAAAATTTTAGGAGGCACTTTCTTCTAAAAGACCAAAATATACACCACATCCAGTGTGTGGCACTGATCTATGCACCGGCCTGAACATATTTGATCATATTCTGGGTTTTTTTTGTTTTGTTCTGTTCTTGTTTGTTTTTATCTTTTTCTTTTCTTTTCTCTCTCTTTTTTTTTTTTTTTTCTATCTTTCCCTTTCTTTCCCCCGGGTTTTAGGTCTTTTCTGATTTGTTTAGAGTATATTTGCTGGGAATGTTGTTAACCTGTTAGAATTTTGTTCTCTCATTCATCTGTTCGCTTCTGGACAAAATGACAAGACGAAAGAAATCACCTCAGCAAAAAGAACAAGAGTTAGTACTGTCTGCCAGGGACCTACTCAATACTGACATTAGTACGATGTCGGACCTAGAGATCAGAATCATGACTTCAAAGATACTAGCTGGGCTTGGAAAAAGCATGGAAGTTATTAGAGAAACCCTTTCTGGAGAAATAAAAGAACTAAAATCTAACCAAGTCGAAATCAAAAAGGCTATTAATGAGGTGCAATAAAAAATGGGGGCACTAACTGCTAGGATAAATGAGGCAGAAGACAGAATCAGCGATATAGAAGACCAAATGATGGAAAATAAAGAAGCTGAGAAAAAGAGAGATTAACAACTACTGGATCACGAGGGCAGAATTCGAGAGTTAAGCGATACCATAAGATGAAACAACATTAGAATAATTGTGATCCCAGAAGAAGAAGAAAGAGAGGGAGGGGCAGAAAGTATATTGGAGCAAATTATAGCAATGAACTTCCCTAATGTGAGGAAGGAAACAGGCATCAAAATCCAGGAGGCACAGAGAACCCCTCTCAAAATCAATAAAAATAGGTCAACACCTCGACATCTAATAGTAAAACTTACGAGTCTCAGAGAGAAGGAGAAAATCCTGAAAGCAGCTTAGGAGAGGAGATACGTAAACTATAATGGTAGAAACATTAGATTGGCAACAGACCTATCCACAGAGACCTGGCAGGCCAGAAGGACTGGCAAAATATCTTCAAAGTACTAAACGAGAAAATATGCAGCCAAAAATACTATACACAGCTAGACTGTCATTGAAAATAGAAGGAGAGAAAAAAGTTTCCCAGAACAAACAAAAAATAAGGAATTTGCAAACACAAAATCAGCCCTCCAAGAAATATTGAAAGGGGTCCTCTAAGCAAAGAGAAAGCCTAGAAGCAGCATAGACCAAAAAGGAACACAGACAATGTACAGTAACAGTCACCATACAGGCAATATAATGGCACTAAATTCATATCTTTCAATAGTTACCCTGAATGTAAATGGGCTAAATGCCCCAATCAAAAGACACAGGCTCTCAGATTGGATTAAAAAAAAAGACCCATCAATATGCTGTCTGCAAGAAACTCATTTAAGACCCAAAGACACCCCCACATTGAAAGTGAAGGGGTGGAAAACCATTTACCATGCTAATGGACACCAAAGGAAAGCTGGGGTAGCAATCCTTATATCAGACAAATTACATTTTAAAACAAAGACTGTAAAAAGAGATGAGGAAGGACACTCTATCCTACTTAAAGGGTCTATCCAGCAAAAAGATCTAAAAACGGAAATATCTATGCCCCTAACATGGGAGCAGCCAATTCTATAAGGCAATTAATAACAAAAGCGAAGAAACACATTGACAACAATACAAAAATAGTTGGGGACTTTAACACCCCCCTGACTGAAATGGACAGATCATCTAAACAAAAGATCAACAAGGAAATAAAGACTTTAAATGATACACTGGACCAAATGGACTTCACAGATATATTCAGAACATTCCATCCCAAAGCAACGGAATACACATTCTTCTCTAGCGCCCATGGAACATTCTCCAGAATAGATCACATCCTAGGTCACAAATCAGATCTCAACCAGTACCAAAAGATTCGGATTCTTCCCCACATATTTTAGACCACAATGCTTTGAAACTAGAACTCAATCACATGAGGAAATTCAGAAAGAACTCAAATACATGGAGGCTAAAGAGCATCCTACTAAAGAATGAATGGGTCAACGAGGAAATTAAAGAAGAATTAAAAAAAAATCATGGAAACCAATGAAAATGAAAACACAACAGTTCAAAATGTTTGGGATACAGCAAAGACAGTCCTAAGAGGAAAGTATAAAGCAATACAAGCCTTTCGCAAGAAACAAGAAAGGTTTCAAATACACAACCTAACCCTACACCTAAAGGAAGTAGAGAAAAAACAGCAAATAAAGTCTAAACCCAGCAGGAGAAGAGAAATAATAAAGATCAGAACAGAAATCACTGAAATAGAAACCAAAAGAGCAGTAGAACAGATCAATGAAACTAGGAATTGGTTCCTTGAAAGAATTAACAAGATTGATAAACCTCTGGCCAGACTTATCAAAAAGAAAAGAGAAATGACCCAAATCAACAAAATCATGAATGAAAGAGGAGAGATCACAACCAAAGAAATACAATTATAAGAACATATTATGAGCAACTCTATGCCAGCAAATTAGATAACCTGGAAGAAATGGGAGCATTCCTAGAGATGTATCCACTACCAAAATTGAACCAGGAGGAAATAGAAAACCTGAGCAGACCTATAACCACTAAGGAAATTGAAGCAGTCATCAAAAATCTCCCAGGAAACAAAAGCCCAGGGCCAGACGGCTTCCCAGGGGAATTCTACCAAACATTTAAGAAGAATTAATATCTATTCTCCTGAAACTATTCCAAAAATTTGAAATGGAAGGAAAACTTCCAAACTCATTTTATGAGGCCAACATTACCTTGATCCCCAAACCAGAAAAAGACCCCATCAAAAAGGAGAATTACAGACCAATATCCTTGATGAACATGGATGCAAAATTCTCACCAAAATACTAGCCAATAGGATCCAACAGTAAATTAAATGGATTATTCACCATGACCAAGAGGGATTTATCCCTGGGCTGCAAAGTTGGTTCAACATCCGTAAATCAATCAACGTGATACAATACATTAACAAAAGAAAGAACAAAATCATATGATCCTCTCAATAGATGCAGAGAAAGCATTTGACAAAGTACAGCATCCTTTCTTGATCAAAAGTCTTCAGAGTATAGGGATAGAGGGTACATACCTCAGTATCATAAAAGCCATCTATGAAAAACCTACAGTGAATATCATTGTCAATGGGGAAAAGCTGAGAGCTTTTCCCCTAACGTCAGGAACGAGACAAGGATGTCCACTATCACCACTGCTATTCCACATAGTGTTAGAAGTCCTAGCCATAGCAATCAGACAGCAAAAAGAAATCAAAGGCATCCAAATCGGCAAATAGAAAGTCAAACTCTCACTCTTTGCAGATGATATAATACTTTATGTGGAAAACCCAAAAGACTACACCCCAAAACTGTTAGAACTCATACAGGATTTCAGTCAAGTTATAGGATATAAAAGCAATGCACAGAAATAAGTGGCATTCCTATACACCAACAACAAGACAGAAAAAAGAGAAATTAAGGAGTCGATCCCGTTTACAATTGCACCCAAAACCATAAGATACCTAGGAATAAACCTAACCAAAGAGGTAAAGGATCTGTACTCTGAAAACTATAAAATACTCATGAAAGAAATTGAGGAAGACACAAAGAAATGGAAAAACGTTCCATGCTCATGGATTGGGAGAACCAACATTGTGAAGATGTCAATGCTACCTAAAGCAATCTACACATTCAGTGCAATCCCCATCAAAATACCATCCACTTTTTTCAAAGAAATGGAACAAATAATCCTAAAATTTGTATGGAACCAGAAGAGACCCCAAATAGCCAGAGGAATGTTGAAAAAAAAAAAAAACAAAGCTGGAGGCATCACAATTGCGGACTTCCGGCTCTATTACAAAGCTGTCATCATCAAGACAGTATGGTACTGGCACAAAAACAGACACATAGATCAATGGAACAGAATAGAGAGCCCAGAAATGGACCTTCAACTCTATGGTCAACTTATCTTTGACAAAGCAGGAAAGAATGTCCAATGGCAAAAAGACAGTCTCTTCAACCAATGGTGTTGGGAAAATTGGACAGCCACATGCAGAAGAATGAAACTGGACCATTTCCTTACACACACACAAAAATAGACTCCAAATGGTTGAAAGACCTAAACGTGAGACAGGAGTCCATCAAAATCCTATAGGAGAACACAGGCAACAACCTATTGGACCTCAGCTGCTGCAACTTCTTCCTAGAAACATCGCCAAAGGCAAGGGAAGCAAGGGCAAAAATGAACTATTGGGATTTCATCAAGATAAAAAGCTTTTGCAAAGCAAAAAAACAGTCAACAAAATGAAAACACAACTGACAGAATGGGAGAAAATATTTGCAAATGACATATCAGATAAAGGGCTATTATCCAAAATCCATAAAGAACTTATCAAACTCAACACCCAAAGAACAAATAATCCAATCAAGAAATGGGCAGAAGACATGAACAGACATTTTTCCAAAGAAGACATCCAAATGGCCAACAGACACATGAAAAAGTGCTCCACATCGCTCGGCATCAGGGAAATCCAAATCAAAACCTCAGTGAGATACCACCTCACACCAGTCAGAATGGCTAAAATTAACAAGTCAGAAAACAACAGATGTTGGCGGGGATGTGGAGAAAGGGGAAACCTCCTACAATGTTGGTGGGAATGCAAGCTGGTGCAACCACTCTGGAAAACAGTGTGGAGGTTCCTCAAAAAGTTGAAAATATAGCTACCATACGATCCAGCAATTGCAGTACTGGGTATTTACCCCAAAGATACAAATGTAGGGACCCGAAGGGGTACGTGCACCCCAATATTTATAGCAGCATTGTCCCCAATAGCCAAACTGTGGAAAGAGCCAAAATGTCCATAGACAGATGAATGGATAAAGAAGTAGTGGTATATATACACAATGGAATATTAGGCAGCCATCAAAAGGAATGAGCTCTTGCCATTTGCAATGACGTGAATGGAACTGGAGGGTGTTATGCTGAGTGAAATAAGTCAATCAGAGAAAGACATGTATCATATGACCTCACTGATATGAGGGATTCTTAATCCCAGGAAACAAACTGAGGGTTGCTGGAGTAGGGGTGGGAAGGATGGGGTGGCTGGGTGATAGACATTGGGGAGGGTACGTGCTATGGTGAGCGCTGTGAATTGTGCAAGACTGTTGAATCACAGATCTGTAACTCTGAAACAAATAATGCAATATATGTTAAGAAGAAAAAGAAGAAGAAGATAGAAGGAAGGGAAGAATGAATGGGGGTAAATCGGAGGGGGAGACGAACCATGATTGTTGAGGGACTCTGAATAACAAACTGAGGTTTCTAGAGGGGAGCAGGTTGCGGGGATGTGTTAGCCTGGTGATGGGTATTAAAGAGGGCACATTCTGCTTGGAGCACTGGGTGTTATGCACAAACAATGAATCATGGAACACTATATCAATAACTAATGATGTAATTATGGTGATTAACATAACAAAAAATTAAAAAAAATTTTACCCACAATTTCCAAAATGAGTAACTGATATTATTTTGAGTTTGTCTGATTTAGTGATTCTATTGTTTAATTTCTTTATTATCACATTTTGAAAATAAATATATTCTGAGAATTGACCCATGGAATCATAATCAATAAAGACTTATGGCTGGAACACCTGGGTGGCTCAGTCAGTTAAGCATCTGTTTTGGGCTCAGGTCTTGATCCCAGGACCCTGGATTGAGCCCTGGCTTCTCCCTCTGTGTGCGGTACCCCCTGCCTATGCTCACGCTTTCTCTCTCTCTAACAAATAAATAAATAAAATCTTTAAAAAAGACTTATTATAGGCTTTAAAGTTACAGAAAGTAACCCCCAGCTGGCTGAGCAATTCTTTTAGTCCTGGATGCAGCTGTTTTTTGGTTTTTGTTTTCTTTTTTCATTCAAAATTTTTTTTAGTTGTTTGTTTTGTTTTGTCTGTTTCTTTGTGTTTGTTCTGAGTTTTTTTGTTTGTTGGGTTTCTTTTTTACAGGAGATTTTTCTTTTTTTTTAAATTAATTTATTTTTTATTATGTTATGTTAATCACCATACATTGCATCATTAGTTTTTGATGTAGTGTTCCATGATTAATTGTTTGTGCATAACACCCAGTGCTCCATTCAGTACGTGCACTCCTTAATACCCATCACAGGGGATTTTTCTTAACAGTTTGATATTCTGTATGGACAGAAGCCTGCCAGAAACACACGTACACACATGAGCACACACACACACAATGCACACCACAGGAAGAAAAATATAAATCACAAACCACTGTAGTCACATATGCCAAGGAATAGCATAATTACACAACCCCAAAAGCTACATTTACCTTAACTGATCAAAACGTTCTCCCTCCATCCTTGATGCAATTAATATTAAAGTTTTATGATTATCATTTCCTTTATTTTATTTATAGTTTTGCCCCCTATATAGCATCTCTAAAAGCAAAGCATTTCATTTTCTATTTTAAAAGTTTATATAAGTGTACTCATGATGTCTGTGTTTCTTTTTGTCTTGGATATTTTACTTTATATTAGTTTATTTTTTATTCACCCCTATTTTTACTGGTATCTATAGTTTATTATTTTCATTACTGCATCGTTTATTTGTTAATACACTATAATTATTTTATCATCCATCCTTTTTCTGCTAGATATTTTGATTGCAAGTAATTTTTCAATACAATGGAAAATTCTGTTATGAACTGTTTTGTACATGTCTGAGGAATATAGGTGTAGGCATTTTCTAGTGAATTTAATCAGAAATAAAGTTGCTGGATCAGAATTATGCATCTTTTCAAATTTGCTAAATAAAGTTTTCTAATGTATTTTTATCAGTTTATGCTCCATTTTTCAATGTATGAGATTCCCTTTCTTTAGAATACTCCCTGACACTTAGTAATGCCAGACTTATGTTGTAATGGTATCTTGTTGAGATTTAACTTGTATTTCCTTAATATATATATATATATATATATTTCAAAAGTGATAAACTAAATTCATTTAAAAATAATACTTAGAATATAATGCAAATGAGCATTTAATCAGTGAGGATATCGTCAGAAAAGCAAAAGATGCTCTAGGTATAACCTAGAAAGAGATTTATCATAATGAACTAACAGTAACGTAACTGTTGGTAAGTCAGGCAGAACTTAGAATCATAAAAAGACGTCAGAAATGGGTGATTCACAGATCATTTGGAAGCCACAGTGAATCTTGGCAATGTTATTAGAAGCTGCCACCCAAGAGATTTTTTTTTCATCAGCTTTCTTCAAATCTTTTGTAAATCTCAGTAATTGAATTTTGTTTTAGCTCTCTACTATACCAATGCTGCTGATTTTGAAGACTTCTCTCTGCTTAAGTTTTACCTGCAATGTCTTCCATGGAAAAAGTTTTCTCTTCTTTCTTCCAGTTCTACTGAGAATTTTTTAGGTGTAATCCACATGGAGAAATGGATCCTGAGCAAGTCTCCAGCTTTCCATCTATGACATATGCAACTGCCTATTAGAGCGAGGCTACCTAGTCAATGCAGAGTCCCTACACACCCTTTAAGCTGCCCCTATGCCTCTGAAGCAACATTACAAAACACCCAATGCTTCCATTGTACACAGTTCAATTATCTCTTAGGCAATAGAAAATAGATTTAAGTTTTCCCCTTTTTTAAAAAGATTTTGTTTATTTACTTGAGGGAGAGCATGAACCGGGGTGGGGGGCGGATGGGCAGAGGGAGAGGAAGAAGCAGACTTCCTGCTGAGCAGAGAGCCTGATGCGGCACTCGATCCCAGGACCCTCAGATCTTGACCTGAGCTGAAGGCAGACGCTTAACCAACTGAGTCACCCAGGTGCCCCAGATTTATGCTTTCCCCTAAAAGAGAGGACATAAATCTCATAAAACTGCATCAACTTGTGAGGAACAATGTTACTCTAGCTTTGTCCCTATCACATTATGTAAAACTTGAATTATAGGTTTAACATATCCAGGAAGAGGAAAGGGGGAAACTGGCTAGTCTATACAAATATATACATAAAATTATAGAAGAAAATATGACTAGTTTCCATATTTCTTGTCTTTCTTAATGGTAGCCTTTAGCCATGTAGCCATGATTGCTAATTATAGCGTCCTCTCTCTGCTCTTCAATTTCTGTTCCCCATTTTTAACTGAGAACCTCATTTGGCTGTAGTACTTCATATTCAATTTCATGAAAGAATTTACACACTGATAAAATACATGGAGTCAATAATTTCAAGTGGTTTGAGGAAAAATATCTATCTAAGACCCACTCATAATTTTCTTGAACATTATTATAACTATAAAAATGCATTATACTCAGAAGAGTTTCTAATACTTAGGAACCATCTCTAGAGTACATAACAACTGATTTTTCATGTTTAAAATACTTACCATATAAGAATATAGATCTTACATAGAACCCATTGCTCTTTTTTTATTATATTATGTTAATCACCATACATTACATCATTAGTTTTTGATGTAGTGTTCCATGATTCATTATTTGCATATAACACCCAGTGCTCCACACAGAACGTACACTCCTTAATACCCATCAACAGGCCAACCCATCCTCCCACCACTCTCCCCTCTAGAACTGTCAGTTTGTTTTTCAGAACCCATTGCTCTTGTAGTAAAATCAGATACAAAAAAAAAATCACACTTAAAAAAATAAAATATGAATGCTAAAACATTGAACTATATCAGAAATATATAGGCATATAAAAGTGCATACCTGATCAATTGAAATTAAAACCCAACTTTAAAAATGACTGACACTAGTGTCATTTCCTCATATTCTTATGGTATGATTCTTCTCAATAATAATAAGAGATTGGAGGTGGGATCGCCTGGCTGGCTTAGTCGGTTAAGTGTCTTGACTCTTGATTTTGGCTCAGGTTATGATCTCAGGGTCTTTATGTTCAGCCCTGCATCAGGCTCTGCATTCAGCCAGGAGTCTGCTTCTCTCTCTCTCTCACTCTCTCTGCCTCTGTCCCTCTCCCCACTCATGCTCTCTCTCTAAATCAATGAAATCTTTAAAAAAGATAATAATAAGATATTGGATATTAATTAGACAAACTCTGCTTTATGATGTTTCTAATGATTTAATGGACTAATTTTCATAGACATGTAAATAGACGTTTAGGATGAAAAATGAACAGCATTGGATTATTTAAACAAGGTTTATTTTAAAGCATAACAATTATATTAGAAAAAAATTGTAAATATTTTTTAATTTGCTTTGTCTCCCTTTTTTCTTGTACTTCTTTCACTTTTTGCCTTTCTACAAATGTGCTCCTCCTATTACATGTATATATGTATATATGTATATATGTATACATATGTATATCTGCCATTCTCTTTGTTACTGGTTATACTGCTGAATGTTGTGAGTTAATCAGGACCTTCCTAGGAGATACATGCCAACAACAATTTGTTGGCAGGTTGGGAGATTTGAGCCAAATTTTTGGAGCATAAAATGCTTTCTGAGTTAACTCTCTTACTCACTAAATATCTCAGGAAATGCCTAAAGTTTATTACTTCCCTGTGATTATTATTTTATCATGATTAAATATTATGTTTCATTTAAGGCTCTTTATCCTAATGTTTTCTTTAACCAATGTTAATATTGACACAACTCCCTTTCCATTTAGCATTTGTCATATATTTTTACAAATGCTATTACTTTTGACCTTAATAGACACTGAATTTTGGAAGTAAATTTCCTTTACAGTATGCACATGGGTGGGCTTTTTTTTTTGGTCACTCGCAATTGAATTCTTTTAATTTTCTTAGAAAAATTCAATCTGCTTTAATTTTCAGTATGTGGGAGCCTGGGTGGCTCAGTTGGTTAAGTGACTGCCTTCGGCTCATGTCATGATCCTGGAGTCTCGGGATGGAGTCCCACATCGCGATTCCGGCTCAGCAGGGAGTCTGCTTCTCCCTCCTACCCTCTTCCCTCTCGTGCTATCTCTCATTCTCTCTATCTCAAATAAATAAATAAAATCTTTAAAAAAATTTTCAGCATGTATGTTTTGTTTTATTACAATTATATAAATTTGTATTAATCTTTCACTATAACATTTTCCAAATGCTACATTATTGCCTTATATTTGCACTTTTAATGCAGTTTTCCTCCTTCTGGTTTAGAAAATCCAATATTGTTTTACTAATGTGTAATTTTTGTACATAAAAACTATGTTGAAACTTTTTTACATTAACATATTATTTTCAGGTAATAACTACTGCTTTTTCCACCCCACCACCTCAGGGATGAAACATGTAAAGTTGATCTATTTCCTGACTGGCATCCCTATCCATTTCATGGATTTTGCTAAAATGAGTCAGACTTTGAATTCCAGGTATGATTATATTTTCATTCACTCTATTTTCTCATTCTCTTCTGTGGTAAAGAATTGCTTATGTGAAATTACCGTTTCTTTCTGTGCTCTGGATATGACATCTATTCACTTAGAATATTTCTGCTCCAGTTATTGTTTAGCACTCACTCCCTGGTTGTTTGACTCCATTCCTCTTCCCACAATCATACAAGGATTGAGTAATAGTTGTCCTCCTTCTTGCATGTGTAAATTGGTGTTGAAGGTTCTCCTTAGATCAAGATTTATTGATTATCATTTCATTATAAAAGAGATGCCCTTGTGAATCTTATTTAATTAATTTTTCAGATTAATTGAAATATTTTTTATCATCTCACTAATTATAAAAAGTGTTAAATTTCAGAAATGATGTCTAGTTTTTATTAAAATTAAAGCTGTTGATTATGTTCTCTTCTATAGATGATAACGTTATTTGTTACATGAATTTGACCTTACATAGGGATTATTAGGTAGTTGTGAGGCTGTTGTTTTCATATCTGATGCCAAAGCTGAATGCGGAAGGTATGCAGCAAGGTTGGAGAGAACAAGAACAAGCTGGGAACCCTAAACACAAAGGCAAGCCACAGGATAGAGTGAAATCCATCTGTGTGTTCTCTCTGCCTTTGTGGTATCAGTATCATTCAGAAGCCAGGGTCGTTACTTCTGGAACTAAACACACACAAACCTGGCCCAATAGTCAGAGAAATCAAAGGAGGGTCTCATGGAAGGAAAATCAGAAGAGACACAGCTACTGTATCTACTGTATGATAACCACCAAGTGAGTCCCTAGGTCAGTGCAATGGGTATGAGCCATTAAATGGTTGCAGCTTCGCTACCACCTTTCAAATCTTTCACAAGAAACATTCTCTTGACCCACCCAAAACAGAGACATGTAAGAATGGGAATTTTTGAAAAGGTAGTTTAACTTGGCCAAGTTGTCACATCACAAGCTCACCAAAATGAGCTGAAGCAAATACCTTGTAGCCCTGGGGATTTTCATTCTACATCACAATTAAAATAGAGGGATTTTTAGGTGACTTTAAAAAGGATTTTAATAATGATTAATGGTATGCATATCTTGCATTCATTTGGCTTAATATCTTGTAATGATTTGCAGAAGCAAAGTAAATAATATGTCTGATTTTAATATCTTAGAAATTTCAAATTTGGACAGGTTATGTTTTCCTAAGGAGAAATAGAGGAATAAAGAGGTTTAATTACTTGATTAATGAAATGTCAGATATCTACTTTATCTACTGAGTATAGAAAAACATGCATTATGACTCCATGATCAGTGATATATATTCTAAATATCATATGATCTGATCTTTTAGAGGACAGAGGAATTTAACTCAGAGAGAATGTTTTAATTATAGTTTACAATCATTGTAATGAAGAGGAAGATTTTAGTAAGGATGGATTGATAAAAGAACAAAATAGCAATGATTCACACTTTTAATAGAATATAAAAACTCTTGAATAATGGAGAGTATTGTTCCATGATATGTCATCCATTATAATATATAACAGGAAATCCTGTAGACATTGTTAAACCCTCCATGAAGTGTTAGAAAGGATAACTGTCATCTATTTTCAGTGTAGATGCTCAAGATGCTCCAGTATATTTATTTTATCCTATGATGGAAATGAAATCAAAGAAGGGGAGATAATTTTTCAACTCTTTCTATTATATCCCATAGCGTCAGTAGGTTTTAGGTGCCCTAATATATAATAAATGACAGAGAATCTGAAAGGTGATTCCATATTGTCTTCATCGTAGTCTAAACTGATTTGACAAGAACAAGTTACCGTGACACATTCCAAATGCTGTCATTCAAAAGTGAAAACAAATATTGTATCTACTCACATTTTTGTAGAAAGGGTTGATAGGGATACTGAGTACATTTAAATAAGTTGTAATATTTTCTTTTCAGCCCTGGCATCTTTGCAATGCTCTCAATTCTTTTTTTATTTTTTTTTTATTTTTTTTTTTAAGATTTTATTTATTTGAGACAGAGAAAATGAGAGAGAGAGAGAGAGAGAGAGCACATGAGAGGGGGGAGGGTCAGAGGGAGAAGCAGACTCTCTGCCGAGCAGAGAGCCCGATGTGGGACTCGATCCCGGGACTCCACGATCATGACCTGAGCCGAAGGCAGTCGCTTAACCAACTGAGCCACCCAGGCGCCTGCAATGCTCTCAATTCTTATATTTAAGTGCCTACTGGAAATCTTTCAAGGAACTCAACATTAAAATTTCCCAAACTAAAAGTTTGGGAAACTAGAACTACCCACTGTGGTCTTTCTCCATGGCGTTCCATCTCCGTAAATAGCAGGATATTTCACTGTGTTGTCTATTGTCCTTGAATCCTCCCTTTGAGTAATTCTCAACTCCAATTAATCTATCAGCAATGATAATTGTACTCTAAATTATATCTATACTTGAGCTATTTCTTGCTTCATTTCCACCTTATATACCATAAGAATAAAAACAAGTATAAGAAGAAAGAGTTACAGAGATATGTTGTACCATTAATTAACTGATTGATTTTTATTTTTGTAATGATTTGATATTTCTATGCACTGTAAAATGTTAGGTATTTTTTAAAGTTTTTGTTTAAATCCCAGTTAGTTAACTGGGATGTATTAGTTAACTGCAATGTAATATTAGTTTCAAGTGTACAATATTGTGATTCAAGTCTTTATATAACACCCAGTGCTCATCACAAGGACCTTCCTTAATCCCCACCACCTATTTAACTCATCCTCCCACCCACCTCCCCTCCGGGAACCATCAGTTTGGCCTCTAGAGTTAAGAGTCCGTTTCTTGGTATCCCCCCTCTGGCTTTTCCCCCCTTTGCTCGTTTGTTTTATTTCTTAAATTCCACAAATGGGTGAAATCATATGATATTTGTCTTTCTCCAACTGACTTATTTAAAATAAGGTTTGTGGTTGTTGGATTTTTTTAAATTGAAAATGCACTGTAATTATCTATTTTAAGTATATGTTCACCTTTAAAAAACTAATTTGTGTATATATACATACTTTTTTCCCTAAGGAAGAACCCTCTGAGTTTTGTGGGTTTATTCATAAAGAATAAACTCAGAGTTAATGAGGCTTCATCCCAGTTTTGGCTGTCCAAAAGCTTCTCGAAAGAGAGATATTAGCATGTATTCTGTGGAACACTCACGATGGGTTCTGCCCTTCCACAATTTGGGTAGAATGGAATAATATTGGCAAAGAAAGCAAGCATAACCATCCACAAAAATGTAGGTCCTCTTACTTAATATGTAATTGTCACTAGGACAAGACTGAAAAGCCAAATACTGTATTTCTCCATTGTCCTTGATTCTAGGGTTGCCACATGACTCTTACTTGCCAGTGAAATATAACCAGCAGGAAAGAATATCACTTTCTGTCCAAAGGCATTTAATTAGTCAAAGAGCCTTTTTGTCATATTCCCTTCACCTACAAAATTAACAAGATCCCACATTCATTATAGTCAAAATATAGGAAGAAAATGAGACCCTAAATCACCATGTGATGGAAAGTATCTGAGTGATTAAAGATGCTAACTACCACAATCCTTTCGAAGAGTCCTTTGAATCTCTTGACCATGAGAAGCATAGAGACAATATTCATTGAATGTTGAAAACAGAGCCTGTTATAAAGTAGCCCTCTCAAAAATAAAATTAGCTATCTTTCAATTTTCTTTTTACATAATTTTTAGAACATTCTTTCTTGATTTCTGTTTTCATTTTTGTTCTTTTTTGTCTAAACAGGTTTTATTTCCTAAGTGCACTTTTAGGTTATACCAAAATTGAAGAGAGAGAGTCCAGAGTTCCCATATACCCTTTACCCTGACACATATATAGTCTCCCCCATTATTAAGATCTTGCACCAGAGTGGTACATTTGTTACAATTGATGAATCTGCGTGACAGGTCATTCTCAGCTAAAGTTTAGAGTTTACGTGAGGCTTTATTCTTGATTTTGTACATTCAGTGGGTCCAGACAAACTTATAATGACATGTATCACCAGATACATGAAACTGCAGAACAGTTTCACTGCCCTAAAAATCTCTGTGTTCCACTGATTCATCCAACTCTTCTCACTAAGTTCTGGCAACCATTGATATTTTTACTATTGCCAGTTTTGCTTTTCCTAATATGACATATAGTTGCAATCATATAGTATGTACCTTTTTCAGATTGGCTTCTTTCACTTAATAATATACATTTACGTTTCCTCTAAGTTTTTTCATGCCTTGATAGCTCATTTATTTTAAGCATTGAGTAATATTCCTTTTTCTGAACATACTAGTTTATTTATCCATTCACCTACTGAAGAACATCTTGGTTGCTTCAAAGTTTTTGCAGTTATGAATAAAGCAACTATAAACACCTATATGCAGGTTTTGTACGTACATCAGTTTTTAGTTAATTTAAGTAAATATCAAGGAGTGCAATTGCTGAATTGTACAGTAAGAGTATGTTTAGTTGTGTAAGAAATTGACAAATTATCTCCTAAAGTGGTTATGCCATTTTGCATTCCAGACATCAATGAGACTTCTACTGCTCCACATCCTTGCCAACATTTGGTGTTGTTAGTGTACCAGATTTTGGCCATTCTAATAGATGTGTAGTGGAATTTCATTGTTGTTTTAATTTGCATTTCCTTGATGACATATGATATGGAGTATCTTTACACATGTTTATTTGCTATCAGTATCTTCTTTAGTAAGGTATCTATTTAGGTCATTGGTCATTTTTAATCAAGTTGTTCATTTTCTTATTGTTGAGTTTTGATAGTTTTTTGTATATTTTGGATAACAGCCTTTTATCACATGTCCTTGCAAATATTTTCTCCCAGTCTGTGGCTTATCATCTCATTCTCTTGAGAGTGTTTTTTGCAGAACAGAAGTTTTTGACTTTAATGAATTCCAGCTTATCTATTATTTCTAAAAATTTTCAACATACCGTGGTCACCAAGATTTTCTCCTATCTTATTTTCTAGAAGTCTTATATTATTTTGTCTTACATTTAGGTATAAGAAAAGTTTTTGTGAAGGGTATAAATCTGTGCTTAAATTCTCTCTCTCTCTCTCTTTTTTTTTTTTTTTTTTTGCATGTGGATGTCCCAATGTTCCAGCACCATTTGTTAAAAAGACTATTTTTTTCTCCATTGTGTTGCATCCTTTGTTAAAAATAATTTGACTATATCTGTGTGGCCTATTTCTGGGCTCTGTATTCTGTTTCATTGATCTATTTATCTATTTTTTTGCCAATACCACACATTTTTGATTATTGTAGCTCTATAGTAAATTTGGAAATAAGGTAGCATCAGTTCTGTGACTTTGATCTTCTTCAATATTGTGTGGGCTATCCTGGGTCTTATGGTTCTCCATTTAACTTTAGAATCAATTGTAGATATCCATAAAATAGCTTGCTGGAATTTTGATTGGAATTGTGATAAACCTATATCAAGATGGGAAGAACTAACACTTTGACAATATTTGGTCTTCCTATCTATGGACATAGAATATCCCTCCATTTATTTAATTTTTCCTTGAACTCTCATCAGAATTTTGTAGTTTTCCTCATATACTTTTATTTTTATATATTTTAGTAGATTTATACCTAAACATTGCCTTTTTGGGGTGTTAATATAAATTTTGTTATGTTTTTAATTTTTTAAAATGTTTTATTTATTTGACAGAGATAGAGACAGCAGGAGAGGGAACACAAGAGGGGTAAGTAAGAGAGGGAGAAACAAGCTCCCTGCTGAGCAGAGAGCCCTATATGGGTCTCAACCCCAGGGTCCTGGGATCATGGCCTGAGCCAGAAGCAGACAGTTAACCAACTGAGCTACCCAGGCATCCCAATGTTTTTAATTTCAAATTACACTTGTTCATTACAGAATATAGGAAATTGACTTTTATACATTAACCTTGTATCCTGCAACTTTAATATAATTGCTTATTAGTTACTGGAGTTTGTTTTGCTTTTGTTTTGTTAATTCTTTTGAATTTCCTACATGGATAATCATTTCCTCTATGAACAAAGACATTTCTTCCCTTGTATCTGTATACCTTTCATTTCTTTTCCTTATCTAGCTAGGATTTTCAACATAATGTTCAAAAGGAGTGGTAAGAGAAGACATCTTTGACTTCTTCTGAGCTTAGTAAGAAAGCTTCAAGTTTTTCACCATTATATATGAGGCCAGTTTAGTGACTAGTTTCTCACCATTAAGTATTTTAGATAGCTTTATCAGGTTGAAAAAGTTCCCCTCTATTCTTAGTGTCCTAGAAGGGCTTCCTTCCTTCCTTCCTTCCTTTTTCTTTTTTCTTTCTTTTCTTTTCTTCTTTCTTTCTTTCTTTCTTTTTTCTTTTCTTTTCTCTTCTCTTCTCTTCTTTTTTCTTTTCTTTTCTTTTCTTTCTTTTCTTTCTTTCTTTCTTTCTTTCTTTCTTTCTTTCTTCTTTCTTTCTTTCTTTCTTTTTCTTTCTTTCTTTCTTTCTTTCTTTCTTTCTTTCTTTCTTTCTTTCTTTTCTTTCTTTCTTTCTTTCTTTCTTTCTTTCTTTCTTTCTTTCTTTCTTTCTTTCTTTCTTTCTTTCTTTCTTTCTTTCTTTCTTTCTTTCTTTCTTTCTTTCTTCTTTCCTTCCAGTATGTGTTTTACATTTTATAAAATGTTTTTTTCTGCATTTTTCCTGTTTTTTTTTAATCTGTGTTTTTAATTCTGTCTTCTTCAGTCTGTTGATATGATGGATTATATTAACTGATTTTAGAATGCTGACTCATTGATTTCTTTTAATTCATTTTATTTTACTCTGTATCCTTCTTAATTCATTGTCTTGTGATTTTAGATAATTTTTGGTAATTCTGATTTTTAACTTTTCCCTCCTCTTTTCTCATTCTAACTGGTATCCCTTGAAAATAACCATATATTTCAACCACTTCAAATACTTATGTCTCTCAAATCTTAAATTTAACTATACTGATGTCTTTCAAATCTTAGAACAATATAGCACTCACATTTAAGCTCCGGAAGACAGTAATACTAATGATATTTATTATGCTTATATGATACCATGTTTTGAGTACATATATGTGTCAGACATTCTTATATGCATTTTACTTAATAGTGATGACATTAATATTAACTACAAATCAGATAGCAGAGGCCATATATATTGAGTAGTACATCCAAAGTTAAGTTTAACCTATCAAGCCTAGGATTCAAGGGAATTTTAGCTGGGCAACCAGGATCCAACTACATACTGGGTGTATCATTTTGAATGTTCTACAAGCACCAAAAAAAAAAGGCACATTAATAATTAATTCATAAATAATATATTTCTTACTGTTATGTGTATATCATATATAATTAATATCATATATATATATATATATCATACACAAACATACACACATGCACACACCTCAGATCTGAACCAAGAGTTTATGCCATTCATCATAAATGTAAAAGTTGAAGCATAGGGACACATATGTAAATAAAGAGACAGAGGTTACTATGATATTTTTACACAATTTAAGAGTTTTTTCTAGGGACACCTGGGTGGCTCAGTCGGTTAAGCATCTGCCTTCAGCTCAGGTCATGATCCCAGGGTCCTGGGATCGAGTCCCCATTGAGCTCCTTCCTGAGCAAGGAGCCTCCTTCTCCCTCTGCCTGCCTCTGTCTCTCTCTCTCTGATAAATAAAATCTTAAAAAAATATATAAAAAAATAAGAGTTTTTTCTAAGCTATAATAATAACATAGAATGATAAAATAGAATAATTCCTAGAAATTTCAATGAAACAAATGTAATGTAAACTATGTCATCATTTATATAAGCATAATATTGAATAACAATGTTATTACCTTGAAAGAAAGCCTTAAGTAGTATGACAAACTGATTAAAATTGAGGAGATAAAACTGATTCTGATATACCCAGAAGAGAACACTATTGCAAAGAATGGATTCCTTCATTTGAACAAAAATATGATATCGATCATAAATAACAAATAATTTCAAAGTCCAATAGAGAGATATTGTATGCTAATTTAAGATACAATTTCAATTGCTTATAAAGTTAGAAAGGTTAAATTTTTATGAAAATTTAACTTAAAAATATAAACACTTGCAGAATGTCTGAAAAGTAATATAAAGAACATTTAAATATTACTTTAGATTAATAATTTTTTAATATTTTGCTATTTCGTGTATCTTTTTCTCTTTCTCTGTCTCACTGTTTCATTCATATATATATATATATGCATGATGCATATATATATATATATATATATATATGAATATATATAAAACTGACTTGAAAAGGATTTGCAGGCATCAATGACAATTCACACTTGAATAACTTATCATAAAATTTGTAAGGGTAAAGCCACTGGCTTACATAAGCATGATATTTATTATCTACCTAAAGAAACTAATTATCATCACATCTTACCATCTACTCTCTTGTACAAATTCAAATTTCTCCTTCTTGCCCAAAATGCTTTTGGAAAGATTTAATCAAGACTTATGAATTGTATTTATTTGTTAGATTTTGTTTGATTATTTAAATTCAGAGACAATAACCCCATTTTATTTTTCTTGACATTGTCTTTCAAAAGTTTACCTACAAGTTATATCTCATTGTTTCCTCATGTCATTTGATTTATTGTAATACCGTCCGTATTCTATATAAAAATGTCAGAAGATGAATAGACTCAGATTAATCATAGATGATTATGAATCTTTTCCATTAGGAGGCACTTGATGGTTGTTGCACTGGCATCAAAATATCTTTGAAGAGTTGATCAAAGTGATAACTGCCAAATATTTCCAGTATACAGGTATACATTTCCTTTTGTGATTAGTTAAATAATCTGTGGGGCGATGTTTTTAGACACCAGTAATAACTTAATTTCCAAGTCAATCATGCAGTGGTATCAGCTTACACTGATATTCCTTGTGTAAATAATTTATTATATTGAGGATTACAAAACAGTGATTTTTCTAATTACATTACTCTGTTTTCTTATTAATTATTTGGTGTTATTGTGTGAAGTAGAGTTTTATTAATTCTCCTTCACTCTTTAAATTCTTCTCAAGGATTTTTTTAATTCATTGTTTCATAATCCATTATGATCATTATTTCTGTTGTTTATATTCCAAACCTGTCCACTGAGTGCCCCTTTATTGTTAGTTCCTCTATCCATTCGCAAGGAGGACATCCAAAGGCACTTCTTGAAACAGCATGCCCTACCTTGTATTTTTTCTACACCAAAGCTAGAATAAAAAATTTATCTAAGAGGACTTGGGTCTTGTTATTGGGCATAGACAATAGTAATTTAAATCCGAGTTCTGATATCTAAGTGAACTTTTATAACTATTTATAGAATTAACATGTCTATGTTCTTTTTCAGTTGTATAATTCTTCATTCAGTAGTATATTAAGTCAGTTTCCTATTAATAGCTACTTTAGTTGTTTCTAGTGTTTTACCAATGTATATATATATACATATATATAGTTGTTTTATTTATAGTTTATTTACTTTTTAAAGATTTTTTTCACTTATTTATTTTAGAAAGAGAGAGTGCAGAGGGGCAGAGGGGGAGGCAGAGTGACAAGCAGACTCTGCGCTAAGCATGGAGCCAATGAGGGGCTTGATCTCACAACTCTAAGATCATGACCTGAGCTGAAATCAAGAGTCAACTGCTCAACCAACTGCTCAACCAACCAGGCACCCTGTTGTTTTATTTATAACACATTCCCTGAAGTTGGAAGTCAAATAGCGATTATAATATCTAGGTCTCTAAATATTATACACACTATATATTTATTATACACACTATGTATAGACACAATATATGATATATATACTATATATATAAATATGTATATACACCATATATAATGTATACATTTTATGTATATATACACTATATATATATAATGTAAATACAGCCACATATGTCAGGTAACACCAACTTCAGTGTCCATAGGTATTGTATCATTTCATTCCTTGAAATGCAAAAGAGGGCCTTTAAATGAAGGACAGGGTCTGTTTACTCAAGAACTATCAACAGAGTGCTGGTCCAATTTTTAAATATGTTCCAACTTCTGACTTAAGTGGCCAACATTAATCTTTTGTAAAATATGACCATATTTTCACTGGACAATAAGATTGCATGCCAAGGATATTTTAGATGGAATCTACACATTGGAAAGCATCTGACCTTTGAGATTCTAGAAAATCCGATCATTGAAGTAAATAAAGATTGGTAATTTAAAGGTTTGCCCACCTCCATTCTGAGCCAAAAGCCTTAAAATGCCTTTCAAATGACAGAACCACGACTTTTTTTTTTTTTTTAGATTTTATTGATTTATTTGACAGAGAGAGACACAGCAAGAGAGGGAACACATGCAAGGGGAGTGGGAGAGGGAGAAGTAGGCCTCCCGCAGAGCAGGGAGCCCGATGGGGGGCTCGATCCCAGGACCCTGGGATCATGACCTGAGCTGAAGGCAGACGCTTAATGACTGAGCCACCCAGGCACCCCACAATTTTTTTTAATTAGAAATTACTAGGTATCCAGAAGATAAAGGTCTCCCATACATAAATGGTTCTAACCAGTTCTGGTAATAATAATCTAACATTGCTTCAAGGACATATTCAACTGCATTACAAATCCTGATAAAGCTACAAAGAGGAATCACTTTCACTGAATTGAACTTATGTAAATAGTAAAGCATAGCAGGTCAGGATATAAAATGTCATGTTAATGTAATATACATGGTTTAATCTTTTGTACAAAAGAAAATGCCACTGAGTTTCCACCTAATATTTATTTTTGTAAGAAATTTATTTGGTTTATTTAGAGTATTGTTCTGTTTAAGATGTTTTAAATTTTTTGTATAAATCCTTTTTTCTACTAAAAAGTAGTGCCTAGTAAACATTTTTCATTAGGAAAATTACATCCATCCCCCCACCAAATTTGAAGTGGTCCATATATTTTTATATCTATACATATCTGTTTTTCAAAATTGTTTTTATTCATCTTTAAAACGACATATTTGTATATCTTTCTATATACATATCTTGAAAATTTCTAGATGCATAGGTCTTGCTTATGTCATCAATAGCCTTTTCATAATACTTTATAAATGTGATGGAAGTTTAATGTCAAAAATTCAAGTAGGAAAATGTATATGAACAAGCTCAATCTTTTTTTAAAGAAATAATATCCAATATTTGTAAAGTTAATTTTGTAAAGAATATCAAAATTCATATACTCTTTTCTGCTATATTTGGTTCTTCTAGGAAGTCTCAAAATGTCTACAACTTTAGAATACCCTAGTGATCACTACCTGGTTTTGGTTATAAAATTAAGTAGAATGGTTAGCTTAACATTATTATTTTAACAAAGATAAGCTAAATTGTTCTAGAGTAATCTGATTAAAATAAACTGCATGTAATTGCTCCATTAAAAATTTAAGAAACTATTGTTTCAAGTTACAATGAGAAGTGTTTATTTATTACCAGAAAAAGTAAATATGACATCTCAATGGATTAAGTACAATGTATTTTTGTTTTCTGGATGATATATAGGACGAACACTCTCAACCTTGTTTCTCTTTTTGAGCTTCAATAAATTCACTTTTATTTAGTTGGAACTTAGAGCTAGATCTCTGAAAGCCAAACAGTCATGACCAATAACACATATTCTACAAAGATCATATGTAAGAAACTGGAAAACCTATAAAGAAGCTTCAAAGTCTATATTTTTTTAATGCTAAAGTCTATACCACAAAACAAACTGTAAAGGCAGAATCAAGTTGTGAGGGGGAGGGAGGGCAGAGAAAATCAGCTTTGAATAAAAAAATAAAATGCTAGTGAGTTTTGATTTAGAATGTGAATTACCATCATATACAACCCCTCCCGCACCCATATATATATATATATATGTATATATATATATATATCACTCACTAGTGGAAGAGAGACAGCAGAGTAAATCAGGCTAATCAAACATTGAGTTTAAGCAACTATTTTTACACTCCATCCATTCCTATCATCCTAAAATAAACCAGTCACTTGTTGGTTTCCTGCTGAATTAAGTTGATAAAATATTCACTGTGTCAACAAAGATTTAATTTAGACATACATTACTAGAATGAGGACTAAAGTTTCCTCCTTGTTGTCTTTTAACTATTAGTCAAGTCATCCTTATCAAATGTGGGTTATGTCTTCATGCTGTAAATGTTGAAGAGTGAGAAACAGAATGATGATTAAGGCAACCAAAAGCAGGTACACTGAAATAATGCTCAGAAAAATTTATATGACACAAGGAAGAATCACTCAAGGGAAAAGAATTCACTGTTAGGGTTGTTTACACGACCAAATGAAGTAAGATCTATATGTAAGACTCACCAAACTGCAGTATTTCCACAAAGTTTTATTTTTTTATTTCTCATTAAATAGTTTGGTTAGGTTCCTAATATATCTCCTTCCTTATCATAAATACCATAAAACACGTGCATATTTATATCTATATAATGCAGGCAGACACACACAGACATCTATAACAACCACCACTGCCTCCTCAATCACATGACTTGTTCTCTCTCTCTCAAACTTACCTTGCTGTGATTGTGTGAATTATTTACCAGAAATATGATCTCAGGCAGCAATTTCATAATGTAATTTTCATCATAGAACCTCTATATTAAGAATGCACTATAAATGAGAGATAGTGTGAATACATGTAGTACCAACATAGTGTAACAGCATGACAATGTAGAGAATTATATAGACTGTTTTCCCAGCCTATATATGAAATTATGGGGAGAACTCATTACTACTATAATTTTATAGGTTAAGAATTCTAAATTTACTTGGTAGCATTTAACATCAAAATTCTCAGTCTTTATCTCAAGGTTCATTCTCCTTCATTCTTTTTTTTAGATTATTTATTTATTTATTTATTTGAAAGAGAGGGAAAGAACAGGAATGGGGGGAGGGGCAGAGGGAGAGGGAGAGGGAAGATGACTCCCCGCTGAGCAGGGAGCCTGATGTGAGGCTGGATCCCAGGACACGGGGATCTTGACCTAAGCTAGAGGTAGCAGCTTAATCGACTGAGCCACCCAGGTGCCCTTCTCCTTCATTCTTATAAATAATCTCTCCACTTCTGTGACACAGTCAAAATTCTGTCACTTTACTCTAATAAGAAGAACATGAAATATAAGCAAAAAGAAAAAAAAATCGATTTACTCAAAAGATAGAGAGACTGATACCTATTGGTAGACTATTTCATTTGTGGTATTTTTCATTTTTCTATGCCCCACAAAGGGCAGCACAATTTAGTGGACTGATCACTGATTTAAAATCAAAGGGAAATGAATTTAATGACTCCTGCTCTAACCAGCTTTATAATTTCAACCATGGATTTACAACAATAATTGAGTTTGGTCTTACCATGAAATTCGTTGGGAATACTACTTAAAAAAAGGTAATAGTTGTAAGCTTGGCAACCATTTTAGCTTCACTTTAATCATCTTTAAAATAGTGTATTTTCCTGTCCTATAATTTGTTCTTCTTTTTTTGTTTTAAAGAAAAAAAATAGAAATAATTAGTAACTCTCATCCTAACTTTTAATGCGAAGAAAAATAAAATATGTTTTAAATACCAAGTGAAGTTTTTAGGTAGAACTTAATTCATATTTTGGCAACATAAACTCAGCCTGCTTTGCCTTCCAGAGTGTTTTTAGCATATCATTGGCTAACGTGCTTAGACTAACACTTTGACTCATGTGCAGCTGGTATCACTCTGCTCTCTGTTTATGGCTAATTGCCTCATCTGTTCTCTTTAAAATGATACGGTAAGTTAGAGTAACAATCCCAAACACTATTATATCATTTGTTTAAGGAACCCTAGACAGATAATTAATACAGTTCTCCACAGGTCGAAATCTAGAGCTCATAATGAAAGCTAAAAATCTATAACTCCACCCAAGTCTCCCCTTGGGAGTTCAACTCTGTCCACTCAGGCAGTTAAAAGGATTTCATAATCTTTTATTGCACTACTCCTAATATCTGCATTGAGGAACAAAAAGCTTTCTGTTTCCATGCATTCTATTCCTGTGTTATCAAGACCTGTATCACTTCACTACAGCTTGGCACATACCTTCATGTCACTTATATGTACTAAATGAATGTAGCCATGAGAACTATTTTAATGTATTTCTTTATAAAATTAGAAATATTGTATGATCTTAATTTAAATAATATTAAGATGAAAGAGATGTTGATAACAAAAACAAATTCTATCGATCAAAATAATTTCGTCTTGTGTTGTTGATTTTACCCATTGTGACAGGTATGAAGTGATATCTTATTGAAGTTTTTTTTAAATTTTATTATGTTATGTTAACAACCATACATTACATCATTAGTTTCTGATGTAGTGTTTCGTGATTCATTGTTTGCATATAACACCCAGTGCTCCATTCAATACGTGCTCTATTTAATACCCATCACCAGGCTAACCCATCCGCCCAACCCCCTTCCCTCTAGAACCCTCAGTTAGTTTCTCAGAGTCCATAGTCTCTCATGGTTCATCTCCCCCTCCAATTTCCCCCCTTCATTTTCCCTTCCTACTATCTTCTTTTTTTTTTTAACATATAATGTATCATTTGTTTCAGAGGTACAGGTTGGTGATTCAAAAGTCTTACACAATTCACAGTGCTCACCATAGCATATACCCTCCCCAATGTCATTGTAGTTTTGATTTGTATTTCCCTGATGGTCAGTGATGTTGAGCATTTTTCATGCGTCTGTTGGCCATCTGGATGTCTTCTTTGGAAAAATATCTATTCGTGTCTTCCTCCCATTTTTCAATTTTTCAAATGTTCATTTTTGGGGTGTGGGGTTTTATAAGTTCTTTGTATATTTTGGATAGTAACCCATATTCAGATATGCCATTTGCAAATATCTTCTCCCATTCCATAGGTCTCCTTTTAGTTTTGTTTATTGTTTTCTTTGTTGTTCAGAAGCTTTTTATTTCTGTCATAATTAAATTTAAGGAATTTTATCTTATAAAAATATTTTAACATGGTATTCAATACTCAGGATAAACTCTAAATAAAATGCATTTACTTTGAACCACAACTTCTGATAAAAATAAAATTTTGGTAGAAATGAGATATTTTCTTAATTACTACTATGTAATAGAGAAATATATCTACATCTTTTGTTATGTAATTTCCACTATGAAGGGAGAATTTTTTGTTTATGTTAGAACAGTATAGTAATCAGTTAATACAGTATAACAAATAACTATAACTTCCATGTTTAGATATGCATCAGAATAGCTTCCTGCAGGAAAATCACTCATTGACCACTGTGAAGCCTCAGGGCAGAAAATGAGAAATATATATTATATATTGTAACTGAAATGAGGTGTTGTGATGAGGACATTAAGAAAGATGGGTCCACAGACCCTTTGAAACCACTGGAGACAGACATGAACCATGATTCCACTTTTGACTTGAATTCCTTAAGTTTCCCCTCTACATGGAGGACTGTTATGGTGTGTGGGGTCCCCTGGAACTATTTTGAGCTCAGAACCTACCTAACACCAATATCCCTGGATGGTCTAGGTATTCATTTTTCCCTACTCCTTTGATTAATGGTAATGAATCCCTGTAGGGAAGAATTGGACCATTTCTTGTCCTATACTTGCCTTATATATTTATTGTAGCATTTCAGGGTTTTAGCTCGGATATGTCTCCTCAATGACTTTCAGTTTAAGATTTGACTTAAATTTGTAAACTAGTAAGGACTATGGTTGTAGCAGTTCATGTCAACATTTTGCTTTTACCTCTCAACCTCTTTATTTCTCCATAGATAAGTCAAGAACTAGCTTGGTTAGCTGCAGAAGTATCTTGACCCTAGGATGACAATGATCTTTTAGCATTATTAGTAATGAAGGATAGCTGATTTCCTCCATCAAGGGTAAAGGAGGTGTTCTTACTTGCCCCAAGGATTAAGGGCAATTGTTCAGGATTCTCAAGCTCTGCCACTCAAATATCAATGGCGAGTTTAGGTCCCGAGTTTCCAGCCTTTTCCTATCAGAGAACTTGGTAAAGAGAACTTTTGAGACTATGTATTCTGTCCCCTTTGTATCTTTTTGTTATCTTTATGATTACATCCTGCACCTGATTTCCAGGAGTGTCTTCCCTAGGATTATAGAAGCTATGGGTCTCCTACATACTGTCATGAAGGTATTTTTACTGTGACAACTGTGACAATATGTCTTGACTTGATATTGGCTGAGTTGAGACTGCTACTTTTTTCTGGGCTTCTGAAACCATTGCTGCAAGCCAGTGATTGCTATAATCTTTAAAACAAACAGTGATTGTCTTATACCATTCATAACCCATGCCTGACATAAGTTTTTGCTTCACCATGGACCTGAAACTCATTCCACTCCTCCACTTCTGAGGTCTTTACTAACTATGTGATCTTACTGTATGCCCAAGGTTCTCACCATGCATTGATGTGCCAAAAATGGAGTAAGGGTCCTTGCCTCTGCCTGCAGAATCGCTCTGTCCCAGAATTTTGTTCACAAATCCGCTTCTCTTTTCAATGATGGAAACCCTAGTTTCCCCCAAAAAGCAGAGCCAGGCTCAAGTGCTTGAGTGGAGGTAGTTCAATATGGAAAGTGAAGCAAAGGAAAAGAAGTGGGACTAAAATTAGGGAAACAAGGTATATAGTAAAGTCAGTCTAAAGGTGTGTGACTGAGTTTGCTATAGCTGTACATAACCGGGATTTGGTTCCCTGAGGCCACTCCAACAAGCCCTGTAGAATGAGTTTTAGAGAAACTGAGAAATAAAAGAGGGGTGCACTAATCCATGATTTTCTGTTTCCCCTTTGAGGGTCCCATGCATGTTTATTTTTCCAGACTACAAAGGAATTCTCCATTTCTTGTGGGCAACAATATGGAACCTTACAATTTAACTCAATTTTGACATGATCTGCCTGGAGACAGCATCAGATTCCAGTTAAGGCCTCAGTCTACATGACTTCCCCCTCCATACTTCAGATGTCAATCACAAGTCTAGGTTGTTTCCTGTGCTTCTGATCAACTGGCTATAAATCAGAGGTTCTCAGGACCCTCTCCTTGAGTTTGATTAATTTGCTAAAGCAGTTCACAGAACTGAGAGAAACATTTACCTAAGTTTACCGTTTATTATATAAAGAATAGAATTCTGGAATAGCCAGGTGGAAAAGATGCAGAGGGTGTCATTGGGAAAGGACGAGTAGCTTCCTTGTTCTCTCTTGGTGGGCTCCTCTCCCAGAATCCCCACGTGTTCACCTATTTCGAAGCTCTCTAAATCCTCTCCTTTCTGGGTGTTTATGGAGGCTCCATTACTTGGGTGTGATTGATTACACCCATTAGTCATTGGTAATTGATTCAACATCCAGTGCCTCTCCTCAACATGCATAAAAGTTCCAATCCTCCAATTTTGGTTGGTTTCCCGGTAAATAACCCCCAACCTAGGAGCTTTCTTAAAGTCACCTCATTAACTTAACAAAAGATACTTTGATTGCTCTTAGGAGAACACTTAAGAAATTACTAGGAGCTCTGTGCAGAGATTTTTTTAAATTATAAATCACAGTATCTCAGAGCATCAACTCCCTTACACTTCTGGGTTAGCCCCTCTTATACTATAACTGGTGCACATCTGGTTGGCCCAGTAACAGCTGCACTAAAAACATGGATCCAAAGTATATGAAACAGAACAATGCATATGAAGTATTCCTCACACTGTCTGGTATATAGGAAGTATTAAATCTTAGCTATTATAAAGAAATCATTGGGGCAACTGGGTGGCTCAGTCAGTTAAGCAGCTGCCTTCCACTCAGGTTATGATCGCGGGGTCCTTGGATCAAGCCCTGCATCAGGCTCCTTGCTCAGTGGGGAGTCTTCTCCTTCTCCTTCTGCCCCTCCCCCTGCTCAAGCTCTCTTTCTCTCTCTCTCTTCCTCTCTCTCTCTCTCTCAAATAAATAAATAAAATCTAAAAGAAAAACGATTACTAGTATTATAATTATTCTTAAATGCAAAGTACCTAATGAGCAATCTGATAATTCCTAGCCACAGTGGAATACACAAAAATCAACAAAGAAGATGGATATTGGAATTTCAGTCTTTATTCTCAAATTAATGTACTTTTAAATAGAATTGGCATACCATATTGAAACACGACTCCCCCTCATCCAGACCAAGCCTCATTAACAAGTATACTTTCCTTTAATCTTCAATCAAACACCCACCAATTTCCAATAAATTATACTCAAGACTATCCATATAATGGTATATTGGGGCTATAAAAAAAGTGAAGAGGGAAAGAATATAACATTTATTGGGAGCCCAATTTATGCAGGTATTTCAATTTAATTTATATAAAACCTTTGAGTTTGAGCCCCACATTGGGCTCTCTGCTCAGTGGGGAGCCTACTTCTCCCTCAGCTTACTGCTCCTCCTGCTTGAGCTCTCGCTCTCCCTCTTTCTCTCCGTCAAATAAATAAGTAAAATCTTTTTAAAAATAAATAAAACAAATAAAACAAAACCTTTGACCTTATTCACACAATCATTATATTAGGTGTTCTTACTATATACATGAGGTAAACATGGTGCAAACAAGCTGAATTGTTTTGCCAAGGACATACTATTAATATGTAGCAAATCTCTAATTTAAAGTTTTAAATTAGGTTTTCCTAGGTCATACTAAGTCATAACACCTTTTACATGACAAAAATGTGAATTCTATAAATTCAATTAGATTTACAATTAATAAAACTACTACTCATCCAGATTTAATACCTGCACGCTATGGAAGGATGTTTTGTAATACTAATCCTTTAGAAATTTTTAGAGCTAAAGCAAAACCATAGAGTTTTTTTTAAAAAGTGAAATCCTTGTAATTAATTTCCAGGGGAGAAAAGGATAAAATGTGCTTAGAGATAAACAGCACGCAAATACATCAACCTACAAGCACCACATTTACAAATACTCATTTTATTTGTGGTAGAATGGTATTTTGAGATAAAAATGGAAGTTTTCTTTCCTCTCTCCACACTTCTTATGCTATTGTCATTTCACATTCAGAGAGAGGCTTTTATGGTATAGCAGAAAAAAGAAAATATTTTGCATTTAGAAGCCAAACCTTTAGGCTTATAAGACCCTGTGGTTTTGAGCTGCAAAATCTTAAGTCCTGAAATCTGTATGACCATAGATGTGGAAACCTGAATTTTTTAAATGATATCTTTTCCTACCCTAGAGAAAAATAATTATTCATTGGTTAGTAAGGAAGAGAAAAAGCAATCTCGAGAAAAGTTTGTAATTTTTTTCTTCTAAAGCTGATAACATACTTCCTGTGAAACTGGGGACCAGAGAAGAAGAAATGCCTTGCTGTAGAGGACTGCGTATAGCAGCCATAAGCAAGGACCAGATATTCCCCCCATTGCAGGACATGATGGAAATCCCAGGACAGGGAAACCAAAAACGCCTAGGTTTAAACTAGTTAAGATTTTTTTTAATTTTTTAATTATTATGTCCAGTTAGCCAGCATATAGTACATCATTAGTTTTTGATGTAGTGTTCAATGATTCATTAGTTATGTATAACACTCGGTGCTCATCACCACACGTGCCCTCCTTAATACCCATCACTGGGTTACTCCATCCTCCGCCCCCTTCCTTCTGCAACCCTCAGTTTGGATCCCAGAGTCCCTCATGGTTCGTCTCCCTCTCTGATTTCTGCCCACTCAGTTTTCCCTCCTTTCCCCTGTGGTCCTCCAAGCTTAGGTTCCACATATGAGTGAAACCATGTGGTAATTGTCTTTCTCTGCTTGACTTATTTCACTTAGCATAATCCCCTCTGGTTCCATCCATGTTAAGATTTGATTAGCTGCTAGTGATGTCCACCTCCAAATAATGACAGATTCATCAATATGGAAGATATATCTCTTTCATGTTAGCAGCATCCAAAGGAATGTTGTCTAGGGCTCTGTGACGCTCTGATGCATAGTACTGGAATGTCAGGCTTCCTCTCTCTTGTTGCTCTATATCCATGGCGATGGTCCTGGGGTCATCTGATGGTCCAAGATGGCAACTCCATGTCTAGTCATCATGTTTGCATTTAAAACTATAGAAAAGAAGAAAAGCTAGAGAGAAGTGGGTACCTTTCCATGTAAATATAAAAGCCTTCTCAATTTCTGCTTACTCCACTTGTTCTTACATATCCTTGGCAGAAATAAGTTATGTGACTGTACCTGCCTGTAAAACAAAGCACAGAGAAAATGTTATCTTTGACTGTGCCACCACGTTCCTTGGTTATAATATTATACAAAAAGAGAAAGGACAACTCGTTATAGCACAACTAATAACTTCTACTAATAATAGCTTCTATTACCAGAAAGAATCCTCAGTGATTGAAATGTATTTTCAGTCACCCAGAGAATTTGTGATTTAAATGTAAAAATTGTGTTATTATAGAAAAACAAAGTCACATTTCATGCATGACAAAATTTGTAACCCATTTGTACCCACAACATATTTCTGCATGAAAATTAGAAAATTACATCACCAAAATAATTTGGAGTCACACCTCCATCAAGAACAGATGAAGAACCATACTTTTCAAACTTCATCTATCACCAGTTACTTCTTATGGCCATCTGGATATCCCTTTGTGGCAATTACTTTTTAACATTCTGTAATCACAAAGTAATTGGCAATTTCTTACAAAAATTAAGAAACTTATTTTTATAAAACCCATATGTTTCTGACATGAATACATTTTAAAGGTTTTAAAGGGTAACAAACACAATTCTTTAGGATTCACAGATTTTGGTGGCAATAGAATTTTGTCCAATCTAAGGGCTTGGATGTTAAAACGGATCTAAATGTCAAGCAAAACTAAACTTAAGTCTTATGTCATGATCTACTTAAATATGTATATATTACAGGCAATAGTTGGGATACCTAAGACAGACAAAGTCAATTTATAATCACTTAAGACACCATAATGTGATTGACACAATTTCATACAAATTTAGATTGCAAAATAAGCATGCTAGGAACTTTTTCTGTTAGAAATTACAGAAATGATTCTGTTAGTCCACATTGCTCCCACTTACCTACAACAGTGGGGAATTTTTTTGTCAATTGCCTTAGCAATTTTTCAAGAAATGTGAAGGCTAATGCAAGTTATGGAATTAGCCCTTCATCAAATGCAAGACAGAAACCAGAATGAGTATTCTGATGCATTCTGTGATGGTAGAATCATAATGTGTCCTGAGTTGTTTGTGAAAATCCCAAGAAACTCTATTATCCTAGAATAATTATCAATAGCACTCACTTTCACTTTTTTTCCCCACTTTTACACTTTTAAATACATGAACCAGAACACAGAGTTGGAACCAGCCAGCCAGCCCAGCCAGCCCAGCCAACATTACTTTGTGACACTTTTACTTGTCAATTTACTTTGCTTACCGAAGAAACTAGAAAATTAGTCATATGTGTTTCATTATTAGAGACTGGCTATTTTTTTTTAATTTAAGATACAAATATAGAGATCTGAAGGGGTACGTTCACCCCAATGTTTAGAGCAGCAATGTCCACAATAGCCAAACTATGGAAAGAGCCAAGATGTCCATCAACAGATGAATGGATAAAGAAGATGCAGTATATATACACAATGGAATATTATGCAGCCATCAAAAGGAATGAAATCTTGCCATTTGCAACGACGTGGATGGAACTGGAGGGTATTATGCTGAGCGAAATAAGTCAATCAGAGAAAGACATGTATCATATAACCTCACTGATATGAGGAATTCTTAATCTCAGGAAACAAACTGAGTGTTGCTGGAGTGGTGGGGGGTGGGAGGGATGGGGTGGCTGGGTGATAGACATTGGGGAGGGTATGTGCTATGGTGAGCACTGTGAATTGTGTAAAACTGATGAATCACAGACCTGTACCTCTGAAACAAATAATACATTGTATGTTAAAAAAGAGAAGAAGATAGTATGAAGGGAAGAATGAAGCGGGGGAGACCAGAGGGGGGAGAGGAACCATGAGAGACTATGGACTCTGAGAAACAAACTGAGGGTTCTAGAGGGGAGGGGGGTGGGAGAATGAGTTAGCCTTGTGATGGGTATTAAAGAGGACACGTATTGAATGGAGCACTGGGTGTTACATGCAAAAAATGAATCATGGAACACTACATCAAAAACTAATGATGTAATGTACGGTGATTAACGTAACATAATAAAAAAAATTAAAAAAAGATTGTATGATAGAATATGTGACCTAGATGCACCCTCTTCTTTGAAATTCCTAAGAATTTGTCTCTACTTCTGGCATATCCACTGAAAATTGCACCTGAATACCAATCTGTCTGAAGATTCTAAGGAAAGGATGGCAGGTGATGACTTGTGATTTTCTTAGTCTCCTCTAGCTAATGATTTTGCTTCTCTTTAATAATTTAATTTATAAAATGCCTTGATGTTCTACACATAACACCACTTATCCTCATCACATTGAATCAAGTAGACACTTAACACATTTTTAAAAAAATTACCAATATTAAACACACACACACGAAACAAACACAAACAAAATCATAAAAACAATATTTTCTTTAGTTATACATTACTGAAAATTTGGGGAGTGGAGGATATTCTCAATGAAGAAATCATGTAAAAGAATCAACATGAGTCATTGTAATTCCTAATATATCCTTTGACAATTTTGCAAATCAACTCCCAAATTATGCCATTTGCTTAGCCCACTGTTATTTCTAACAGTTCTGGAGGCTGGGAAGTCCAAGATCAAAGTGCTAGTTGATTCAGTTCCTTAAGAGAACCCTTTTCTGGCTTGAGGAATATTACCTCCTCGATGTTCCCCCACATAGTGGAGAGATCAAGTTCTGGTGTCTCTTCCCTTTTATATAAGATTACTAATTCCATCATGGGAGCTCCACCCTTATGATCTCATCTAATCCTAATTACTTCCCAAAGGACCCCTTACAAATATTATTACATTGAGGGTTATATCTTCAACATATGAATATTGAGGGAACACAAATATTAATTCCATAACAGAGGATAATTTTAACACTTCTATCCAAAAAATATGAAGTCAAATTACAAATTCTGAAAGAAACACCCATGACAATCAAATATAAAACATGCTACAGAAATAATTTCTGAGTAAAAGTTAACATTATCGAAGTCACATACTAGATATTTCCATCAAGATATTTGATCTAAAGAGAATCTTACAGTGCAACTCTGATAAAAATTATAAAATATTTAATACATTTTAGTTCATTATGGTAATAATGTAGCTAATGTATGTTATTCTAATATAAACTTTTAATAGAAAATAAGCATGTTCTGTGCAACTATGTTCTTATACTTCTGACTAGAAACACTGCATACTCCCTTCAAATAGTAAAACAAAAAAATTAAACTATTGCAATTACTTACTCCAGTGACTTAAAGATTTTTTGTAAATGAAATAAATATTTCTATTCTAAACCTAATTCAGTTATTGAAATATGTCAGTAGGTGCTTTTCCATTTTCATTTTATGGGTTTTTAAATATTTATACAGAAAGCAATTTAAGCAAATTTTGAACAAATGTCAATCAATAACTACTATTGTAGGAAGAATAGCACTGTGTGCAAGACAGAGAGAAGTCACTGGCTTATTATGAGTTCATGAACACATCCTACATTCTCCATTAAATAACATACAAATATAAGAAAGTGTACTTCACAAAACCACTAAAGATATAGGAGGTCAGTGAAAAAATTTTACTTATAGTTAGGTGATCTGAGAGTTTTCATGAATGAAGTGGCATCTGTGTAGGACATCTTAAAATTTTTCTATATGGAAATTAAAGTAAAGGCAATGCTGTCAAAGGGAAAACCACAACTATTGCATTGTGGTAAGAAAATTTCAGGCACGGGTGCCTGGGTGGCTCAGTTGGTTAAGCGTCTGCCTCTGGCTCAGGTCATGATCCCAGGGTTCTAGGATCTGGTCCTGCTTCGTGCTCACTGCTCAGTGGGGAGTCTGCTTCTCCCTCTCCCTCTGCCTCTCCCCACTGCTCATGCTCTCTCAGTTGCTCATTCTTGCAAATAAATAAATAAAATCTTTTAAAAAAAGAAAAAATTTCAATCACATATTATCTGGGATAAAATTAAAAAAAAACAATAGTAGATTTTTGGAGCATACAAGAGATGATCTTGAATAGTGGTATAAGCAACTATTTTATCCTGTAGACAAAAATAGCTTGTGTGTGTGTGTGTGTGTGTGTGTGTGTGTGAGAGAGAGAGAGAGAGAGAGAGAGTGAGGGGGGGGAGACCCACAGAAAGAGAAAGGCTGTGTTCAGATCGGGTTTAAATACCAGTGAAAGGAAAATTATTTTTCCTCCCCATATCAGTATTTCAAAGTATTATTAGTAAGTAGATATAATATTCTATGTTAGTTTAATTTATTGAGTTCCAGTGGGAAGAAATCAACAATTCCCATGTACTGACTATGTTTATGGGATGGATTACTATGTTGTGTGTGTGTGTGTGTGCTTGCACACACGCACACATCCTGGCTAAATACACACTTCAATGTTTTCTTTTATTTCACTTTATTATATATTTATTCCACGGTAATACATAGTGAATGAAATACAAGTACATGATTTAAAACCGACAGCGTAATGTACCCTTAATTACATTTCCAAAAGCAGACTCTTTTAACCTTTCTATTTGGGGTTCTAATATTTCATCCCATCATGTTAAAGAATATACTCTTGTCTCCATTTCTTGATTTATCAGTTCCTCACTATATCTAATGGTCTTTCCTAAGAAAAATGAGAATGTAGCCAACCTTACTAGTTCTAATTAATCTTCCCCTTCTGAAACTATTTGGTAATTGAAGTATGAATTTTAATTTTATTTTTGGACCTATCAATGTATTTTAAATGTTTATAAACCTATTTTTATCAATTTTTCTTAATAGCTAATTCCCTTTGAGAAGACATTATTATTATCTCTTCCCCTTGCTGCTTCTCCTATTTCCACCATCTAAAAAATATAAATATGCATTTACACATAGTTTCTTCTAAGCTTAATTAGACTTTTCAGATTTTATCTATAATTTGATTTAAAAATTTGAAGAGCAGTAATATTTATGATACTAAAATTACATAATTATTTTGCACTGCAGTATTAAAGAATGTGCTTTGAATAAAATTTCTTCACAAAAATCCCCAGTGATAAAATGCAAAGTTCATTTGATAGATTATGTTCCCACTCAGGTAAACTAGTGTGTTTCTTCTTACACGCCATTGATTTCATAACTCATTTACCATTTCATTTTGTTTTGTATTTAGACCTTATTTTTCCTTGAATGACTTTGTCTACATATTTTGTTGTTTTTCCTTCCATATTTTGAAAATTTTTTTCATTTTAATAGTAACAGAAAAATACAAATCAGATACACTCAAGTGTTCTTAATCTTGGAAGTCACACTAATATTTACGTCCGTAAGACTCTTAAAAAAGACCTTGGGCATTTAGGCCGGAAGTATGAAAACATGCTTCCTCTTCTGATCTTTGTCCTGTTTTACAGCTATATCTTCTATGAACTTTCCTTCATTGTATTTCCTGGTTAGATCCATTTTTTTCAATAGATATTATTTTATCTTCTTTCTTGTATTTCTCACTCATTTTGCTTGATTGCCTCCACATAAGGAAAACATTTTGTGAAAGACAAACTATGGAGTCATATTTTAAAGCTAATTTCAATGTCTATTTTTAAAAGTTGTTCAATGTTTTGGTAATATGTAGACTGTGAGTTAAAAAATATTGTTTTTAATAATTGGGTAAATATTGTATTCACTTATGAAAGTTTTATTGAATTTATTCAAATGATTTTAGAGCAGCTATTGAAGTGATCATACTGAATTTCTCCCTTAATTTATTAATGTGATAAAATACAACTACCAGTTTACCTACCTTAAATATTAGCTATATTTCTGGATAAAATACTATTGGATCAGGGGGAATGGTTAAAAAAAACAATATACTAATATCTCAGTTAAGCTTTGTCATATTTGGCCAAAAGCTAATAACCTTTCTGTTTTCCTGATGTTGTAATCAAACTTGGATTAGCTTCAAAAAATTAGTGGTATGATTTGACATATTTTTATATTATCTGGTGCAGTTTTTTATAAGGTAGAAATTATCTTCTACACAAGTAATTAATAGATTTAACCTAATGACCATCTGACCCTTGTGATTCTTATTTAAAAAAAAAGATTTTATTTATTTATTAGAGAGAACGAGCATTAGTGGGGGGAGAAGTAGAAGGGAGAAGGACAAGCAGACTCCACTCTGAGCACTAAGCCCCATGTGGAACTCAGTCCCAGGACCCTGAGATCATGACCTGAGCTAAAATCAAGAGTCTGACACTCAACTGACTGAACCACCCTGATGCCTCCCTTGTGATTTCTCTTATTTGTGGGGAAAGGATGGTGGTTGACTCTCCAACTTTTTTTTAAAGTTTTTTTGTCTACTAATTTTAAATATCTAGGACAACTTGGTAAATTATATTTTTCTAGAAAATTTATATTTTACTCCGATATTCAAATATAGAGCATATATTTCTCTCTTTCATCTCTTTTGTATTTGTAATTATAGACATTTTTATTTATAAATTATTTTTTTTATTTTGATCTTATGAATGAGGAATTTAAATTAGGGATCTCTTAACTCTACTGTTTCATATTTATATTTCATTAACACCAGTATCATTTTTATAAAACCTTATCTACTACCTCATTTATGTTTATTACCCCATTTCTTGATTCAAGATTTGAAGCCTTCAGTATTTTGTTAAAATTCTGTTTTTTGTTGTTGTTTTTTGTTTTGTTTTGTTTTTGTTTTAATATGCACAATTTGGCAGAGGATTTCTACTTCTTGGAAGATAGAGTAGTCATGCTTTTCCTTATCTCTCCTGAAAGTACAATTAAAAACCCTGGACATTATACATACAACTAACACAAGGAGACTTAAAAGTGAAGAAAAGAAGATTAGCTGCCTAGGGACTTTAGACCCAGGATTGACATAAGATTGGGTTTCCTTGTTTATATTTGATTTTCCCAGACTAGGGGCTGGAGAAGTCAGAAATATCCAGATGCACAGATGAAGAAAAAAAAACAAAAAACAAAAAAACACTGCTTTCTCTAACCAAAATACAAAAGAAGGGGAAGCCTAGAAAAATGAGAAATTTTAGAAAATAACTTCTAGACTGCAGCCATATTTTTCCCCCAGTGGGGGAAATATTACAACATTTCAGCACTTTTCTTTTGACCAGTGTTACCAGCTTCAACTTTCAACAACTGTATCTACTTGAAACACACCTAAAAATATATAGAATATTCTTACTGAGTCCCACAGCATTTCCCTATAACAACCATTTAAGTGATAATAACGATATTACCCAACGGCTGCCCTAGGAATGTTTACTATTCAACTAGCCAAGTGTACTGTCAATTCTTATTGATAATGCCTTCAAGAGATAGAGCCACTTGTTTTTTTCTAATTTTTGATTTATTATCTCCTCTTTTAAAAGACATTCTCTCCATATTCCTGGATCTGAGGTTCCTCTACAACCTTCTTCTCAATTTGCTCTCTTAAGATCTTTCTCATAGCTTTCTAAGACTTTTTGATTTCCAATTACCTTTCCCAATCAAAGAACAGTGAAAATCCCAACCTCTTTTCTAATTCATTCCAATAAGACTGGGCAGATATGGGTCCTGCACTTTCACATATCTTCCCTTAAACCCTGCCCTCTCTACAACCCCTTTAATCTACTGACTCCCCCCCCCCTTATTTCATTCTTCTTATATTTAGAGGAACAACTTTCACGTTGTTTTCATCCCTTCCTTCATTGTGTCTCTGCAAACTTGACTCTTCAAAACATTTGATTTTGGAATGGTCCTATTGGGTTCTTTTTCTCCTCCTCCTCCTCCTCTTCCTTCTTGTTCTTTTTTGGCAGTTGACCTATTCCCTATAAAGTTTGCTCTCTTGCCTTTGTAATGTATACACCGAGACACATTAAGAAAGGTCCACTTACCTATGTTTGCAAAACTTGTACCTTAAGGGAGGAAAAAGTTTGTTCTGACCCTTTTAGGGTCTCTGGTTGAGTATGAGAATTAAACTGACAAAGACAGTTTAAAAGGAAAAAAGCATACAGATTTTATTGACTTTTTACACATAACATGAGAGCCTTCGCAAGGGAATGAAGACCCAAAGAGGTGAACAGAGCAAGAACCAAGAACTTTTTATATGTTTTTGATAAAGAAATAATAAGTTTGTAAAGAATTGACAAAACTAAGAGGTTTGTACCAGGGATAGTTATTGGTGAAGAAGTAACTAGGAAGGTGAGGGTTAGGTTAATAAGGTTTGTTTGCACAGATATCTTGGTCTCAAATTTCTCATCTCTAGGGACAAGAATGTCTTCTTTTCTCTGGTACAGGGAGGGTACTATTCATGTGGGACTTTTATAACTGATTTCAGGGAAGAAGGACAAGGGGGCAAGGTCAGAGTGCCCTTCCTGCTTCTACCATTTTTTAACAAATATTTTCAGCTTAAGATATTTAATAAGCTAAGATACCATAGTTTAAGATATGGTGTCCTGAACCCTATCAGTGTATTGATATTTTGCCTGTTTTCACATGAATTTTTACTGATCCTTACAAGATCTCCATGTATGATTGAATTTCCTGAACATAGGAAGTCATTTTTCTACTCTAAGTAGACAGATTTGAAATAACACTTTCTCTACTCTAAGCAAAACCTATTTTAGCTTAGCTTGAAATCCTAGTCAAGCCTGTCTTAACTACTAAACTTCATCTCTTATCTTGCTCAACCTAGCCATGGTCTAATGATTAAAAAGACTATTTACACTTATCCCCTTAGTTAGAACTACCCACCCTGCTTAAACCTAGAGACACATCAGGGGACAGTAGCCACTGTAAACTGCATAGATAAAAAGTCCACATATCTCAAATGTCACTTCTTATTTCTAACTTTCAAGGTTTCCAAGCCATTTCTTCATGTGCTTGAGGACACTGTGGGTCTCTATGTAGTGTATATGGAATGGATGAAGAAAATATTTTGCCAGTTAACCATCCACAGCCCCTACATGTTCTGAGACAAATTTATTCTAGGCACAATGAGCCAGTTAGAAATTAAACATCATCATTTACTTGACAAAACCGAGTTAAAGGTGAGAAGTTGGACCAAAATCTAAAATGGGGATTTCTTCTCTCTCCTCTGTTAATGGAACCTAAGTACATGGTTTTAGAAGGAGCAATTAGAAACAAAGTAGTCTTTTCCCACAACACAGGAAGGTAAGTCTCATCCCAGTGAGCATATCAAATCACAGAGGAAAGCAAGGAAAAAGTGTGTTCTACATGTGGTAAAGGAAGTCATAATGAAAGAGAGAAACCACTGTTCTCTATTTTTAGCCAAATAACCCCATTCACTTCTTCATGGAATGTGGAAAATCCCGACCACCTGGGAGGTGTTAGTGTCAAGGTCTAATAATGTGGAAAAGTGTCCCACACAGACTCTGCAATTAAGAAACTTGGAAGACGTTTTGAAAAGACATGAGGTAATTTTTTCATAATAGGATGCCACAGTATCTATATACTATGTATCGTGACCAAAAGATGTATAGTTTTTAATCTGTTGAATTTCTGATAAATTTGGAAATTATAGCTGTAGATGTGTATTCTATATACCTACTCCCAGATTTCTGAAAATAAAATACTTTTCTGGATCAACTATTATTTTAACTTTGATATTCCCATATGGTTTTGCCTCATAACTTCCTCTTTTTTGACATTGGTATCAATTACTTAGGTGGTTAATTAATTAATTAATTAAATTTTACTTGTTTCTTACCCTAGTTTGACTTTGGATCATTTCCTTCTACCAGTTTTTCCCTTTGTATTTCCTTCATGATTCTTGTAAGTGTTCGTTACTATCTTAAGACATACACTGTTGGGCGCCTGAGTGGCTCAGTTGGTTAAGTGACTGCCTTCCGCTCAGGTCATGATCCTGGAGTCCCGGGATGGAGTCCCACATCGGGCTCCCTGCTCATGAGGGAGTCTCCTTCTCCCTCTGACCCTCCTCCCTCTCATGCTCTCTGTCTCTCATTCTCTCTCTCTCTCTCAAATAAATAAAATCTTAAAAAAAAAAAAGAGATACACATTGTCATTTACTTCCATTATATTTGACCCTCTGAAAGCAGACTTTTAACTTCAATGAAATTTGTCCTGTGTTTCCATAGTAACCTACTCAAAACATCACTGTCATCTTGTCATACTGCTTCACTAAAGCTTTTGCTATATCCCAGTTGTTGATGAGATAAAGTTCATACACCTCAATTTGGCATTCGAGAAACTATATGATATGATGCACATATTTTCCAAGTCTGACTTTTCAAACTCAACTCATATTTTATCGTTTAACCAAATTATAAAAAGTCATTTTTCCTTAAATACATCTTACACTCTCCTGCCACTTTATATTTGCTTTTTATAATGTTCATATAATGTGGAATACCTTGACTTTCAAAAATGTGTCTTTAATATCTTCCTAGCTTTAAAAAAATCAAAGTTTGATTTGATTTTTATCTCCCTCTTTTCTAAATTTCCTCAAACTCGAATTCTAATCCAAGTTTCTCTATGGATTGAAAATGACTATCTAGCCATGCATCCACTGACTACTGGCTTTCTTGATGCCAGTAATTAAGTATCTTCAACGCTGAATGTATTTACTCTCTTCTTATGGCAGAAATTATATAATTGTTCATGAGACAATTTCCATTTCATACTGGCAATTCAGATTAATTATATCTTCCAGTCTACTTTACTAGTATATGTAATAAAGTGACGAAGTTCTAGGCAACGAAAAGTGAGCTAAATAAAAATAAAGTACTTCCAAGAAAAGTCCATTGATAAAAAAGACAACCTACAATGAAATTCTTCATGTTTTATTTCACCATGTTCTATTTAATTAAAAAGAGGACAAGATCTTGAAGGACTACAGTGTCCCATTCAAAACAGAATTTTAGTCCCTTAGTGACTATGTTAGCTTACACTTAGGTCTAATAGATTGTGATGTCAAAAACAGATGTTTCTCATGTTAAGCCAGTGACATTATGGGGTTCCACACTAGTTAAATTAGCCCATAATACATACAAAAGCCCCTCATTTCTTTCTATATTAACTTCCACCACCATAGTCCAAGGCAACATTACATTTTACCTGTAATACTACAAGCTTCCTAATAGCTTCCCCTGCTTCTGCACTTAATTCAAAATAATTTATCTTCTTCGCAGCCAGACATATCTTTTCAAATGTAAATTCAGTTATAGCATCTTTGATTAAAACTATACAATGGTTTCTCATTTCACTGAGAATAAAATAATATGAGAATAAAATCCAAATTTCTAATCCTAATTTAAAGAAATACTCATTAAATCAAAACTCTTTTAGCAAGAGACTCTGGGAAGTGAAGTTCATATATCAGGTTTCCAGCATTTTAGGATTGCAGGCCTTATAATTTAAGGGAGGCAGTAAAAAACAAAACAAAACAGAACAGATCAAAACAAAAGGTAATGTAAGTTAATTGCAATACACACACATATGTACATCACAGTAGATTATAATACAATAAAATCAAAAGTATACTTTTTAAATCAATACTACATAGCATATTAAGTTATCAATGTATATGTAAAGAATAAATATTGAACAAATACATAACATTCATGGATTGTATTTATTTTATCCCAAAAAAAAACCCTTTTGATTGCTTACAAATACTGGTCCTTGTATTTAATCATGTATTATCTTGAGTTATTTCTTCTTGTTTTTTGGGTTTTTTTTTTATATATTTACCTCTATATATGTATATCTTGCATTTATATTATATTGTGAATTCTCAATGATATAGTACTCAATTCAGAATTGTAATGGCTATTCATAAGCATGAACCATTAATTTAAAAATAAACTGGAATTCCTTAATATAAATATGAGGATGATATATAATGAGGAACAGATGGACAATAATAGATTAGCTCAACAGGATATCATTTATGGTTGGGTATTGCAAGAATCAAGAAAAGTGTTTTCCTGCTGCTGTCATTGATACTTAAAATGTGCCACTAAATGCAGGCAAAGAAGAGTGAAGAAAGATTTATATGAAAACATGATTAAAAATATCAGCAAATTTGGTGCTGGCAGAAATCAGTTTGTCAGATTTCAGTTGCAGATCCAATATTATCTTAACTAAAACTAATGCTATAATCGTTAAAGTGACACCAACACAAGGATGAATATTTCAAATGAAAGTAAATTTTCCCCTCCAAATTGGTGTCCCCAATGTATTGTATATTGTATATTTGATAATTTGAAAGTTGTTCAATCTTTAATGTATAATTATTTGATTCAGCAATATCAACTGAACTATGTATTGAGCATTATGCAAAGTATTTAATATAAAATAGAATAATTCTATACTTTTAAAAAGCTATAATGTTGATAATGATATCAAAAATATTGAGTAATTGGTATGTGTCAGGTAGAGATTAAGGATACATAGAGGTTATCATATTTATGTCTCCAGAATGTAAATATGATAACTCCAGGAAATAAGTACCAGGTTTATCATTTTTTATATATGAAAAAATTGTAGTAGTGTACCAGACACAACTGACGCAAAAATAATATAAGATAGTCTAATAAATTAGATATAGATGTGAGGAGAGTATAGGTCTTAAAATTCTCTGGACTGTTTTAAAAGTTATTAAGGAATTTGTATTGGCATTGTTTTATGTATGTCCTGCAAGCTACAATAATGTATTACCAAGGAAAAAGAATAGAGTCAATGGGATTAAAGAAGATGCACTGAGGGGCACCTGGATGGCTCAGTCAGTTAAGCACCCAACTCTTTTTTTTTTAAGATTATATTTATTTATTTCAAAGAGAGAGAGAGAGCACGCATGCCAGAGTGCAGTTGGCAGAGAGGGTGCACAGACTGGGAATGAGGAGTGGGGGAGGGACCGAGGGAGAGGGAGAATCTCAAGCAGACTCTGGGGTTTCTACTTCATGACCCTGAGATCATGACCTGAGCCAAAATCAAGAGTCAGCCACTTAACCGACTGAGCCATCCAGGCACCCCAATGTCCAACTCTTGATTGAGTCCCATGTGGGGCTCCACACTGACCTGAATCCTGCTTAAGATTCTCCCTCTTCCTCTCCTGTCCCCCTCTTTCTCTCTCTCTAAAAGAATAAAAATTAAAAAAAAAATAAGATGCACTGAAATTTTCTAGGTAAAAGATAATAAGAGTTACTCTTTCATAGTGGCAGTAGGTAAGTAAAAGGAGCAATGCTAAAATGCTTAGTTAAAATGATAGGATCTGGGGCGCCTGGGTGGCTCAGTCATTAAGCATCTGCCTTCGGCTCAGGTCATGATCCCAGGGTCCTGGCATCCCTGCTCTGCAGGAGGCCTGCTTCTCCCTCTCCCATTCTCCCTGCTTGTGTTCCCTCTCTTGCTGTCTCTCTCTGTCAGATAACTAAATAAAATCTTAAAAAAATAAAATAAAATGATAGTACTTGAGAACATTACGGTGATGGATGAGAGAGAAATGTCTCTGAATATTTACTTTATGTCATATTTTATGTAAGATTATACAGTAAAACTAACACTTTCTCAATCAGTGTTATTTAGTGGGGGCTTAACGTCCTTGTTTGAACTTCCATGGTACCAAGCAATGAGGGATCTGCTTTTTAGACCACAAGAGAGAAAAAATCTAGAAGGAAAAGCACCATTAGGAAGAACACTAAGTTTAGAGAGAGATTAGGCAAGATGTCATTTCAGATTATAGATACATTCATTTTAAAAAGAAACTTCTTTTTAGCCCAGTTGGAGTACTCTGGGTCTCTCTCTCTCTGTCTCCCCCCTTCTCAGCCTTTTCTTCTGTAAAACGTCCTCTTAGTGTCAAATCCTCACCTCAGCACACATCTTTTCAATACTTGCCTATAGTATCTAAGAGGAATTATCTGTGATTTTTTTTTCCATGTATGTATTTGTCCAGCTCAAAGAGGATAGTCCAGAAATGTCAGGGAGTTAATGGCCCTGGAAAGAGCCCTCAACCAATTGATGGGAATTGGAGGATAAATAATCCAGCTTTCTGACTTACTGAAACTCAAGTCTAAGGCATGTCCTATACCATCTCTCAGAGATCCATAGTGATATTCATGTGCAGTTGCCCAAAGAAGTCACTTACTTGTATATATTGTTTTCTTTTAATCTCTTTATTCAAATTTCATTAATTTCTACTTTTACCCTCATGATCTCTCATCGTTATATGTATTAATCCTAATGTTGTAATTTTCTCCACTTCTATAATTTGTCTCCAATCAGCCTTTTATATTTTGAGTTTTTGAGTCTAGAAATTTACCACCAAGTGAAATATCTCATGTGTTTTATTATATAAAATTATATCATTCAATTTCAAATATTTTATAGTTTTCTTTTTGATGCAAAATTTCTTTTAAAAGATGTTTCCAAACTGTAAAATGCGTGGGGATAATGATAATTTTACTGCTGACTTCAGGATTTTGTTGAGAAATTATTCATTATTTTGTTGAGAAAATATGTTCTACTTGCTACTACTGATATTTTGAACTTTGAAAATGGGGTCAATTGATGAAAATACCCTGCATATGCTGGAGAAGAATATCTTTTATTTAATGTTGGATGCAGTTTTTTATTGTTAAACAAATGTGCCAAAGATTATCTCTGTATATTTGTCCCTATATTTCCTCTACAGGCTGATGTTCATTAGCACAAAAGTCCGCAGAAACCAATTCAAATTTTTACACATCAATTACTTTAAAAATAGCTCAAAGAAGAAGATTTTTAGCCACTTAGAGCCTACCTGCTTTGCATACCCTACAAAACTACATCTAATAGCTTTTACCCATTGATAAGATAGAGTTGTCATTATAAGACCCAAATTATATGGTGATATAACACTTGGTTAAACTCCCATTATTTCTATTGAAGACTGATCATCCAATGCTATAGATTAGGTGAAATTATTTATAGATAATTTTGAATTTTGATTTCTGTAGATTGCTTCTAGCCACTTTCAGCAAATTCCTGTAAGAGAAATGAACTCATGCTATAGTTTGTCAGTGACTTAGAAGACATGGAAAGAAAAAGAGGTCTGATCAGAGAGGTGGTTAGATTGTGGTTAGACCTAATTTGATGAATAGTAAGAGACTTGGTACATTGTTGGATTGAGTATCAGCAGCTTTATTATGCCACCCTGACACTGGCATGAGGGTAGTATTGAACCAATGGGTTTCTCTTTAAGTGCACTGTCAAATAATGAGTTATTCAGTGGCAAAGATTAGAATTAAGATATTTTCTTCCCTTCTCAATTCAAGTTTCCTATTTTGCATAGTACCAAGGAATTCAGCATCAGTTTGGGGGAAAGGATATAGGTGGGGCACAGTGGCCAAAAAAGTAAAAACAAAATTATCAGGCTTTACAAAAAAAAAAAAATGATTAAATGAAATCTTGTGGTTTACTTGCACATGAACCAACAAGGAAGAAATGGATCATAAACATATTGTTTTTGAAAGAATGATATTGTCAAAGAAACCCAGTCTTGACCTACAAAAATCTAATTCTTTCATTCCCAGAGCAAATTCCTGGGCCTACAAAACTCTATCAAGCAGCATGTGGGCTACCAAAGCTGTACAGCCTTGATGGGTGGGAAGTTTCCCCAATGGAGTCCTCATATGTGGCGGAAGAGGATGTGGGACAAGGAAGGCAGCACCCATTGATAATTTCTAGATAGGAACGCTGAAAATGAGGAAAGTATGGAAAGAGGGTGCATGTAGGTGTTTGAGTGATTAAGTGGCAAATGGATGTATCATATTATTTGAACCACAATATCAGTTCTCCCTCTGTTTCCTCAGTATTTGAACACTTCAATGTTAGTTGGGCTCATTTCTCCCTAAAATAAAATAAAATTTATCAAGGTTTTTGCAAGTTGATATAGTAACAAAATAGAAGGAAGCTGGGTCCCTAAAACTTTGGAGACAAAAAACCAGCCTGGAGACCCTACCTGAATGTATATATAAGAGAAATATAAACCACTATCTTCTTAAACAACTGCTATTTTGGCTTTTTTTGTTGTTGTTATGTTCACATCCTAATCTAACCTAATTAAATAACATGCTAAATAATTACAAGAAGAGGTTAAAGTCACTTACTAGAATGCATTAATGTATACTTTAAAGTTAGAAGAAACAAAAATAGAGATAAAATATCAGAAAAAATATATCCAGGAATATTCTATAAAAGAATTAAAAGTATGTATTCTTGTGATCTTTGAGACTAGAATTAGATTCCAAAATTCCTGGGAGTCAACTTCAAAATTAAGAGTTCACATTTTTAATGAAATTTGCCTTTTCAATCCAAAATAGTTGAGTGCTAACCTAACATTAGAACACTTAAGGTCACAGAATTAAAAGGAAAAACTTGGTCAATAAAGGCATCTTTAATGTCTATGGTGCCAAAACGACTTTTTTTTATTCTATTAACATTTTATTATTTATTTATTTATTTATTTATTTATTATTCTATTAACATTTTATTTATTTATATCTATTTCCATTTTTTTTTGTTTCTTTCACTATGACTTTTTTTTAGTTTTTATTGAAATTAGAGTTTGTTAACATACAGTGTAATATTAGTTTCAGGTGTACAGTTTAGTGACTCAGCATGTCTATGCAACACCTGGGGCTCATCACAAGTGAACTCCTTAATCCCTGTCATCTATTTAACCCATCCCCCATCCACCTCCCCTCAGATAAAAATCTGTTCTCTATACTTAAGAATCTGTTTCTTGGTTTTGCTTTATCTTTTCCCCCCCAAGGTCATCTGTTTTGTTTCTAAAATTCCACATATAAGTGAAATCGTATGGTATTTGTTTTTCTCTGACTGACAAATTTCACTTGGCATAATAAACTCTAGTTCCATCTAAGTTGATACAAATGCTAGATTTCATTCTTTTGATGGCTGATTAATATATTATTGTATATATATATATGTATATGTATAATAGATAAAGAAGATGTGGTATATATATTTATCTATTCATCAGGTCATGGACATTTAGGCTTTTTCCATAATTTGGCTATTGTTGATAATGCTGCTATAAACATTGGGTACATGTGCCCCTTCGAATCTGTATTTTTGTATTCTTTGGGTAAATATCTAGAAGTGTGATTGCTGGGTCATAGGGTAGTTCTATTTTTAACTTTTTGAGGAACCTCCATACTGTTTTCCAGGGTGGCTGCACCAGTTTGTATTCCTCCCAACAATGTAAGAATGTTCCCCTTTCTCTGCATCCTTGCCAACATCTGTTGTCTCTTGTGTTGTTAATTTTAGCCATTTTGACTGGTGTGAGGTGATGTCTCATTGTATTTTTGATTTGTATTTCCCTGATGTTGAGCATCTTTTCATGTACGTATTGGCCATCTGGATGTCTTCCCGGAAAATTGTCTATTCATGTCTTTTGCCTATTTCTTAACTGGATTATTTGGGTTTTTTAGGGGCTGTTGAGTTTGATAAGTTCTTTATATATTTTGGATACTAACTCCTTATCAGATATGTCATTTGCAAATATCTTTTCCCATTCCATAGGTTGCCTTTTAGTTTTGATGATTGTTTCCTTCACTGTACAGAAGTTTGTGTGTGTGTATGTGTGTGTGTGTGTGTGTGTGTGTGTGTGTGTGTGTGTGTGTGTTTTATCTTGATGAATCCTAATGGCTTATTTTTTTGTTTTTGTTCCCTTGCCTTAGGAGACATAACTAGAAAGAAGTTGCTATGGCTGATGTCAAAGAGGTCACTGCTGTGTTCTCCTATAGGATTTTAATGGTTTCCTGTCTCACATTTGGCTATTTCATCCATTTTGAATTTATTTTTGTGCATGGTATAAGAGAGTGGTCCAGTTCCTCTCATTTGCATGTTTATGTCCAGTTTTCCCAGCACCATTTGCTGAAGAGACTATTTTTTTCCCACTGGATGTTCTTTCCTTCTTTGTCGAAGATTAATTGACCAGGTAGTTGTGGGTTCAGTTTTTGGGTTTTCTATTCTGTTCTGTTGATCTATGTGTCTATTATTGGGTCAGTACCACACTATCTTGATCACTACAGTTTTGTAATGTAACTTGAAGTCCGGAATTGTGATGTCTCCAACTTTGCTTTTCTTTTCCAAGGTTGCTTTGGCTATTTGGGGTCTTTTGTGGTTCCATACAAATTTTAGGATTGTTTGTTCTAGCTCTGTGAAAAATGATGTTAGTATTTTGTTTGATAAGGATTGCGTTGAATGTGTAGATTGCTTTAGGTAATATAGATATTTTAACAATATTTGTTCTTCCAATCCATGAGGATGGAATGTTTTTCCATTTCTTTTTGTTATCTTCAATTTCTTTCATTAGCATTTTACAGTTTTCTGAGTATAGATCTTTTACCACTTTGGTTAGGAATATGGTTGTGTGGTTCATTAGCATGAACTCTCATGACAAAAAGAGCTTTGTCTTTGAGACATCCCAAACAGCTAAAACAGTGCATGCCATTTTAACCAGCTTGCAGCTGAGAGCTACTCATCTAAAAATTTTAAAAGTGGAAAATAAAATTAAATACTAATAAAAATTTAATCTACATGCTGATATTTTATTACGTTCTAATTCATTTACTTTGCCTCTTCATATTTAAGTATTTAGAGAAAGGCTATTTGGACCAAAGACTAAAGAAAATTATATAGGCTACATCTGGTTTACTTCAACTTATTTTCATAAGATTACTTTCCAAATCCCTATAGTTAAGGGGAAGTGAAAACACATACACACACACTGACATAGAAATCTATTAATGCATCACAGGAAGAGGAGAGGGAAAAATAAACATGGAGGGTTACATAAAATTAAGGTTTTTCTTTTCTGCAGTCCTGGTTAGATAAATTAGTTTCACTGTATTAATTAAATAACATTATAAAATCTTATCAAACATAGTTCTAATGTTTTTAATAAAGAAAGACAGTGAGCTTGACAACTGCTGCTCCAAAGTCTAATGACTTCATTTAAAATGGGAGAGAGACAGACCAGCAGCATGACATGATGACTACTGTGACATCAGATGTCATAAAAAACCTTGAAAAACACTAATAATGTGAAAATAGTCATTACCTTCTTCCTTCTTTTTTTTTCCTTGGATCATGTGCCTCAGCTCTCTCTATAGCAGGGAGCTTTTAGCTGAATGTTAGTTGGTGTCTCCTCAACCTGTTCCTACATTGAGAAGTCTTCTGTACACAAAGGAGACAATACTGAGTCTAGTCTGTTTATGGGATGGTCTGCAATGGATAAAAGCAGTAACCTTGGAAAATAGCAGATGGCATGGGCAGGCATTGTTCCAGCTCATAATTATGATCTGGTAGACCTAAAGGACCACTTGTGTGCACCTTAGAGCTGGAACTAAATGGATCTATATTTTTCTCTATTATTCACTTCTTTCCCATTGATGTGGTTGCTGATATGGTCATAAGAGAAAAACAGAGAGGTGTATGTGTGTATGTATTTTCAACCTAATGGAATAAATAGCAACCAGAGTAAAAGCGATAGAATTTAGTCATTTATAAGTAACAATGGTTCACTCTGTGCCTATAGATTTTGAACTTGCTGTGTCTGATGATATTCCTTCCAATTCAGACACAGGCTGCATTTGTGTTTGTTGACCACCAGCTATGTGGTTAACTTATGAAACAGAAAGCTGTAATATTCATCATTTTCATAATTTTCCACATATGAAGGTTGATAACAAGGAGCTCATAGGAAGCCTATGATAGGACCCAGTGTAAGCAATGGAATCTTTATTCAGAGAGCAGCACAGGCTGCTGCTGACAGTCTGTAAATAGGTGTGAAGGTAAATGGGAAGGACAGCATTGCACTTGTCCTGGATTCTACACTTGGGGCCATATCATCCCATGAATTCCACAGCATAAAGGTGACATACACGGCAGTTTTAGGTGTTGTAAATATATGAGGTAACCTAGCTTTCCCTTAATTTTCTAAACAACAAAGAGACTACAAGGGAGAAAATGACAGATATTACAAGGGAGGATTAGTTAGGAGGCATTTTCTTCCCATCATTACCTTATTGGAATCCTGTTTTTATCCTAATAATATTAATGAGGTAGATTATTATAGAATCTGTCCCTGGGCGCCTGGGTGGCTCAGTTGGTTAAGTGACTCAGTTGGTTAAGAGAAGCAGGGAGTCTGCTTCTCCCTCTGACCCTTCCCCCTCTCATGTGTTCTCTCTCTCTCTCTCTCTCTCATTCTCCCTCTCTCAAATAAATAAATAAATAAAATCTTTAAAAAAAAAAGAATCTGTCCCTAATTATTTCATGCCTCCCTGTACCCACCGTAGTTCTCTGTATCCCCTCTCACAGTGAATCTAAGCTTGGACAATGGAATAATAGTATATGTGGTTCAAGTGAAGACTTGAATGAGTTTTGCATATTGAGGCTTTCCCTCTCCTTCTGCACTTAGGGACACTGTAACTATCAACATGTGAAGAAGCCTTGGTAGTATGCTGGTGGATGAGAGACTGTATAAAGAAATCCCAAGTCATCCTGGTTATATTAGACAAGGCCATGGCAAAACAGCCAAGTCCAGTAAACCCACTAGCTGACTGGAAAGCATGAGTGGGTCCAGTCAGATCAGAATTGCCCCTGATAATGAGATGGCAATGATTAAATAAAGTACTACAAATATTTTATTTATAAATGATAAAATCTATATAAATGTATAAATATTTAAGTACACAAATTTATAGATGATAAATGTGCTAAATCATTGAATTTTGTAGTGGTTCCCTATGTGGCATTAAAAAACTGATATATTTCTCAAAAAGAAGTAAAACCCATACACACCAAAGTGTTCATCTCAGGATCACTTTGATCAAAACTGAAAAGTGTTTTAGAAGCTCTCTAATGCAAGGCTTCTCAAACTTTTTTGATTCTGATTCATTATGTATGAGGTGAGACCTAAAAATACACCTTTCTAACATACTCCCAGATGCTGTCTATAACAAAATTCTAGAATACTAGAATTTTAGCATTATGGAAACTGAGAATGAGGGATTCTGCCAAATTTTGACCAATAGTTTCCTGAATACCTTAAAGTGTTTGTGTACTGTTGTTACTGTTGTTTTCATTCTTTTATAAATAATAATCAATGTAATAGAAAGAAATTATATAAAAATATTGTGAGTCTTAACAGTTAACAGTTAACGTGAATCTGATATTTAAATTGCTGAAGCCTGACAAAAATGGAAAACTTAATTGCAACTTTTTTGCATAAAACATTAAGATGAATGATCTGGTTAAATGAGTTAGTCATTTTTTTAAGATTTTATTTATTTATTTGACAGATAGAGACACAGTGAGAGAGGGAACAGAAGCAGGGGGAGTGGGAGAGGGAGAAGCAGGCTTCCCGCTGAGCAGGGAGCCCAATGTGGGGCTCAATCCCAGGACCCTGGGATCATGACCCGAGCTGAAGGCAGATGCTTAATGACTAAGCCACCCACATGCCCCTAAATGAGTTAGTCATTAAAATTACCAGAAGCAAATATTATTAATTTAAATAATTAACTTAGAATTAAAGGTGCCAATGATTTCAATCTATATGTGCAAAATAAAATAAAGCATTAATATGTTAAATGATTTTTCCAGGTTTTACATTCTCATTTTTATTGTTCACATGTGATTTGTTATAAAGCAATATTTACACATATTTATATCACAAAATAGAGGCTTGAAAAATGAGATGAGATTTACTTATTAAAATAAAATGCATACAACAGTCTCTAATAGTAGTTTCTACAGAGCTGAAGCAATAATGTGAAATGGAAGGTCCAGTTGAATTATTCTCAGAGAACAGAGAACAGAATGGAAGAAAGAAAAGATAGATACAGAATTTCTCCAATCCTTTCTAATTGGAGCATCAAGGAGGACATAAAGGGAAAAGATGAAGAAAAACATGACGGAAAAAAAAAAGCCTGGCTATTTCAAAAATGAAGACATGAGTAGTCATCAGATAAAAAGATATGAGTATAGTTTTACCAAAGAGGCAAAGAATCTGTACTCAGAAAACTATAAAATACTCATGGAAGAAATTGAGGAAGACACAAAGAAATGGAAAAATGTTCCATGTTCATGGATTGGAAGAATAAATATTGTTAAAATGTCTATGCTACCTAGAGCAATCTACACATTTAATGCAATCCCTATCAAAATACCATCAGCTTTATTCAAAGGAATGTAACAAATAATCCTAAAATTTATATCAAACCAGAAAAGACCCCAAATAGCCAGAGGAATGTTGAAAAAGAAAAACAAAGGTGGTGGCATCACAATCATGGACCTCAAGCTCTATTACAAAGCTGTAATCATCAAGACAGTATGGTACTGGCACAAAAACAGACACATAAATCAATGGAACAGAATAGCGAGCCAGAAATGGACCCTCAAAGCTATGGTTAACTAATTGTCAATAAATCAGGAAAGAATGTCCAATGGAAAAAAGTCTCTTCAACAAATGACGTTAGGAAAATTGGACAGCCACATGCAGAAGAATGAAACTGGATTATTTTCTTATACCATATACAAAAATAGACTCAAAATGGATGAAATACCTAAATATGAGGCAGGAATCCATCAAAATCCTTGAGGAGAACACAGGCAGCAACCTCTTCAACCTCAGTCACAGCAGCTTCTTCCTAGAAACACCAAAGGCAAGGGAAGTAAGGGCAAAAATGAACTATTGGGACTTCATCAAGATAGAAAGCTTTTGCACAGCAAAGGAAACAGTCAACAAAACCAAAAGACAACCAAGAGAATGGGAGAAGATATTTACAAATGACACATCAGATAAAGTGCTAGTATCCAAAATCTATAAAGAACTTATCAAACTCAACACCCAAAGAATAATCCCATAAGAAATGGGCAGAAGACATGAACAGACAATTTTCCAAAGAAGACATCCAAATGGCCAACAGACACACAAAATTGCTTAACATCACTCAGCATCAGGGAAACACAAATCAAAGCCACAATGAGATACCATCTCACACCAATCAGAATGGCTAAAATTAACAAGTCAGAAAATGACAGATGTTGACGAGGTGGCAGAGAAAGGGGAACCCTCCCACACTGTTGGTGGGAATGCAAGCTGGTGCAGCCACTCTGGAAAACAGTATGGAGGTTCTCCAAAAAGTTGAAAATAGAGCTGCCCTATGACCCAGCAATTGCACTACTGGGTATTTTCCCCAAAGATACAAATGTAGTTATCTGAAGGGGCACCTGCACCCCAATGTTTATAGCATCAATGTCCACCATAGCCAAACTATGGAAAGAGCCAAGATGTCCATCAACAGATGAATGGATAAAGATGTGGTGTGTGTGTGTGTGTGTGTGTGTATATATATATATATATATATATATATATATATAATGGAATATTATGCAGCCATCAAAAACCCCAAAATCTTGCCATTTGCAATGACTTGGATGGAACTAGAGGATATTATGCTAAGCAAGGTAAGTCAATCAGAGAAAGACAATTATCATATGATCTCACTGATATGTGGAATTTGAGAAACAAGGCAGAGGACCATAAGGGAAGAGAGAAAAAATGAAACAGGATGAAACCAGAGAGGGAGACAAATCATAAGAGACTCTTAATATCAGGAAACAAACTGAAGATTGCTGGAGTGGAGGGGGTTGGTTGCATGGGTGGCTGGGTGATGGACATTGGGGAGGGTATATGCTATGGTGAGCACTGTGAATTGTGTAAGACTGATGATTAACAGACCTGTACCCCTGAAACAAATAATACATTTTATATTAATAAAAATAAATATATGAAATTTAAAAAATTGATTAAATTTAAAAAAGAGATGAGAAATGCAGATCATGATTTAAAAGTGGGGAGGTAATATACAAATAATATAACTTACACATCTGAATATCTGAATCTGTTAGTGGAACTTCAGTTTAAGGCAGAAATGACTGTCATACATCAGGAAATAAGACAATTGCCTAAAAGGAAGAATTAGATTGACATCCCTCTTCTATTCAGTAATACTGTAAGCAAGATATAGTGCTTTTTTTGTCCTTCAAATTTGTGATAGAATAATACTTTATGACCTGTACTCCTACAGTTAGACTTAATTACAGCCATGTTGAGCTTATCATCTCGTCATGTGACCACACCCTTGGTTTCTTTTTAGGTACATTTCCTCCAGCTGAAGGAAATTAATGATAGTCACCCAATTCTTTCTTAACTTCTAACAAACCCATGATTTATCATTGGCCTGAACCTGGCCCTTAATGACTACATCTCTGGATTGTTGAGAAAACATTTCATTTTCCAAATTCACCTGACCTAGAATTTCTTTGTGTGTGTGTGTGTGTGTGTGTGTGTGTGTGTGTGTGTGTGTGTAAATTCTCTTGTAATCTAACCAGTTCTTTTGTGAGCTCCTCTTTTTTCTAGGAACAACAAATTTGAACAATCAGCATTCTGTTTTGAAGCCGTTTTACCCAACCCATAGATCATTTAAGTGTATTTTCTATTTCCCATGATATTGCAAGATACAGTTGAGCTGTTTCCTCACTACCTATACAGTGAGTCACCCTCTTATATCAGTCTCCTCATCACCCATACCTGGTCTCAAAATCAGTGATCACAATTACACAATTACACAATTACACAATTCACAGCGCTCACCATAGCACATACCCTCCCCAATGTCCATCACCTAGCCACCCATGCAACCAACCCCCTCCACTCCAGCAATCTTCAGTTTGTTTCCTGATATTAAGAGTCTCTTATGATTTGTCTCCCTCTCTGGTTTCGTCTTGTTTCATTTTTTCCTCTCTTCCCTTATGGTCCTCTGCCTTGTTTCTCAAATTCCACATATCAGTGAGATCATATGATAATTGTCTTTCTCTGATCTCAGGTTAGCCACCTTCCCATTTCACCTTCTCTTGTTAATCAGGTTATGCATGGCTATTCCCAGCTTCAGATAAACAGAAGTGAAAACAACTATAAACCTAATCCAAGTGATCATTCTTGGTCAGCCTTTAAGTTGAATTATCCCTTTTTATTTTGGCTCAGCTCAGTACCCAAATAAATTTGGAATAATATGGCTAAACAATATAAAACCATTGCAGTAATTTATACTAGAAACATATTGAAAAATACCACAGTTGTTTTATATTATTTAGAGCTCTTAAAATGGAAAGGTCTATTATGAATCTGAAAATAAAGACATATTATGCATAATTTTCAAATTATTTGAAAATAAAACTTTCTCCTTCTTACTAGCTCACTCTCTGCCTCCCTCCCTCTCTTCCTTTTTAAGTCCCTCTCTCATTCATTCTTTTAAAGCATTTTTAGAGAGCAGAGTTCCACAAAACACATTTTTTAAAAGCACTGTATTAAATCAAAATAGAAGCATGATGCAATTACTCTCTTAAAAATTGTTTTTCTAATCTACTTTTTTCAAAACATATGATAGTGTTGCTTATTAGCTGAGGTTTGATTATTTTTCCATTATTTAAAAATTAGAATATTGCATAGAGTTAATGAAATACAAATATTCACTTGTCTTCCAGAATAAATATGCCTCTTAAATGAAAAGCTTAAAAATTATAAAATGATATCAACTAAAACTGTAATTGCTCCTCATGTGATTTTTTTTAATGTAGGTATTTTTGAAGAAGAAATAATGTCGGTTATAGGTGTTCAAATCAAGATTTAACAGTTACTTGGGCAACTACAGAAAGAAAAATGTTGTGTTCTACTTTAAATAATCCATTTGATTATATATCTATATAATCTGATTATCTATCTACATATATTATCTTTCTTTGGATTATTTAAAGTAGAACACAAACTATTTTTTGCCATAGTTGCCCATATGTATAATGTAGATTGTGTGTATAAAATTTGTGATAGTTGTTCACACAACAAAAATTATAATTGACGTATTAATAGACAAGGGAAGAGATATATTTTCCTATTTTATTTAGACTAAAATCTTCAGATTATTTAAGACAAGAGATATAAGTTTCTTAGCTAAGTACTCTGTATTTTTTTTTTAAGATTTTTATTTACTTATTAGAGAGAAAGAGAGAGCGAGAGAGGGAACACAAGCAGGGGGAGTGGGAGAGGGAGAAACAGGTTTCCAGTGGAGCAGGGAGGCCAATGCAGGGCTTGATCCCAGGACCCTGGGACACCTGAGCTGAAGGCAGATGCTTAATGACTGAGCCACTCAGGCGCCCCAGTACTCTATTTCTGAAGGATTGTTGAACCTCAACTATTCCCTGAAAATGAGTGGCTTGATATAACTTAGAGTATGTGTAATTTAGAAATTCTGTATTATTAATTATTGCATTTTTATATATTTAAATGTCAGATTATAAGCATAAAGATATTTTTCAAATTTGTTTTCAGGGGTACTAAATGGGAAAAAAATAAGATTGAGCCTACAAAAAGAAACCAAGTTTAAGCACTTAACAAATAATTTAAAAGGGGATAGATTTGCTGTATAAAATTACACTAATATTCTGATAAGGACCATAATGAATTCTCTGCTGAATAGGTGCTTAGTGCTTTTAATGAGAGCCCATAGAAAATGACCTGGTACTCTAGAGTAATTAAGTCATTGTCCCTTTATTGCTGAATAAAGCATGAAGTTCTGTTTTTTCTTTGTTTTTGTTTTTGTTTTTTTGTAGAGTCTCCAGTTCTTTTAAACCAAGGTCTCCTTTCAGAAAGGTAATGTTAGGTAAAGCATATACCTTAATAAAATGATGGTGCCGTTTTATTTTCATTTTCTCCTTTTTACATGGTATTCTTTAAGAATCCATTCATATTTTAAAATGTCATTTCAATATTTTAACCAACTGATGAAGTTTAAGCAGCTAGGAAAACATGAACAGATGTCTGCATGTCTCACTTGACTTCAAGAGTATTCTAAATAATTTCTTCCACCTACATTTCTTTTGATCCTCTAGTTTCGCCTGAGACAAAAGATAAAATGAAAAAAGAAAAAGGGTTTGCATTGAATTAAAATATGCCGAGGACAGAATTTTTATCATTCCTCATTTCCATTTGTATCTCATGTATTTCTGCACAATTTTGGTATCTTTTAACCAGAATTTCCTGGTGTTTTTCTATCAAAAATATTATTCATGAAACATCAACTTTCATTGAACTTTCAGTTTTATGGCCTTTTCTATCCAGATGGTTTGCTTATAGAAATTCTAATATCTATTTGTTATCTCTGAATTTCACTGTTTTATAAAATCAAAACTTAAGGTTTTGATTTATGGTTACAACTATACTTCCTAAGAGTGGTTTTATTCTCCACCTTTCTGTCAGAATAAAAAAAAAATCATGTAATAACAATATCAGTTGAAAAATAAAGGAAAACTGAGCAAATAAGAGTAGAAATAATTTCAATAATAAAGAAGCCAGTTATCAGGAGGAAAGTTTGATGGAGAAGTAATGCCCTGAAAAAGTTATTCAGAGACATGATTCAAAGTGAAAATGAATTTTTCTTTTCAATCGTGAAAATAAATATCACTGAATTAACAAGTTGAGGGGCGCTTGGGGGCTCAGCTAGTTAAATGGCTGCCTTCAGCTCAGGTCATGATCTCAGGGTCTTGGGATCGAGTCCCATATTGGGCTCCCTGCTCAGTGGGGAGTCTGCTTCTCCCTCTCCCTCGGCTGTTCTCTCCTGCTGCTCTCTCGCTTGTGCTCTCTCTCAAATAAATGAATAAAACCTTTAAAAAATTAACAAGTTGAAACAAATTAAGATTCATATAATGTTAGCAAATAGGCTTTGAAATGGGCACTCATACTCTGCAGTAGATCAGGTCACTTGAAATCAGGTCACAATTTTAGAATTCAAACTTGCAGAATGAATATTAAAAGGTTCTTGTCCTGGCATCATTCTTAAGGGAAAATATGACTACAGAAATAAACAAAAACAGTAATATTCAAACTAAAACAAAACAAAATCTGAATACAGACATTCCTCTAACTTAGGATGAGGTTACATCTGATAAATCCATTGTAAGTTGAAAATATTGTATGTAAAACCATACATTTAAAACACCTAAAATGGGGGTGCCTGGGCGGCTCAGTCCTTAAGCATCTATCTTCAGCTCAGGTCATGATCCCAGGATCCTGGGATTGAGCCCCACATCGGGTTCCCTGCTTGGTGGGAAGCCTGCTTCTCCCTCTCCCACTCCCCCTGCTTGTGTTCCTGCTCTCCCTATTTCTCTCTCTCTCTCTCTCTGTCAAATAAATAAATAAAATCTTAAAAAAAAAAAACACCTAAAATGCTAAACATCATAGTTTAACCTTGCCTACCTTAAACTTGCACAGAACACTTACATTAGCCTACAGTTGGGCGAAATCATCGAATACAACACCTATTTTCTAAGAAGGCATTGATTGAATATCTCAGGTAATTTAGTGAATACTGCACTAATGTGAAAACCAGAATGGCAGTATGGGTATAGACTGGTTGCAAGTGTGTTGGCTGTTTGCCTTGGTGATCAAGTGGCGACTGGGAGATTTGGTTCCCCTCACCTCTGCTGCCCAGAATCACGGGAGGATCCTTCTACATATCACTAGCCCAGGAAGAGACGGAAATTCAAAATTCAAAGTATGCTTTTTACTGAATGTATATCTCTTGTTGCAATTATATAGTCGAACCACCCTAAGTTGGGGACTATTTGTATAGTAAAATTCATATGCATACATGTAAATATGTATCTATCATCTATCTATCAAGAGAATGTTGTAAAAGATTATGCCAAAATGTTACCAGAGTCTTAACTCTGGATGATGGGATTATGAATGGCTATTATTTTGCCTTATATTCATTTGGATTTCCTAATTTTCTAGATTACTGCTAATTATTACATAAATATTGTAATCCTCAGGTTACATGTTATGTTTTATTGTAAAAAGTTTCAAATTAGGAAAAAAATACAGGTTAAAATCGATTCTAATTCCCTGAATAACCACGTATAAAACTGTTAGCAGTAACTAATTATATGCTAAACACACACACATTATATCTATATCATTTGTATATCTATATTATATGTATCTATATCTATCTGCACACACACGTACATGCACACAGACACGCGCGCACACACACGCACACAAGCTTGCACACACATACACGCGCACACACACACGCACACAAGCTTGCACACACACGCACACACATACACGCACACGCACACACACACACGAATGTACTTTTCAATTAACAATGTCTTGGAAACTTTCGTTTACCGGTACATTTTTCTCTGCTTTGTTCTTTATGAAATTTCATATTATTTTATAGACTATGTACACTATACTATACAGATGCAATTCCCTATTACTTGTAAATCTCTTAGGCTATTTTCAAAGATTTAGCTGTTACAAACAATGCTCTACTCCTTTATTTGCACGTGGCTATCTCTGTATACTCCAATTATTTCTGGAGAATATCAATCTAGAAATAAATTCGCTTTATCAAATTTTATGTATATTCTACATCTCAATACATAGTGCCATTCTTTTGTCCTTCCTTTTTGGTTTTTCATATTTTTTATATTCTTGATGTAATTATTTGTCAAATATGCTGCTGACATTTTCCAACTCTTTGGAAATAGCCTTTTACCCTTCTTGATTATCATCCTAATATTGAAGTAAAAAAAGTATTAATAGTAATAAATAAGGGTTAAATAGTGTGGCCTTGGGGCTCCTGGGTGGCTCAGTCCTTAAGCATCTGCCTTCGGCTCAGGTGATCCCAGGGTTCTGGGATCGAGCCCCGCATCGGCTCCCTGCTCGGCGGGAAGCCTGCTTCTTCCTCGCCCACTCCCCGTGCTTGTGTTCCCTCTTTCGCTGTGTCTCTCGCTGTCAAATAAATAAATAAAATCTGGGAAAAAAAAAACATAGTGTGGCCTCATTATGTAGGCCCTAGTGAGAAATAGAAAAAAATATATGAAATTTATATTTTGAAACCAGTGATGTCAGTGGAAAATGAAAGTTAATTAGAGAATGGAACTGCTAAAAGTTTTAAGAGTTAGGTAAAATAATATAAATTGCTATCAGAGCAATAGAGTCTACAAGCAAATTGCAAAGTAATTGATTTAAAAATAGCCTAAATGGCAAAGGGGCTGTAATAATCTAAGCACAAGCACATTTCAAATACATCATGACTTTAAAACAGGTGCACAGGATGTGATGACCTTAGAGCTCTCCTAAGGGGAAGGCAAGTTCCAGGTTGCTTTGGGCAACTATCTAGTATGAGGATGTGGTGTATGGTGTTGCTGAAACATCCCTGGAAAAAACTGCTTCTCCCATATAGCTCTAGAGTAATCTAACTTTTAAAAAAATAACCTCAGATCACTCTGATGCATGAGGCAAGTAAAAAAATGTTTGAATAATAACTAAGACATATCATAGTTAGAATGATTTTTCCATGATCAGCACCCCTTTGAGATAGCTTAAAAAGCTGTCCTGAGGGGCGCCTGGGTGGCTCAGTCAATTAAGCCTCTGACTTAATTTCTGCTCAGGTCATGATCTCAGTGTTATGAGACTGAGCCCCTTGTCTGACTCTGCGCTTAGTGGGGAGTGTGCTTGAGATTCTCTTCCTCTGTCTCTCCTTCTGCCCCTCCCTGCTCGCACAGGTGCTCTTTCTCTAAAATATATAAATAAATCTTTTAAAAAAAAGAGATGTCCTGAAACATCCATGTTTCCTGATGAGCGTTCCTTGAGCAACATCCTCATAAACAAACCCTTGTCTTTTCAGATGGATCCAATCATATGTACAGGAAATGCTGGAAGACCTATGAAGCGTTTTAATTCTGTGCCACTCCAGAGTTTCTGCCTCAAAAAAGGAACATAGCATATGAGAAACAAACAAAAGCACAATATTTTAGAGTCGAATAGTCTGGCTCTTTAGCTCTTCAGTTGTGGACATCACAAACATTAATTTTGTTCTTATTTTTTTCTTTAAGCCCAATTTTCTTTATTTTTGATAGAGAGATAGCAGCTACAAAATCATAAAATTGCTTTTGGAATTAAATGAGATGATCACTTAGTAACATAGTTTCTGAGTATCAGGAACTAGAAAAAGAAGAAGGGGGAAATGGAGGGGGAGCAGGAGGAGGAGAAACAATGAATACTTTGCCTCTGACCTGGAGAGGCTCACATTGTACATTTCATGTTTATAACTCAGTGCTGGCATTCGAAGCACACTGGTTTTATGAGGTTACTTTTACTCCTCCTCAGTCCTTATAACAAAGGCCATTATAACAGATGAGTAATAATTTCTCTTCCCCTTGTGTTTTTTTTTTTTCTTTCCCCTCTCACCAATTTCAAGACTTTTTTTTCTATTCTATTTTTCTTCTCTTTCCTTTCCTTCCAACTTCTTCCCATTGCAGTGGGAAAATATAAATGACCTTCAGCATAACTAATAACATGGGTTAGGATGTTAACAAGTTAGAGAAGTAACAAGAAGCAACACTAAGTCTAAATAGGTAACAAGAATATAAATGTAGAAATAATTCATTTTGAACTCCACTGATTAACCCCAACCCATTTCTTTCTTATTATGTATGAATTTGATTGAATCACTTTTATGAAACTATTGATTTTAAAATCTGTTCATTAGATTTTATTTGGCTGAATTATAAAACTATTAATTTTGCTTTAGCTGTGCCAGAATTAACAAGAATAAAATATCTGACAGGTGAAAAAGCTTAAATCTATACCAGCCGACTTATAAATGTCTCATGTTACTTTGTGGCAGGTTCTGAAATATTCACACCTCAAATAAAAACATGATGTGCTAAAATACTTGTGTGTGATTGAATTTTAATACATCCAAAATAAGACACCATTCTCCTTAAACACAAAATTATAGAATTCTTCATACAGATTGACCCTGTTTTTACAGGAAAAGGAAAAGAAAGAATTATCTTTGTTAGGAACACCTGCAAATAAAATAAACAAGAATACTATAAAAATACTAAATAATTCTTAAAGAACAAAGAGAATTTTTAAGAAAAAAAAATGTCCATGTAGTTTACTTTATAAAATAATTGTATTTCTGTGAATATGGCTACTAGTATAATAGACATTTTTTGCATTTTTAAAAGATTTTATTTATTTATTAGAGAAAGAACAAAAGTGAAAGAGATCACAGAGCGAGAGGGAGAAGCAGACTCACCGCTGAACAGACAGCCCGATACAGGGCTCAATCCCATGACTCTGAGATCACGACCCAAGCTGAAGGCAGACACTTAACCGACTGAGCCACCCAAGCACCCCACATTATTGCATTCTTATTAAATAGTGTATGTTACTTTAAAAAAATAGTGTATGTTCTTATAAATATCAAGGGATAGAAATCTGAATAACCACATTACCTCAAATTCCAGAAACTTATAACTTAGCTGGGGATATAAGAGCATGTATAATACACAAGGCATATCATACATTTCTAAAGAAATATCCAGTAGACCATATAATAGCAATTCATAGTAATTATTCATTCTTTGTTAAACTAAAAGTAATAAATAAGATCAATAAATAAGACATAGAGGGGCACCTGGGTGGCTTAGTCGGTTAAGCATCATCCTTCATCTCGGGTCGTGATCTCAGGGTCCTGGGATCGAGTCCGACACTCGGCTATCTGCTCAGCAAGGAGTCTGCTTCTCCCTCTCACTCTCCCTCTGTGCTCTCTCTCTTTTTCTCAAATAAATAAATAAAATCTCTAAAATAAAATCATTTAAAAAATAAATAATAAATAAGACATAGAAAAATAATTAAAGGAACAATATACACAATAACTAAAGAAAATGAACTGTTTATACTATACAACTCGCTATGTATTTGTATGTATCTGGGTTTTCTTATTAAAAGGTACTTCAGGGTACCTGGAAATCATGTGGCTCAGGAACTCATTTGTAAATAAACATAGAATAAAAATATATCAAATTTTGAATTGTCTAAATTTCAGTGGAACCTAGATCCCTTAGTGAGACAGAATTTTGGATTTGCCATCTTACATCTGATTTGTTGATCTAACTCAATCACTATGTAGCATTAACTTGATGATTTCATAACAATGAAAATCTTCTAAGTATTTTTATTTATAATTTAGTGGTGCAATATTATTTCTGACTCAATAACCCAGTAAAGTAAAAAAAAGAAATTACCCAGTAAAATATTTTTTTTTTACTGATTTACTCCATTTTAAATTAATTTCCTCATATACACATTCTCTTCTCTCTCTCTTCCTCTCTCTACCTCCCCCTCTCCTCCCCACCTCAAAATTAGAGCATCTTTGGAAAATTCTTTGTGTGATGAGTACTGGGTGTTATACACAACTAATGAATTGTTGAACATCAAAAACTGATGATGTACTATATGTTGGCTAACTGAACATAATAAAAATAAGTAAATAATAATAATAAATAAAAATAAAAAAACTTGTTTTTCTTGCAAAAAAACGATGGGGTGACAATATATTTTATAAAGTTACAGGTGAAATTGGGAGATTTGGAAATGAAAGTGGGACACTGCTAATCAATTACTTTTGGATGGTAGGCCTAAACTGAGATTGCCCTAGACAAATTGGCATATGGTAATTTTAGTTAAAGATAAACACAACCTAGAAACATGACTATCACCAAATAGTTTACATAGACATGACAATGAGATTTGAATCTTGAGGAAAACTGTCAATGAGAACAAATGAAAAAAATCGTAAAGATATCAATTTTGATGATAGTATCCATCCAAATGGTGCAATTGTATCAAAAGCATAACGTGTCTTAATCTTTGGAACTTTAATATCCTTAAATGTAATTTCTATTAGTATCCTACTGTTAAATAGTCATATTTTAAGCATTTTTATAGAAAAAAATTAAGTTCTATATACTATAGCATAATTCCTTCAGGGTCTGAAATAAATGTTAAGGATTGTAAATGTGACTCTCATTCTAGGTAAGAGCAAAATGTTCAGTTCTTTCTAACAATTTTCAATTTCTACAAATGCTACATTTACTGCACTAGCAATACAAGTAAATGAAAATGAAAATGGATAAAAATAAACTATGGAAATAGAGAAGATACAAATGCCTGAAAGATTTCCTTAGGATGTTCTGTGTTAACTATAGTATACCAGAAACTATGAATTCCTGAAAAATATTCATAACCAAATCCAAGTTCTATGTTGAGTATTCTAAACATAATTCATTTACCCAACCTGACCATGGCTTTCCAGGCCTTATTTTTATGCTCCCCAATTACTTGTCATGTGTTCATTTGCAAATCAGAATCATTGTTAAAGGTGCAATGATATTTATATTCATATCAACATTCTCCTTTATTTGGCATATTCTACTTTGTGTTCTTTAAAGTTTATTTAACATTTAAATAAGTGTTTTAACATCAACCACCTTCTTTTCAACCTCTTTTCTTCACTGATATTTCCTTAAGAACTAAACCTTAGATACCATAGTATTATGCAACTTTGATCACTATTTTTAATACTTCATTCAAAATTTGATTATGCACCTGTGTGTCATGCACTATGAAGATTGATAATAAAGAGAACAGTGTTACAAGGTAAATTGTACATTAAAATTTTGAAGAATTTATTTGAGCAAACATGGACTTGAATCTGGCAACGTCAAAATGAAAATGGTTAGGAGCATTCAACCAACAAAATCTAAGGGAAAGATTCTTGTAGAGCAGACAGAAGTAAAGCTTAAATGATAGCTTAATTTAGGAAAGCCTAGCTGGCTGTTTGTGATTGGTGTTCTTAAGTTTTAATTTCTTAACCTTGAGGCATTTATAGGAATTGACTCTGGCTTACATTTCAGTTTGCTTACATAGGCTGCCAAAGCATTAAATCTACCTCAGTCTAACGGCCTCTTTAATTACTTTAACAATAGGAAATGAAATTTCAATTCTCATGGAGTTTACATTGTATGTCACCAGCCAAATGGGTTTTGTTTACATGGTTCTACAGTTGGAAAAAAATATTAAATCATCTTCTACTTACCCACTCCTATTTTTATGTCTGTATTTATCAAAGACCATGTATCTACCATTTTCAAACTCAAATATGTTTCCCCCCAGTTTAAAGTACATTAGCCCTTTCCACCAATAGGTAAGTAGTATCTGTCAATCATAATATTCTGTGACTTCCCAATGACTTCAGGGGAAAAAGAGCATAGTAAATCATGTAGTTTATAAGGACTTCCATAAATACATTACTTCTTATCTCTCTTGCCCCATTTACTTCCACTTTTCCCATCAACATGTCACATTCCATGCTCCAACCACATGGAACCACTCTGAATCTCTTGGCAGTCCTTGATAGTACAATTAAAAAAAAGACCACCATCAAATACATTTGAGAGTGTCCATATAGAGTCCCATCAGTAAGAGTAACCTAAAAACTTTTTCTTTTTTCTCACCCTAGAGCCTTGAAAACTAGTGAAATTGGCATAACAAAAGAGGCAAATTTTTTCTGCACACCTAGAAATCTTCAAACATATTAGTACTCCAATAGAGTTCTCTAAATAATTACATATTGTCAACTAAAATCCTACTTTGAAGTAGATGGCATTTAGATTGCAAATAAATATTATGCATTAGAGCTATTGAATGTAGCACGGATAGCTAAAAGGAAAGCATGCATAATTTTATTGTGGACAAAGACTAAAACACATGAATATATACTGAAAATAACTTTGTCATAGTGTTTGATTTTATACTATTGAGTAAGTCATAGCATTTCAACTTGTCTATTACTTGAACATACAAAATTGAAAACATTTTTCTCAAGTAAATGAACTTCATCAAACTATAAAAATTAGAAATTTAACAAAATAATTATTATATGACATAAACGTGAACCTCATTTTGAGTAAGTATCCAATGTAGGCAAAAATGCCAATGTTTTTGTTATTTTTATAAGAGATATAAATATGTGAATGATAGGAATTATATGATGAAAAATGATGCATCTTTAATATACTATTAATATTATGAACTAATTTACTATAAATCATAAATATGTCATTATAAAACTTTATATAAGAATGGTTACTCTTTTACCACTTTATTACACATATATTTGATCCCATTCTTAATTATAATATGCCAGTCAATTCAGTGTATGGTACATAAATTTCAAAGAACATAATTTTGTTTTTGCTACTGCTTTTTATATGAAAATAATATGATGATAAGTCTTGCCAATAATGCACTAAATATACACTCCACATTTTGAAATTTTTAGAATGTAGAAACTTCTTTCATGTATAAATACAAATACAAATGTTTATGTTTGTCAATTATTTTTAAAAATCACTCAAATCGTTCATAGAATATTCTCTCCTGGCACTGAATGTAATTTTTATGACTAGGTCTTTTATTATATGACAGTACAACAACAGTTGACATTTTGTAAGAAACTGGCTCCATAAAAGTTGATTTAATACCCTTTCAGAGCTTTAAGTTAAATCTCATGAGTTGTAACTTCTTTTTATCAAAAAAATATTTTATCACTGAACTACTTGGAAATTGTGCAGTAAAGGGTTAGCTCAGTAGTTCTGGGTTGCCTAAACCCTGCACATTCTAAAGTTCTTCAGGAATGGCTTTTGACCAGCTCCTGAGAGATAACCTCTGAAACCATGAGATGCCCTCGTTGATAAGAATACCTTTGTTTGGTACAGCCACTGTGGAAAACAATATGGGGGTTTCTCAAAAACTAAATTAAAAATAGAAATACCATCTGATCCAAAAGTCCCACTACTGTGTATTTACCTAAAGAAAATGAAAACACTATTGAAACAGATATATGCACCCCTATGTTTATTGCTATATTATTTACAATAGCCAAGATATGTAAGCAACCCAAATATCCATTCATAGATTAATGGATAAAGAAGATGTGCTATATATATATGCCATTGATATATATATATATGTGTGTGTGTGTGTGTGTGTGTGAAAGACAAATACCATATGATTCCACTTATATGTGGAACTTAAAGAACAAAACAAATGAATGAACAAACATAAAGCAAGATCAAACCTATAAATTCTGAGAACAAACTGATGGTTGCCAAAGGGAGTACAGTGGAAGGATAGGCAAAATGGGGTGAAGGGGAGAGGGAAATACAGGCTTCCAGTTATGGAATAAATAAGCCATGGGAATAAAGTTACAGCATAGGGAATATAATCAATGGTGTTTTAATAGTGTTGTATGGTGACAGATGGGAACTACTCTTACGGTGAGCATAACATAATGTATAGACTTGTCCAATCATTATGTTGTACATCTGAAACTAATCTAATATTTAGTGTCAACTATACTAAAATAAAAAAAAGAAAAGAAAGCCTTTGTATACCTGAAGACTTAAGCAATATGAGATCGCTTATGCCAACAATGTGATTTATGGCAAATAACATTCAGGAATGTTATACACTCTGAACAGCTAAGATTGATCTCAAATGTTTGTTTTTTAACATTTGAAAATAATTAATGTAACATACTGCATTAACAGAATAAACAGAAACCACATGATCAGATTAAGAGATGTTGGATAGTCATTTGAAAAATGACCATACATTTACTGTAAAAACCCTCAATGAACTACGAATAAAAGAGATTTTTCTCCACTTAGTAAAGTGCATCTATGTAAATCCCCCTGCTAACATCGTATTTAATGATGAAAGACTGAAGTCTTTCTCAAATATAATGAACAAGGCAAGGATGTTTACTTTTGCCATTTCTATTCTACATTGTGCTGTGTATTATTCTAGCTAGGACATTAAGGCAACAAGAGTAAGAACAACAAAATAATTTAAATGCATCCATTTGGAAAGAAAAAAGTAAACCTGTATTTACTGCCAGAAGATATGATCCTGCATGTAACAAATCACAAGGAACACCCCAAAATTACCATAAGAAATATGTTTAGCAAGGTCACAGTACACAAGTTCATTACACAAATAACAGTTGTATTTTTATACATTAGCAACAATCAGAACTTGATATTAAGTAAATTATTGCATTTGCAATGGCAATAAGACAATAAAATTTACAAAATATCATTAAATAATGAAAAGACAAGCCACAGACTGGGAGAAAATTTTTTTTTGTTTTTGTTTCAAGTTTTTATTTAAATTCTAGTTAGTTAACGTATAGTGTAATATTGGTTTCAGGAGTAGAATTTAATAATTCATCACTTACATAACACTGAGCTATAATTTCTGAATTATTTCTAGGAAAGTTTATCTATTATTAACTCAAGAAGATATTCTCCTAGTATAGCCACCGAAAGCGGTTCATAGTTTTAGCTATCTCTTTAGATTTTTGATCCATCTCAAATTAATTTTTATGTATAATGTGAGAAAGACCCAAAGATCATTATATTATTGATGGATAACCAGTGGTCTCAAAACCATTTGCTTAAAATACCTTCTCTTTCAAATTGGATTAATTTAGTATTTTATCAAAAATCCAATGAGTATTAAGGAAAAGAGGAAAGTAGGGAATGTCTATTCAATGGGTATAAGGGTTCAGTTATGCAAGATGAGTGAATTATAGAGTTCTGATGTACAATACTATACCTATAGTTAATGATTCTGTATTGTACACTTAAAATTTCATTAAGAGGGTAGATCTTATTAAGTATCGCAATAAAAAATTCAAATGAGTAAAATTGTGGTTCTATTCTGGAGTGTTCCATTAAGCTATGTGTTGAACCATGGACTAGTGTCACACTACTTAATTACAGTAACTTTGTAGTAGGTCAGAAATCAGGTATTATAAGTGCTTTTTAATTTTTTTAAGATTATTTATTTATTTATTTGACAGAGAGAGACACAGCGAGAGAGGGAACACAAGCAGGGGGAGTGGGAGACGGAGACACAGGCTTCCCGCTGAGCAGGAAGCCAGATACGGGGCTCAATCCCAGGACCCTGAGATCACGACCTCAGCCCAAGGCAGACACTTAACGACTGAGCCACCCAGGCGCCCTAAGTGCTTTTTTAAGGATATCTATTTTTAAGGGAGTTCTGGGGTTTCTACATTCCCTGAATTTCCATAAAATAATAGAGGTCTCTCTCATAGTAATCAACTAGAAAACTGAAAAGTTCAGTTTATGATAGTAAGAGGACAAGCAAGTTACCTGGGATCACCAGATGTTACCAAAAGCTATTATTGAGGGAGGATGTTCATGTAAGAACTTAAAATAAAAGACTCTGACACAGAATTATGTCAACATTTCCAAGTAACAGTTAAGCAGAATTGACTCTTTTCTTAAGGATTTTTTTATTTTATTATGTTATGTCAATCACCATACATTTCATCATTAGTTTTTGATGTGGTGTTCCATGATTCATTATTTGCATGTAACACTCAGTGCTCCATTAAGTATGTGCCCTCTTTAATACTCATCACTAGAACCCTCAGTTTGTTTCTCAGAGTCCATAGTCTCTCATGGTTCATCTCCCCCTCCAATTTTTTAAAGATTTTATTTATTTGAGAGAGAGAGAGAGCAAGAGAGAGAACACAAGTGGGGTAGGGGTGCAGAGGGAGAGGGAGAAGCAAACTCCCCACTGAGCGGGAAGCCCCATGTGGGGCTCGATCCCAGGACCCTGGGATCATGACCTGAGCCAAAAGACAGACGCTTAACTGACTGAGCCACCCATGTGCCCCAGAATTGACTTTTTTTTCCATGTAAATTTAAATATGTTAGTTTTCTGTTGTTGTTAAGTATACTTCTAATAATTTGGATTTTTCTTTAATAATTAGTATATATCTAAGTTAAAATGCATAGAAAATATTTTTAGCCCTTTGTATTTTCATATATTTTAATTATTTTAACAGTAGAGGATAGAAAATGAAAAAGTGACCACAACCACTTCATTTTATGCACATTAAAATTGAGATGGTTTCATAGTTATCTATTCTGTCTGGCCATTGAAAACTAGGGCCTTTGATTTTGCCCCAGAAATAAAAAAATCATATTTATGTCCATAAACTGAGATTGCATGGTCAATGAAGAATGAGAAATATAATGAAAACAAGCTAATATGACTAATACACACATGACATACACGGGGCTTATTTGTAGACTCATTACCCATATCCCTTACCATGAGGTTAAACTTTGTTTACAGACTATCCCAAGAAAGTGTAAATAGATGAGCTTTTCAGACATGGCCAGCAAACAACCTTGCTGTTCAATAAAGACATCTTGGCGCCCCCAACTCCTTAGCTTCATCAGTTCTCACATTTGGGAGATAAATGAATCATATAATGGCATGGAAATATTTTCTGGATGTGTTTATTTGGACATGTATTTTGAGATGACTCCTTCTAATGTATTGTGTGAACAGATCTAAGAGTTTAGCAACATTAGCCAGCAGGAAATTCATCCTGTCCAGTCCTTAGGGTAGCTATTTAGTCTGGGTAGTAAACACTCTTATTATCACTATTACACTTAAGGTAACCAAGGCTTAATTAGAGCTTAATTAAGTTTCTCAAAAACTTTAGATGAATACTGAGTTTGTTCTAACTCCAGAAAAATTGCTCAGAACCATTACAGCATACTGCACTTATTTGTGTAAAACAATGTATCTTAAAGGGTAATAGATTAACATGCCTTGTCTTTCAAAAAGTGGCACCTTCTTAACGGGTTTGCTAGGTATAGTAGATAAAAGAAAAATAAAACTTTTAAGCGGAGACCCCACAGAAAAAGCTTTTGGACTAATGATCATTGCTGAGGAAGATAGAACTTTTATTGTAACAACCATAAAATAGTTGATGTATTTTTATCAAATAGAAGAAATTCTTAATTAATTTTATGAAAGTGCACAACCACATATCTATAATAACAGACATTTAAGATATAGAAAATTTATTTAAAAACAATAATAGTTCAGAATTGAAGAATTTCACATTCCTCATTTTTGTTATAAACAAATTTTCAAACTATCTATTATCAAAGAAAGTAACAAAATAAAACACAAAAGCTCAGTTGGTGTCCTCCTTAGAAACCTCATGTTTTACCCTTAAGGCCTTTTAATTACTTGGATGAGGTCCGCTCACATTATTGAAGGTAATCTTCTTTACTTAAAATCCACTGATTATAAATGTTAACCACATCTACAAAATGCCTTCACAGCAACACCTAGATTTATGTTTGACTAAGTAATTGGATACAATTATAGCCTAGCCAAGTTGATGTATAAAACTAACCACCACACTTCGTTAGAGACGTTTTAAGAAATTTGTTACAATTCTGATGACCAGTGTGTGCACATTAACTAACTTCTTTTTTAATTAATTTATTTTTGATGTAGGGTTCCATGATTCATTGTTTCTATAATCAAGAGTTTTATAATGTTATGTGTAGGTAAGTTCTTGCACAACAATTGTGTCCAAAATAATTTAATACAATCCTTCTTCCATATCCACTGGTTCAATATTTCATTGAATCATACAGCACCATTAGTATGTTGAATTGAATGTTAGCTGTCAAATAAATGTGACAGGAAGTCCTACATATTTTTATCCATTCAGTTTTTACACTTGTTAAACAAACCTCTCTGGATTCCAGAAGCACTATGTGCGACAATGAGATATTTAGCTTTTATACATTTTTAAAATAATTCCAAATCCTGCTAAGCTTTGAATAGGCCCCAGGCAAGTATTACCCTATTGTCTTTTTTTGCCTAGTCAAGATTATTTTTTAAATAAATACTTGCAAATTGTAACATTAAGTATTAGCAAAATGACTCAGTTACAGTACGATGTCTGGGAGCATTCTGGAGTCACAGAGTCTGGAGTCTGGACATACTACAGTAAGTATCTAGGACTCAGTGCCAGGAAAGGGCCATGTTCAGTAGTTATCAATAGCTATTATATTCTAACCAGACTACGCACCAAAATTTTGGCTGTAACTTTTTTTCTTTGCTTCTGGTCCAGTTGGGTTCCCCAAGTTTATTTTACTTATGATTTCCAAAATTTCATTTTTAAGTTAGAGTCCTGATAATGCTAGTATCGGAGCTTTTTCTAAAGAAATGCAAGGGGTGCCTGGGTAGCTCAGTAGCTCATTCATTAAGCGTCTGCCTTCAGCTCAGGTCATGGTCCCAGGGTCCTGGGATTGAGCCCCACATCAGGCTCCCTGCTCCGCGGGAAGCCTGCTTCTCCCTCTCCCACTCCCCCTGCTTGCATTCCCTCTCTCGCTATGTCTCCAACTGTCAAATAAATAAATAAAATCTTTAAAAAAAATAAAGAAATGCAAGTATTAATCCCCTCTGCTTTCAAGTTAAGACTACTTTACCCACAAATGTGGTATATATCACTATATAAATGAGAAAAATGGGCAAAGTCCTCACCTGCCTATTAAATGACAAATGAAAAGATCTCAAAGACAGAGAGTATATAAAGAAATTGTATAAAATCCTGTGTGTAATGCAACATTTACCGAGGAATCCATATTCTTTAAAGATCTTTCAGTCAGTGAGAGAGTAGGAAATTTTCTGTATGCTCAATAACTAAGACAGTCAATACTCCTTTGGAATTACCATCAGGGGAAAAAAAGGGTAATGATTGCAATTTGACAGAAAAGCAGATGAATAAGCCAATTTCAAAACCTCTCAGGCTAGTGGTAAATCTCCTGATCTAAATTAAATGGTATAAGCTCCATAGTACCAAATGGACCAGTATTATAACTCCTATTTATTTATTTTATTTTTTATTTTTTTCAAGCCATTCCTATTTATTTTTATAATACATTTCAACTTAGATTTTTACAGGATGATTTTATGAAAAATATTCAAATATGTAAATTATTTTATTGACACAAAGAGATCACATATTTTCAATAAAAATATCAGATTCTCACCCTAAATTACATTCCATATGCTATTTGTTTTTCTAAACATGGAGACTGATGTCCATATTTTTAAAGAACAAATAAGAATAAACTAGTATATCTTAATGACTGAATCCTTTTTGCATCACAGAAAATTTCTTAGCTCACTGCTAAGAAATTTAAATAAATAAAAATTTAAAAAGGAATAGATGAATAAAACTTGCTAGAGGGAGTTTGAAAGTGCATTACTAACTCCTCATGAAGCTCTTAGAAATGTCTAATATGAGAAAAGAAAAAGTGATGGGCGCCTGGGTGGCTCAGTTGGTTAAGCGACTGCCTTCGGCTCAGGTCATGATCCTAGAGTCCTGGGATCGAGTCCCACATCGGGCTCCCTGCTCGGCGGGGAGTTTGCTTCTCCCTCTGACCCTCTTCCCTCTCGTGCTCTCTATCTCTCATTCTCTCTCTCTCAAATAAATAAATAAAATCTTAAAAAAAAAAGAAAAAGTGAATGAAAGATGTGATTTATAAGACAGTACTTCTGTTTTCCCCTTTGATCTGAACATGCTATGTAAGGATCTAACATTCTGCAAAAGGTTAAATTTTTGGTGACAATCCATTGTATTAGAATTTTCCAGAAGAAAAGAACCAGCAGATTTATTATAAGTAATTAGGATACCTGGTGGTATCATTCTAAACTGAGTGCAAAGGTCTGAGAACTAGGAAAATGATGGTATAATTTCAGGAGAAGACCAATATCCAGCTCAGTCAGGCAGAGAGAGCAAATTCTCCCTTTCTCCACCTTCTTGCCTCTCAGGTTAGATGATTCCTTTCTTCCTTCCTTCCCTCATTCCTAACTTTCTTTCTTTCTTTTTCTTTCTTTCTTTCTTTCTTTCTTTCTTTCTTTCTTTCTTTCTTTCTTTCTTTCTTTCTTTCTTTCTTTCTTTCTTTTCTTTCTTTCTTTCTTTCTTTCTTTCTTTCTTTCTTTCTTTCTTTCTTTCTTTCTTTCTCTTTCTTTTCTTTCTCTTTCTTTCTCTTTCTCTTTCTTTCTTTCTTCTTTTTTCTCTTTCTTTCTTTCTTTCTTTTCTTTCTTTTTTCTTTCTTTCTTTCTTTCTTTCTTTCTTTCTTTCTTTCTTTCTTTCTTTCTTTCTTTCTTTCTTTCTTTCTTTCTTTCTTTTTCTCTCTCTCTTCCTTCCTCCCTTCTTTCTTTCTTCCTTTCCTTTCCTTTCCTTGCCCTTCCCTTCCCTCCCTTTCCTTTCCTTTCCTTCCTTCCCCCTCCGCCTTTCCTCCCTTCTTCCCTTCTTCTTTCCTCTTTTTCTGCCAAAGCAACAAATAATCATACTTAACATTTGAATGTACCAAGCTACTAATGGGTGGATATAATTGAATGTTGTCTTCCTTATGATTCAAAGAAATATACTTTAGTTACTATTGTCTTTGAATTCATAGAGTAAGTTTTGTTAGAATTACAGGTACCCAAATTTTAAGCTTATATCTTCTTAGCACTACAAAGTTCTTCAAGCCAGTCTTATATATTTCCTGCTCTAATCCTCCAATCATCCATTTCTCCAAGGAGCATTGTTTCCCTTTATTGAAGAATAGTATTAAAAGCCAAGATCTGGGTACTTATTGCTTTTAGGGTGTCATTTTTTGGGCCCTCTCTGCTGATGAACAAAAAATATGTGTTTTTACTAACCCACATATATGCAATATTTATGAAGATTCCTATATATAAACATCTATATCTTTATTAATTTAAACATGACTTCATACAGATGTCTCAGATTCTAATTCATTACCACATGGATCATTCTAAATTTCCTCACCTTGCTTATCTGTACATTCTTAATCCCACAGTGACAAACAAGGCTTCAACCATCTGCCATCCTCTTACTTAATTACTCCATTCCAATATAACTGTTTAGCTCTCTAAGCATTGCTAATCCATAATCTTTTAACTACTTTATCAACTTGTATATAGTGTTTGTGTGCAGTTCCTTACAGACTACACTCATTCCAAAATTTACTTTGGTTGTCACCTGTCCCCTTGTGACCTTCTGTGAGATTCTTTCACGCACTTACAAAACAGCTAAATTCTCTTGTATCAGGGGCAGGGGTCCCAGAATGACATTTTGTATATTTGCACATATTAGGATTCATGCTTTTGCTATACATTTCTATGTACTTTGACAAGTGCATAATGTCCTTTATCCACTATTATGGTATTCTATAAAATAAATTTGCTGCCTTAAAAAGCTCTTGCACTTCACTTATTCATCTTTCACCACAAAATCTACCAACATTAAACAGTTTAGTGTCTTGATAATTTTGCCTTGTCTAAAATTATACAAAGTTGGGATTGTGCATGCAGTATGTAGCTTTTCACTGGCTTCTTTCAATTATCAATATGAATTGAAGTCTCCTTCATGCTTTTTTATTGCTTTATAGCTCATTTACTTTTATTGAAGAATATTTCATTGTACAAATGTACTGCAGTCTGTTTATCCATTTGTGTTTTGAGCAATATCTTGGTGGTTTCTAGTTTGGCTGATCATAAATAGAGCTACTGTTAAATATGACCACGCAGGTTTGTGTGTAATGACAAGTTTTCAATCAGCTGGATAAATATCTAGAAGTACAATGGATGGATCAAATAGTAAAACTGTTTAGCTTGTAAGGGACTGACACACTGTCTTCCAAAGTACATATATCATTTTTAATTCCCAAAAGCAATGAACGAGAATTCCTGTTGCTCTACATTCTCACCAGCATTTGGCATTGTAGCCATTCTAATTAGGGTGCAGTGATGCCTCATTGTTGTTTTAATTTGCAATTCCATGATTACAAATGATGATGAGCATCATTCATGTTTATTTACCACCTGCCTGTGTTCTTTGGTGAAAAATCTGTTAAGATATGTTGCTGATTTTTAATCGTTAAGTGTTGAATCTCAGTAGTGTCCATCCTCTATCTTTGTTCTTTAGTGTCGTGTTGGTTCCTTTGAATCTTTTCTCTTTGAATATAAACTTAAAATCAGTTTTTCAATTTCCATGAAATAACTTCCTGGGATTTTCTTTGAGATTGTGTTTAATTTGTAGATCAAGTTAGGAAAAAGTGATATCTTTACAAAATTGTGTTTTCCATTCCATAATCATGAATCAATATCCAAATTTTCAGTTGCTGTTGGATGTCTTGTGTCAGAGTTTTATAGTTTTCTACACATAGAATCTGTGTATATTTTGATAGATTTATACCTAGAAAGTTCTTTTTGTAGTGCTATTATAAATAGTATTGTGTGTTTAATTTAAAACCCTAATTGCTAGGGTGTCTGGGTGGCTCAGCCAGTTAGAGGTCCAACTGTTGATTTCAGCTCAAGTCATGATCTCAGGGTCGTGAGAGTGAGCCCACATCTGGCTGTAGCCTGGGCATGGAGCTTGCATAAGATCTTCTCTCTCCATCTTTGTCCTCCCCTTTCCCTCTCTCTCTCTTTCTCTAAAAGAAAAAAAAAGTAAAGCCTTAATTGCTAATTGCTGATATATAGAAAAAGCTTAACCGATAGTAGGGGAAAAATCACCCAGACTTATGAGTTGAGTGGGATATGAGGCGATTGAGAGCTTGGACATCAGAAGTCTACTGATGGGTTACCAAATTCCCATTTTATGATATTTAAAATCAGGTGAGACATTCCAATGAAGGCATAAACTATCTCCATTTCTATCTTCTAAATGTGTTTTTCCCCCACCAAATTCATATTAGGAGGTGGGGTCCGTGGGTGTTGATAGGTTGTGAGAACCGAACCTCCATGAAATGGATTAGTACCCTTATAAAAGAGGACCCAGAGAACTTGCTTCTGCATTTCATCATGTGAGGACACAAAGAGAAGAAAAAATAAATAAAAGACAAAAAAAAGCAAGTGAGAATATGTGTTTTATTCCTCTAATAATATCTGAAAGAAGGATCAGTTCCCTTCCCCCCAAAAAATAAGTATATGACACATCTATATAAAGCATATAAGATAGATCCAGATTTTTACTCACCTTAGAGTGGCATTGAAATAGCATAATGCTTTCTCATGTGAACAAAAGCACAATGGAAATCGGGAAGAAAAAACTTGTTAAAAATTGGTCTTTGCAGCAATGTAGAATCAAGGAGTGATTACCAAAAGAAATGATGAGTAGATGAAATAGAGTTAAAAATCACCTTTTGATTTGTCAGTACATCAACCTGTACGAATATTATGCAACACAAGAGAAAACAGAGATAGGACAATTGATTGTAAATTTTCATCTTTTTGGGATATGCATTCAATGTGTTTCCTACTGTACTTTACTGTTGTGTCTAGAAGAGAACCTGTTCTCAGAAAAGTCTTCAGCACAAAGCATTTTGATTTTTGCTTTGTTGTCTAGAAACCAAGTACAATGAAAATTTAAAATTCACAATCTACCTCAAAACAAAACTGATTCTATGGCACATTTCAGATCAACCCACATTCTAAGCAGCTTATTTTTTTTAACTAGTCAGTAAAGACAATATTAATGTGGTTTGCAACTACACAGATGAATCTGCAAATAGAAATATTATTCTTACTAAAGTGTTCTATTTAGGATGTTTATAACAAGTAATACCCTTTCACATTTAACACGGTCTAAGTCTGAAATGTTTATACTGTTCGTGCCACCAAGATATCTTGCATTTATTTTTTTTCAAAATTATATATACTAAGAAAATTATGTTCAAAATAAGATATAAATTTCAATTTGTGAATGTCTTTAAATGTACCCCTGAGTATGTGAGCCACAATATATTGCCACATTTGTCAAGGTTCACAGAACACAAATTATTTAAATAACCCTTGGTTTCTAAATATGCAGCAAAGATAAATAAGTAATCTTACCACAGGCAACATTTCCATACTTCTCCCACTGTCTGACAGCTGGACCTCTTTAATATCCCAAACCATAACTGATTGGCCAATGCCACCTGTTCAGCACAAATTCGAAAGCCATTCATTTGTATAAAATAAACAAGTACATAAAGAAAGCATACTTTTTGCAGAAAATATAAAATATATACTCAAATGAGAAATAGGAGTAAAAATGAAAGAATGTACTTAGAAGGGAAAGTTATGTGATTTTGTAAAACCTCTCACATAGTATATCCACTGCAACATTAAAACGTTATGAGGACTCTCTTTTCTGAATACACTATACTTTGGGAATTAACAGTTGTTAAGATTTGTTAGATCTGTCATTTGCTAGGTGTGCCAACTTTTAAAAGATATTTATCCTCTCAAATATGCATTTCTGCATCACTAAAATAACACTTCAGATTTCTTGCAGATATCTAATAAGGAAATTAATAAAAACTGATTAATTAAGTACTGGTTTAATAGGATACTTCAATAAATGTTAACAACTGAAAAAATAAATCTTGTAAAATTAAATACGCTGAAAACTCTGATACATAAAAATAGAAATTACTTGCCACCCTGCATACATATATTTTAATCATCATGCATAGTTGTGATTTTCTTTGAATTAAAGAGCTTAATGAATGTTATTAATAAATTATTTATCAGTATAAATACTATTAGTATTAAAATATTTTTCCAATTGCATGACGACTCTATCATTCTGATTTAGTGGTGTAAAGCAGTGACCTATTATGTCCTTGGACTCTGTGGTTTAAGAGTTGGAGCAGCTGCTGCATAGCTCTCATTTAGAACGTCTGACATTGTTTCAGTTAGATGTTAGCTGGAACTACAATAATCTGAACACTTGAGTAGGCTGGGCAATCCTAATGGCTTGCTCACATGGCTTTTTGTTGGTGAGAAATTGAGTTAGTGCCATTGATTGCAACACTAATACATGGCATTTCCAGCATGAGGGTCACCGGGTGCATGGATTTTCCCAGAGTGAATGTCCAAAGATAACCAGGTTGCAGCTACATGGCTTTTTACGTCCTAACCTTGAAAGCCATAAAGTGTTACTTTTATCATCCTATAGTTAGAAGTATGCCCAAACTGATATAGATAGCAACCTCTTGATGAGATAAACTTACTTAGTAGGTGAGTTTATATTGCAAAAGAACACGTGGGATGGAAAATAGAAATGAGGGAGCTCTGTTTTGGGGGTCATCCTTTTGGGAAAAGTTGTGCTTAATTCCTTCTCTGATATGCTTGGAGAAGACAGAAGATTTCTGATGAGATAGGCCTGATGACACAGTGCTGGATGAATAGGTAAATATAATTAAAGAATGAGGCATTAGAGATTTTATGAGACCACAGTTCTCACAAGAGAATAGATATAGAACATTTTTTAAATAGTTTTATCAGTATTATTATATTAGTAAATAAAGAAAATGCAAGAAGAATGTTATTGAGGAACGTGTATCTGCAGAAACATGCTGTTTTTCAAAACAAGTGAGAGACAACACCAGGAAATAATGTTTAAAACAATTAAATCAAGTAACAACAACAACAAAACACTAAAAAAAGTGGAACATGCACAGATGTTTAAATGTTTATCCAAATTAAAAAGAAAAATGTGAAAATTTCAAACAAGTCTTATGGTGAATTGCTTCTTTTATTTAATTTTCATATTTTGAGAGCTCCCATAATTTTTCACAAGGAAAAACAGAATTCCAGGCATTCAGTTCTTATAAGGGTATTTTATTCTAACAGTTTTACAAAATACAAATGTTGTTCCAGACTACTAAATATTCCTACTAGTTAGTGAAGCAATGTCATAAGAAACAATTAGGTACTCTCACTGTATTCTATCTCTTTTAAAAAGAAACTTAATAAATACAGTTTTATATGTGCCTGTGCAATATACATGTTGTGTGTACAAAGCCTAAGCCTGAAACGTTAAGTGAACATATAATTTGTAATCCAGAATGTTTTTGGATTTTAGAAATGAAAGTAATAGCTATATGTATCTTACATTGTATGATACCATTTCAAAATTTAGGATATCTCCCTTCTATTAACTGTCTGCTTCCTCAAGGGAGTGTGTGAATATTCGTAATATGTGGACTACAAATACATTAAGTTCAAGTCAAATAAGACTGTAACAAATCTGTAATAAAATCAAAATTATTTGTCAGAAGTTTTTTGTTTTCAGATTTTTAGATGAGAGATTTTGGGTCCAAATATAGGATGTAGTCTGTCTTTGTTTCTCTCTCAATATAGATAGGCAGACGTATACATACATACACATACACTTAATATACATACACACAACCATATATGTATTTTTTAAAGATTTTATTTATTTATTTGAGAGAGAGAGAGCACGAAAGGGAAGAGGGTGAGAGGGAGAAGCAGACTCCCTGCTGAGCAGGGAGCCTGATGCGGGACTCGATCCTGGGACTCCAGGATCATGACCTGAGCCGAAGGCAGTCGCTTAACCAACTGAGCCACCCAGGCGCCCTATATTTTTGCTTCTTTCCCCATTCACACTTAATTTATCCTTGACTTATTACTACATTATATAGAAAATATGAGTGAGCAAAAAAAAAATAAAATGATAAATACCCATAACTTTAAGAAAATGAATATTAGGCAAATTTGAGTTTTGCTTATATTGATAGTAGGTACACTAGATTAGTAGGAGAGTTTCAATGAGCTATGACACTATCTAATTTGGTCAGTTTAAGCAAATTATTAAACTCTCTTGGTTTCTCTAAAATGAGATTCTTAGACTCCAAAAAGAGAATGTTCAGTATATGGCCTCTCACTTTCCTTCTAGTCTAAAGTTGTTTAACGGGCTTATCATCACTTCTTGTTCAGAACGTATTACCTTGGTCACGTTTAATAAAATATCTGCTGCTAAATAAAAACAAACCTGGAATTAGATAAGGATGTGTTAATTGGAAAGATTATTGCAGTAGAGAGAATTATCCAAACTTAAATGAGCAAATTTCTCAAAACAAACAGAAAGGCACATTTCATTTATAGGAAGGGATAGAGAGTAAGCAAGGGGAAGCTGAGTAAATTAGTTGAAATGATCAGGGGGTTCTGACAAGAAAAGTGAATGCCTGTGGTCAGTCTATTCTCAGGAGAAGCTGATAAGGACGCCCGCCTACTTTTTAGTGCTTGCACAGCCTTGGAGGTGAATGGAGTTCAAGGACCAATAGGAGGGAGAGAAGCCTGACTAAAGTTTGGTCAAGACAAAGCAACGGGTAACCAATGGGCAGTTGTGAGCCCTTGGAATCCACCCATCTCCCACAGAGATTGGCATCTTTCTCTGAGGTTTTCAGACCTAAATTTGATTTGATTTTTAAAACACCGTGATTCTTTCCCTTAGAGGGATGTTTAAACATATAAATGTTGCCATATCCACAATATACATGCCATTTTCTGTGCTGAAAATCTTTCAATCCATGCTGTTGTCTAATATTTCATGACAAATCTACTTTTAATCATCTCACTACCAGTTCTGTTTAAATTAGAAATTTAACCCAATGATATGTAACTTTTTGATGACCTTGTAAAGCAAGTTACAATATTTTGAAAGGAGGGGGTCAAGTGGTGAGGACCTAAGGGTGGTTTCTAGTGGCTGAGAGAGTGCATCTGCTGACAGCATAAAAATGGTGATTTCAGTCATACAACCGCAAAGAAATTAATTCGTACAATATCCTGAAAGAGCCTGAACCAGGCTCTTCCCTACTGAAGTTTCTCGATGAGATGGCTGCCTGGCAGACAAACTGATTTTAGCCCTGTGAAATACTAAACTGCCCCCAGACTTCTGATCCACAGAAACTGTAGATAAGAAATGGGTATTGTTGGAAGTTCCTAAATTTGGACAATTTTTAAAGCAGCAATCAGTAAGTAATAAGGCACATATAAAAAAATCTTGCAAATATGTATAGCTTATTATTAAACAACATGTAAAAATATCTTATCATTGTCTTCCTTCTTAAATGAATTCAATATGAAAGTCAGAAAAATCTGTTAATTTAAATTTTACATCTATTGTGTGGAAGCCATAAAAATGGTTCCCACAAGTATCATAATACTTCACAACTTTGTAAAAGAGATAGATATTAGATATAGATATGGAAATCAGGATGTATCACAACAAAGCACACCAGGAGACAGTTCTGAAAATAACAAATGCTAGCCCTTATTTGAGAAGTACACTTACTAGGATTGAATATCAATGAGATGTAATTGCTAGATGCTTTCATATTCCAGCTTAGCAAAATAAAACTGTCTAATTTTTGAGATGTTGAAAATGTCAATGTATGCAAATTTGAGGAAGGGCTGGAAATCACAGGGTGACAGAAGGGAAGAAAGAAAGGAGATTAAATCCTACAATTAGATCTTCCTGATATGAATATGAAATATAAAATACACATAAAAAGACTAGTAGTAATTCCTCAATTGCCAATGTCACCATATTCTATAAAGTGATAAGTGGAGAGTCTATGTTAAGAAAAACGAATGACCTCAAACTTTATAACCTGTAAAATAGAGTTTTGAAGTTAATAAATGGGCTGTTTCCCTTAAGACATTATTGCCAATGCAACAAATATAAAGTATATTCTCCAGAAAATGTGAGAGTCTTTGTAGAGCTATTACCAGTTTGGATAGTCTTTATGACAGATAAGTTACCACTTCCCTACATTCTCAATATACAGGAATTCAAAGCTCATTAAATGTAGATATTATGCTTTACTTCCTTTTCTCTCTCTCTGCTCTAAAGATTCTGTTAAATCTATTTTAATAACTACTATCCTCCAGGAATACTTAAAACATATTTGATTACAGCTTGGTACACTCGATTTTTGAAATTATATTTTATTTATTTTTTAATGGGCAATATATTTACAAGGGAAATGTGAAAAGAAAAAATGGTATGCTGTGAAAAATAAGCTTTTCTTATCTACTCCTTCACCTTTCCTCTTTCTAGATCCAGTGGTGGTTACAATTGTCCATCTCTTGTGTATTCTTACACAGAGATTGAATGTGTATATAACTGTGCAAGGGTTTGTTTGTATGTATACGTATGTTTTGTATGCATATGTGTAATTATTGAAAGAAACTTCCCTTATCAAACACCAGTCATACTCTCAAGAGGCAAATTCTTTTAATTTATAAGTTTCCACTTGTAATGGTTAATTCCATTTCTTACATAACATATTAGTATTACCAGATCTTTTATTAATTTAAAGGAATATCTGCCAACTTTTTGAAATAGTAAATACAAATTTGGCTGACTTTACCACCATTCTACTCCTTTTGGCCTTGAAATTATATGTATTGTAACATTGGAAATATTATTTCTCATTCCATCAACTATTGAAACCTTGTAATGAAGAGTTAAAGCTCCTAAAAGCAATTAACAGAATAGGAAATCCTGGTGTACCATAAACATATGAATATATTCAATTTAACCAGCAAGGAAAGAAATAAAAATAAAATTTTAATGAGATATAACGTTAACAATGTGACTTAGGTGAGCACTTCTATATGAACATTTATACAACTATCAAGGAGAGTAATTTGAATATATCTTAAAAAGTTTAAGATGCACACACTCAACAATTTCATGTCATTTCTATGTGAAAAATTCACAAACATGCATGTGGAAACATGTAAAGAATGTTCATCGCAACAATGAACACAACAAAAAAATCTGCAAACCAAATGAAATATATTTTCCACTGATAAGAAAATGGCTAAAAATTCATGGCATATTTGTGCAAATAGAATACTACAATGCAATAAAAAATGCACTGACATATAACATCTACATTGATAAATGTAACAAATACAGTTTTGATAAAATAAAATGTTTTAAGAGAATAAATAAATAATGATATCATTTGTATAAACTTCAAAATAGACAGTGTATCCTATATGTGTTGGACATATATACATACATGTTTTAAGTATAAATGGCACTTTTGTACACGTTGACATATTATACTGAATGTACAATATTCTTGTTTTTCTTGCATAATATGGTATCTGGAAATTCCATTCACTATATAGATCCACATTACCTGTTTTAACAGCTCTGTTATATTCCATTGTTTTAGTGTAATGAAATATCTTAAATGTACACAAATCTCTCTCTTCCTTTAACCTGACTCATGTTAATACTGCTATCTTTAAACCCACATATTGATAATAGCAGAACTGCATGATTAAAGAAATTTGTGCCCTTGAATCTATATTTGAAGAGGACCCAACTGTAAGCAAGAGATAACCGTTTTAAGGTTCATAAAATAATTCATTAAAAGGTGCCACTTGTATGAAGTTTCAACTAAGCAATTAATCTACCATATTGTTTGTAAGAGTATATACATATGCAATAAAAATATACAATCATGAATGGAAATGATAAATTTCTAATTTAAGGTTGGTGTGACCTCTGGATGTGAAGGAATGCAGATAAATAGAGGAATGTGATCCTGTGTGAGAAGTCCACAGGGCTGGACCTCTGTTGGCCCTTTGTTACTTCTTAAACTGTATATATATTTTGTTATATTTTTATAGGCTTTCTATGTTTGATATATTTCACATATTCTTAAATTTGAATTCAGTTCACTCTTCTCATTGTATTGGGAAAATCTGAACAAGTAGAAATAGATTTGGGACAATTTTCTATGTTTTAACCTAGAATCTTCTATTTCTTTCAGTAACTAGCACATAATTAATATACAGCATTAATTCAATAAATTTTTGTTTGTATAGTTATTTTTTTAAAGATTTTATTTATTTATTTGAGAGAGGGAACAAGAGAGAGAGCACATGCCAAAGGGAAAGGCAGAGGGAGAAGCAAACTCCCCACCCAGCAGGGAGCCCAACATGGGGCTCAATCCCAGCACCCTGGGATCATGACCTGAGCTTAACCAACTGAGCCACCCAGGTGCCCCTGTTTGTATCATTATTTTTATGATTTTTAATCATAAAATCATATTCATAGTTAATTATATCTTGTTTTCAATAAACTGGGAAAGAACTGACCATGATTGGTAAGGTAAACACAATGGTTAAAAGTAATGGTCTATAACTTCTCTTAGCTACATGCATTTTTAGTATTAGAAGACACTGTAGCAAATTCAATAAGAAAATGTTATGCATATTTTTTAAATTTTTTAAAAGATTTATTTATTTTATGAATATATTATTTATTTTAATTTAAAGGTTTTTTGTTTGTTTCTAATGCTGTATTTTTTTATTTTATTATGTTATGTTAATCACCATACGTTACATCATTCGTTTTTTTTCTCTTTTTTTTATTTTTATTGTTATGTTAATCACCATATATTACATCATTTGTTTTGGTGTAGTGTTCCATGATTCATTGTTTGCGTATAACACCCAGTGCTCCATGCAGTACGTGCCCTCCTTAATACCCATCACCAGGCTAACCCTTCCCCCCACCCCCTCCCCTCTAGAACCCTCAGTTTGTTTCTCAGAGTCCACAGTCTCTCACGGTTCATCTCCCCCTCCGATTCCCCCCCTTCATTTTTGTTTGTTTTAGACATTTATTTATTTATTTTAGTGGGAGGGGCAGAGGGCGAGGGAGAGAATCTCAAGCACACCCCATGCTCAGCACAGGACCCCATGCAGGGCTTGATTTCATGACCATGAGATCACAACCTGGCTGAAACAAAGAGTCAGACCCTTAACTGACTATGCCACCCAGGTGCCCCTGCTATGCATATTTTTAAGTACACAGCAAATACCAATTCACATTTAGAGAAGAAATTAAACATGGGTAAACAGCAAGGAATACAAGAAAAAAAGGAAAGGGAGAGATTTTCTCATATACCTTAAAGTCCATGTACTGATATAATAAAATAACTGGGACTCAATTATTCACACAGCAACAATCATTTCCAGATTTTAGTTTCATATTAATAAAGAAAAATCTTTTTTGCTTGGAGACTCTGAATTAATTATATTATGTGCTCAGAAGCTGTGAAAACTAAGCAACACACATTATTGAAGAGTGACTTAAGAAGTAAAATTAGGAGAATTGTTTAAGAAGCTTTTGATTCAAGAGAAGTAATTACTTCAATACGCACAACAAAACAGACTATTTTTCTACATAATCTCACAGATTCAAACAACGGAAGGATGGTGAAATTGATTCCTTCAACAATTTAATCAGCTGCAGAGTTTATTAGTGTTTCACTTTGTTTGCATCATTGGATGCCTGCCTTATTAAAATTTTGCACTCAAATTTTATAAAAATACTGAGAACTGAAGCTAAATGTTTTCAAATGATAAACTCAAACATACTAAAATATTCTTAAAACCAAAGTGTGAAAAGGTTGGCAAGAAGATGTTTTACATATATTGGTTATGATTGGCCCGCTATTTGCCGGGCAAATGTGATAGCCCTGAAAGAGATTCAACTGTCTTTTCATTGATATACTTTATGTTAATAACAGTTTCCCTCCAGGGAAAGTATGTTTGAAGATGTAAAAATACTTCCAAACACATAATTATTATTAAATGGAGAAACAACTATTTTTAAAACTTCACATATTCCCTTACCACCTCTTTTTCAGTTATTTTCAACTTCCCTTTACATTCTTTATAGTAAGTGGTTACACATTTGTTATGGTAACCCCTCGGAGGTGAAATGTACTGCACCACACCCCCAAAACTTAGTTTGTTGAGACTGATAGTGCCATACATGCACCAGGAGGGTATGAAAAAGTTTATTGCTCACATAATGAGGCTTCTGTGGAAGAACAAGATAAGCTCTCAAGCTGGTCCAAGATTGGCTTGCAAGAAAGGAAAGGAAGTTTTACTGACCTTTTGATGATTAAGGGGTAGTGCTGGGGTGACTGTTTTGCACTGGTGAGGGCTTGCATGGCTTGATTCCTCTAGGAATGCAAAACAGGGAGCATCTTGGCTCTCTAATTAGTTTCCTTAGATGTGGGACAGAGGGAAAGTGGCAGTGGTGGGACTTGAAAGTTGTATGCAGTCAAACCAAAAATGGATTCCAAATTATTATTATAATCTTAGTAAGTCAGAAATTGCTGAATAATGATGTTACCTAGTGCTTTTTATTCCTGATCATCTTGCTTCACTACATATCTCAAAGTTCTAAGCAGTCAAGGATAGCCCTGTGACTGAGTTATAGCCATTGAGCACTGAGAGTAAGTGACATTAAAACTTCTGAGTCTAGATTTTCAAATATAACACACATTATTCATTAAATTTCCTGTCTTGATATAGAGAAACACAATCACATTTGCCAAGTGTTATAATACATGTTAAATCTGTAACTAGTCCACCAGTTCATTGCTTTCCCAACCAGGATGGCAATTTCAGAAGCTGCTGGGTATTTCTATTGCTTTCTGCTCCAAATGAAATAAGCCTTCTCTGGCAGAGATGATAGTCTTCATGATCTGTTCCACCCTTACAGAATTACTACGGACAGCCAAGAAGGGCATGTGAAAAAAGCCTCAAGCAGGAACGCCACAGACTTGTACTCTTCTTAACTAAAGCTTAATAATTTTTCAAGATAAGAAGCTTCAAATTTGTTGCATTCCTTTTGTCAAGTTCCAGATTCTTAAAACGACTATTTTTTCCACAATTTCACCCATTTTGTAGTTACTGTAGCTTCATGGTATGATTTTGCCAAACTCCTCAATCCGTCATGTCATAATTTATGCCTTTCTCATTTCTGTTGAATTTTCTTTTCTTCTTTTCTACCATAAATCTTGTTTTCTTTAGAACACTTTCTACCGTATACGTTTATATATTTGTATGTTGGTGTCAATTTTAATTTTAATATTTATTAATAAAGTGATTTTTCTTTTGTTTTTCTTTTTCCTGAGTTCAGATATCATTCTTTTTTAAGTTTTTGTTTGTTAAACAATTTTTCTCTTTTAAGCTAATTCTGATTTATTTTCTTTTATTCTTTACTATTATTTTAGAATTTCATTTTCAGTTGTTTTGACATAAGGGTTACCCACCTCTTTTGATTATGGGCATGTCTTTAGAGCAAGACTTCAGTGTTGTTTTGTTGTTGTTTTATTTGTTTTGTTTTGTTTTTTTCACTCTGTTCCCATCTCCCATCTGAAAATTCTCTTGCCTTTACCACTTACTGACCATGTTTGACTCAAATCTATTGATATTCTTAGTAATGTCTACTCATTTTAGAGTTTTGTTCTGGCAGGATGTTTTGGCCAGCTGGTTGAGTATTTTTAGGGCCTGGTATATAAGCAATACCCAGATATTTTCCTACTTGCTACAACTCATAAATATTTTACTCAGCACAAATCAGAACTCATAATTCCTCTTGATTTTTTCTCAGGTAGGCTTAACAAATTTCCCTTTTAAATGGAGACTCACTTATGTAATGAAGATTTGTTAGAGATTTCTGTTTTTGTAAGTCTCAAGATCATTTAATGTTTCTTTATTATACCATTGCTTCTTTCTTTCTTTTTTTTTAAAGATTTTATTTATTTATTTGACAGAGAAAGACACAGTGAGAGAGGGAACACAAGCAGGGGGAGTGGGAGAGGGAGAAGCAGGCTTCCCGTGGAGCAGGGAGCCCGATGCAGGGCTTGATCCCAAGAACCTGGGATCATGACCTGAGCCAAAGGCAGATGCTTAATGACTGAGCCACCCAGGCGCCCCCCCATTTCTTCTTTCTAAGTAGATTATAATTATATAGATATTGTCGCTCTTGATGACTACTTCTAGTTTGTTGTTTATGAGAATACCTTGTTACCTAGTTTTTACTGATTACAGAGGTGGTTTTTATACGCTAGTTTGTATGACATTTTTATTTCTATAGGAAAGGGATTTGGGAGATGTTTTTGACACAGCATTACCATGCTGTTAGCTGGTGTTTTGAATGTGTCTCTACTGTAAACTGGTCTTTTAAATGTTTCTTAATGTTTGTTAATGTGTTCTTAACACAGTAGGAAAGAAATAGCAACAAATGGGACACTTTAGTATGATACTGAATAGAGAAAGAAAGGAACATAAACCCATACAATATGAGAAATGTTTGTGGAGACTGATATTTATTTAGCCTGGTGGAAGTGAAAAATGAAGGGAGACATACCTATCATATTTTTTCAAACTTTTAATTTTGCACTAATATTAGGCTTATAAAAAGTTGCAAAAATATTACAGAGTCTCCATATACCCTTAACTTAGACTCCTCTATTGTTACATTGTGCATAACCGTAATATAATCGCCAAAAACCTGGAAATTAACATTGGCACAATACTGTATTTACACTGTTGACCTTCATTAGTATTTTCTCAATAATGACATTTTATTTTCTGATTTAGGACTCAAAGATTGTATATTACATTTGTGATATTTCTGCATTCTTTCCTCAGCGTTCAACATCTTGATACATTTTTTTCTTTAAAGATTTTATTTATTTATTTGAGAGAGAGAGGGAGAGAGAAAGAGCAAACATGGGCTGGGGGGAGGGGCAGATGGAGGAAGAGAAGCGGATCCCTGCTGAGCAAGGAGCCCGCTGCAGGGCTAGATCCCAAGACCTCAAGATCATGACCTGATCCGAAGGCAGACACTTAATTGACTGAGCCACCAAGGCGCCCCTCATCACCTTGATACTTTTAATGATCACTGGTCAGTTTTTATTTTGAAGTCCGTCAATTTGGGATGGTCTGATATTTTCTCATGATTAGAATAAAGCTACATATTTTTGGCTAGACTACCTCAGAAGTACTATGCTCTTCTCAGTACATCACATCATGATGTCAATATATCTTGTTATTTATTACAGATTATGTTAGCCTCAACCAGTTAGTAACAGTTGTGTCTATTGGGATTTCTCCACTGTCATGTTACTTTCTTCCTACCTTTATAATAATTAATATCTTGGGGACAACACTTTGAACCTATGCATATAACATATATCAAACTTTCACATGCTAATTTAACAATTATTGAAGAACAGTTTGGTTGCTCTTAGTTTTTGATGAATATTAATGAAGGGGCTATACCCGTTCACAGGTAGATTTCTGTGTAGACACTAGTTTTTAAATCAATTGGGCAAATACCTATAGCTCAGTTATTGTATTTGTGGAAAGAATTTGTTTAGTTTTATAAAAAACTACCAAACTGTCTTCCGAAGTATCTGTCCTATTTTTCATCTCCGCCATCAACAATTGAGTTGCTATTGCTTTGCATCCTCATTGACATTGGTATTGTCAGTGCTTTGGATTTTATTTTATTTAAATATGTTATTTATTGGAGCGCCTGGGTGGCTCAGTCGGTTAAGCAGCTGCCTTCGGCTCAGGTCATAATCCAAGGGTCCTGGGATCGAGCCACGCATCCGGCTCCCTGCTGCGCAGGAAGCCTGCTTCTCCCTCTCCCACTCCCCTGCTCGTGTTCCCTTTCTCGCTGTCACTCTCTCTGTGTCAAATAAATAAAATCTTAATAAATAAATAAATAAATAAATAAATTTATTTATTTGAGGGAGAGAGTGAGCAAGAAAGAGAGCACAAGCCGGAGGAGAGGCAAAGGGAGAGAGAGAAGCCTACTCCCTGCTGAGCAGAAAGCCCGATGCAGGGCTCAATCCCAGGACCCTGAGATCATGACCTGAGCTGAAGGCAGACCCTTAGCTGACTGAGCCACACAGGTTCCCCAGGTGTTTTGGATTTTAGCCATTCCAATAGATGTGTAGTAATAGCTTACTGTCTTTTGAATCTGAAATTCCTTAAATAACACTGATCACTTTTTGTATGCTTACTTGTCTTCTTCATATCTTCTTTCATGAAGTATCTGTTCAGATATATTGTCATATTTAGTTGGGTTGTTTGTTTACTTATTGCTAAGTTTTAAGAGTCCTTTGTATACTTTGGATCCAAATACTTTATTAGGTATGTATTTTACAAATAATTTTCCTGGGTGTGGCTTGTATTTTCATTCTTTTAATAATGTCTTTTACTGAGAAGTTTTTAATTGTCATAAATTTTAGGTTGTCACTTTTTTTTTCCATGAATTGTACTTTTGGTGTTGTCTCTAAAATGTCATCACAAAGTCCAAGGTCGCTTAGATTTCCTCTTATATTTCTTTCTAAATGTTTGATAGTTTGTATTTTTCATTAAGGTCGATGATCTGTTTTGAGTTCATCTTAAAAATTTTTTAACTAACTGAAAAGAAATATAGCATATCCAAACTCATGAGATGCAGTGACAACAGAGTGTAAAGAGAAATTATAAAATTAAAGGTGTCTATGGAAAATAAAAATCTAAAATCTATATTCTAGGTTTACGTTGTTGGAAGCAAGTACAAAAATAACAACTTAAACCTCAAACAATTAGAAGAAAACAATAAAAATTATGGCATAAATCAATGAAACTAAAAATAGGAAAACAGTCAATAAAACCAAAGCTTATTCTTTGAAAAGGTCAAAAAAATTGATAGACCCATAGCCATACTAAACAAGAAAAAAAGAGGAGACAAATTGTCAAATTCGAAATAAAAGGGGCATTATGACTCCTAATTCCATGGACACTAAAAGGATAACAGAGGAATATTATGAACAACTCGAAGTCCACAAGTTTGATAACTTAAATGCAATAGATCAATTAACTGAAAGACACATACAAAAAAATTCACAAATAAGAAATAATCTAGGTTTATATCTATTAAAAATGAATGAATAATTAATAACCATTCAAGACAGAAAATACCAGGATTACTTGGCTTTACTGGTGAATTCTACCAAACATTTAAGGCAGAAACTATACCAGTTCTCCACAGCCACTTCAGGAAATACAAGCAGGGGGAACACTTCTGAATTCATTCTATGGGGCTAGGATTGGTCTAAGAATAAAACCAGATAAAAATATTATAAGCAAGAAAAATCATAGACCCATGTCACCCAGGAATAGTCACGCAAGAATCTTTAACAAAATTTTGGCAAATAGAATTTAATAATGTATTGCAAGGATTGTATACTCCAACTGGGTGGGATTTGCAAGTGATTAGTGACATAGTTGGATTAATATCTATCATGTTTGTAACTGTTTCTATTCACAGCATTTGTTTTTCAACCCTGCTATTTTCTGCCTTCTCTCTCTCTTTTTTTAAAGATTTTATTTATTTATGTGAGAGAGAGACAGAGCGTGTGAGAGAGAGAGCCACCTTGAGTCAGGGGGAGCAGAGGGAGAGGGAGAAGTAGGCTCCGCACTGAGTGGGGAGCCTGATGGGGGACTTGATTTGGTGCTCTATCCCCAGACCGGGATCATGATCTGAGCCAAGGCAGATGCCCAACCTACTGAGCCACCCAGGAGCCCTGAGATGGTGCCTTTAATCTCAGTGTACTGACCCCTGAATGTTTTAATTGAACATTTCATATTCCATTTTATCTACTTACCATACTGATTATATTTTTTTTTAAATTTCTAGTGATTTTCCTAGAGTTTTCAGTATACATTTCACCTACTCTAAGTATCCTTTCAAGCAACATTATACCACTTCACCTGTAGCAGAGATACCTTATAACAGAGTCGATTCAATTTCTCCCACCAACACGTTTTGTCATCACTGTCATCCACTTCATTTATCCATATGCTTTAATCACCTAATGCGTACTTAAAATTATGACTTTAACTGTTATCTTTTCGATATATGAAGAATTAGAAAAAGGTTTTATTTTTTCAATTTTTTATTGTTATGTTAATCACCATACATTACATCATTAGTTTTGGATGTAGTGTTCCATGATTCATTGTTTGTGCGTAACACCCAGTGCTCCACGAAGAACGTGCCCTCCTTAATACCCATCACCGGCTAACCCATCCCCCCACCCCCCTCCCCTCTAGAACCCTCAGTTTGTTTCTCAGAGTCCATAGTCTCTCATGGTTCGTCTCCCCCTCTGATTTCCCCCCCTTCATTCTTCCCCTCCTGCTATCTTCTTTTTTTTTTTTCTTAACATATATTGCATTATTTGTTTCAGAGGTACAGGTCTGTGATTCATCAGTCTTACACAATTCAGTGCTCACCATAGCACACACCCTCCCCAATGTCTATCACCCAGCCACCCCATCCCTCCCACCCCCCTACCACTCCAGCAACCCTCAGTTTGTTTCCTGAGAAAAATGTTTTATTTTAAACAGGTAAGTCCATTCTCTCTTGTTATGACTGATAAGATTTTTCTAAATCTATAATATTTTATTATTTTGTGTATTTTTATTTGCTATATTTATTTCTCTACAAGATGTGTACTATTTTCTTCATTATTTATCTATTTGCTTATTTATTTGTTTTATTTAGAAAGGTTTGCATTTTGTCTAATTTTACCTTTTTTTTCAAAGATTTTACTTATTTGCTTGAGAGAGAGAGAGAAAGAGAGAGAGCACAGAGGAAGAGGGAGAAGCAGATACTCCACTGAGCAGGCTTCATCCCAGGACCCCGAGATTATGACCTGAGCTGAAGGCAGGCAGAAGTTTAACCAACTGAGCCACCCAGGCACCTCTAGTTTTTACTTTTATTTATATATTTTCAATATTTTCAGACCTTTAACTGCTTAGTATATAATTTATTGAAATATCCTTTAATACCGACCTTTTGCCTATTATAAAAACAAGCTTTTCTATTTTCTGTTTTCCATTCTCATCACTTTTATATGTTATAAAATGCCCAGCAGTTTTCCTGGTCTTACTTGGTTGAATAATATTCATTCTGTAGTAAATTCCTTAAGATGATCTGAAGGTGAAGAATTCCTTATGTTCTTGTATGCTGAAAACTATCTTTCATTTGTTTCTATGAGCTGTATGTAATATCCATGGCTCTCATTTATTCACTTATTATTATAATTATTATTATTAATGTGCTCAGTTGTTAATTTTACATTACTGCTTTGAAAAGTCTGATGAGAGTCTTAAACTATTACTTTTTTTTCAAAGAGTTTATTTATTTATTTGTCAGAGAGAGAGAGCACAAGCAGTGGGGGGAGTGGCAAGGAGCTGAGCAAGGAGCCCGATGTGGGACTTAACCCCAGGACCCTGGGATCATGACCTGAGCCAAAGGCAAATGCTTAAACAACTGAGCCACCCAGGCATCCCAGAAACTATTGCTTTTGTAAGTTGTTTGATACCTTTTCCTGGAAGCCTTGATAATTTTATTTTGTTTTGTTTTAAAATCTAATAGTTTTCTCACTTTGTTTCTCAGAGTCCATAGTCTCATGGTTCATCTCCCCTTCCGATTTCCCCCCTTTCATTTTTCCCTTCCTGCTATCTTCTTTTTTTTTTTCTTAACATATAATGTATTATTTGTTTCAGAGGTACAGGTCTGTGATTCATCAGTCTTACACAATTCACAGCGTGTGATTCATCAGTCTTACACAATTCACAGCGCTCACCATAGTACACACCCTCCCCAATGTCTATCACCCAGCCACCCCATCCCTCCCACCCCCCACCACTCCAGCAACCCTCAGTTTGTTTCCTGAGATTAAGAATTCCTCGTATCAGTGAGGTCATATGATACATGTCTTTCTCTGATTGCCTTATTTTGCTCAGCATAATACCCTCCAGTTCCATCTACATCATTGCAAATGGCAAGATTTCATTCATTTTGATGGTTGCATTATATTCCATTGTGTATATATACCACATCTTCTTTATCCACTCATCTTTCGATGGATATCTTGACTCTTTCCATAGTTTGGCTATTGTGGACATTGCTGCTATAAATATCCGGGTGCATGTATCCCTTCGGATCCCTACATTTGTATCTTTGGGGTAAATACCCTGTAGTGCAATTGCTGGGTTGTATGGTAGCTCTATTTTCAACTTTTTGAGGAAACTCCAGGGAGGGGTGTGAGGGGATGGGTTAGCGTGGTGATGGGTATTAAAGAGGGCACGTATTGAATGGAGCACTGGGTGTTATATGCAAACAATGAATCATGGAACACTACATCAAAAACTAATGATGTAATGTATGGTGATTAACATAACATAATAAAAAATTTAAAAATAAAATAAAATCTAATAGTTATACTAGGATAAACTTGGATTTGATATTTTTTCATTAATTTTTCCAGAAATTCGATAACCACTTTCAAATGCTTAGATTCATGTTTTGTTTTTGTTTTGTTTTCCTTTCTATTTCTGGAGTCTCTTGAAGTGTAATTTTGCTTTTCATTTTTTTAATTTGTTTTATTTCTCCATTGCTTAATTTTTATCTTTAGGAATTCTGAAATTTAAACCCATTTTAATTTTTTTTCTAAATCTTTCCATTTCTACTATCTTTTTTAAGTTTTTTTTTTCTATCTGTCATATTCCTTCTCTTGGTTGTTTTTCTTTCTTCCAAATCGTTTATTAAATTTTCATATGAATTGAATTCTCTTGGAGACTTTTAAAATTTATTTTTCATTTCTGAATATTTGGGTTTTTCTCACATTTCTCTGATTTCAATCTATTTTCTTCATGAATCACTCTTTTTTGTTTATAGTTTTTGAATTTTTGATTCAACACACTTCTATATACTCGATGATTATTTGAATATGAATACATTTAATTTTATTTGGAGTGTTGACTTACATTTTCTTCTGGTTCATTGCTGTTTTTCAGTACATATTGCACCTCAGTTGATATATTTGGAATTTTGTTTATAGACTTTCTACAATAGCTGTGTAAGCATTTTACTTTCCTCTTAACTAATTTTTATAATAATGAGGTCTGTCATAAGATTATTAGTTGAATGGTGCCCTCTTCTGTCAGCAAAGTCCAGTTACTTTAGCATATATCTTTTTTTAAAGTTTGTTACGGGAATGTGAGAGGTTGTGAGAACTCCAAACTGATAGTTTACTTTTGTCTTTCAGCACCTTAAAATTTCCCCTTTCTTTCCCTCCCTGTTCCTAAAGGATGCTTCCCCCCCTTTTTTTTTATTTTTCTCCCACAGAATCTGTGTCACAACAACTGGCCTTTAAATCATGCAATCCTTTAAAATTTGACTGGCTTCTTTAAATAACTCCTGTAGCTTTAAATTGTGAATTTTCAAGTCACTGATCCTTTGAATCCATTCCCTATATACCTCAATCTGTCTGGACACATTTCCAGTGGTTTGGACTTACAGTGGATTAATCTTCTTGGTGGTTATTCCAAATCCTGCTCATGGCCCTTCACTAGTCTCTGTCATCTGTCTTCCTTATAGATTTTCTGTCTGTATTTGCTCTTCTCAAAGTCTTGCAGTTGGACTGAGGTGGGGTGGCAGCCAAACATGCTACATACAGCAATTTGGTGATATTTCACTTTTTACTCACTGCTATTTTGCAATTTATCATTCTCTGTCTTTAAGTTAGACCAAGTGTACAGTTTAATGTTGAAATTATTTTGCCCTTCTTGTTCTTTCATGTTAGCTGGCAAAGATATTTGGAGACATGTTTTGTAATACATCCAATGTTGTTCTTGGCTACATCTATTTTTACAGTTTAAGAGTGTCCTTTAAAAGAAGCATTTGTATTGAATACTTTTATCCCTGGGGCAAAAATATGATCACTAAAGAAAGTTATTTAGATATCAATTCAAAGAAGAATATCTAGCAGTTAGAAATAAAAAAGATGAAATAGCCTGCATTCAAATACACTGAATGTCCCATAAATACAGCTGGTAAAAACTTTTTTGGAATCACCACTTGAGAAAGATGCTATGAATATTTTGGATGCTATGGATCTTTGGGAATTATCTAATTCAAAATATAGATGCTCTAAATTTCCTCTAACAACCTATACAACTCTAAAGATCTTTGATTTTCTGATTATCAGATACTTGATAACAAAATTATTTTTTTTAATTTTTTCTTACTTCTATAAATTTTATCCTGCATTTGCTATTTTCTTCCTCCTCCACCTTTCTCAGAACATTCAATATATTTCCTGTTATTATTTAACTCACCACCTATTTATGCTTAACCCTCTACATTATGTGTTTGTTAATTGTCAATAATTCTTAGCTCCTTTAAATCATCTACTGCAATATTCATATGGAAAATTCTGTTATATATGCTTGGCAAACAAGCACTTTAAATGTATTTTGTTGTTAATCTTTCTTTTTAAAGATTTTTACTTTATTTATTTGAGAGAGAGAGAAAGAGAGCATGCAAGCAGGGGGAGGGAGAAGGACAAGCAGACTTCATGCCCAGTGCAGAGCCCGATGCAGGGCTCAATCTCAGGACCCTGAGATCATCACCTGAGCTGAAATCAAGAGTTGAACACTTAACCGTCTGAGTGACCCAGGTGACCCTGTTAATCTTTAATATATCTTGACAGATATTTAGTTTAAAATTTAATATGATAAATATCATATGATTTTGAATTCAATTTACTTTCATTTTTTCTTAAAATGAAAAGGAATTTTGCAAAATACTGTGAGTGTGAACTCAAATTTCTTTCTTCATGGTGATGCCAGTTATGATATAGATTAACTGAAGTAAATTTTATTCTTGAAAGTAATGTGCTAGAATTTTAACATTATTTATTTCAGATGCTACTTCCATTTTTAGAAGACAAACTTTTTAAATTAAAAAATAAAATATATTATTGTATCACTATAAATAGTAACATAGCTTATATGAGCAAATAGACACTATATCCCAAGGGGTAAAATATCTGATTTGGAGTCAGAATGTTTGTCTTTGCCACTAAGTATGTGACAGGGAAATTTCTACTTTCTGTGCCTCAGTTTCTTCATCTGTAAAATGTGAGCAATAATAGTGACTAGTAGGAATGTTTTACAAACTAAATGACTTAATTTATATGCAAAGCCTTATAACATTATACTAACTATAATCATATAATAAAATCCAGGTTTTCCTAATCTTCATTATTGAGATTTTATACTAAAGCAAAAGAAAGAACTGCAGTTATTTAAAGTTACTTAAAGTTACATAATACATATGCATGATATACATTAAAAACAGTCTGTCATCAAACAATATTATTATACATGAGACTATGTTTTCTTTTAAATTTGACATAATCTTTTTTTTCAGCTTCATTGAAATATTATTAACATATAACAAGTTTAAGGTGTATAATGTGATGATTAGATACATATACATAACACAAAATGATTGCTAAAATAAGGTTAGTTTACACCTCCATCCACTCACATAATTAATATTTGTATGAGTGTGGTGGTGACATTTAATATTTAAATTTAAGATTTAAAGATATTCCCCATAATAGCACACAAATCCTTTTTCTCCAGTTTGCCAACACTGTTGTTCTTGTAGTTCACTGATTTTTTTTCAGAAGATTATTCTGAATTCTTTATTAGACAATTCATATATATCCATTTTTTAGGGTCAGTCATTAGAGTTTTAGTTTCCTTTGATGGTGTCATATTTCCTTGATTAATTATAATTCTTGTTGCCTTGAGTTGGTATCTGCATATTTAAAGATATCGGTACTTCTTCCAATCTTTACAGGCTGACTTCAGCAGGCAAAACCCTTCACCAGTCAGCTTGTCCAGACATTTGTGGGTGGGCATTCTGTTGTGTCTGTGGATGGGCTTGCTTGGAGTCCTTGGGCAGCCTAGTACTGAAGTGGATCAAAAGCCAGGGACAGTGGTACTCAGGCTGAAACTGGACTTCACTGGAGCCTTAGTTTATGGACACTCATTGGGAGCCTGAGGTCACAAGGGTCACCCAGGGCTCCAGGGGCCAATTGGTGCTGGGATGTACCAGGAGCCTGGGTTTGCTACAGCCCTTGAGGAGCCACCTTGGCCAATGGGAGCTGGCCAGTGTTAAGTGAGTCAGGAACATGGGTGCATGGGAACCTGCCAGGAACCAGGTTGCATGCGAGATAGCCAATGTTGAGAGGGGTGGGGGACAAAAGCATGGGGTCATCAGAGCTGCCTGGGGCCATGGTAATGCCCAGTGCTGATAGGCACTGAAATGGATTGTGGACCTAAGTCCATGGGAATCCTCAGGGAGTCTGGAGCTGATGAAGCTGTCTGGAACTATAGGGGCCACCTTGGGTTGTGGAGCCACCTGGGGCTATGGAGCTGGCTGGCACCTAAGTGGGACAGAAACCTGGGTTTGCAGGGGCCCTCTGAGAGCCTGGGGCTGATAAAGCCACCACAGCTATGGAAACAGTCTGAGGTTGCTGGAGCTGGCAGGCACCCGAGTGCAACTAGGGCCTGGGTTCCAGGCACCTGCTGGGAGCCTGGTATTACAGGATGCACCTGAGTCTGCTGGAGTTGGCAGGCATCAGGGGGAGATAGGGTCCTTGGTTTCTGGGAGCCAACAGACAGCCCTGTCATGCAAGATGCCTGGAGTTGTGGTGGTGGGGTGCCTGGAACTGCTAGAGTAAGCAGATGCCAGCATGAGACAGGACGCATGGGTCCTAGGAGCCTGCAGGGAGCTCTGCTGCAGAAACCACCTGGGCCTGTGGGAGATGCATGGGGTCACTGTAGTAGACAAGTGTCAGGGTGGGATGGGGCCTCAATTTCCAGGAGCCCTCAGGCTCCTTGCCATGAAATTCACCTAGGTCACTATAATAGGCAGGCACAGGGATTAACCAGGGTCTGGTTTCACAAGAGCCCATGAGGCATTTGGTACCAAGAATGTCATTTGAAGCCATTGAAGTCACCTTGGGCTACTAGAGTTGGTAGGTGCTGGGGTGAGCAGGATGGGGAGGGCCTGGGAAAATGGGAGCCAACTAGAGCTGTGAGACTTAACCTGGTGCAGAGGCAGAACAGCTCTGGGGTCTGAAGTAAAGTTAGGCACTCACTTTATTGTCCTTCTCCCAAGGGGAGCATGTCTTTATCAGGGTGGGGCTGCACAAGCTTGGAAAAGGGTAATGGGGTCTTGGGTTCCTGAGAATCCTTTGGGACCCTGATGACACAGGAACTGCCTGAGGCCACTAGTCTACAGGCACCTTGGTGAAAAGGAGCCTGGAATTCTTGGCTATTGTGAAGGTATTTTTGTGCATAGATAATTGTTCACACTGATGTTTCTATGGGGAGACTAGCCCATGAAAATTCCTCTGCCACATTTTGCTGATGTCATTCACCAACAATCTATCTTCTATTAATATGACACTGTGTTTTTCAATTTAAAAATTATTTATTTATATATTTTTTAAGATTTTTATTTATTTATTTGATGGAGAGAGAGATAGTGAGAGCAGGAACACAAGCAGGGGGAGTGGGAGAGGGAGAAGCAGGCTTCCTGCCGAGTGGGGACCCCGATGCGGGGCTTGATCCCAGAACCCTGGGATCATGACTTAAGCTGAAGGCAGGCCCTTAACTGACTGGGCCACCCAGGTGCCCCTCAATTTAAAATTTAAAATACATATAATCTATTACACCACTTTATAATTCTTTTAGGCAATTTATTAGAAATGTGGGGGGTGGGAGGGATGGGGTGATAAACATTGGGGAGGGTATGTGCTATGGTGAGTGCTGTGAATTGTGTAAGACAGTTGAATCACAGACCGGAACCTCTGAAACAAATAACACATTATATGTTAAGCAAAAAAGAAAGAAGAAGAAGAAGATACCGGGAAGGAGAAAATGAAGGGGGGAAATCGGAGGGGAAGACGAACCATGAGAGACTATGGACTCTGAGAAACAAACTGAGGGTTCTAGAGGGGAGCAAGTGGGACAATGGGATGGGTATTAAAGAGGGCACATACTGAACGGAGCACAGGGTGTTATGCACAAACAATGAATCATGGAACACTACATCAAAAACTAATGATGTAATGTATGGTGATTAACATAACATAAAAAAAAAGAAAAAGAAATGCTCAGAAAAGGGGCACCTGGGTGGCTCAGTCATTAAGCGTCTGCCTTTGGCCCAGGTCATGGTCCCAGGGTCCTGGGATCGAGCCCTGCCTCGGGCTCCCTGCTCAGCGGGAGACCTGCTTCTCCCTCTCCCCCACCCCCTGCTTGTGTTCCCTCTCTCGCTGTGTCTCTCTCTGTCAAATAAATAAATAAAATCTTTAAAAAAAACAGAAATAATCAATTACTGATAATATTCAGGACATGAATGATATTAATCTTAGCTAAAGATTTGGATTTACCAAAATTTTGTTTTTAAGTTTGACAAAATTTAAGTTGAACCAATAATTAATTAGTATTGATTTTCCTTCCCTTTTGAGCAAAGAAAGCTTTTATATATTTCTATGTGAATACTTTTATTCTTATTATTTTTTAATTTTTATTATTATGATCAATTAGCCAACATATAGTACATCATTAGATTTGATGTAGTGTTCAATGATTCATTAGTTGCATATAACACCCAGTGCTCATCACAACACATGCCCTCCTTAATACCCATCACCCAGTTACCACATCCCCCCATCCCCTCCCTTCTGTAAGCCTCAGTTTGTTTCCCAGAGTCCAAAGTCTCTCATGGTTTGTCTCCCTCTCTGATTTCCACCCCCTTCAGTTTTCCTTCCCTTCCGCTATAGTCTTCAGTGCTATTCCTTATGTTCCATAATCGTTTTTTCTGCTTGACTTATTTCACTTAGCATAATACCCTCCAGTTCTATCCATGGATACTTTTTTTTTTTTTAAGCATGTAGGATTTAATTTAAAAGTCTAAAGTGGCTCAGTCAATTGAGTCTGACTCTTGATTTCAGCTCAGGTCATGATCTCAAGGCTGTGAGATCTAGTCCCTAGTCAAACTCTATGCTGAGCATGGAACCTGCTTACGATTCTCTCTCTCCCTCCCCATTTACCCCACCCCTCCCCACTCAAATGTGTGCTCTCTTTCTAAAAAATAAAATAAAATCTTGAATAAAATTAACAGGAAGTAAAATTTGTATAAAACATTTTCTGGATGTGCAATAAAACTAATTTTCACTCAGTTGTGAAATTAGTTACCACATCATTCTTGTGCTTTATTTGCTAGTGTAAAGAATTATTTCCAAAATGTGTGGATATTAAAGCAACCACTATAAAATTCTTGACATAAGGTTAACAAAAACCACTATATAAAACATACAAAACTTATAAAAATATCTTATTGTTGTATCAAATGCAACAGCCTATCTCAGATATTATCTAAAGTAAAAGAAACAACCAAAAACAACAAAACTTTTCTCAAATATAGTTGTTACTTTATAAAAACAAAATGATGGTACTGATTTGCAACTTACAAACTTTCACTCAGTCCAAAAATTGCTAATAAATGATCAAACTACAACTTGTACATATGCTATTTTTATTATAAAGCTGCTATCACTATAAATAGCTAGTTCATATACTTCGTTTTTTTTTTTATTTTCAAAGAGCAAAGATATTCTATCTCACATTTCATCTGTCTTTCCTGAGAATGACCTTAGCTTTCCTCATTCTAATATAATGCATAAATAAATATGAATTACTTTTAGAAAACAATATAGATATAAAAAAATTTGAAAAACATCAGTGTGAGTAGTTTTGTTCATTGTTTCAAAGTCTATTTGTAAAATAATTTATTGCATATCCTTTCTTTTCAGAAAATTTAAACTGATACTTTACTTGGAAATTCTTCTAAAGTATGTAGAATAATGCCTTGACATAATTTTAGTAGTGGTTTATTTAAAAATGTATCATCTATGTCTAAATGTAAGTGATTTCCCAATTCATTCAAGACAGATTTGACATTCTGTATTTTGGCTAAAACAATTTATGTAAGTGAACTTATAGCACATAATTCATTTTAAAATTAGAAGTGTGAATATTAATAAATATCCATCCCTCTCAGGAAATTGTGACCTTGAATTTGATGGTGGATTATCACATAATTATTTTCCCGCTTTTATGGTATCATATAATTTTATGGATTTTGAAATATGTACTCTATGTCTTCCTCTCCCTCTATCCTATTTTAAGTTACTACTTATAACATTCCTGTTAACTTCATGGAAATTCAAATTCACTACTTATAAATGTTTACCTATAACGTAGACCAAATTACTTCTCCCACAGAAGTTGAAGACAAAGAAATTCGTTTTCTAAACACCAAATAATTTACTTTTAGACCTTGACATCAAGACATAATGCCTTTTTATTTTTTATTTTTTTTGGCTTGATAGGATTAGCTGGAATTATTTCTAGGTAGTGAATTTAAAGTACATATTTTTTTCTATTGATAACATCAAAAAATCAATGAAATTATTGTTTGTAACTACACTAAGATTATAATTAAATTCTTCTTTGAGTAGGTGTTGGTACGTGGAAATGAGTTATTAATTCAAGTGGCTTACTAACATGCTTTTTACTGTATCAAATAATATCTAGAATTATTAATTAGGGTTTTGAGGAGTCTTAGAAATCATCTAATACAGTTGTTTTCTTAAAGAGGAGAACATTCTATGTTGTCTCTTAAGAAACGCAATTCTAGTCTTCACTTACATCAATCAAGTTAGGAGAAGCTCATTCTTTTCTAGGGAAGATTATCCCCAAAGACAAAACACTTGTTCCTTTAAGAGCTATTCTCCAGGGTTAAACGTTCTATACCATTCATTTATTTTGAATGAGTTGATATCATGTCTTTTGTTTTTAGAGCAGCATGCTAAATATCTGGAGTCCTCTTGCTTTTCTTTTTTAAAGTGAACTTGTCCAACTATTTAATTATTTTCATGATGAGGTTTCCATTGTTCTTTTTAAGATAAACATTATGATGTCAATGTCCCTATTAAAATTTGAGGTACATAATTCAAAGGCAGATCCTACTGTGATCTGATGGCCTGCATAGTCCTGTGGCCTAAAATTACAATAGATCCTTCTTTAAAAAACAGCCAAAAGACCCCGTTTTATCTTTTCATAAAACAGATAAGGATATAGCATCTAATTTTCATTTTCTTATTTGCATTTTTGAATTACATAAAGACTTCCTTCCTATCCTTATGGAAATTGTTCTTCTGGGTTCAATATATAATTTTATTCTTTAGATAATATCAACCTATAAAAAGATCAGTGCCTACAAATTTTAACATACTCCCTTCGACAAGGAGAATATAAAAGCAAACAATGGTAATTAAAATATATGTCTTCCTAAAGCAGTAAATAATTATTACACTGAAGAAAGAGCAGCTAATCTGATCACAAATTATAATGCATAATGTCACCCCTCAAGGTCATCCTCATCTAGAGAACTCATTCTGTGATACTCCCCTTCATGTACTGATGATTTGCACACCTGATTCATTGTATTTCTCTTCATTCATATTCCTGATATCATTCAGTGACTTCAATGTCCCTTCAGATGACTCTTCCCTAGCCCTGTTATCACACTAAACAATTCATTTCTCATGACCAATTTCACCCTATCTCCATCACCACCTACAAATTAGGTCTCTTATCAGCATTGCTGAAAGATGTCCCACTTCCCAGCAAAATCCACATTTCTTTTTCTGCAGCAAGAAAATCATATTCTTACTTGTTCAACTACCCCCACTGTGTTAAAAGACCATATCTTAGAAGAGATGTCTTTAATTTTATGCAAATCTATACTAACAACTTCTATAATTTTGAAATGTTTTCTGCATAGATTTTCATAATTTCTGCCAAGTACATTTCTAAGTACTTTATCTGTTTTGTTGCTAATGTAACTATTTTTTCTTCAGTTATGCCTTTTAAATGATTATTTCAATTATATATGAAAGGCTATTTTGTATGCCAAATTTATATCCTGCTATAGTATTTAGTGCTTTTTTTCCCCTTTATTATAGCTTTATCACCAAGTTTCTTGGTATTTTAGGTACATTATTTTTAAATAAAATGTCTTTATTTCTTCTTTTCTGTTTCTTATTACTCTATCTTTTGTTTTCTAATCGCATTGGCCTACATATCATATATATTTTTTTATTTTTTTCGTTCTAGAGGAGAGGGGGTGGGGGGATGGGTTAGCCTGGTGATGGGTATCAAAGAGGGCACTTTCTGCGTGGAGCACTGGGTGTTTTACACAAACAATGAATCATGGAACACTACATCAAAAAGTAATGATGTAATATATGATGATTAACATATATATTTCTAAATGGTATTGATTAGGGAGAGTACTTTTGCCTTATTTTTGACTCTAGCAGGAAGGACATTAGTGTTACCTCATCAAGTAATATGGTGGCTGGGGGGAGGAGCAAGATGGCAGAGGAGTAGGAGACCTGGATTTCCTCTGGTCCCAGGAATTCAGCTGGATGGGGATCAAACCATTCTGAACACCTATGAACTCAACAGGAGATCGAAGAAAAGAATAGCAACAACTCTCTGAACAGAAAAGCGACCACTTTCTGGAAGGTAGGACGTGCAGAGAAGTGAATCCGAGGTGATATTCGGGAGGATAGATGGCGGGGGCGGGGGGGGGGCTCCGTCAGCCGCTTCTGGCAAGTGATAGAGCAGTGGAGCACAAAATTGGAACTTTTAGAAGTCAGCTCCACTGAGGGATGTTGCTCCAGTGGCTAAGCGGGGGGTAGAACCTGCACTGGGATAGTGTGGTCTCAGGACCCTCGGGATCACAGAAACACTGGGGGTGCCTGCATGCGGCAGCGCTCCCAGGTACTGGAGTAGGGAAGCCGGCTGCAGAGACAGAGCCGAGGAGTGGGCTCTCAGCTCAGGGTTGCCATAAATTGTGATGCACGGCACAGTCGGGCCACTGCTCCTCCAGCAGGGACCCAACAAGCGGCAGATCCGAGGAGACTCCCCTTTGTCCCCAGGGGGGGATGGCATGGGAGTGCACCACAGGAATCTGCTGGGTTTGGAGATTCAGCATGGGGTCCTGTGCCAGAGACAGAAACACTCGGTCACAGGCCGGGTGAGCACAGAGTTCTGCTGGAGACCGGGGAGATGGGAGTGACTGACTGCTTTTCTCTGGGGGCTTACTGAGGAGTGGGGCCCTGAGTTCTCAGCTCCTCTGGGATGGAGACTGAGAGGCCACCATTTCACTCTCATCCTCCAAAGCTGTAGGGAAAGCTTGCAGGGAACAAAACCTCCTGAGAGCAAACCCGAGCAGATTACTTAGCCCAGACATGGCAAGGGGCAATTCTTCCTCCAGAAAAGGCATTTGGGAACCACGGCAACAGACCCCTCCCCCAGAAGATCAGAAGAACAGCCAGCCAAGACCAAGTTTACCGATCAATGAGAATGGCAGAACTCCAGAACTAGGAGAATACTGCACATAGAACTCATGGCTTTTTTTTCCCACGATTCTTTAGTCTTTCAAAGTTGATTTTTTTAACTGTCTTTTTTTTCCCCTTTTTCAGCCAACATCTTATCAATCTCTTTTTTTAAAAAATATTTTTTATGTTTCATTTTTGGAGTCATATTCTATCCCTTCATACTAGTTACACTTATTTTTAGTATATATATATATATATATATATATATATATATATATATATATATATATATATATAAAGTTATTCTCTCTTTAAAATTTTGAGATAAAGTTTCTTCTAAGAGATCGAAGTAAACCCTAAATCTCTGCCTTTGTTCTAGTCTCCTGACTGATCACATTCTCTCCCTTCTTTTTTTAAATCCTCTTCTTTCTTTTTTCAACCAACTTCTTATCTTAACAATTCCTTTTATAAAATCTTTTATAATTTTCATCTTTACAGTCAATTTCCATCCCTTCATTGTATTAACTCTTATTTTTGTACATATATAAGAGTTTCTTTCTTTAAAATTTTGGGAGGCACTTTCTTCTAACAGACCAAAATATGCCCAAAATCTAGTGTGTGGTACTGATCTATGCATCAGCTTGATCATATTTGATCATATGCTGTCTTTTTTGTTTTGTCTTGTTTTGTTTTTGTTTGTTTTTGTTTCTTTTTTTTTAAAGATTTATTTATTTATTTGAGAGAGAGAATGAGATAGAGAGAGAGAACATGAGAGAGGGGAGGGGCAGAGGGAGAAGCAGACTCCCTGCCGAGCAGGGAGCCCGATGCGGGACTCGATCCCGGGACTCCAGGATCATGACCTGAGCTGAAGGCAGTGGCTTAACTGACTGAGCCACCCAGGTGCCCTTTTTGTTTGTTTTTATCTTTTTCTTTTTTCTTTCCTTCCCTTTCTATTCCCCGTTTTCAGGTCTTTTCTGATTTGTTTAGTGTATATTTTCTGAGGACATTGTTACCCTGTTACCATTTTGTTGTCTCATTCATCTATTCTCATCTGGACAAAATCACAAGATGGAAAAAATCACCTCAACAAAAAGAACAAAATGCAGTACCAACTGCCAGGGACCTAATCAATATGGACATTAGTAAGATGTCAGAACTAGAGTTCAGAATGACAATTTTAAAGATATTAGCTGGGCTTGTAAAAAGCATGGGAGTTATTAGAAAAACCCTTTCTGGAGAAATAAAAGAACTAATATCTAACCATGTCAAAATAAAAAGTTTATTAATGAGGTGCAATAAAAAATGGAGGTGCTAACTGCTAGGGTAAGTGAGGCAGAGGAGAGAATTAGTGATATAGAAGACCAAATGATGGAAAATAAAGAAGCTGAGAAAAAGAGAGATAAACAACTACTGGATCATGAGGGCAGAATTTGAGAGATAAGCGATACCATAAGAGGAAACAATATTAGAATAATTGGGATCCCAGAAGAAGAAGAAAGAGAGAGAGGGGCAGAAGGTATATTGGAGCAAATTACAGCAGAGAACTTTCCTAATGTGGGGAAGGAAACAGGCATCAGAATCCAGAAGGCATAGAGAACCCCTCTCAAAATCAATAAAATAGGTCAACATCCCGATATCTAATATTAAAACTTACGAGTCTCAGAGACAAAGAGAAAATCCTGAGAGCATTGTGGGAGAAGAGATCTGTAATCTATAATGGTAGAAATATTAGACTGGCAACAGACCTATCCACAGAGACCTGGCAGGCCAGAAAGGACTGGCATGATATAGTCAGAGCTCTAAATGAGAAAAATATTCAGCAAAGAATACTATATCCAGCTAAGCTGTCATTGAAAATAGAAGGAGAGATAAAAAGTCTCCAGGACAAACAAAACCTAAAGGAGTTTGCAAACACAAAACCAGCCCTACAAGAAATATTGAAAGGGGTCCTCTAAGCAAAGAGAGAGCCTAAAAGCAACATAAACCAGAAAGGAACACAGTACCAGTCACCATACAGGCAATACAATGGCACTAAATTCATATCTTTTAATAGTTACCCTGAATATAATTTGGCTAAATGCCCCAATCAAAAGACACAGCATATCAGACTGGATAAAAAAACTAGACGCACTAATATACTGCCTGCAAGAGACTCATTTTAGAACCAAAGGCACCTCCAGATTTAAGTGAGGGGGTGGAAAACAATCTACCATGCTAATGGACACCAAAAGAAAGCTGGGGTGGCAATCCTTATATAAGACAAATTAGATTTTAAACCAAAGGCTGTAATAAGAGATGAGGAAGGACACTACATCATACTCAAAGGGTCAATCCAACAAGAAGATCTAACAATTGTAAATATCTATGCCCCTAACATGGGAGCAGCCAATTTTATAAGCCAATTAATAACAAAAGCAAAGAAACACATTAACAAAAATACAATAATAGTGGGGGACTTTAACACACCCCTCACTGAAATGGACAGATCAACTAAGCATAAGATCAACAAGGAAATAAAGACATTATTTTTTCCATTTTTAAAAAAAAATTGTTATGTTAATCACTATACATTACATCATTAGTGTTTGATATAGTTTTCCATGATTCATTGTTTGAGCATAACAGCCAGTGCTCCATGCAGAGCATGCCCTCTTTAATACCCATACCAGGCTAACCCATCCTCGCACCCCCTGCCAGAACCCTCAGTTTGTTTTTCAGAGTCCATCATTTCTCATGGTTCTTCTCCCCCTCTGATTTCCCCCTCTTAATTCTTCCCCTTCTGCGATCTTCTTCTTCTTTTTTTCCTTAACATATATTGTTTTATTTGTTTCAGAGGTACAGGTCTGTGATTCAACAGTCTTACACAATTCACAGTGCTCACCTTAGCACATACCCTCCCCAACATCTTCTTTGGAAAAATGTCTGTTCATGTCTTCTGCCCAGGAAATAAGGCCTATAAATGACACACTGGAGCAAATGGACTTCACAGATATATTCAGAGCATTCCATCCCAAAGCAACAGAATACACATTCTTCTCTAGTGCCCATGGAACATTCTCCATAATAGATCACATCCTAGTTCACAAATCAGGTCTCAAGAAGTACCAAAAGATTAGGATCATTCCCTGCATATTTTCAGACCACAAAGCTTTGAAACTAGAACTCAATCACAAGAGGAAAGTCGGAAAGAACTCAAATACATGGAGGCTAAAGAGCATCTTACTAAAGAATGAATGTGTCAACCAGGAAATTAAAGAAGAATTTAAAAAATTCATGGAAACAAATGAAAATGAAAACACAACTGTTCAAAATCTTTGGGGTACAGCCAAGGCAGTCCCAAGAAGAAAGTATAAAGTAATACAAGCCTTTCTCAAGAAACAAGAAAGGACTCAAATACACAACCTAACCCTCCACATAAAGGAGCTGGAGAAAGAAGAGCAAATAAACCCTACCCCAACAGGAGAAAATAAATAATAAAGTTCAGAACAGAAATCAATGAAATAGAAACCAAAAGAACAGTAGAACAGATTAACGAAATTAGGAGCTGGTTCTTTGAAAGAATTAACAAAATTGATAAACCCCTGGCCAGACTTATCTAAAAGAAAAGAGAAACGACCCAAATCAACAAAATCATGAATGAGAGGAGAGATCACACCAACACCAAAGAAATACAAACAATTATAAGAATGTATTATGAGTAACTCTATGCCAGCAAATTAGATAATCTGGAAATATGGATGTATTCCTAGAGGTGTACCAACTACCAAAACTGAACCAGGAAGAAATAGAAAACCTGAACAGACCTATAACCACTAAGGAAATTGAAGCAGTCATCAAAAATCTCCCAACAAACAAAAGCCCAGAGCCAGATGGCTTCCCAGGGGAATTCTACCAAACATTTAAAGAGGAATTTATAGCTATACTTCTGAAAGTGTTCCAAAAATAGAAATGGAAGGAAAACTTCCAAACTTGTTTTATGAGGCCATCATTAGCTTGATCTCAAAACCAGACAAAGACCCCATCAAAAAGGAGAATTACAGACCAATATCCTTGATGAACATGGATGCAAAAATTCTCACCAAAATACTAGCCAGTAGGATCCAACAGTACATTAAAAGGATTACTCACCAGGACCAAGTGGGATTTATCCCTGGGCTGCAAGTTTGGTTCAACATCCACAAATCAATCCGTGTGATACAATACATTAATAAAAGAAACAACAAGACCCATATGATCCTCTCAATAGATGCAGAAAAAGCATTTGACAAAGTACAGCACACTTTCTTGATCAAAACTCTTCAGAGTATAAGGAGAGAGTGTACATACCTCAATATCATAAAAGCCATCTATGAAAAACCCACAGTGATTATCATTCTCAATGGGGAAAATCTGAGAGCTTTCCCCCTAAGGTCAGGAACACGGCAGGGATGTCCACTATCACCACTGCTATTCAACATAGTATTAGAAGTCCTAGCCACAGCAATCAGACAACAAAAAGAAATAAAAGCATCCAAACTGGCAAAGAAGAAGTCAAATTCTCACTGTTTGCAGATGATATGGTACTTTATGTGGAATACCCAAAAGACTCCACTCCAAAACTGCTAGAACTCATACAGGAATTCAGTCAAGTGGCAGGATATAAAAGCAATGCACAGAAATCAGTGTTATTCTTATACACCAACAACAAAACAGAAGAAAGAGAAATTAAGGAGTCGATCCCTATGACAATTACACCCAAAACCATAAGATACCTAGGACTAAATCCAACCAAAGAGGCAAATAATCTGTACTCAGAGAACTATAAAATACTCCTGAAAGAAATTGAAGAAGACACAAAGAAATGGAAAAACGTTCCATGCTCATGGATTGAAAGAACAAATATTGTGAAGATGTCAAGGCTGCCTAGAGCAATCTACACATTCAAAGCAATCCCTATCAAAATAACATCCACTTTTTTCAAATAATTGGAACAAATCATTCTAAATTTTGTATGGAACCAGAAAAGACCCCGAATAGCCAGAGGAATGTTGAAAAAGAAAAGCAAGGCTGGTGGCATCACAGTTCTGGACTTCAAGCTCTATTACAAAGCTGTCATCATCAAGACAGTATGGGACTGGCACAAAAACAGACACATAGATCAATGGAACAGAATAGAGAGCCCAGAAATGGACCCTCAACTCTATGGTCAACTAATCTTCGACAAAGCAGGAAAGAATGTCCAATGGAAAAAAGACAGTCTCTTCAATAACTGGTGTTGGGAAAATTGGACAGCCACATGCAGAAGAATGAAACTGGACATTTTCTTACACCACACACATAGATAGACTCAAAAGGGTTGAAAGACCTAAATGTGAGACAGGAATCCATCAAAATCCTAGAGGAGAACACAGGCAGCAACCTCTCCAACCTCATCTGCAGCAACTTCTTCCTAGAAACATCACCAACGGCAAGGGAAGCAAGGGCAAAAATGAACTATTGGGACTTCATCAAGATAAAAAGCTTTTGCACTGCAAAAGAATCAGTCAACAAACCCAAAAGACAACCGACAGAATTGGAGAAGATATTTGCAAGTGACATATCAGATAAAGGGCTAATATCCAAAATCTATAAAGAACTTCTTAAACTCAACACCCAAAGAACAAATGATCCAATCAAGAAATGGGAAGAAGACATGAACAGACATTTTTCCAAAGAAGACGTCCAAATGGCCATCAGACTCATGAAAAAGTGCTCAGTATCGCTCAGCATCAGGGAATCCAAATCAAAACCTCAATGAGATATCACCTCACACCAGTCAGAATGGCTAAAATTAACAAGTCAGGAAACAACAGATACTGGCAGGGTTGTGGAGAAAGGGGAACCCTCCTACACTGTTGGTGGGAATGCAAGCTGGTGCAGCCACTCTGGAAAACAGTATGGAGGTTCCTCAAAAAGTTGAAAATAGAGCTACCATATGATCCAGCAATTGCACTACTGGGTATTTACACCAAAGTTACAGATGTAAGGATCCGAACGGGTATGTGCACCCTGATGTTTATAGCAGCAATGTCCACAATAGCCAAACTGTGGAAAGAGCCAAGATGTCCATCGGCAGATTAATGGATAAAGAAGAAGCGGTATATATATATATATATATAGAATTGAATATTATGCAGCCATCAAAAGGAATGGCATCTTGCCATTTGCAACAACGCAGATGGAACTGGAGGGTGGTATGCTGAGTGAAATAAGGCAATCAGAGAAAGACATGTATTATATGACCTCACTGATATGAGGAATTCTTGATCTCAGGAAACAAACTGAGTGTTGCTGGAGTGGTGGGGCTTGGGAGGGATGGGGTGGCTGGGTGATAGACATTAGGGAGGGTATGTGCTATGGTGTGTGCTGTGAATTGTGTAAGACTGTTGAATCACAGACCTGCACCTCTGAAACAAATAATACATTATATGTTAAAAAAAAAAAGAGAAGGTATCAGGAGGGGAAGAATGAAGGTGGGGAAATTGGAGGGGGAGACGGAAACTATGGACTCTGAAAAACAAACAGGGTTCTAGATGGGAGGGTGGTGGGGGGATGGGTTAGCCTGGTGATGGGAATTAAGGAGGGCACATTCTGCATGGAGCACTGGACATTATATGCAAACAATTAATCATGGAACACTACATCAAAAACTAATGGTGTAATATGGTGATTAATATAACATAAAAATAGTAAAAAAAAGTAAGATGGTGGCTTACTAGTTAGCTGCACAATATGCTAGTTGATAGATATATAAGTAGATAGTAAATAAGTATACAGATAGATGTGACAAAATCAAGAAATCTGTTGTTTCACTGTTGTAAGGGTAGATAAAATGTTTTCTAAGTTTTTAATGGAAATTAATTAAACTTCCTTTCTTTGCAAGACTTATTTTTGACAAATTCTGTGTTTTCTGGAAATTTTCTCTATCATCTAGGATAGCATCAGTGAACACATTTTTTTCCCCACCCAGGAAAAAATCTGGTCATACTCATTTTTTTGTGCCTTGTCTATGATGGCTTTCATACTAAGGTGACGGAGTTGAATAGTTGAGAGATCTTTTAATCACACAGCTGAAAATAATACTATCTGGACTTTTCTATAAAAAGTTTTCTAACCCTGATAGAAGTTAACAATTATTTGCCTAATTTTGAGCAAATTCTCTATTTTCAAAATTTTTATTTGCTTTGACAGTTATCCCCCCTTGACTTTTATTTTGTGTGTTTATGCTTTCTCTCTCGTTTTTTTAAAAATTTTGATCAGTTCTATTTTACTATTTAATAAATAATTAACTTATGCTTTTAAAATTATTATTACTATTGTTTGTACCTCTTTGCAAACACATTTTTTAGATTTTTGTACATAGGATTTTGATTATTATTACTTTTTAGAAACTATCAGTTTTTTTATTTTTTTTTTTGTATTTCCTCTTAGGCCTAAGTGCCATATTACAATGTGTCAAACAAACACACAATGTGGAAGGTTCTTTTTATTTTTGTAATAATTTCAATATTTATTTCACTTGTGGCCTGGGTTTTATTTGTATTGTTTTGTTTTTATTTTGTGAAATTTGTTAAACTTTTGATTGTGAGCCTATATATTATCAAATTTCATGAAAGGGCTATCTGGACTTCAGATGCCGGTGTGTTCTATGTGACCAGGGGCCAACGGCTTTGGGACCTGAGTGTACTTTGTCTGATGTGAATATTGTAGTCTCCATTTTTTTAATTGTTTGCATTTGTCTGCTATATTTTTGACACTTTCTAATACTGTTGCCTGTTCCGTTTCATAAACACTTTGTTTTATATATTGTTATATAAACAGGATATACTTGGGATTTATATATCAGAGTTCAAACAAGGAAGTGGAACTGATGTGACTGATATGAAATAAAAGGCATATTATAGAAATTAGGTCTTAAGCATTTTTGGGGAACATGTGAAGATGTCTATGGAAGGATTTTGCCTCTTTGTCAGGTTGTGAGCCTGAAGTCATTGAAGGTCAGGAGTAATAGTAATCAGAAAGGAAAGCTGAACATAAAGTGGGAAGGTATGAGGATCAACTAGATTCTACAAGGAAAATTTGAACCAATGAGGGCAAACTGAAGCTCAAATAATATTCTCATATACTCTAACCTCAGCAACATGGACGACCCTCCAAAAACCCTGACTCTATTTTTCATGAAGCTATATATCACATATGGCACAGAACAAAGAGAATCTGAAGGAAGAGTTCCAATGGGATCTGGAGGAGCTCAGACTCAGCTGCTGCCCTGTGCCAGCAAAGCAAGTCAGAATCAGGTGCTCTACACGAACCTTCAGAGCATTATGGCTGAGGCTTCACTTGGCCTTCCAAATATGGCATACATTTCTCTGGTAGTAAATCATGATCTTGGTGCATACAGTGAAATATACTTGCAGTATATTTAAGTTAATAAAGTTTAGAAAAAGAAAAACAAAAATAATATTTACATGGATGTGCACACAAACACATTGTGATGTATAAATTTTGTTGGCCACTGTAATTTGTAAAAATCTAAAGCATATGTTAATTATCATATACATTTACAATATAACTAGCTAATAAACTCAAAAGTCAACAGTCTTTTTTATGATCAACTTTAGATGATTTACTTTCATTGACTGAAGTATAATATGTACAGGAAACACTAGAATCAATATATAGACATAATTTAATTAGACTGTAGACAGGATTTTTTTGGGGGGGAATTAATTATACATATTTTTACTTCAAATTAAGCACTGATTAAAAAATATAAATGTGGATCAATGCATTCTAAAATATATAATGCCTATCATATAGTGTATGTGGGACTTGTAGAGTCAAATATATTCCTTGTAATATGTCAATTAATCTGCTAGAGAGATATAACTATTCTTATACTTACAGATTAATATACTGAATTTTAAAGAGATTAAATAGTTTGGTCAAGTTCACAGAGTAATTGGAAGAGCCAGGATCTAGGTCCAAGACATCCTGAGTCCAAAATCATCCTCTTTCCATTATGCTGCCCTGGTTCAGTACAAAACAGACGAAGACAGAGGATAGCCCATAGTCACGATTTGCATTTGAAGACTGAAAAAATAAATTTTGATAAATAAATTTATCAATAAAATATAAAAGAATGGATAAATTAAGTAACATTTGAGAGAGTTAAAAAATGATAAAATTATGACCAACTTTAATAAAAGTTTGTGATTCTTATTTCAGATACTAAGAATGTATTTTTTTATTTTGGGGGCCATTCAGTTTTGCCTCAGATGATGAGATTTTATTCACAAGAAACTGAAAACACCACAGCCACTGACTATTAGAAAGTCATTAAGATATGTGGGAAATTCTAGCATAACTTTTAGAAAGATAACAAATACAAAGAAAAGAAAAAGAAAAATACCACATTATAGAGCAATATATTAAAATTTTCAATAAAGAAAATAATTCTTATTCTTGAAACTAAAATTCACTTATTCAACTAGTATGTGGAAATTGTGAATTTTTACAATTTATATCATTAAGGGTCTGAACTTATAAATGAAAATAAAAGTATTTCTAAATCATTATCACTCTCTCTTTTAATAGAAATCTGAGGTTTATAACTCTTGTAAATGAACTTTATGGACAAAATCCTTGTCCTTTGGAAGTTTATAACCCAAGTTGCTGGTACACTATGGTTGCAGAAGAAGAACATCAATTTATTAGAAAATTAGTGTCAGACGTACTTTAGTCTTTCGATAATTCTTATGGAAATATGTCAAATCTGATCTCAAATACAAAATGAATATTGGAGAATGGTGTCAAGATACATCATGCCAGAGTAGTCTCCTCTACTGGAAATAAGAGGTGGTCTCAGAAGAAGAAGAACAGTGTTGCGTAAGAGTTTGGAACCAGACACAGTTTTCTGAGTGATAGTTTGACTCTTCATAATTACATGACTGTGAGGAAGTTTAAAAATCACACTAAAATTCTGTCTTTATCTGTGAATGGGAATGGTATCAAGTATCTCACAATGATTTATTATTCCAGGATAGATAAGCAAACTTTAATAGATCCTGTGTCATGTCCAAACCTAAGTAAAACTAGATTTGTGTGTCTGTATCTAGCTTGAATCAGAGAAGCCTAACCTGATCACCTTAGCTGAAGTGGTCCCAGACATATTTTTATCACTATAACTAATTGTACCTGAAAGTATCTTACCGAGTGGTTTATATGTTTACATACTCATAGTGACAGAATCACTGGCTATTTTGCTCATTACTGTATCCTGAAGACCTTGAACTGTTTCCAGAACATACTAAGCCCTTGACTTTTCTTTTCAAAGGAATTCATGAAATAAATGTGGGAAAATGTTCTAAAAGGTACAAAGCATTAAGCAATTACTTTGACATCCTTTAAAAGAGTATTAGTATGTTAAATATCATAATTTATATAATTATTTCCTGAGATACAGATTTAAGAGTGTACCAAATAACACTATAGGGAGCAAATATAAAAAAGATGGTTAATATTTTTTCTGATTATTATTCTTAATCCAGTACTTTATCAGACATTGCTAGTTTCCCCTCCACCACCAATTTTCCCATTGAGTTTTAGAACCTCTTGAGTTTTAAGTGGGTATACAGCTTCTTAACTAAAAACTACATTTCTCATCATATCTTGGAGATACTTGTTAGTATATGACCAAATGTTTGTCCATGTAATATGAGTGGAAGTCATGTGTGTTACTTTTTTTTTTTTTTTACTGAGCTAGTTTTTCAGTACAGAAGTAATTTCTTTTTTTTTTAGTTTTTCTTTTATTTAATATGTTAATCACTATACATTACATCATTAGTTTTTTTATTTTTATTGTTATGTTAATCACCATATATTACATCATTAGTTTTTGGTACAGTGTTCCATGATTCATTGTTTGTTCATAACACCCAGTGCTCCATGCAGAACGTGCCCTCTTTAATACCCATCACCAGGCTAACCCATCCCCCTACCCCCCTCCCCTCTAAAACGCTCAGTTTGTTTTTCAGAGTCCATCATCTCTCATGGTTCGTCTCCCCCTCTGACATCATGTGTGTTACTTTTATTTCTCAACTTTAAAGGAGGTGAAGATACCCTTATTTTCTTTTGCCTTTAAATCTGGATTTTGGTGCAGATATGATGGTAAGAAATGGAGTAACCATTAACCATCTTGTACCTAGATAAATAATGAAGCCATGTGCTAGGACAGAGAAATAACATAAAAAGACATTAAGCTTCTAACACTGTAAAGGGGTTTTATCAGAATTGTTTAATTGGAGTAGTAAGTGGAAAATTAAAAATGAAATCTTCACTTTTCTTTTTAAAGTTATCTCATTACAGACTATAGCTTATATCTTAACTAAATACATATGTACTTTTCAGGTCAGCCACCCCTGTTATAGTCTATACCAGAACTGTTTCACAGAAGTTTCTGTAGTAAAAGAAATGTCCAATATCCGTGCTGTCCAATATGGCATCTATTGGCTTCATATGGCTATTGAGCATTTCAAATGCGGCGAGTGCAACTGAGGAATTGAATTTTTATTTTATTTTAATTTACATTTAAATTTAATTAGGCAAATGTGGCTAGTAACTAACATATTGGATAACTTAGTTCTAAACCTTGCAATTTCTGAAAAATGTACCCCTTTGATAACCTCAATTTCAGGCATGCTATCTTCAGTCATGCTATTCTTCACTTCCTAAAGGACTTTTCTAAAACATCAATGTTATGAGAGTCAAAATATGAACAGAGGAATGACTCCAGAATTGTAAACTAACAATGATTGGATCCTTGATTGAATCCTCAACTGAAAACAAATTTGTTATAAAGGATATTATAATATGAATTACTTAGATGATTGGAGATATTTGAGTATAGACTTTATATTACATTAGAACATTTTATCATTATTAAATTTCTTCAGTGTGATAATTTTATTATGATTATGTAGAAGCATATACTTGTTCCTAGAATATAAAAAATTTAAAGCCAATAAGCAAAGGGGTAGCATCTTTAAGGTGCTAAAAGAAGAAAAGCTGCTCCTAGAGCTCTATGTATAAAAAAAAAAAAAATCCTTCAAAAGTGAAGGCAGTTTTCACTTTTCACCCCGGGATATAAAGAAATGGAAGGAGCTTCTCTTTCTCCTTTCAATGAGATAATCCGCAGTTCATTTGAAATTTCTGGCTTTTTTACTCTCAAACTCATCATAGAATTGAGGTAGGAGAGAGCAAACAACTGACCCAAAAATCTAAGGAGAAACAGCATCTCCAGGAAGAGAGGAGATTGGAACACATGTCCGTCTGAGGTAGTAGCTACAACAGGATACCATAAGAAGAGTTCGGCTAGAAAGGCAGACAAACTGAAAAAGCCTGCACTAGGGCTACTGAGATAGTGTGAAATCCCTGGAGATGCAGAATTGGGGAGTTTACACCCCCTTATAGGCTCTTTGCCACGAATCCACCAGGTAGACAGAAAAAAGATCACAAAGAACACCCTAAGTGTCAATTTTGGTGCAGACTTGGGCTTGGTAATAGCAATGTAGACAAGAAACTCTATACTCCTGCTGTTTAAGAGGTATTTTTGCGGTGAAGGGATGTCCCTCTTTTTTCACTATGGAATGAAAACCTTAATAATGGGGAAAATGGCAACACTGTCGGCCTTAAGATATTGGTGAATACTCATTACAGCAGGAAATGGAAGACTAAACCCAATTTGGAGAGGAAATACTGAAGGCAGGAAAGGAATAGGAGAAGAAGAAAGCCTACACTGCCTAGACTGTGGAATCAATGCTAGCCCAAGACTGAGACTTCATCAGAACCCCAGCAGAATGAAACTTAATCCCACCCCTGGTTCCAACCAAACCCCTCAACCAAGCTAATAAGCCTCAAATACCAAGTGGTGGGGGAGAGACAGGAGGGGAACAAGAGCTTGCAAAGATGCACTCTATGAGGAACGTACAAAGAAAAACTTACATGTCTTTTATTTTTTTAATTTTTTATTGTTATGTTAATCACCATATATTACATCATTAGTTTTTGATGTAGTGTTCCATGATTCATTGTTTGTGCATAACACCCAGTGCTCCATGCAGAACATGCCCCCTTGAATACCCATCACCAGGCTAACCCATCCCCCCACCTTCCTCCCCTCTAAAACCCTCCGTTTGTTTTGCCGAGTCCATCGTCTCTCATGGTTCGTCTCCCCCTCTGACTTAGATGTCTTTTAAAAAGAAGCATGTTCTGGTAATTTACCTTCCACCCTAGACACAGGCTATCTCTATAGGAATGTGAAAGCTGAGGTGCCTTAAAAATAAACATAGATCTGGGGCACCTGGGTGGCTCAGATGGTTAAGCGTCTGCCTTCGGCTCAGGTCATGATCCCAGGGTCCTGGGATCGAGTCCCGCATCGGGCTCCTTGCTCAGCGGGGAGTCTGCTTCTCCCTCTCCCTCTGCCTCTCCCCCTACTTGTTCTCTGTTTCTCTCGCAAATGAATAAATAAAATCTTTAAAAAAAATAAAAAATAAACATAGATCCAACAATAAATCAAAAACTCAGTGCAACTGCTAACCTGATTAAAACAAATTCCTGCATGAAAATCCTAGCAGAAGGAAAAATGCCATTTTCAGGCATTAAAAAAACAAAACAAAACAAAACAACTAAATCTCTATTGCCCTATACAAAACCTAGATGTTTCAGGAAGTGATTTCCTGATGGTCAGTGGGGTTAAGGGACTATTGGTATTAAAAAAAAAAGAGCATGTATAATAAATACCACAAATTAAGAGTAGTTACAAAGAAGCTATTTTGTGAAAGGTTTTCATCTTTGTCATCTAGAAAATATTAACACTTCTGGGGAAAATTAATCTGGTCAATGATTCAGATTTGGAGGAGGAGATTATTTTATTTTATATATGCTGACATTGACATAAGGCATCCACGTGAATGATTTTTAAAGAGATGGGAATGAAAGACTGAGGTGGAGATAAGCCTTTAATATGTGAAATCATGATTTCCGATGTGTCTAGGTATTAGATTTGGTTTCAACCTAATTTCCACCCCAACAAAAACTGCAGACATTTTATTTCACACAAGCACAACCTCCAAAAAATGCGTTGAGATTGGAAAAAAATCTGACATTCCTTGTATGGTTCTTACTTTGAATTGTTATTCCTTCCACAAGTGGATGATAGTGTCCACCATCCAAATTTCTGCCCAGCTAGGAGTTTTCCTTTAGAGTTCTCTGCCTGGGCCAGCTCCAAATGGATGCAATCTGTTTTTCTTCCTCCCTCCCCCCCTCCCTCCCTCCCTCCCTCCCTTCCTTCTTTCCTTCCTTCCTTCCTTCCTTCCTTCCTTCCTTCCTTCCTTCCTTCCTTCCTTCCTTCCCCTTTTTCTTTCTTTCTTTTTCACATTCTTAGTAAACCTGTTAAAAAATCTTACATTTTTCTTCTTTATATGCTGGTCTTGGGGACATCTATGTTACCATAGATCTGAGCTGGCTGAGAGACAGGTGTCAATACAACTGCTGGAGAAACAGGCTAGGTTTCTAGGCCACCTTGCAGCTTACATTACCCCACCAGCATTTTGTGTCATCTAGTGTATCAGTCGAATTTACATCCCAGACATACTGCCTCCAGAACCCAAAAAAGCCTGACAGACATTGTAATTACACCTAAGTGGTGAAAAGAATCAGATGCAATAATCCATCTCGTACAATTTTAGTAAAGCCTCTATAACCCTCAGAGCACTGGACCCCTAAAACTACTGAAGTGGCAGACCCCTGAAATTTTGTAATAATTTTTCCTCTCTCTCAAATGCATTTGCATTACCAAGCCCTCCACTATATTGTCACTTTTTGATAGCCTGATTAATATGACAACATTGATATAACGCAACAAGGTGATATTCCACAGATGGCCCAGATGCCAATTCCCTTTGAACTATACTACAGCAGAAGCCAGTGGCAAGTCAACACAGTACAGATTAAAAAAATGTATCTTACAAAACAATGAATCATGGAACACTACATCAAAAACTAATGATGTAATATATGGTGATTAACATAACAATAAAAAATTTTAAAAAATGTATCTTACATACCTGAGGCTATAGTAATGTGAGTTAGCAAAGACAGGACAATTGGACAGCAGCTGCAATGGGAAACAATTTGATTGTTTTGTGGTAGTTTGCTGATGCCCTTCAGGATCTATCAGGATTTTTTTCAGTAACAGACTGGTGAATTAAGTAGAGGAGGTAGGTCCCACCATCCTGCATCCTTTAGGTTTCTTTTCTTATGATTTAATTTTTACCTTTTCATCTTTTTCTGCCTTCTGATGTGGGAGGTTGGAGTCTTTCAATATTTTACCAAGGAGATGTTCTGGCTTTGAAACTTAACTTTTAATAGATGATTAGTTATTTAGTCTTTGTCTTTTCCCCAAAGCATTGATTTCCTAAGTATACAATGCCATATAATTGTCGTAGCTTGCTTATTTCTCAAGTGCTTGATATGTTTTACCCTCAGGGGAATTCCTTTCCACTGGTATATTTTCCAGATCACCACTAGTGAAAGTTTAACAAACACACAATTTCATGTTCTACCTATCATCACTCTTGAGGATTTTATTGCCAGCTAGGCATTGGATAAACCACTACAAAATCACATTCTAGAGTCTGTTTTCTAACTGCTTTCTTCTGACCTTGAACTAATAGTCACAGATCTGGTTTCTCTTGAAGCAGCCTTTGAGAGATTTGAGGTCAAAAACATTAAGAGAGTAAAATAATGGGCAGAGTAAGGTGAACTACAATGCAGTTGAAAAAAGATCTTAGCTTATTTGATGGGGAGTTCTGGAGATGAGTTAGCCCTTCAACCTTGTCTCTAATTTGGGTGTGGAGCCAAACCATTTATATCCACATCAACAAATCACTGGACATTTCTAGAAGGGGACACAAGCTTAGGGAAGGTGGCCTCTTCAAGCAAAGGAAATCCCCAGCAACAGACTCAGTTGAGAGCTATCAGCCACTGATACTCCCAACAACTGGGGAATGAGTGCCTCAATCCTGGAAGAGGGGGACCTGGGTGTCTCACCTATTAGACATTAAACAACGTGTAGTCCTTCTCACTTTGTATTGTTGCAGGACTTCTAGGCAATTATCATGAAAAGTAAAGATTTATTGAGGCAGGAGACACAAGGCACTATATATACCTGATCGAACAAATGTGTCTTTCATATATTTCAGAAAAAGTAATGAAGTTTGTTGATGAATATATAAGCTGTGGAAGGATGATTGGTCTTAAAAGGTTTAGAATACAATGTAAGATATAACATAGAGGTCTGTATTTTATATTATATTATTTCTCTATAGTGTTTTTATGTTTTTATGTCAGTAATCTATAACATGGTTTCAGCACAGAGAATACATATACATAATATATTATATATATAATTTTTAATTATTTACCTAATCATTAGCCTCAGTCACAACTTTTTACAGTTCACTGCTTACCCTTATTAAATTACATCATCCAACATGATTCCCTTGAAAATACTTTCAATTCTTTGTTTTAATTTCCATCCACTTTTTCTCCTATTCACCTGCATAAATTCAACTACTTACCTTTATATTTTATGCACTTGAGTAATTGGACATTATCAATAACAACAACAAAAATAACAGAAAAGATTTACTTCATTTAAATTTTGTGATCTTAAATGTAAATAGCCACTATCATTGCCATGAAATTCTTCTATTTAGCTATTTTTCCCCCTAGGAAGAAATGTTTTTCTTCTGCTCTTTCCTTGGATCTCCCTTATCTATTAAGAACCTAGAAGCCATGAGATGTGAAATCTCTACTATTTCTACCACCAAATCTATAGCTTCCTGTGTATACCTGCTTCTTCACTTTTCTTTAAGTTTTTGACGGTCTGTGTTCCTGTGTATAATAGGCCATCTCTTAGGTATTTCCTTTGAATTCCACCACCTCTCACCTGCTCAGACATTTTTTTTCTTGTGTTATAATCTTTCTGTTTTATATCATTAACTTCATATTTTCTACTAGATCTTTCCTCTCTGAATAAAAATATTTTATAGAATTTTACACTTTTTAATCAGGAATGAAGAGAACAAGAGTAAAAAGGAAGGAAGCAAAGAGGAAGTGCAATGCCACTTTAATTTGACAGGACTATATTCATTTTTTAAAAATTCCCCACACTTGTTTTCATTTCGTCGTCTACTCTTTATAGTCTAACCAGTCTGATCTGGTTTCTGCCTCTATGCCTCTATTGAAATTGATGCTGCTAAATCAACAACCACTTCTGCATTAGCAAAAATGACACTTTTTTCTTCTTCAAAGTCTCAGCAACATTTGTCAGAGGTGACTATGCACTATTTCTTGAAATAATCTCCTGCTTTACCTAATAACTATTGAAAATTTCATGTTTTACATTATTTTTGTTGAAAGATAGATGGAAACCTTATGTGCCTGTTGGTACTAGTATAGAGAATATTTGCTGTCATTTAGAAGAAATCTGAGGAACCATGAGATAAAGCAATGCAAACCTGTTTTGGGATTTAATTCAATCAAACATTTACAAAGAAAATGTTTTGCGTTGGGTACCATCTTTTGTTGCTAGATATGGAGAGATGACCTGCCTCCTGTCTGTGCTTACAGGATTTGCAGAATAAAAGTGAGTATCATCTATGGTTCAGTCAGGAGACAGACACTACACAGTAATTTGGACAGAGGATATTTATTATGAGGACTTTTCAATCATAACTGGAGAGTAATAATAAATATGGAAAAAATATGCCTAGGGCTAAGGCAGAGTACTTTACGAAGGATGAACAGAAAAAGTGTACCCCTTCCAAAGGTTCTAATTCATTGTAAAAGGTGAAGTTAAAGTCCTTTCGATGTCATATAAGTTTCCTAGGCTACATGGCTGGAGCTGATCCACAGTTGTCTACTAAGCACAGTCATCTGGGGTACACACAAGCCAAGGCTATTGGACAGGAATACACAGAAAGCCAGGGCAGTGAGCACCTGCTCACCAGGTCTATATGGCCAGAGGAGACAACCTTCCAGGCTGTGGTTGGGCTGAGTCTAGAGGGCAGGTACTCAGAGGGATTTGGAGCTTTAGGAGCCTACTAGGCAATAGGGCAGTGAAAGGTCTAGGACATGTGGTAGATGCCTTGGGAAGACCGTTACTAGGTGGTCACTGTGCCAGGACAAGGCAGAGAACACAAAGGGGTTCACTATATTTAATCCAACAGATGTATCATTCATGCATTTCAAATGACTGCACAATTATGCCTGGTACAGAGCACCACTGGAATATTTTCACGTATATGCTACTGAAAGCTGTACAGCAGGAGTGAGACCAAAAAAAAAAAAAAAAAGCAGCAACACACAGGAGCCAAAAGCAATTCCCCTTCCTACTTTGAACCAGTAAAATGTAATATTGTCCGTACAGCAATGCGGAAATGTCCATCATTACAGAGCAGGAATGAAGAGAAAATTTGTAGCATTGTGACAATAAATTGATAACTGACACCAGGAATAGTCAATTACATTATTATGAGTAGCTAATAAGATAGTCTTTGCAGCTACATTTATCTCAAATTTTATTCCATTCTCACTTTCTTCATTTTTCCATTTCAAGTTATGGCTGCACCATCAACCATATAACCGGAACCATGTAACTTTGCATTTTGTATTAGTTTGTTTATTTGAGAGAGAGAGAAAGAGAGCATGAGCAGGGGAGGAGCAGAGGGAGAGAATCATCAAGCAGATCTCTGCTGAGCATGGAGCCTGACACAGGCTCGACCTCATGACCCATGAGATCATGACCTGAGCTGAAACCAAGAGTCGCAAGATTAACCGACTAAACCACCCAGGTGACACTAACTTAGTAGTTTTATAAACTTTAATAGTTTTACATTCTAGGGATTTCTATTACTTGATTGTAAGATCCACTGCTAATTTAAAATAATACAATTTACTATCTTATCTTACATTTTTAAGTGCTTTGAGGAGAGATTATAAATTATATCACCTGCAGCATTTCCATGACTGCATGTTTATAATGGTTTATGTCATGGAATTTTGACTTCTGATCTGTATGCTTTTTTGTTAGTTGACGTTCTTCCTCTACATGATTATTCATTTTATAATTGTAAAAGATGCTATATTACCTAATTTTTGGAATTCTTGAAGAGACATGACAGTTAACTTAGGGCATGAGGAACAAATTGGCTTGTAAAATATTACATCATAAGATTTTTTTTTCTCTCAGAACTTTGAAGATATTTTCTATTGCTATCTGGTGCTGTAATAACAAGTTCTAATTTGTAACCTATGTTTCTCTCAGGACTATTTATTTTTGCTTTAAGTTTAGAACTGTATATTAATATTTAATCAGGCAGTTCATTTTTTGACCAACTACTTCAGTACTAGGGTATGTTTGGTTTTATGCTTTGTTGGTTAAGATTTGTGGAGAGCTAATCATGGAAAAAATTGGATAAAGAAAGGAAGAAAGAGACCAAAGTAGTGGAAACAAAATGTGTTATTCCTAATACCTCAATATTCTAGAGAAAAGAGGGTGTGTTTAAAAAATTAATGGAAATGCTATGGCCCACGGTTTACCTTCGTGCTTTTTGAGACCCTTTGAAGAAAATGACCATATCGACTGCTGCCACAATAACCTGGAGAATCACGGCTCAAATGGAATATTATCAGATGTGTGGAGCTTTTGTAAGTAGCCCTTGAATCCCATTTGGTAAGGACAAAATCGAGAATTTCCTTCATGATCCAAAATACTACTAGAAAACACTTCACCTGAAAAACAATAGATATTACATGGGGATGGACTTGATGAAGGCTAAGATATGTACCTTAGATTAGGAGACAGATGTAGGACAATAGCCAATAATTATTGCTTTAGCAAAAATAATAGTCAAGGTGAGGGCTTGATCCAGAAATTATTACAATGACCTGAGTACTTCTAAACCCCCAAGCAAATCTCAGTGATTTTTATTTATTTTTTAATTTTAATTTTAACTTAATTTATTTAATTTTTATTTTTACTGAACTTGACAAGTTTTGGTATTAAGGTTACACTAGTCTTAATAAGTTAATTAGATGGTTCACCATCATTTCTTTGTCTTTTTACTATAACTGTTATTTTTAAAAAAATAATCTGTTCTTTCTTTGAAACTTCTTAATGCTTCTTTGAAAAATTTTAGTCTAAATTTTGACTTCTCTGTTTTTTGGCAGTAATATTTTAACACTGTTTATGGTCACTTTTTTTGTATGGCTATTTTTTAAATTTTAATATTTTCAAATGAAACCATCCATTAACTTTCCATTTTATTGGTCTCTTAAATTTTTTACTAATCTTTGCCCACATGTAATAAGAACATAGTTCTATATATTTCTTTTAAAATATTAGACTTTTCTTTATCTTTTAAACAATGTAAAGGTATTTCTTGCATAGGGGTTCTGGATTAATAAGAGTAAACTATCTTTTGAAGAGTTCACCATTTGTAATCCATAAATCATTCTCATTCTGCAATTACAGTGTTTTTGCCAGATAAGACAATACATTTTAGTGTTCATTACTCAATAATAGCCACTTTTACTACTGTAAATTTAATTAACAAATTATATTGACTTTTCTTATGGTCTAACTTGGAGGAACACTCTACTCAGAACTTTAGTTGACAAACTAATATACAAAATATGATTATGATAGCATCTACATTCAATACCATTCCATTGACAAGACCCAAGTAAGATGATTGTTAAAATTTTTGTAATGTTGTGCCCATGTATTTGTATCTTATATAAAGAGAAATAAAATTATATTGATTGAAGACTTATGTCATATACCTTATCGGTTAGTGTTTGATCAAAGAAATGGAAAAAGCATGAATGATAGAAAAAGTAATTTATTGATATAGATATTGATATGACATAAGTGATTTATTGTAAGGATTAGAACTTAAAGCAATTTTAGGAGCTGATAGATCAGAGTAGCTGGCAATCGGGAAGAAAATCTAGACATTGATGAGCAAAAGCTAGGGCAAACTAGTCCACATAATTGAAAATAAAATAACATAGACTGTCTGTAACATAGACTGACTCTGGCCAGGAGCTGAGATAGTCAATCATTTGCTTATTGCTTTTACTGTTGGTCTAGTATTCTTTCTACTCTGCATTATTTTTAAATTACATAACCTTAAATTTTTATTATCTAATAGTGGGCATAAAGCATAATTTATTCAACTATTGGTAAATCATATCTAGATTCGGTTTTTGGATGTCATTGAGTGATAGTAAATATATAAATAAAACAAAATTGATATGGCTATTATTTTAAATTATGTAATATTGGTTATTTTCTAAATGGAATGCACTAAAGTGAAAGAGAGATGATAAATCACTCAAAATAAACAATAATGAAGATTATCTTTTAATTTGCCTAAATTGATGGTAGTTTTAGAAAAAAGGGAAGTATAACTGTGATTATTTTACAAATAACTAAAGGGAATATATGACCCATTTCAGAAAACAAATTATTGAAAACAAAGCAAAAACACAGCATGACACTTAACTTTTAGCTCTAATAACTATTTTCATCTATAATGAAATCCTTGACCTCACTTTCCAATGGTTTAATTTTTCTCTTTGGTAAGAGAGTAAAATAAGAACTTTATACAACATACTTGTAAACTTGGAAATAATAAGGTATACTGATAAATTATGTAACAGTATCATATGCAGGTATTTGATTTTGATTGATTCTTTTTTTTTGCATCATGACACAGAGAACTGGATATTATATTTGAGCTAATTTTTCTTGTTTCATTTTACCTACAAATGAAATACTTGGAATTTGAAGAAATTGCAGAATTTTGCTACCATTAGATAATTTGAGAGGTATGAAATATCAGAACATGTCCTGTGATACAAGATATCACTACCAGAAGATAATAACTGATATGAAGTCAGAGTAATGCCACAGGATATTTGACTATAATGAGTATTATACTTAAGGTTTAAGCAGTTATTTGACAAGAATGCATTGGGTTCCTACTATGGAACATAAATGTGAAAGACATAGTCTTCCTGTAAATGTTCAGCTCTAGGGGTATAGTTTTCTATACTCTGCTCTACGTTCCTGGAGTTAGGACAATTAACAGGACTTCCTGATACCCATGTTTACCTTACTTCCCCTTAGAGAATGTTAATAAGAAGTATCAAATTCTATCAGTATCATATATCCTTGGGATTCTAGCGTGCAAGTTGGTGCCGCCATCAAATACTTGATGTATGCATTTGTTGTGATTTTTAGCATACCTTCATTTATTTTAAAAAATTATCTACATCAGGAAAGAGATGAAATTTGAGAGATGATAGTGAATTTTAAAGAGTTTAATCAAGTCATATTTCAAACTGCAGCTGTTGTTGCAGATGTGGTTCTTGTTGGAATAAATCAGTGTGGATGCCACATCAAGGGAGGCTTTTGCTCCACTGCTTGAAGAGAAAATATTTTTAAATGGTGGTTTTACGTAGAAAACATAATATTGCCCTGATATGAAAATATCAACATTAATATCATATCAACACTAATCCTCTTGTTCAGTGCTCCAGTTTAATTACACCAACTTTGAGAAGTTCACAATCTCACAGGACATCATGCTGATTCACTGTACTGAGGAGGTCCTTCTGATAAAACCTGCAGTTACTTTAGATGCCTCGTATAGAAACAAGCTTAACGAAGAATGGAAGATTATTATGATCAATATGCATCTTATTTAAATGTCTGATGATCCACTGGGATATATGTTGATAGAGCACTAAAAATGTAGAAAAAGTGCCATTTTTAGTGGATTATGCCAAAGCAAAGATTGAAGTGGACAAAGTTAAGAAAGACTTTACTCATGCAAGGTCATTGCAATAAGAGAGAGGCCAGAACTCAGTCAGATCTTAGCTCTGCTAAAACAAAAGTCAGGAGGACTTTTAAGAGATGAGATGAGCTAGCGGAAAAGGGCAGAGGACATCGATTGCAGGGAGGATAGTCAATGGGAGGTGTTGAGTACATTGAGTTATTCCTTAGTTTGCAAATATTTGTCTCTATGATTAGGCCATCTGTGTTTGTGAATTGGCCCCCACTAAAGGTAAGCTTCCATCCTACCACAGAATTGTACATGTTTACAGTGTGAAAGGACGGCTCAGGTCCTTGAGAAAGCCATTCCTGGGTCGTAAAACTGGTGAGATTTTTTAAAAATATTTCAATCTCAAAGGGGCAGAGAAATAATTCATAATTATAAGTTTTCTAAAGTAAATTCTCTAAGAAAAGTGAGCTCAGAGCCTAGAGTCAAGAAAAAGTCTATATAAAGTTTAGTCAAGCTGAGGGAAATGCTAAAGTGACCATGGTCACTTACTTTTGATTTTGAAGGTAATACAGTTAGTTATTTGAACTATTTCTTGGATAGCCTAAATGACTGAATGTCATAATGGGAACTAGAATAAGATGGTTACTCTAACTTGTCTGACTGCATTGGTTAACAACTCTCCCACTTTATGATATAAGAGATGCAACAGCATAAGGAAAGATCTATAACAAATGAGGATATTACATCTGTACCATGGCAATTCATGTGCTGGGAATCATAAGGTCCATAAATGTTATTGAGAAAAATTATCCGTAGTTTGGAAATAATTTCTTCTTTCTCTCCTTCTTTTTTTTTTTTTTTCTTCAAAAAGTTTCCTGACTTGTTGCTTGGCTCTGACAGCACTGAAAGACTTGCTATGAGACATAAAGACATTCCCTGATATAAGCTTCTCATTGTGAACTGGATTTTCAACTGGCTATCCAAAGTTTAAAACAGCATCTCATAATTAAAATAAAATGGTGTACTTGAAATAAGGCCAAAGTTGGTTCTTTTTTTATAATCACTAAATATAATTTTATAATTTTCCTGATATATGATCTTCATGATTTTTTTTTTCTTAGAGAGGGAGAGGGGGGTGGGGAAAGGGACAGAGGAAGAGGGAGAGAGAGTCTTTTTTTTTTAAAGATTTTATTTATTTATTCATGAACAACAGAGAGAGAGAGAGAGGCAGAGGGAGAGGCAGGCTCCCACGGAGCAGGGAGCCCGATGCGGGACTCAATCCCAGGCCCCTGGGATCATGACCTGAGCCGAAGGCAGACGCTTAATGACTGAGCCACCCAGGCGCCCAGTCAAAGTTGGATCTGAAAACATAATTAAGTTCCATGTGTGGTGTGTATGCATATATAGTATGCAAATTCCTTTCATGGCTAGCCATTGCCTCCCTGCATCATATTCATATAAGAATTTCCCTTTCTAGTTTTTTTTGGATGAAAATCAGATACTACTGTTTGCTTTACAGGCTTAAATAAAAGTGGCAGTAAAGGACAGTGGAAAAGTGAAAACTTTTCAATGGCTAATTTGAAGGAGGCCAGATTGTTTAAGTTTAGTATCTATTCAGACTTATAGGCACAGGACAGGGAATGGAAAGAAGTATATTTGGTATATGTGTGACAAGGAGTTTTTGAGAAGCAGTAAGTAAAATGACATTGAAAGAAGGGCCCTGCTGTAAACTGAATGCTTGAGTTCCCCTAAAATTCATACGTTAAAACATAATCTCTACTGTGTTGGTATTTGGTTGTGGGGCTTTGGGGAAGTGATTAGAACATGGGGACAGCGTCCTCATGAATGGGGTTAATGCCTCTATTCACCAGGCATAGAGAACTCCCTTGCCCCTTCTGCCATGTGAGGACACAACTAGAAGGTGGCCTTCTGTGAACCAGGAAGTGGGTTCTCACCACACCACATCTTGGATTTCCTAGCCTCTAGAACTATGAACAATAAATTTCTGTGGTTTAAAATCTGCTCAGTCTACTGTATACTATTATAGCAGCCTGAATGTTCTAAGACTGGCCCAGAATAAGAGGGTTTTTCCCAGTGTAAATGTTAGAGCGGTCTTACTGGTCTGGAGGCCAGGACAGTGCACTTACAACTCTTTCCTTAGCCACACTAGAGTCTGCAGGATGGGATCATAAACAGCGTGCACAGAGCCAAAAATGGGAAATTCTGATGGTATCAGCAAAATGAACTTTCCCCTTATCAAGCCTGCTGAGTGGTTAATTTACCAGTATTACAATTACATTTCAGCTCCTAATAGCATATCTCAGGGAAGTCAGCCAGCTGCCTAGAGACAATTTATCTACATTAGAACCAATGCATAATGGAGGACTTTATTCATTCTAGAGGCAGTATCCCAGGAAGCTGTTGAGAAGTTTCTTATCTTTCAACTCCCTGGAGATGCCTTAATTATTTCCTATTTCCAAGGTTGATTTCAAATTTCGGGGCCAAACTGAGATATATGCAGTATTCTTCAAGTAAGTTTCCTTTCCAGATGTATAAGAATTAATTACTGTTGTTTGCAACTAAATATCACTAATATACAATTTAGATGAAAAGAAGTGAATATATTCCAGATGTATTAAGACAAAAATATCAACAATATTTGACAGATTGATTTCCTGTCACAATGGAGAAGGATAATAAAGATTAATGCTCAAGTTACTTGGCCACCGAAGGGACCATTGCTTCACTCACTGAGATCAGGAATAATGACTTCTCTTACATTTGTTTTGTTTTTGTTTTTTGTTTTTTTGTTTTTTTTTTTTGTTTTTTTGTTTTTAATAATCTGGGTGGTGTGACTACTAGAGAGGTCCTGAGACCAAGTTGGACAGGAGGTTCTATACGGGTTCTAGCTATAAGTACCTCTTCAGTCTCTGCATCAGGAGTGTAGTATGGGAACCTAGAGTCCCAGGAAGATAGCCTGCCTGGTGGACACAGCCATGTCCACATTGGCTTATTGGGCCTGGATGCCTGAGAGCAGGTGTCCTGGAGAGAACTGTGTATGCCCCTAATTGAGCACTTGGTATCCAGGCTTCCTGGAATAGGTCCCTCGGATCTGGGCTATGTAGGAATAAGCAGAGCCACAGTCAGGACATTTGGGGGACATACCCTATTGTCAAGGTCCAGCCCAGGACCTGAAACAGAGGTGTCTCTGAAACAGAAACACCTCTTCCCCTGAAGCCAGATCTCTTGGGATCTCCAAAGCTAGTCCAGGTCTGACCAGGGCTAGAGTGGATGAAACCCAGCTGGGAACCATGATTGCCAGACAGGCCCCAAGTTCTTTAACGACAGCAGGGCTATATGGAGTCTGACTGTAACCATCTGTGCAGTCTCATCAGTGATGCCATGCGGAACTGCTGGCCCCAGGCTGATGGTTGCCAACCAGGTGGTTGGCAAGAGCAGGCCCTTTCCTCACAGGCCGAAAGGGCCTGGTGTCTGCTGGTAGGTCGGCGCACTAGAGTGAAGTTCACATGTGCATGCTTATGGACTTGGCATCCAGAGATCAGGTACAGAGGAAGGGTGAGCATTTAATAATGATATAGCTACTTCTTCTATTCCTCCTTCTAAAGATAATAATGACCATGATAACAAATGATAATAATTCACATTGCCCATTATGTGCCAGGCACTGGTCTTAATACTTACCAGTATTAATTAATTCAGTTCCCACAGAAGTCCAACATGATAGCAATAAATTTGTCCTTTCAAAAATAAGGAAATTGAGATACACCAAGTTTACTCAACATATATAAAGTTATACAATAGCAAGTGGTGGAGCAAGAATATAAACCCAAACTGACTTCAGACACCATACTCTGTTATTCTAATAAATCCAGTTTTAACATACTGAGATGTTGGTAGCTAGTTTATATTCGTTACACAGTTGTTTCTACATGTCTGAAATTCAACAAACAGCTCTGTAGTAGATGTGTATTTTCGAAGATTGTCCAAATGTGAATGATTGAGTGAAGGAATGCACACTATACTTAAGAGTTTGAGATTTAGAGAAAGACTTCCTGAGGTCAAGTAGGGACAAATACAAAACCTTTACTAAATCTGAGGGCATGGAATAAATACGATATTTTATATTTGGTGGCTGTTAAACAAATAAGCAGCTCTTCTGAGGAGATATTTTCTTTCAAGCCTACTGCAAAAAGTCAAAATGGATGATATTTCTATTGAAGCATAAAAAGAGGGAGAAAAAATACTTTCTACATATTCTGAATTAAATGAAAAGCAGATATCCAAGTTAAGATATGAATAATGATCTCTGTGCTTTTTTTTAATTAATCCTTTTATTTTGAGATATAGATTCACCTGTAGTTGTGAGAAATTTACAGAGAAATCTTGTGATACTTTACACAGTTTTCCCAATAGTGACATCTTGTCAGATGATAGTGCATTACCGCAAGCCATGATATTGACATTGATACAGTTACATACAGAACATTTCCATCACTACAAAGGTCCCTCACATGCCCTGTAAGCCACACCACACCCACTTCTTTTCCACCCACACTACTCTCTTAAATCCTGGTAATCACTAATCTGTTCTCTGTGTGTATAATTCTCTCATTTCAACAATGTTATATAATTTGAAACAAAGTATTTACTTTTCAATGTTGGCTTTTATTTTTTTTTTCACTCAGCATGATTCTCTGGAGATTCAGCCTGGTTATTGTGTGCATCAATAGTTTGATATTTTTTTATTGTTGAGTATTATTCAATGACATAAGTATACCATAGTTGACTAACCATTTATTTACCTGTTGAAGGACAATTAGGTTGTTTTCAGCTTTTGGCTATTTCAAAGAATGTTGCCATAAAAATTGATGTACAGGTTTTTGTGTGGACTTAAGTCTTAATTTCTCTGGGACAAATGTTCAGAATTGCAAATGCTGGTTTGTATGGTAGTTGAATGTTTAGTTTTTCTTTCTTTTCCTTTTTTTAAGAGAAACTGTCAAGCTCTTTTTCCAGAGTGGCTGCACTATTTTACAATCCCATCATCAATATGATTGACCCAGTTAATTTTCTTTGCTAGCATTTCGTGTCATCACTATCTTTATTTATTTAAATAATTTTCTGTTGAAATCTTGACATTTTCATATTATGTTATGAGATTTGATTTTATTTGAAACTCTTTATTTTTTTAATTGGCTTTTTCTGATACTGCTCTAGTAAGAGAAAGGGGAACTCTAGGCTGCTACTACCAAATAGTGGAGGTAGAAGTCCAGTTCCCTACTAGGCCTCTATTATCAAGCCAGTGAGAGTGTAGTGTTATTACTACAGGGCAGGAGTAGGACTTTCCACTCCCCATGTGGTCCCCGCTGACATTGCAAAGAGTGTGGCCTCATTACTGCTGGGAGGTGGTGAATATCCTGACTGTCCACTTCCTCTTGGAAGGCTTCTTATTCGACCACACAGAGAGGAAGAGAGGCACTACTGCCAATGGAGGTGGGATTCCAGGCTCCCCATATAATTCACCGATTTCAGGGATGAAAGTTCTGGCTCCCTACTTGTCTTATCGGACACTATCTCTGCAGAGTATTAGTCCTCTTCGTCATTGCATTGAAAGGGTAGAGATTTAGGATCTTGATTCAGTTCTTGCTTGTGCGGTTAGAGACGAGGCCTGTTTTATTTTGTTTTTTGTTTGTTTGTTTGTTTTTTGTTTTTTGTTTTTTTCCTGTAGCATTGGGCAGAAATAGAGCAATGACTGTTCAAAGTCTTCTGTTTTTTCCTATTCCTTTGTCTAGAGAGAGCTGATGTTTGTTGCTACTTTTTGCCTGTGTCCATTGGCTTTTCTGGGTTGTCAGGTGCTTCAATTACTTAGTCTTAGAAAACTGAAACTAAAATAAAGCCAATGGAACTTACCACCCTGACATTCCTCAGGACCCAATTTCCCTCGCTGATCTGCCTTCTCCCTACTCCTTAGATATTTTTTTTAAGATTTTATTTATTTATTTATTTGAGGGAAGGAGAGAGAGGGAGAACAGGAGCAGGGAGAGTGGCAGAGGGAGGGGGAGAAGCAGACTCCCCACTGAGCACAGAGCCCAACGAGGGGCTCCATCCCAGGACCCTGGGATCCTGACCTGAGCAGAAGGCAGCCACTTAACTGACTGAGACACCCAAGTGCCCCTCAACTTTTCAGAATCTTCTTATGCCTGTTTTATATATAATGTCTGGCATTTTTAGTTGTACTTAGTGGGAAGAATAGGGAAAACTATAGAAGAAGAGGTTTATAGTTTTTTAATATGTGACAAAGATAGTAGCCTACTTTTTCAAAAAGTAACAAATAAAAGAAAAGAGAAGCATGATGAGCAATGTGAAGAGGGCCCAAAATGGGAAGTTCTGAAATAGAATTGGGATAATCTTTACTGAGTGTCTCATTTAAATGGTATATTATTTTAAAATAAGCCTTGGGCTCTTTAGAAAACTTTGTTTCTCTTGGTTATATAATTTTATGGCTGGTAATTTCAGCCTAGAAAAACAAATGGCATTTTCTTATCTAAGCCTTGAGAAATTGCTTTCTTTTTTAAAATTTTAATATATTTTAGCCTTAAATATATATATCTTATTGTTAGATAATGAAGTGATTATGTACTTGTCCTTGTTCTTAAGAATGACTTGTAATAGATCAATGTATTCATTTTTTTCAGATTAATAACAGGTGAACCTTATAGGAGGTCACATACAGATATGAGTATGACTTTGTCTTCAAAACATTGTAAATACTCAATTATTTCTGAAATTTTTATAATATTGACATATTTTCTTATACACTGGGGGCAAATACCTCAAGAAAAAAGTTATGAAAACAAATATAATCCCTTAGTGAAAATACAAATTATCTTTCTTTCACCTTCTGATAATATCACTAAATGTTAGTATTGGTTTCATTTTGTCATATGTGTAGAGCAGAGTTTAATTGAGAAGTAATTGAAAAAAAATAATGGAGTATCCATGACATATTTATGAGTTTTTTTTCTTTTACTTTTACTTGTGACATCATACAATGTATCAATGCTGTCAAGTGTTTTCAGGAGGATAGTAAGATTTCCTAAGAAACTGAAATTGAGATTGATTATTTTTCCTTACTTTATTCCTGTTAGAGATAAGGGTGGTCAGAACTATATAAAGCTGTTCAGTACCTGTAATAGATGGTATTAGGGTTACCAATGATGGAAGAAGGAACTTCTCTAAGAAAAGCTCTTCTCAGGAAAAACTGAGAGGTTTATAAACAAGTCAAAATTAGGACAAGCCATTTGATAATTCATTAACAAAGATGCAGGTGCTTTACTTCTTAAGAATAAATCTGATACAGATATACAGTAATTACTAACACTTACATAGTATTTGTTAAAATTATATGATATTTATTTCTAAATTCCAATAAATTAGAATATTGGGAATATTATGTTGATGCCCTTTGAACAAATTACATTTATAAAAATATAAATATAAATATATGCATTTAAGTTTTAATTTATAAAATATAATTTGTAAAATTATAAATAAATAAATGCACACACACACATACACAGTTGTAAATAAGAATTCAGACTTTTCCACCAGAAAGGTAACTTCAGGCAGGGCAAGGTATAATCAGATTTCTCAAACCACATAAAGTAACCAAGTATTTTTGGGGAACTAAGTGTTCTAATACTCGTTCTTGAAGTGTTATCGTGTTTTTGTAATGAAGTCAAATAGAATAAAATAGGCTTTCAAGATAAGTGGTTTATGGATATAATAACTTTATTCATTTTTAATGTCAAATTTATTCAAAAGACTACTTTGAAAATCCTAAAGAAAAAAAATCTATAAATTCTGGAAGAATAATTTTAGACACCTAATGAAATGGAATACTGAAGCTTCTGAATTGATCACACAAACAATTTTTATAATAAACTTTACAAACTGGAACTAAATTCTGTCAGATTCAAATATTATGTTAATAACCAACAGATGTTTCCATGCTCTATGCAACAAGAACATTAATTTACATCCTGTATTTTGGGACTATGAATTAATGTCTAGCAGCACAAGCTTTATAAAAATGAATATCCAGCGAAGACAAAATTACCTACTTTTAATGAAATACCATTCATGAAAATTTCCTCCAAATTATGGCTTTCTTACTTATAGGATGTTCTCTAAATTATATAGACTACCAGTACCCAACTTGTTTTTACTCAATAAAATCCAAGCACTGTTAATGCAGCACAAAGTAAATATAGGTAATTAGAGTAGCATACAAACATTTTAGAATGAATATTAAAAACAGTTAACATTTTGGGACACCTGGGTGGTCCAGTCAGTTAAGTGGCTGCCTTCAGCTCAGGTCATGATCCCAAGTTCCTGGAATCGAGTCCCGCATCAGGCTCCTTGTTCAGTGCGGAGTCTGCTTCTCTGCCTGCAACTCTCCCTGGTTGTGCTCTTGATCTCTCTCTGACAAATAAATAAATAAAATCTTTAAAAAAACACAATTTAACATTTTAAACTTTTGTTTATGTTCGTATCGTGAAACTTAAAACCTTAACTGAACCATTTAAGAATAATCTCATTCTAAAAGTAGGAGACCTATCTAGAAAATGATCATTTCTGTAAGAAACCAATATTTCGTTTAGTCCACAATAAAAAATTGTATTGATTACTATAAGGAAAACTTGTGGATTTTTAACATATATAAATTTATAAATTCCAGAGTAATAGTTTTAGCTGACATAATGAAATGTAATACTGGATCTTCTAAATTGATTACACAGACGATTTTTATGGTAAACTTTACAAACCAGAACTAAATTCATATGACCAAAATGGAGTGATGGGAAATGGATTTATTTTCCTATCTCAAAAAGCTAAATAGAAAACACACAGATAAAATATATGTCAGCCATTTTTAGGGTACTGAATAACAGATAATGAGAACAGTGATTCCTGAGAGATGGGAAACAAAAGAACCAAACCCTACAATTATCCCAGCTTACCTCCTGGAAAAAGCTTTTAGTTGTAACTGAGGAAGAAGAACACAGCTGGAGCTCAGATTTGTCCTTGAAGTGAACAAATAGAACAGGGAGTCTGAAGAGAGGAGGAAGCTGTAATTCATGTGGGCGGAATAGCAAACATGAGGGAGGTAAAAGGGAGTGAGGGAGAGAGACAGAAGGAGACAGAACATGAGAGCATCCAGAACATGAGAACATGTGATAGAATCCACACACTCTGGAGGTCTGAAAATGGACCCCTGTGATTTATAGCTGCCTATAATATGAAGGAGAGGAAACTACGTGAGAAAGGGGAAGGAGCCATCCAAAAAGACTGCAAAGAACAATGCACCAGAATTACACAGTAAAGGGAATAGTTCCTTTTCTATCAGTCAAAGTGAAAAGCCTCATAATTCATAAGAATATTGAATAGAGAATGCTTTTGTGTCTATGCTGGTGTGAAATTAGCCTGAAATTAAATGCTGTTCGGGTCCTGCCTAATAAAGTTTATCCACAAGACCTGAACACAATCAAACTGTTTCCAAGTAAATTATCTGTGTCCTAGATCAAAGCTCAAAAATGTTGATAAGAATGCAAAGGAATTCAGTGCACAAAAAGGTAAAATTTGCAAGGTAAAAATTTACCAAAGGAGAGGGAAGACAGGGTACATACTGGGAGGAGGAAATTTCATCAATTGAGTCAGACCCAGAAATGTTGTAGGTACCCAAATTAGTAGACAATAATTGTCATGAATCTAAAGCAAAGATTATACATGTCAAATAAGGATAGTAAATATTTAAAAGAGACCCAAATTGAAATTTTATATATGAAAACAATGATATCTATGATAAAAATGCACTGATAGCATCAACAGCTTATTAGACATCATAGAAGAATAGATATGTGATCAGGAAGACAAAAATTCTCTGAAATTAAACAAGAGAAAATACTTAAAATATTTTGTTTTATTTTAAATAACATCATCAGAGACCTATGGAGCAATTTCTAAAGGCCTAATATATGTGTAATGGATATTCATCATAAAAGGGAGGCATGAAAAATATTTGAAGAAAAAAACTGATGAAAACATAAGTCTTCAGATAATGAAACTCAGCAAAGCTCAGACACAAGAAACCTGAGGAAAACTCTACCAACACTCATTATAATCAAATTACTTAAAATCAGTGATAAAGGAAAAATTGTAAAGCAGCCAGAGAAAAAAGACTCGTTATCCACAAAGGAACAAAGATTAAAATGGCAAATTTCTTGAAAAAAAAAAAAAAAGCCAGATAACCGTAGAGCACCATATTTAAAGTAATACAAAGGTAAGTGGGTAGAAACTATTAAACTAAAATTCAATACCTGTCACAAATATATTTTGAAAATAAAGCTTAAATAAATATATTTTTCAGTTATGCAAAGATGAAAGAATTAACTGCCAAAAGACTTGCACTATAACAAATGTTAAAGAAAATCCTCCCATCAAAGGAACAAGGCTACTTTTGGCAAACCTGTATATACACAAAGGAAAGAAAAGCAATGGGAATGGTCACTATGTGGGTATAAATATAACGTGTTTATCTTACTATCTAAATCTTTGTATAATTGCATGATGACAATAGAGAAAGCCAGAAAGAACGAGAAGGAAGTATATATTCACTTTTTTGTAACATACGTGAAACACTGTGATACCATTGAATTTAAACTGTGAAAAGTTAGAGAATTAAAAAGTTAAAGAATGATAGTATAGGTTAATTTTACCTTGTTGAAAGCTGAATATATTTCTAATTTTATAAATTTAAAATATTTGTACTAGCACAGCTCAGGACATTTTGGAAAGAAAAACCTGAATTTAAACTAGAGGTCAGAAAAAAATAGAATGCTGTGAATTGCATACATACAAAAGTCACTGGACTTTTAAAAATTATATCATTTTCTAGATATTTATGGTAGCTAGAGTGATATAAATAGATCCCAAGGACAGTTATTTTGAAGCTCTTTGTATAGAACAATTTTAGACCGAGAGATAATTGTGAAGAAAATTATTATAAATGATAGAGCACATAAAACAATATGAAATGAAAATGAAAGACAGGATTTTGTTTGTCATTTGTTTTGGTCAGTCTGGCTCCATCTGGAATTGATATTCTTATTTTTGTCATCTTGGGTATTTCAGACACAGCAAAGTACTTACAAAAATATTCTAAACACGTCATATCTTTTTTTTATTTTTCTTGTCCATTTTGGATATTTAGGAGTGTTTTTTTCTGGTCCATCAAAACTATGATTACATGTCTCATCCTTGATTTCTCAAAAAACAGTAATCTAATGTGTTCCTATCATCATCATGTTGCACAAACAATGAATCATGGAACACTACATCAAAAACTAATGAGGTAATATATGGTGATTAACATAACAATAAAAATTTAAAGAAAAAATAATGAGTTCACCATTTGTGTAGCACGTATAATGTTCCAGTCAAGTACTAAACATTTTTACATGAATTAACTGCTCAAACGCTACTACAATCCTATGTTTTGTATAAGGGAACTGGCACAAATCTTTGGAGTAAGTTGTTCAAGGCCATATACCTTCTACATGTAGAGCTAGGATTTGGACTGTGTTTGGCCCAAAAGTTTGTGCTGTTAATAACAAAGCTCTGCTGGGTCTATATAGCTAAATTCAAAATCAACAATGCCAAAACGATTGCCTGGTGTTTAATAACTGTTAAGTAAATATTTGCCAAGGGGATAGAAAGTGAGAAAGGAGTGAAAAATAAATAGATGGAAAGAAAGACGAACTGTATTAAAGCCAAGAAAAGGGCATTTTTCTTTAGTCACATATTGTTTTCTCTAATTACCTTGTACTGAGAGACTTAACATTAGTGTTAAAATAATCCTATAGAGCGATTTATTTTTCTGAAAACTGCACTTCAGTTAACCGTATATTTCAATGTGTAGTATGTATTAGTTCTGACTGGGAGTAGCACAGACTCAAAGTAACATTGACTTAAAGAAGAATTTTATCTCTTTCTGATTTAAAATTTAGAAGTAGCCCAGCTATAACCTATTCAGAGATGTAGAGTTCTTCTGTCTTTTGGCTCGACTTTCAAGGATTTTATTCATAGTACAAAGCTTTCCTACCTCCAGAAATGTCAGCATTTAAGCTAGCAGAAAGAAGAGAGAAAAGGGAGAGCAGAGGGGAGAGAGGGATAAAGGGAGGGAGGGAGGAAGGAAAGAAGCTCTTTTTTAAGGGTATAGATAACTGTGAAATTGTCACACGATACCTTTGCTTATACCCTACTGGCAAAAATTAGTTACATGCTCACATCTAGCCACAAGTACGAGGAAAGCCTGAAAATACAGTGTTCATCTTGAAAAGCCTGATGCCAAGCTAAGAATCAGGATTCTGTTACTCAGGAATATACTGAAAATGTATATTGGGAGGAAATTACCAGCCTGTTGCAGGTCTGCCATAATTCATAATAACAAACTTAAGGTAATTTCAGTTATTAATACTGACCAAATTTTGTTTTCTTTATAAGGTTTTGATTCAAAGCATTTATTTAGGATGGCTAAATTAATATCTTATGTAAGAAAGTAAACTGACAATTGGGATATTAAGAATAAGTAAGTTATGCAGTCCATTAAAAATACTACCTTAAGAGTTATGTCTTTTCATACTTTGTCTTATCTAGCTGAGCCACCTAACACTCAATAAATTCTTATGTAATTTTAGAATGGTTTAAAAATATTTTGTTCAAATTCTAATGCTTATTTTTTAATTAAATGAATCAATAACTCTATAACTCATTCACTCAGGATTTGTGATGATTACATTTATGTGTCAACTTGGCTAGGGCTATAGTAACCTAGTTGTTCAGTTAAACACTAATCTAGGAATTGCTTTGAAGATATTTTTTGTAATACACACAGTTGATGTTTTAACACATGTGGTTCACATCTATAATTAGTTGATTTTAAGTAAGAGGTATTACTTAGATATGTGGATAAACCTCAGGCAATCAACTGAAAAGTTCTTAGGAGCAAAACTGAGGCTTCCAGAGGAAGAAGAAATTTTGCCTCAAGAGGGACAGCAGGTGAGAGGTTTGGCAACTCCCCTCCCAAAGGGAGGACTTTGGGTGAGTTTTAAGGGGGGGTCCTGGAGTGGAAACCAGGACAAAAGATGGTGAGGGAAGTTGAGGAGAGTGAATAAAAAGAAGAAAAGAGGATGGAGGAGTGGGGGGTGGTGCGCACCATCTGGAAGAAGTTTGAGAAGGAGAAAGGTTGAGAGGTGCCCTTAATTAATGGTTAGGATGGCACTTTTGTAAGGCGAAATCTCAATGAAGGTTTGCTGAGGGGTATTGCTGTGTACAAAAATGGGAGCTTTGCCAGCAAAGCAGGGTCTGAGGGCTCTGCTAGGTGACTGAAGATCTGAAGGCACAAGGCTCTGTGGGGAGCCAGGGTCGGAGAGTGGGCTAGGATTCACCTAACAGAACACATGATAAGAGGCTTGGTAGAAGAGCAAAAAATTTTTTTAGAAGATAGGTTGCACTTCTTTGGGTGTGGCAGTGAACATTCTCCCACAAAGAATCTCAGAAAACCCATCAATAATGCAAAGTAGAATGTGTAGCTTTGGTTGCCATATGTACTGTGGTTAAGAGCCTGAGCTTGGATTCAGCCAGACTTGGGTCCCAATAAGATTGTGTCATGATATTGGAGAAAATTCTTCATTTCTTTGAACTTCTATAAATTGGAGGTGATTGTAGTACTTACATTACTACATAATTCACAGTAAGGTGATTAGCACAATGCCCTGGCACATTGTAAGCAGTTTAAAAATGTTAGTTGTTATAACTGAACAAAAGAGTTTGTATAGTTTACATTCAATTCAACTATAATTTATATAGTTTACAGTTTATTTGAGCCAAAATTTCAGCACACATTTAAAACTTACATAGTATCTACTTCCTAAAGAGAGTTAGAAGCAAGGTACAATATAAAACATGTCAAAAAAGGACAATTTAAAAGTAAAGTAACATAAGGAAATATGGGCAAATAATTATATTGGGAACAGGGAAAATAGTTACCACAATTAGATGTTGAATTTTGTTCTGCGTTTCCAGGTGAAGGAAAGAAAAGAGGGGAAAAATGGTAATGATCTGTATCATTCTCATTAGCTAAAGAAAGAAATAATACTTATTAATCAAGGAAGAAAATTCTATATTGTAAGAATATAGAATAGTGATTCTTAATCTTGAGTAATATACAAGCCCATATTAAAGGAAAAAAGTCTCTTGAAACCTGCAAAATACTTTTGAAAATTCCATTTTAAGAAACACTGACATAAGAAATTAAAGTCAACACAACAACAGTGTGAATGTATGTCATGTCACTGAACTATACACTGAAAAATGGTTAAGGTGAGGGCTGCCTGGGTGGCTCAGTTAAGTGCTGGACTCTTGATTTCAGCTCAGGTCATGATCTCAGGGTCTCAAGATCAAGCCCCGTGCTGGGCTCCATGCTCAGCAGAGAGTCTGTTTGTCCTTCTCTCTCTGCTCCTCCCCCTGCTTTCTCTCTCTCTCTCTTTCTCAGTCTCTCTCTGTCAAATATATAAACAAATAAAATCTTTTAAAAAAATGGTTAGGCTGATAAATTGTTGTTATGTATAAAAATGCTTGTAGTATATTTTGCCACAACAACAAAAGGAAAGAATAAACAGAAAAAGAAAGAGAAAGAAAGAAACAAAGAAACAAAGAAAGAAACAAAGAAACAAAGGAAGGAAGGAAGGAAGGAAGGAAGGAAGGAAGGAAGGAAGGAAGGAAGGAAGACAACTGCAGCATTAGTTCCTACCAGAGAGGTTTTTAAAAAAGATTTTATTTATTTATTTGTTTGTTTATTTATTTATTTATTTTTAGTGACCAGAGAGAGAGTAGGAGCAGGTGGGTGCGGGGGGAGGCAGAAGGGAAAGGAGAGAATCTCAAGCAGACTCCATGCTGAGCACATAGCCTAATGTGGGACTTGATCTCATGAACCTGAGATCATAACCTGAATTGAAATCAGGAGTCAGACACACAACAGTCACCCAGGCACCCCCCCACTACAGAGTTTCTAGCCTGCTGGCTTGTCCTATTGATTTCATACTTGCTAGCCCTTAAAAATTGTGTGTCAATTCCTTCAAGTAAATCTCATTGTAAATATGCTACCGTTTTTATGTTTTTAGAGAATTTTGACTGATAAACTATTATATAAAGTTTTAGATTTGTACTATTATATATTATATATTTATACATACATTTAGATGAAAATAATTTTGAGGGGTGCCTGGGTGGCTCAGTCATTAAACGTCTGCCTTGGGCTCAGGTCATGATCCCAGGGTCCTGGGATCGAGCCCCGCATCGGGCTCCCTGCTCCGCGGGAAGGCTGCTTCTCCCTCTCCCACTCCCCCTGCTTGTGTTCCCTCTCTCACTGTGTCTTTCTCTGTCAAATAAATAAATAAAATCTTACAAAAAAAAAGAAAATAATGTTGAAAAACTCCATTACTTTATTTTTTTCTATGCCTTCATGTACCGGATTGTGAAAATTGGTCTGTATGTTTAATCAGAAATATAGCAATGAATTAAGTGTGACGTATTTAGATTTCAGATGATGAACAGTATTAAGTCTTGTGTTGTTATGAAGATCTAGAATGTGTATTTTATCCTTGACTGTTGTCAAAAAGAGTGTGTTTTTCTTCATGATATATTAGAGGTAGTATAAAGTAATGTTGATTGAATAGATTACATGTCTTGTTCATTGGAAATACAGTTATTTCACTATGTGGTGCATTGAGTTTAATAAATGATACAGGGGCGCCTGGGTGGCTCAGTTGGTTAAGCAACTGCCTTCGGCTCGGGTCATGATCCTGGAGTCCCGGGATCAAGTCCCGCATCAGGCTCCCCGCTCTGCGGGGAGTCTGCTTCTCCCTCTGACCCTCTTCTCTCTCGTGCTCTCTATCTCTCATTCTCTCTCTCTCAAATAAATAATAAAATAAAATCTTTAAAAAAATAATAAATGATACAAGTCATATAGAGTCAATGTATCTGAATCAGAAAGTACTATATTTTACTCAGTGTGACATAACTAGTTCAAGTGTGATCATGCATAATTCATCTTTAGATAGCAATATACTTTGGTTTATGCATAATTATTAATATTCTAGTTTGTAAAATATTTTTCGTACATTTTTTTAAAATTCCATGTTTGTATTCTTTTCATAACATCTCAGGCTGATGCCTTGTCTCATTTATTTACATAGAAAACAAAAAATCTTCCATTTTTTTATTTGCTAATGTTCTATTTACCTCACTAACATGTTGAAAACCAAAGAGGCAAACCAAGGAAAGTCATTAATTCAAGACTTTATTGAAAATATTTTAATGAGAGAACCAGTCAGGGAATATTTTTAAATAAATTGTGTAAAATAGAAAGCTTCATTAGATCCTAACCATACATTAGTCAATATAAAATAGAAAACAATCCAAGGCAAGTACATCCAAATCCTCTGAGAAAAATACAAGTGCATACTTATCAAAATAACCTTGCTATTAGTTGAACTCATTGAAAAGATGTGCTTTATCAAGCCTTATGAAAACATTGTTAGCAAGGGATGGTATTACCTATTCTTTATTATAGACATACTGGAGATCAATAATACCTTGGTAGATGAAGATATTAAGAGAATATATATGTTAAAAAAAGAAATCTATCAAAGGCCTCTGGTAGATAACTCATTATAAAAGAACTTACTATGGCAAAGGAGAGTGAAAATTTGAAGTTTAAACAGCAGTAGGACAATTCATTTATATAGTATAAGCAATAATCCCAAATGATTCAAATATGATTTGAAAATCATTAGAACCTAATGGCATTTGGTGTCTATTACTCGTAAGCCTATATATTAGATAAAATGGCAATAAATAGAAAATTTATGGCATGTATTTACAATATTATTGATTTTTTTATTCTAATTAACATAGAAAGCTATCACAAAGGGGCAATTGTCCTACTTTAAATGCAAGGGATTTCTATGAATAAAAATAAAAATGAAGTAGAGAGTTGTAGCATTCAGTCCACACTGTTATTTCTTGGAATAACAATTACCAGCATTCATATAGCAATTTTTTGTCTGAATATTATCTATCCATACACAATCACATTCAAGTCTCACCCCTGAGAAACAATTTTAGTGTAGTTTTATAGATGAGGCGCTTTGGGTGGCTGTGAAAATAACCGTTTCATGGATTCCCTGGCAACTCAAAACCTGCTAGACACTTTACATACATAACTTATTTGATGTTTTCTTTTTTTAAATATATATTTTTTTAATTTTATTTATTTTTGAGAGAGAGAGAGATGCATTCAATATTCACGCAATTAGGTATTATAATGTACACTTTACAGATAAGAAAATACAAAGTCTAAAAATTTGCCAGTTGTTATTTATCTACACAACCATGGAGTTAGTATGTAAACCCAGTTCTAATGACTTTGTAATACCACGCTTGTTTCTAGTCACACTAAGGAAATGAAGCAAGACAGAACTGCATTCACTCCAGGACTATGTATATGCAGTGAGTCAATGCTAATAAAACAGTCCCTGGTCTAATAAAATGTTCATACATTCTTACAAATTTAGGGCTGATGGAAGAATAATAGGAACATCTCATTGAAGTGATATTCTAATTTAACACAGAGGAACTGAAAATCAGAACAGGGAAATCAGGTCTTTGTTCACTCAAACTGGGCAGTTCTGGACAAGATTGAGACTAGCATGAGACTGGTTGCTAGGTGGGGAAATTGGGGGGGGGGGGAAATTCCCATTTACCTTATTGCCATTCATTACATGTCAGATTTTAAATTCTTATTTCCAAAATAACTACTTGATGTTAGATGTCTTACAACTAGTGAATGAATGGATGGATGGATGAGTGAATGAATGAACTATAAATAAATGATGAAAATAAATAAATAGGATAGAACAGGAATCATGAAATGACATTCTCTGATGTGTTTTTGAAAGTAGACCACTGGGGCGCCTGGGCCGCTCAGTCAGTTAAGCGTCTGCCTTTGGCTCAGGTCATGATCCCAGCGTCCTGGGATCACCCCGTGTTGGGCTCCCTGCTCAGTGGGAAGCCTGCTTCTCCCTCTCCCTCTGCCACTCCCCCTGCTTGTGCTTGCTCTCTCTCTCTTTCAAATAAAGAAATAAAATCTTAAAAAAAAGTAGACCCTTGTTTCAAACAACTTGAATATGACCCATAATGAATTACACATTTTAAATGGAAATTATCTTTATATTATGGTCTCTGTATATGATCATTTTAGCAAAAAAAAAAGTGGGTAGCACTTTAAAAATATTACTGGATTAAATTTTATAAAATTCACAAAAGGAATACTGGGTGACATGGAAATTATATCTTCTCAAGGACTTAGTGCTCAAAAGCAACTTGGCTAATGCTGAAAGGGATGATGCTCTGGGGGAAAAAAGAATTCTAATAAAAATGGAAATGATGACCTACTACATTCCTGTGCTTCTTCAGGCTACTGATCATCCTGCCATTGTATGCACCATCACTTTGCCCTTTATCATTGTAGGGTAGGCTGGAGAACATTTTCAAAAGACTAACAATTCTTGATGCTGAGAAAGTTATAAGCTTTACTTGCAAAACTTCTCTCTCAACTGCAAAGCATACTGGCATTTTTCCATGAGGCAGGCATACAAGCATCTTGTGCGATAGTTTTATTTCTCTGATAAAAATATGTGCAACTTGCCCAATCTAAAACAGCCTGTAAAATTTAACTTCTATAACTTTCTTTAAAATAAAGAGAAAATTAACGTGATTAGAACACTGATAGTTTTTTTATTATGTTATGTTAATCACCATACATTACATCATTAGTTTTTAATGTAGTGTTCCATGATTCATTGCTTGCCTATAACACCCAGTGCTCCATGCAGAAATTGCCTTCCTTAATACCCATCACCAGGCTAACCCATCACACTACCCCCTCCCCTCTAGAACCCTCAGCTTGTTTCTCAGAGTCCATAGTCTCTCATGGTTAGTCTCCCCCTCTGATTCCCCCCCCTTCATGATGATGGGTTTTGTTTACAATCCTTGAAAGTTAATATGAGCAATGAACTATACCAATTATGTGAACACTGAAAGATTTTTAGAAAATTACATAGCAACACTTCAGGGTGCCTGATTTTCAGAAATGCAAATGTAAGTGAGATTTTAAATTCTGTTCCTTCTTTTCTCAATATGAGGAAATTGTGAGTACAAGTTAGTTAAAATTTCCATTTTGGAATGAATTTGTGTTAGTAACGATATCTTGGTTAATAGTTGCTTTGTGCTTCCCCTCTAAGTCTTTAATTGGATAAGAGTGGTATGATATAAGCACCACTTTTATGACAGGGATTATATTTTTAAAAAACTGTTAGTTTGAAAATCTCTCACAATTTTTCACAGCTTGGCCTGGCTCATGTCTGATCTTATATAAGCAGTGTTACTAGTGGCATACACTGAGGGATTTAAAGGACTCTATTGGGGATCCTTTCTAATGCCTACATTTATATCATTCATAATTAATGTGGAATTTCAAAGAATATCCAACATGTCAAATTTGTAACAATTTTGTTTAAATAATGATTAAAAAATATTTTTCTTTATGTCTGAAGATGGTTGGGAAGTATCCTGAAAGCTTCTCCTATAATAGAAGTTATAGAAAGTTTACCAGACAAGAAAAAGGGGAAGAAAGTTTTGATGAGAAAAGTAATTGTGAGGAAGTGAAAGAGAAAAACTCCATAAAAAACATATATATAGGGGCGCCTGGGTGGTTCAGTTGGTTGAGTGTCTGCCTTCGGCTCAGGTCATGATCCCAGGGTCCTGGGATCGAGTTCCACATCGGGCTCCCTGCTCGGTGGGGAGTCTGCGTCTCCCTCTCCCTCTGTGATCCCTCTCACTTTCACTCTCTCTCAAATAAATAAATAAAATCTTAAAAAAACATATATATAGATATAATATGCACAGACATATATACACATATATAATTTAATTGTGTTATGTATTTGGATCTCCTATTGCATTAATTAGTCAGATCTATTATTGAACAAGAGATAAGGCCAGAAGTTTTAATTTGAACTGCACATTTTGTTGCTAAAAGTAAAATGGTTCCTTCCATTTTTTATTATGAACATCAAGAGTCTCTACTAAAATTTCCAGGCTGATACTATAAAAAGGAAAATATAAGGGACTATAATTTCAGTTCATTGGACATTTTATTATAAGTGTTATTTAAAATGTTAGTGTCAGGTATGTTGGATTTAAATTCCAAGGTTTTTTGTCTCTCATTCTGTCCTCAACAATTTTATCTTGAAACGGAAAAAAAAATTAAGGCAAGTCTTAAAAACATCAAAAGTGTCCATTTACTGAGTAATGAAATCACCAGACTGAAGGGATGATATGTTTTCTAAAGTCTCTGTGTGTGTGTGTGTGTGTGTGTGTGTGTCTGTGTGTGTGTGTGTAGGGTGCTTGTGAGAACATGTAAATGAGTGAAGAGAAAAAGACAGTGGGTTTGGTGATGGGGAAAACACCAATGTCCCGAAGCAGCCAAAGACGAGGAGCAATTACAGCAGCTTTCCTTTCCAAATCAAGATGTGCTAAATTGTCAATGAGATTGCCAAGGTAAGACCTGGCAGGAATCTGGGGACTGAAAATTTCTAAGACATGGCTCTATGCTCTAAGTAAAACATATGTAGGATAGATACACCTTCTTCGGAGAACCCAGAAGCACAATTGCAACAACAAATACATTAACATGAATAAATTACCTTTCAAATATTTGTTGATGTGGAAAGTAATAGGAGACTTAGCCAACAATTATTTCAACTTGCTTTGCAGCTCATTCTTTTTTTTTTCTTTCTTTTTTTTTTGTTGGACTATGACTTTCTCATCAGCCAGAAGGTAGCAATTGTTAATAACCTATTATGAGTACTTCCATAGCTTTCTCCATATTCTTTTTTTATTATTTATTTATTTATTTTTTAAAGATTTTATTTATTTATTTGAGAGAGAGAGAGTGAGAGAGAGAGAGAGCACATGAGAGGAGAGAGGGTCAGAGGGAGAAGCAGACTCCCTGCTGAGCAGGGAGCCCGATGCAGGACTCGATACTGGGACTCCAGGATCATGACCTGAGCCGAAGGCAGTCGCTTAACCACCTGAGTCACCCCGGCGCCCTCTCCATATTCGTATAATAAAATAAAAATATATTGGTGTGTACATTGATTTTTGTTAATTGAAACAGAGCACGGGCTTTATACCAATATGAGTATCTCCAATTTTCTCATTTGAAAGAGAAAGAATCTAGCTCATTCATGGAAAGGCTACATTATGTACAATGATTTGGATGAACCAGAGTTTAGTAAAACATTTCCTTATTGATGCTCCCTCAAGTAGTTTTACCTATTACATCTATCTATCTATCTATCTATCTATCTATCTATCATCTATCTAACATCTATCATCTATATATCATCTATCTATCTATATATCTATCTATCATCTATCATCTAGCTATCATCTATCTATCATCTATCTATATATCATTTATCTATCTATCTATCTATCTATCTATCTATCTATCTATCTATCTATCATCTATCATCTGTCATCTATATATCTATCACTATTCTTTTTTTGCCATTAGTAACAATGAAGTAATGAATGTTCTTGTACTTAAATTTAAAGCTCAGATGCCTGACTTATTTTTTACAACTTTGAGAAGGTATAGTTACATGCAATAAAATGTACTTATTTAAAATGCACAATTTGATTATATTGACATATATATATTTATCACCACAATTATGGAAGTGAATATCCATTATCTCCAAAGCTTTTCTCGTCACTTTGTAATCCTTCCTGCTTTCCCCTCTCACTGTTGAAAGGCAACCCATGACCTGCCTTCTGTCACTGGTTTCTTTCTCTCAATATAATTATTTTGAGATGCATCCATATTGGTGAGGATATCAATAGTTCATTTTATTTCTGAGTAGTATTTCATTGTATGAAAATACCACAATTTATTTGTTTATTCACCTGTTGATGAACATTTGGATGTTTCTAGTTTAATGCTATTACAAACAAAGCTACTATAAATACTGAATTTCCAGTCTTTGTGTGAACATATGTGTTTGTTGTAGTGGTAGTGTTGGGAGTGATGAATACCCAGTAATGGAATGGCTGGATGGATATGAAATATATATTTATAAGTTCTTTTTTTTTAAAGACTTTATTTATTTATTTGACAGAGAGAGACACAGTGAGAGAGGGAACACAAGCAAGAGGAGTGGGAGAGGGAGAAGCAGACTCCCCGCTGAGCAGGGAGCCGGATAAAGGGCTTGATCCCAGGACCCTGGGATCATGACCTGAGCCTAAGGCAGAGGCTTAACTACTGAGGCACACAGATGCCCCTATATTTAAGTTCTTAAGATACTACCAAATCATGTTCCAAAATGGTTGTATCACTTTACTTTACGACTAACAGTACATGAGAGTTCAAGCTGCTCTACATCCTCACAAACATTTGGTATGTCAGTGTTTTTAATTTTAGCTTTCTTTTCTTTTTTCTTTTCTCTTCTTTTTTCTTTTCTTTTCTTGTCTTTTCTTTTCTTCTTTCTTTCTTTCTTTCTTTCTTTCTTTCTTTCTTTCTTTCTCTCTTCTTTCTTTCTTTCTTTCTTTCTTTCTTTTTTTCTTTCTTTCTTTCTTTCTTTCTTTCTTTCTTTCTTTCTTTCTTTCTTTCTTTCTTTCTTTCTTTTTAGAGAGAGATAGTGCACACGAGAGTGGGGTGGGGGAGGGTCTGAGGGAGAGAGAGAGAGAAAATCTTAGGCAGGCTCCACACCCAGTGCAGAGCCTGTCACAGGGCTTGCTCTCCTGACCCCGAGATCAAGACCTGAGCCAAAATCAAGAGTCAGTTGCTTAATCAACTGAGACACCCAGGGCCCCCAATTTTAGCTTTCTAAAAGGGTTTTGGTTTTAATTTAAATTTCCCTAATAACTACTGATGTTGAGCATCTGCATATTCACCATCTATACGGCAAATAGAGAAAAGTTTGTCCAAATATTTTTCCATTTTTAAAAATTATGTTGTTTTCTTATTATTGAGCTTTAAGTTTTTGTTTATTTGTTTTATGTATTTTGGATTCGAGACCTTTATCACATTTATGATTTTCAAATATTTTCTCCCAGTTGATGACATGTCTTTTCATTCACTCAGTAGTGTTTCATGAATACCAGAAGCCTTATGATGAAATCCAATTTACCAGTTTGCACGGATTGCAGATTTTGATATGTTATATTTATTCAATTCAAGATTCTTTCTAATATTCCTTTTGTTTCCTTTTTGATCCATGGATGAAAGTGTGTTTATTTAGTTGATATAGAACTGTTTTATCTAGTTTCCATATACTTGGCAATTTTTCAGTGATATTTCTGTGATTTATTTCTAATTTTTAATGTTATGTCTAATTTAATCACACTGTGATCATAGAATATACATTTTATGATTTGAATCTTTTCCAAATTTATTGAGGCTTATTTTATGTTTCAGAATATGGTAATGTCCTGCATGCACTTGGAAATAATTTTGTTGCTGTTGTTGCTGTTGTTTATTGGTATCTTCTGTAAACTCAATTAGGCCAAGTTGTTTAATAGTATTCAAGTCTTACATAACTTTATTGATTTTTTGTTTGTTTGTTCTATGTGTTATTGAGAGAGGGCTATTAAAATTTCCAACTTAATTTTGGATTTACTGATTTCTCCTTGTAATTTTATCAGATTTCGCCTCATGTATTTTGAAGCTTAGTGGTTATGGACATAAATTTATGGATATAAATGATTATAATCTTTTAATGAGTTGAGTCCTTCATTATTCAATGAGCTTCCTTATTCCTGGTAATATTTTGTTTTATTTTTGAAATCTACTATATCTGATATGAATCTAGCCATTTTAGCTATGTTAGTTTTAGCATGTTAAGTCTTTTACTTTAATCTATTTGTGTTTTTATACTGAAGGTGTGTTTTGGTAAGTATATAAAGCTAGAATATGGCTTCTCATCTAATCTGACAATGTCTGACTTCTAAATGGGGTGTTTTGATCATTTACATTTAATATGATTATTGGTATGGTTATGCTTAAATCTAGTTTCTATTTTTATCATCTGTTCTTTTTTTTCATTTTTAATTTTTCTTCCTTTATGGATAAATTGAATATTTGGTATTCCTTTTTAACTCATACACAGGCTTACTTATTATAATTCTTTGTTGTATTAGTTGTTGAATTACAGTTGGAAATATACATCTTTGTCTTTTCTCAGCCTAACAATAAGTTATATTACACTATGTCACATATAGATAAGAACATTACAATAGTATGGTTTCATTCCTTTCATCATCCCACAACCTCTGTGTTATTATCATTCATTTTACTTACACATATGCAAAGACTGTATAATTATTGTTTTTGTTCAAGCAAACAATTATGTTTAAGGATATTTAAATTATCATATAGTTGTTTATGTATTTACCTTTTTCCAGTGCTTTTTATTTCTTTATGCAGATACATATTTCCATCTGTATCACTATCCTTCTGCCTGAAGAATTTCCTTTAACATTTTTTTGTAGAGTGGGCCTGTTGGAGAAAAAGTACAGGTGATTTTTACAGGAATAGTTGGAAATGACTCCTAAAAGTTGAGTTATTGATTTGAATGACATGTGCATTATTTTAGTAAAATTTCACTGACACTCATAAAAGGAAATAAAACATAAATGCATGACTTCATAAATTACAAAATAAACACTCCCAGGTAATTACATAGATCAAGAGAAAGAATGCTATAAGCAACTCTGAAGACTCCTCATGATTCTTCCAATTATTATACTCCACAAGGTTAACTAATTTCTCAATATCTAATATCATAGTTTATTTATGCATGTTTTACAAACATTATGTAAGTAAACTCATGCAGTAAATGCACATCTATGCCTGGTTACTCTTTGTGATATTTGTGTTTGATTTCTATTGGAGAGATTCACCCATGTTTCTTGTGTATCATGTATCATTTTCATTTGTATTGTGTTCTTTTCCATTAATGTATATTATTCCAATATATCACTATGGAAAAATTGATTTATCCATAAACCATAGTTGGACATTTGGGTGCTTTACAATTTTTGCTATTTACAAGAGTGCTTTTGTGAACTTTATATGTTAACACATAAACAAATTTTGATTTAGCATATACGAAGAAGGGAAATTCCTGGGCGATGTATGTGCATATAGTCGAAATTCATAGATATTGCTAAATAGTTATCCAAACTAAATGATCCAAAAAAATTTATTCTCTCAAAAGTGCTGCAGTAAATTTTCAATTTATGCAAATCCTCAGTAATATTTACCATTGCCTATGTTTTCTTTTAGCCATTATGTTAACCACATGATAATGTCTTAGTGTGGTTTCACTTTCCTGAAATAAGTGACTGAATATCCTTTCTGAAGTAGGTATTCAAGCATATGGTTCACTTATTGTTATTCTCCTATAAATTTGTAGAAGTTGTTTAGTATTTGATTAATTTTTCATTTATTTAATGGTGTTCTTTTAATAAGTAGAAATTCTTAATACTAATTTTCTCTTAGTTATTGTCTCTTTGGTTAGCATTTCTTGCACCCTTGTAAAAGAATATATAGCTACCCAAAGTTATGTGAAATTTTCTGTTTACATCTAGAAATTTAATTTTTGTCACTCATATTTTGATATTCAATCAGAAATTGTTTCTTATGCATCAAGAAATCATATTCATTGTTTTACATATGAATATACAATTGACTATTTACTGAAAATAAAATCTAACAAATAATTGAACAATGACTGAAAAATAAGCAATCCCTCTCTACACTGAAGTTTCACATTTGTCATAACTTAGGGATTAATAGTGGATCAGGGATCGTTACTGGATGGATCCACTGTTTTAATCTGATATCTTCCAGTGGACAATTTCTCAATCCATTGGCAAATAACACATTATAATGATTATAATAGTTTACAATATGATTTTATATTTGTAGCCCAAATTTCACATATATTTGAGGTGGGATTATTATCTTTCTACTTGATATACATACCATTCTTCTAAGCATTGTGAAATAACAAGTTTACATAACACCTTTTCAATCTAGTCTATAGTTATTTTTGAGAGTTTTTTTTTCCCTTTTGCTTTTCAATCCTTTTTCTCTCTTTTCAGATGCCTGATCATTTTTGTTTGAATGACGGATATATACATACATTTTTTAGAGACTCTAAGTGACATTCAAGACTCACCCTGTTACTTGTTAAGTAGATATTACCTTAAAATAATCAGGGATAGAGCTGTGCCATTTGGAATACAGTTAATAGTTCAAGTAATGCTCTCTCTTATACTGGTTTACATGCCATTTTCTTGTGTCTAGGATTACACATTTCAACTGAAATCTGATTTTCTGCGGCCCTTTTTTTGCAGTCAAGTTCCAACCTCCATTTTCTGTTTTCTCACTCCCATAAGCTGCTTGATAATATTTAATCTGTTTTCAGAGGTGTTTACCTTAGCTGTTTGCTTCTAACATTCCTATTTTCAGGATTTGCTAGATTTCTTTAGGGGAAATGGCTGGGGGTTTAGCACCTATCCAGTCATCAAATTCTCTACTCTGACACCACAAAACCACCAAAAGTTCCATCAGTTTTCCTGTCCTTCAGTAGCAGTCGGTGTACCAGGCAACGCACACGTTTTTTAACCTCTTGCGTTTTCCAGATTCCACAAATTTTTATGAAAGAAAAGGCTGCAGATGTGTAGCCTACTTTTCCATGATTCTTCACTATGCAAACTCTTTGCCCTTCTAGTTTTTACTGCTTTCATAGTTCTTGTAGATCTTTAACAAGAGGATTTTAATATTTTATCCAACTTTATTATTATTTCCAGCAGTAGTATTGGAATGCCATGAGCTATTATGTCCTATCATAACTTATATTTCTGACAGATGTACTGACAGATTGCATTTGAAGAATGGATATATAATTCATATTTTCTCCCCATTATTTAATAGTGTCTTTTTTTACTGCATCAATATTAGCAGAGGGTTTTTTTTGTTTTGTTTTGTTTTTTTCATTTTTATCTGTGACATGATTGAAGATGGATTTCATAATAGCTACAATTTATTTAGACCATACTGGACTCAATTGGTGCATAATTTTATGGTAAAGGCTGGTTGCTATTCAGTCAAGATTCACATGAGGGAATCCTGAAATATTTTTATAAGTATAATATACCTGCATCAGTATATAAGTATATAAGTTTTAATGATATTGTGTTTTGGACATTCATTAGGAGATAATGTTAAGGTCAATATTTTTGACCAGAAAAAAGGTAAAAATAATAATTCAGGAAAACTTTAGAATCTTTGAGAAACTAGGTACAATTATAATTAATAACAATCTGACTTCAGAATATTTATTAATCAGATATTATTTCCACATACATTAGAATAATAAAATATAGCTGACTTTTCAAAATTCTTTATTATCCTCAGAACGATTTTCTGTAAAACATAGTGTAAAACATATGTAAGCAAGACTTTTCTATCTAAATTTGTATTTGTAGTTTCATTGGCAGTATAATAGAAAATATTTTTTTGGACTCAGAATGCAATCCAACACATAGCATTGCTGAATTATTGAAGTAGGGTTTTATTTGTTTGCACCAAGATATGCCTGGGAGCAATTACCCAACTCATAGTTTATGGAGACCTTCAGTTGACCAAAATAATAAGTGTTCTGAAAAATATAATATCCTCGAGCCTTAAAATTTTTGTGCTTGTTTTTTACTTAGAGTCTGAACACTATGTTATAGGCAAGTTTTTCATTAAATCTGTAGATTCAATATGACCAAATCTTTAGATCTTTCCTTGAGTTCTTTTTAAAAGCTGTTTTCTGCTCAATGTGACTTTGCTTCAGGTTTAGGAGTGATGTTTCTGTGTCATACAGAGAGATTTTTCCACTTTCTTATTTATTTCTTATTAAGACTGACAAGTTACCAGGAAAGTTATGGCAACCAAACAAAATGCCACTCTGTTTACTTTAGAGAGTTCTTTTTCTTTGATCTTTTTGGATGATGCACCCCAATTTATTTCTGTTCCACACCTGAGAATTTGCTCATTTGATCTTATTTTTTGAAGGTTTTTTTTTCCTTTAATATTCTTCATCTGTTCATTTCATTACTGCTACCACAAATATACCATGACTTTCAGAGTTTTCCCATTTACTTTCGACCTTTCCAAAGGGATTTTTGTCCTGAGAAAAACCTTTGTGTAGTCCTAAATATTAAGTTATGATGTATCCCATTTTAATACTTTTGAGAAATCTGAATATTCATTTTTATACCCGATGTTATGTAATTAGAATTATATTATCTACTGAATCATAATTTTATCGAGACCGAGTTACTTAAATTATTATTCAAAATGTTTATAATACCCTATAAGTTACTCACTATACATTACAAATAATATAGTTAACTTTGTTAGTGATCTTTAAAAAAACTTGAGAAGTTTTATTTTAGTTTGGCTTCAACTAAAGCATGGTTCAGTCTTATAAATAGCACAGTTTATATTAAAGTAGTATATATTTTCTTAAAATACTGATCTTTTAAAATGTTATTTCAACCACACATATTCTTTTATAGAAAAACCTGCCACTAATTCAGGATATAGATATAGTTTGCCCAAGAGTGTGCTAGATTAATATATTTAAGTGCTCTTTATTTTTCGATTATATATTCCAGAAAGGTTTTGATTTTTCCAACAAAAATGTACTTTTTAGGAAATAAGATGATACATAATAATGACATATATTATTTGTATTATTAGAAATTCTGTATACATGTGAGTTCATTTTGCAAACATTAATTGAACACTCATATGTCTGGAACTCTGCTATGCACTTTCCACTAGAAGTTTGTTAAATAATAGCAGCCAATTTAGCTAAGTAATACACTAGCTGAGGAGAAAAAATAAGTTAATCCATAAATATACCATACTCTCAACTGGATAAAAACAACTTAGAAATGTGCACTAACACTATGCAGAGCAAAGAAGAACCAAAGAAAAGAGGAGGAAGAAAAAGAAGAAGAAGAAGAAGAAGAAGAAGAAGAAGAAGAAGAAGAAGAAGAGCAACAACACAATAAGAATAACAACAATAACAACAATAATAATAGTAAAGGTTAGTTTTCCAAATCATATAATTGTATTTAAAAGCTTATGATTCTTTTAGGAACTGGATTTAATAATAGAGTTGTTGGCCTATAATGTTTACAGTAAAAAGGCAAAATATAGCTAAAAATACAATATAAAATTATATTTTGAGAAAATAGGTCTAGCATAATTGCTAATTTTGATTTAATGCCTAACATAATTAATATTGGCAAAAATATTTTTTCTGCCACGGGTATTTCTATAAATTTAAATATACATTTAATATATAAAATATTTTTCAATATTGTCTGTTATTTACTTTAATTTGGGAAACAAATTCACAAGTAGATATTCTCATTTTGCAAATTGCAAAATGCAATGGTAAAGTTAATTTTCCAGTTACAATCAAAAGAAAAGCACAACCAAGCCTTGCATCAGTATGATGTTCTCTGCTCTCTTGACAGTTCATCTTACTGCGTTATCAAAAAATAAAATAAACTGATTTGTTACCATGGTCAAAAGACGTGCTTTCCTAATCGATGATAAAATTTAGCAACAGCCTTATATTTAGGCAGAGAAATTGGACATTGTAGGAAACCACAACTTACAAGTACCTAACTTCCCCTGCAGGAAGTTAACAATTAGCATTCACTCTATGACGTTAGGTTCACTATGTAAAAATTGAAATGCTCCTGGGATAGTTAATGCTATTTATTCTAGGGAGCATATGGTTCCTAGTGTTTGTACTACTATTGGATAAATCTGCTTTTATTTGTCTACTCTTTACTGGTACTCTGTACAACAGTTTTGTGGCAATAGACAGATGGACTTATGCTGAAATTCTGGGCACCTGTCACAAGCACAAATGTTAGATTGTCAAAAACTTAGATGAACTTCAGGGCTAAAGATTCTCTAGTCTAGTAACTCTTGTTTGACATCTCATTAAATCATCCTTGAAAACTTGCCAAAACAAAAACAAATAATCTTTTTCACAGCAATAGTAAAAGAGTCTGACATGCTGCAATATGGGAATAATTGTCACATAATACAGTGTTACTGGAATAGGCAAAGCAATGAAGGAGATAGGCACATATTTTGCATCCAGTATCAGAAAGGACAAAAATGCATAATGAGAAAGTTAAGGAAAAACAGACACCCCACATCCCTTTCCTATTGCCGTAGGTTTGGAAATGCAAAGCTTACATTTACTTGAATCCAGTTTACTTATTTCATAAAAATACATTTCTGACTCACTAGAATAATTTCTCATAGCCCAAACTCTTGTTCTTGAGTGTCTATTTAGAAAATGCAAATGCCAATCTCTACCATGTCAGCACTAAAACAAAATCTGTGATTGTACATTTCAGTAAGAAATGGAGACTGAAAGATTTCTGGAAGCTGTATACTTTTTGGACAGTTGTTTGCTGTCCTATATCTACGCTATGAAGAATAATTGCAAGTGGTTCTCAAAATCTGGGAAACATGTAATGGAGCAGGAGATGCTCCCATGACATCCAAGTTTAAAACCATGGTAAGTTAACTCTGACTACATTACTGTTAGGGGCTGCACACAAAAATATGGGATCCAGTTTTAGATAAGGAGAATTCTCTTCAAGAAAGGGCATGATCAGAAAGGGATTAAGGGCCATCCATAATGCTGGAAAAATATCTCTCCTTTCATGGAAAATAAGCATAAAGAGAAAAAAGTAAGACAAAGACCATTTTTTGCATCAATAAAACATTTAAAAATGGAAAGAGGACACTAATTTTAGGACTTTTAAAGAAAGTCTTTCTCTGAATGTTATTACAATCAGAAGCCAAATAAAGCAATAGAAAGTTTTCTGCTTTTTCCTCTTTGCAAAAAAATACTCTATGATGTCCTTATAAATAAGAATTCATGGGGTGCCTGGATGGCTCAGTCAGCTAAGCATCTGCCTTCAGCTCAGGTCATGATCCCAGAGTCCCAGGATCGAGCCCCACATCAAGCCCCACATCAGGCTCCCTGTTCAGTGGGGAGCCTGCTTCTCCCTCTCCCTCTGCTTTCAGTTCACTTTGGTCGTGCTCTCTCTCTTTCTGTCAAATAAATAAATAAAAGCTTTAAAAACAAAAAAGAATTCATTATAATGTAGAACAGATTGAAAAGGCAAAAGAAAATCCTGAGAAGAAATGAGAACAAGTAATAATAAGAAAAACCAGCAGTCTAAAATTTTAGTAGCATGATTGAATCCTATATTACAAATCAATAGAAAGCAAACTTAAGGCCAGAAAAAGTGCAATCTGTATTTCAAAGGTCAAATAAAAGATATTCTGTGACAGTAGAAAATGAAAATGTAGACAAAATTATGAGTGATAATAATTGATATATATACATATACAAAATAGAAATCTAATTTTCAAGTAAGAAGCATTAACAAATAATTACATTGAACAAAAGGTGAGGAAGTAATAATTAGAATTTTTATTGGAGAAAAATAAAATGATGAGCTGAAAAGGCAAACAAAAGGGCAAAGGAAAATAAGTGAAATGTAAATGACGAGAATGTACTAATATCCCTAATCTGTATCATTCTTATTTACATGTCTTAAACCAGTCACTTAAATTCCCCCAAAACAAAAGTATCAAAACAAGGGTTTCTTGGGTGGCTCAGTGGATTAAGCATCTGTCTTTGGCTCAGGTTGTGATCTCAGGGTCCTGGGATCAAGTTCCCCATGGGGCTACTTGCTCAGCGGGGAGTCTTCTTCTCCCTCTGCCTGCCACTTCCCCTGCTTGTGCTATCTCTCTCTCTCTCTCTCTGACAAATAACTAAAATCTTTAAAAATATATCGAAGCAAGAGTAGAATTCAGAAAGATGATAGCATCAAGAAGGTAGAAAAATTTAGTAAAGTAAGTGTAGATTAAAACAAAATTAAAATAGTGTTTTTTTGTTAGTAACACTGTAAACTATTGAAAGGCAACGAAAATATTCAAGTGGATTCCTCAGGTTCCTGTTAAGAAAGAGTGAGCACACTGAATTTGGTTGTTCTCAAAGATGTTTACAAGGTGAGGGGAATATTTAGAAGCATAGGAATGAGTAAAGAATCCTGGAGAGAATAAAAGCAGAAGGCTGTTACCACACAGTTTTGAAGAGGTAATATGAAAGATGAGAGTGAGATTATCTGGCTGTGTGTATGTTGGAGTTTTTAAGGTGAAGTGGGCCACCTGAGAGAAGCTGTGCTTTTTGACTAAAGTACACAGGATTTAGCAAGTAGGACAAACCTGCATGAAAGAATCAGAGGGAAGAAATACCTAAGCCACTTAATTCCCTTTCTCCAGTTATCTATCCTAGGTTTGAGCAGCAGCTTTCAGTTCTTTTCAGCCCATTTCTACAAGCCCATTTGCAATGTAACCCATATGTTTATGTGTTTTGAGTTCAGCAGGAAAGAAAGCTTTGCAACAGATTCTGACTGTCTGGCAAAGTGTTGTGACACCGGGCATAGGATATAGCAGATGGTGGATGAAGTGCCTCTGAGAAGAGGAACGCTATAGGCAAATTATTATGCATATCCCAAGGATTTTGGAGCAAATATAAGCCATCTGATGTGGAAATTTGTTTTTCCTTTTGAAAAATAGCTCTGCATTAATATTGTGCCTGGTAAAGACTGAGTGCTTTAGCATGGACCTCCAGAATACCAGAACCTAGCTGTCCATCTTGGACTCAAAATATCTGAGCCATTAAGCCATAAATCTAAGTGCTTTAGCAGCACTCCATTGTCAAGTTAATATTGTGAATTAGAGGTTATAGAAAAGAACAGATATTGGAGGAATAATTAAATTGCATAAGGAAGTGTCTCGTGTCTCAGATGCTCAAGGAACATCCCCTGTGATTGCTTGATTAAAGGAGAAAATGAAATCAGATTTAGTTTACAGATAGTGCTAATAAGCATGCTGGTACCATGTGAAAGTGAGCGACTGCAAGAAAATCCTCCAAATAGGATAAACTCTAAACTATATGCTTGATTGCTGACTTATCTAGAGGGAGAGATGAGAAATATAAATTTATATTGACTCATGAAATATGGCTAATAGTCTGACAAATGGTCAAGGACCTGGAAAGAGCAAGATTGGAAATTCATTGAGAAGGAGACCTAGGAAAGAACTATGTTCACCACAATTTGGCAAATTGAAGTTGTTTCTTTCCCCCAAAAATGCACCCCAAAATAAATTATAGACAAAAGAGTCTCTCCAACATCAGAAGATCAAGATAACCTATTCTTCAGGTGTCAGTAATCTTCTTCCCCAGCTATTCTTTTCTTTGTTAATGGACTCATTACAGTATCTTGATGAATTAAGGAGATCATGTATGAGTTGAACAATAATTTCCATTCAACAAGCCTGAGCTGGTCATAGCTATCTGCAAAACTCTCAGTGAGTCCCTAATATGGCACCATTCCTCCGGGAAAATAGCAAGTCACATGAAAGAAAGTTGATTAAATTGAACCATTTCCATCATGAAATTTTTACTTTTATCAGAAGATGCTTACCTTTTTAAATTCATTTTTATAACTATTAGTTAACATCAATTTGACATGTAATAAACATACCACACAATTCACCTTATAAAGTGTACATGTACAGTTCAATGTTTTTAGTATATTCACATGGTTGTCAGGTCATGATTGCAGTTTTACAGTATTTTACATTCCCACCAGCAACGTTCGGTGGTTATGATTTTTGCACATCCTAATCAATAATTGTTATTGTCCATATTTTTATTATAGCTGTCCAGAAGATATGAAATGGAATCTCATTGTGGTTTTGATTTGCATTTCCTTAATAACTAATGGTGAGCATCTTTTCATGTGCTTATTGGCATTTGCCAATCCTTTTTAGAAATATATCTATTCTAGTATTTTAACCATTTTTAAAATTGGGTCAAAATTTCTCTCTATATTCTGGATCTGATCTCTCTCTCTTTTTTTTTTTACCCTGCCCCAGGATCCGATCTCTTTATTAGATATGTAATTTGAAAATATTTCATCCTACTCTGTGGTTTGTCTTTTTACTTTCTTGCTATTTAAATGTATTTTAAAAACTCGATAAAACCAAAATTAGAATTTTCCTTTGTTTGCTGTGCTATATGTGTCATATATAAGAAACCAGTGCCAAACCCCAAGTCATCTTTATTTGTCCCAGTTTAAGAGTTTCTTATTTTTAGCTCTTATATTTAGGTCTTATACATTTTGATTCGATTTTTACATATGGTATGAAGTACAAATCCAACTTCATTTTTTTGCATGTAGCTAACCAGTTATGTCAGCACCATTTATTGAAAAGACTTCTTTTCCCTATTTAATAGTCTTGCCATGCTTGTCAAGAATCAATTCATCATAGATACATGTGTTTATTTATAATTTCTAGTCCACCAATATATATGTCTGTCCTTAAACTAGTACCACAAAATCTGGATTATTGTAGTTTGGTAATAAATTATGAAATTAGAAAGAGTAAGTCCTTCAACTTTGTTTATTTTCAAGATTGTTTTGGCTATTCTGGGTCTCTTGCATTTCTAGAAGAATTTTAGAATCAGGTTGTAAAATTCTGAAGAAAGAAAAACACCTGGATTTTGATATAGAGATTGAATTTGTAGATCAATTTGAGGAATACTGCAGTTTTTTAAAAAAAAATATATTAATTCTTCTGAGACATGAACATAGTATGCTAAACCTCTAAACATTTTAGATAATTTATTTATGAGTAATTGGCCTGAACTGATTCTGCAAAGGCTATTTCCTTTGCAGTGTGTTGCCTTTTATGTCTCTGCTCAGATTTTTCCTCCTGTTTTATCTTTTTGCCTATCTATGTAGAGTTTGCCCTGGGTTGGTGTAAGAAATTAATTATTCAAATTTTGTGCTTAAGCTCCTTTAACTAATTTGATTTTATTCTCTATCAGTGGATGTGCAGGTTGTTTGGAGGATGTTATCACCAATCAGGGTGTTTGTGAGTTTTCTTTCTCCCTTAAATTCAGCCATGGATTTGTAACTTGGAGGTTTCCTCTCTGTTCACATCTTAGAGGGTACATACTTGAGTAGGCACAGAATCTTTCAGACATCCAAAGAGAATTATAATTTTATTTTTAAGCCTGGATTCTTAGGAGTCACCCCCTGATCAAAATAGCTTATTGTTCAATGTGAGATCAGCCTGTTTCAGCCCCTTTGGCCAGTTGGTCAGCCCCATGTTGATGGATTTGCATGTGTCTTGGAGAATGCTCTCAAGTTTGCCTCACATCCTGCTTTGTTTGCTTCTGAATGGGTGCAGCCTAACATATATGCACAGCTTTTTTGAGACCTAGGGTTAACTATGATCCCAGGAAGGAAGGCTATTTTTGGTTGTCTCTTCCATGGTTCTATGGTTCTTTCTACCAAATTTCTGTTAGCTCAATGACACAAGCAAAGTAGCCAAGCAAACAGATCCTCTGAATTGCTTTCCATCAAGGCCCTCATAATTTTTGACAACATCTTTAAGCATGGCATTCTCCATTCTCTGGTTCAAATAAAATCAATTGTCTCAAGCAAAGCTCTGGAACTCCTCATCCTTAAGGCCTGACATTCCATCATAAAGAATCACTATATGACTAGACCAGAGGTTAAGAGCAAGAACCTGCTTTTTTTTTTCTGGAATGACACCCTTGCTCTTTGAACGGACACTGGGGGTTAGGAAAGAGCAAAACTTGGCCTTTAAACCTCTGTCTAATGGGCAAGCAAACTGAGGCAGGGAGGTATGGAATCCCAGTACTCTCTGTGCTGTGACTGGAGTAGGGCTCTGCCCTACAGATATGGGTTTGACTGCGGGAAAGGAGACTTGCTCCTTTCAACCATGCCTGCTGGGAATAGAGCCTCATGGAGGGCAAGAAACAACAGCCTGAATGTTTGGGGTGAAACTGTAGACCCAAACAGGGAGCTTGGAGGACGAGAGCCTTGTATTAGTGGCTACATATGCCCAGGATAGAGTTTCTATAACATGGAAATGATAGAGGGATGTGAGGTAAGACAGCAGATTATACCTCAAATGCTACAAACATGTATTAGTCTCATCAAGATTTAGTAGATTTCCATATATGAACATTTCTCTATTTAGTGTATACCTTTCAGACAATTTCCAGAGACTTTCAATGATTATATTTTCATATTATTGAGCAATTTTACCTTGCTGAGAAAAGATCCTGCTGTTATCCTTACACCACCATTCCAGAAGTCATGTATTAAAATACTTTGATTTGGGGATGCCTGGGTGGCTCAGTTTGTTAAGCAACTTGCTCATGGTTTCAGCTCACATCATGATCTCAGCTTCATGGGATCAAACTCCATGTCAGGCTGGGTCCTCAGGTTGGAGTCTGCTTGAGATTCTCTCCCTTCTGCCCCTTTACTCTCTCTCTCTCTTTCTCTCCCCCTCTCTGAAATAAATAAAATCTTTAAAAAAACATTTTGATTTTTTCTCCACTATCCATGGTATTTCTGCTGTAACCCTAATCTATATGTTTATATAATGCTATTTGCTGTCTTGGTATTCCATACATCATTGCTTCTAAAATAGAGCGTATTCCTGAAAGTAACTCATTATGATTCAAGGCAATAGTATCTGGGCCATAGACTTCACCAGTCTAACTATGAGCTGAATAGAGCAGATGCTCTGAAAAGACAGTGGGTTACATTTTTTTTAAAGATTTTATTTATTTATTTGAGAGAGAGAGAATGAGAGATAGAGATTACGAGAGAGAAGAGGGTCAGAGGGAGAAGCAGACTCCCTGCTGAGCAGGGAGCCCGATGCGGGACTCGATCCCGGGACTCCAGGATCATGACCTGAGCTGAAGGCAGTCGCTTAACCAACTAAGCCACCCAGGCGCCCCAGTGGGTAACATTTTGAATGCTTAGTTCTAGTCCAGAGCAGTAGTGTATCTGAACCAGCAACAAATAGATGGCATTATTTCTCCCACAGTCAAATATGTGGTTCAGAAAACCAAGTGGTAGATATAGGTATGTCTCATTTTACTCCAAATTATGCATTAGAAAGTAGCTACACAAATATATCCTTCTCTTTATGTGTATACATATGTGTGTCTGCATATGTGTGGGTGTGTATTAAATAGAAAATATATTACCCATCATTTTTCTTTCGTATTCTTTCATTTTCTTATTATTTCACAAGTGTTCATATAACGACTGACCAAATATTTCACTATTTAATTACTTATTTAATAAACAGAATAGTTCATTGAGATTGTGAAAGAGCTAGAAGAGGAATAAATATCAAAATATGTAAAGTGGCATATAAGATTGTGTTTGACTTTATAAGAGAGGTAAGCATGACTTTGGTGATATGGGAGTTATATCATGTTAGGTGGTGGTAAGCTGTTGTTACTGTTTATACTAAGAAGTCAAAAATTATACATAATATAGTTACTTATAACATGCAAAATATATTTTTATATATATTCATCTTGTAAAATATGTATAAGGAGATATTTATATCTCTTGAGTTTATGAAGGGTTGCATTGCCCTGTGTTATCCGGTTAGCTCAGTATCATCTCTGCTTACTTTCATCCAATGAGGAGAGAATCTCTGGCATAGATTTCTTTTTTTTTTAAGATTTTATTTATTTATTTGACAAACAGAGACATAGCGAGAGAGGGAACACAAGCAGGGGGAGTGGGAGAGGGGGAAGCAGGCTTGCCACAGAGCAGGGAGCCCAATGCGGGGCTTGATCCCAGGACCCTGGGATCATGACCTGAGCCGAAGGCAGATGCTTAACGACTGAGCCACCCAGGTACCCCCTTTTTCTTTATTTAAGATTTTATTTATTTATCTGACAGAGAGATAGAGAGAGAGCACGAGTAGGCAGAGTGGCAGGCAGAGAGAGAGGAAAAAGCCGGCTCCCCACTGAGTTGGGGGGGAGCCCGATGCGGGGCTTAATCCCAGGACCCTGAGATCGTGACCTGAACCGAAAGCAGACGCTAAATGACTGAGGCACCCAGGCGCCCTCTGGCATAGATTTCTGAGAATCTCTTTAACCTCTGTGTTTTGGGCTAGAATTTGGCAATAAGAGGAGCTCACAAGATATTTGGAAGGTGGATAGGAAATGGACAGGCAAACTGCTATTTTTGGAGGTTGTTGTGGTCAAACATGGCCCTGAAGACTTCTCCATGACTTCATGATTCTCTATCATGAATACTAGAGGTGTCAGATTAGCAGTTCTCCATTGAGCTTGTGTTTTGATATTTTAAGTATACTGGTGGTTTCACAGACCTCTCAACTTGCTCCTGTTTCATAGCCATAGCTGTGCTATGCTCCTCAGAACTTGCACTGATGCCAGTTTCTCATATGCTTCAGCTCTGGTCTTTCAGATCTTCATCCCCTAAGCTCCATCCACATATATGTAAGACCTTATTCTTACGTTTATCCCCTTTATTTCCCTAACACATGTAGTGGTAACATTTTTCTAATGAAACTGAGACTGACATACAACACATGTCCCATGTAGTAGAAACGTGGTCAAGTATTAAAATTCTCATATATATTTGCAACAATATGAATGGAACTAGGGAGTATTATGCTAAGTGAAATAAGTCAGTCAGAGAAAGACAAACATCTTATGAGTTTACTTATGTGGAATTTAAGAAAAAAACAAATGAATAAAGGAAAAAAAGATAGAGACATATCAAGAAACAGACTCTTAACTATAGAGAACAAACTGATAGTTATGAGAGGGGAGATGGGTGGGGGGATGGGTGAAAGAGGTGATGGGGATTAAAGAGTGCGCTTATCCAGGTGAGCACTGAGTAATGTATAGAATTGTTGAATCACTATATTGTACACCTGAAACTAATATAACAACACTGTATGTTCACTATACTTGAATTAAAATAAAAAACAATAAAAATTTTAAAAATTCTCATGAATATCTAAATTTATTATTATTAAATATGTTGGTATAACATATTGGTAAATTAGAAAATCAGTTGGTGTAGGTTATATGTTTTTTTTTTACAGAATATAATGTAAGTTACCATTTAATTTATTTTAATGAAAAGTATTTGCCCAACTAATCATACTAGGCTCCCTTTCACATCTGATTGGGTGCTCTTGAATACCTCCAGTTCCACATGTGCACTTCTCTAGCCCTGTCCAGTAAAAAGGAATGAAGTGTTGGGAATGATTGAGTACATAGACGTTTTGTAGTGATATATATGTTATTGATTCGAGAGCAATATTTAATAATGAAATTTGCTTTTTTTGTGTTAAGGCTCAGACTTTGTAGATTATGGGATAATGGGCAAGGATAGGGAGATGTGTAAGGCTTTAAGTTTTGACATTTTTCCCCCTAGAATTCCCATGTCAGGTAATGGTCCATTTAAAGAGATTCTGACCCTTCAGAGTGGAGGCAAAGCAGTGGAGACAATGCCAACTCACAATGCTGAGGAAAAGCTACAAAATGAGAGCAAGATGAGTTGTATAACCTCAGATGCCCAGGAAGCGAGGAAAATGGATCTTGACCAATAGCTCCGTGAGGCCATTATTAGTATCATGTTAGTAACATGATCCTCCCCACATGCAGGGCTCTTAGTTCTTTCATATTTGCCACAACAACACTGATACAAATTAATAAACTTTATTTATTTGGAGTACATTATGTTGGTCCTTTTTAAATAATCCAGTGTAAATCCTTTGCCAGACTTCTAGCAAGCATCATGAGAAAAGTAAGACTGTGAATTCTTGCACATTCCAGTGGACAACCTTTCAGTTGTTTGACCCCCAAGTTTGCTAACAAAGTCTGTGAGTAAATCAGTGATAATTAAGGAGCCTAGGAGACTAATCTAGCCAGGATGATTTCTAAGCGTACTAAATATATAAACTGCCTTTCAGGTCTGTATCCTTGGCTTTTACAGGGTGTAATTTGAGATCAATTGTTTTTAAGTGGGCAATAGTAAATCTGTTTATATACAAGTCTTGGCTGAATTTACCCAGTTTATTACCAGGCCAACATAAGTCACTCAACCAAGTGTGCCAGTTGTATAAAAATACAGGAAGGTGAAAATTTGTGGAGATTACAGATGACTTAAGAAATTCTCAGACATGGTGTATTGTTTTATGTTGTCGCTGGGTGAACAAGCTACAAAATGAGATTTTATCCAGAATAATCAGCATTCAAGAGCAGTTCTACTCCAAGTTCCAAAATTACACCTGTTTGAAACATTTCCACTAGTACAATCTGATATTTATTTTCAGGCAATCCTCCTAAAACTCACTAGAGAATTAAAATGGCTAAAACATTCCCCCTTAGGCAAACCCAATAACCTGGAAGCTTTTTGCCTTTAGCACAATCTGAGCAAACTTCAAAATTATCCTCTGTGTGCTGGTGAAACATTGTTAGGAGTGCTAAACAGGATTATGAATAATATAAGTAATAGTTGGCTTGGTGTTTTTGAGTTGATATTTGTTTCCTGAAGAAATGACTTTAGAAAAAGTTCTCGACTCAAAAAGTCTTTAGTTCAAGACTGATTTCTTTAATGGTTATGTTTACAGATTCTAACAGTAACCGATATATTTTTCCCCCTTGCACTCCATTTAGAACATGGATGATGTGTTCATTGTGTATGATATTTATGTTGGTAACGAGCATTTTCTTATTTCCAATTTCATTAGCCTTGACTGCCCCCTTCCACTTTATCTATTCTTTTTTTTTCTTAGTATTAGCAATCATTTGTTTATTTCTTTTACTTGTTTTACAGTGGAAAAGTACCTTGGTTTAAGAGGTAATAGGTGACAAGGCATATCCCATAATTAATTAGGTTATGGGATCAATTAAATAAAGCCAAAATAAACCAGTTCAAGATTATGTCATTAACAATGTTTGTTCAAAGGCAAAAAACTACAAGAATATGGCATGGTACAAGCTAGGTATTTGGTTAATAAAGTAGTGTGATTGATGTGGTTAAATAAAATGTGAGTCTGATTATCTCACACTTAAAACGTTTCCTACATAACTCAGATCATTATTTGGATGTCAAGCATCTGAAACTAAACATGTTCAAAACTAGTCTTTTCATCCACTTCTGCCCATTCATGTGATGTATCTTACTTTCCAAGTTTTAGCTATTGTTATTATTAGAAATTAATATGTAACAATAGTTCAATCCAAAACCTTGGAGTACTTTTTTTTTTTTACTTTTTCTTTCTTACACATTTATAATTCAATTTGTCAGCAAATTTGGTGGACTTTCGCTTCAAAATATATTTATAATTGGCCACCATCATTGATACCACATAGATCTGGTCCAAGTCACCATCATCTCTCACCTGCATTGGTAATGACCTCCTCACTGGTCTTCTTACATCAGCATTACCACCTTCATTCTAGCCTCAACACAACTTTAGTGATCCTGTAAAGTGTATGGCGCTCTTTCATACTAAAGCCAGCAATGCTTCACATTTCTCTTTAGAGAAATGTCAAATTGCATATAAGTTCCAGTGCAATCTTACCCATCCTTTCCCACCATCTTTTTTCCTACTTGATCTCGTTCCTTGTTGCTTGACCACAACCACCACTCTTAGTGTGCCATCTTGGCCTCATTGCTGTTTCCTTAGACATACCAGATACTCTATTTCCCTAGGGCTTTTGCCCTTAGAATATATTATCTAAAACTTTGCTCCCTCATCTCCATCTAGTTTTTATTAAATATTTACATTTTTTTCAGTGAAAACTTTTCTATCCCTCATATTTAATACTAAATAATTCCACACCCAATATTTCTTTTGAAATGTATTAAACCTTCCATATCTGTTTTTACAGAATGCTTATCACTACCTAACATCATTTATATTTTACATTTTTTGTATCATCTTTCCCACTAGTATATAAGTTCCATAAGAAGGTGACAGCTGCTTTTTTGTTCAATGCTATATCCTTAAGGATTGGAAGAGTGCCTGGCACCAAATGATGGCAAATGAATAGCTATCAATGAATAATTTAATGAAATACATTTTTTAAAAAATCTTGACTCAGTGCTATTAAAGTGTATTTCCTATTTGACGATGATATGCAAAATTAAGAGCTACTAATAACACCAAAAAATACACAATTGGGCAATGTATTGCTACCTACAAAGCATTTCAACAGCACAAACCATATGAAGCAGCTTAGAGAGTCTCCAGTGTAGTCTGCAGATTTCTTTACTCAAAATTATCTTACAGTGTTTGAAGTTTTAAAATTATTTTTTTAAATATCCTTGCTTTTCTTGGCAAAACTGTAGCAATTACATTATTTTTAGCTACCAAATTAGCAGTAAATTTATAATTCAGATTAGTTTATACATTATTTGCATAAAAGAGAATTTCTTATGAATACCATGACCAACCATTGAAGTGTTGATATTTAATTTAGGCTTTCATCCCTAAGTATAGTTAAAAGCTACTCATTATAAGGGCACACAGTTTAAGAAAGAAAATTATGCTACATCTAAACACAAGATTGGATATTTTTCTACATTTTGTGGGAAGATAGTATACTTTCACTTGTATGCAACAGAAAATCTTTCTGTAGCGCAAAAATACAAGTAGTAGCTTTGGGGGATTATCATAATAGTTTTATTATTTGAAAGCAAGAATAAAAATTCAATGTATCCTCATACAGGTGGTTCTGAATTACTTAAAGCTTTTATTAGCTTATAGAGCTGCTTGAGGAGACTCACACTGCCAATGGCAAGACAGTTGAAAACAGAGGGAAGATAACCCATTTGGTTGGATTCACTGATTCTTTTTACTTTGAAAATGATGTGTTAAAGCAGGCGTCGGGCTGCCCAAATGTTGCTTCTGACAAACACTGTCTACTGCTGCTGAAAAACCTCATCAGCTTTGTAGAATTTGTGTTCTGTTTTTTGAACTGGAATAAATCATGCATTCTTACTTCTTCCCATGTGTCTGTCTTTCATCTTATAATAAAAGAAATCAGCAGATTTGAACTTGATATCAAAGAAAATTACATTCAAACCTTGATTTTACTGTATAATATATAATTTGCATTAGGTAAGTATAATCAATGGCATACTGTAAAGCATAACATTGTATACTTTTTGAAACGATAAAATAAAACTTCAAAGAATATTTAAGGATTTCATTTTTAATGTAAATTATCAAGAACAATCATGACATTTTTTGAGACCAAAAAAAAAACCGAATTCTAATAGAAAATATTTTCCCTGCTGCCAAAAACTAGTAGTGCTGGATTTCTTTCAAGATATGTCACTATTTTTGGCCTGTTTAAAATGTTTAGTCTTGGGCTCTAAAGCCCTTTATATATAAAAATATATAGCTAGTAAGTTCCTTTTCCATAAGGAGAGTCAGTTTTTATTTCCAAGTATTATGAGGAATTTCTGTAAGATTTCAAGAAAAATATATGGTAATATAGCATAAGGTTTTTATTGTTTGTTTTAATTTAATGCAGCAAAGAACTACTGAATTCACATAATGTAATTTATCTTCACACAAGTTATTCTTTTATGCCATTAATATTTAAGGTTGATCAACCTAGGTACTATAAAATTATATTTAATTTATAATTTAAAATTTCTTTAAGTAATGAAATAGCATGTACATTTGAAAGAAAACATTATTTAAAATATTTTTGTGTATCCCTTTAAAAAAAAAAGCCTTTCCTAGTGATGTATAGTGGTTCTTATAAACTAAGAGCAAAAGATTAGCTAAATCTTGGACGGTACCAGGAACTAGAAAACTATCAATAAGTGAGAAAATACAGATGCATTGTCTGTTGTCCTCTCTTCTCTGTGAAAGTATGCCTCGTTCTTCTTAAATATTGTAAATTGCTTTTTCTGCTTTTTTTATTCATGTGATAGGATATGATTGCTTCACTTTTCCTAAATTTGCATAATATAATGCTAATCATATCAAAAAGTGAGTGAAAAGCGTCAATCAAAATTCTGAATTTCAGAGAAATAGAATATGATTGCTCTACTTGAATAATATTTCCAGCAATGGCTAAATTAGCTTGAAGCAGAGAAAAGTTTATAAAATTTAACATGCCTCTCAAGGGTTTATCTCTATAGATCTGAAGGCATCAAATTTGATAAATGAGATCTGAACGTCATAACTATTATTGAATTGCAAACCAATTTTAACATTTTGAGATTAAAATACTGTAATTCAAAAAAGGATTCCTTAGAAAAAAAGATGGAATCAACATGTTAAATTTCATGTTATGTTCTGTAGATAGCATGAGGACATAAAGATGGAATTTTTTATGTTTCTAGGCCTATCAATCATGGAATTTTGAAATATCAATATCAATACTTACAACTTCAATAGAAAAACAACAATTCAAAAATGAAAACCCATCTTCATAGATAACAGTGAGGATTATGCACTCCAATGGTCTAGATTGGAACCCTGGCTCCAATTTTGCTAGTTGTATTCCCATGGACATGTAACAAAACTTTTTTTTCCCTAGATATTTTCTCCTTAAAATAATAATAAAAACTAGTTCTTAAGTGTATAGCTTTTTTTGGGAAAATTAGCCTATGAAATCAGCACCTTAATGGGTTTCTATAATGTAAAATAGCTTATACGCAATTGATAAATAAGGAATGATGTTACTCTAACAAAGAATTTGTCCATACTACATTTTCTCTAACATTTAATTTTTTTAAAATAGCACTTTATTTATTTATTTTTTAAGATTTTATTTATTCATTTGAGAGAGAGAGAGAGAGAGCACAAGCAGGGGGAACGGCAAAGGGAGAGGAAAAGCAGGCTCCCTGCTCAGCAGGGAAAAGGATGTGGGGCTTGATCCCAGGACCCTGAGAGCATGACCTGAACCTAAGGCAGAGGCGTAACTGGCTGAACCACCCAGGCGCCCCTTCCCTAACATTTTTAAGATATATTTTTTGTTCCTCCAGATAAAAGCAATCACACTCAAAGTGAAATACACAACAGGAAACAGCAAACTGTAATACAATGCAATATTTTCCACGATACCCAATCATCTCATCTTCTTTCTGTTGCTCAGTTTAGCACCATAATCTCTCCTGGATATGCTTATTTCATAGTTCCACCAGATTTGTACACTCTTATCATGTCTCTACAACTAAACAACCATAGCGCTTCCTTTACATTTTTTTTTAAGAGTCAGTCACTTAACTGACTGAGCCACCCAGGCACCCCTATTTTTTGCTTCTTTTTTTTAAATTTTTTATTGTTATGTTAATCACCATACATTACATCATTAGTTTTTAATGTAGTGTTCCATGATTCATTGTTTGTGCATAACACCCAGTGCTCCAAGCAGAATGTGCCCTCTTTAATACCCATCACCAAGCTAACCCATACCCCCACCCCTCCCCTCTAGAACCCTGTTTGTTTTTCAGAGTCCATCGTCTCTCATGGTTCGTCTCCCCCTCCGACTTACTCCCCTTCATTCTTCCCCTCCTGCTATCTTCTTCTTCTTTCTTTTTTCTTAACATATATTACATTATTTGTTTCAGAGGTACAGATCTGTGATTCAACAGTCTTGTACAATTCACAGCGCTCACCATAGCACATACCCTCCCCAATGTCTATCACCCAGCCACCCCATCCCTCCCACCCCCCCACCACTCCAGCAACCCTCAGTTTGTTTCCTGAGATTAAGAATTCCTCGTATCAGTGAGATCATATGGTACATGTCTTTCTCTGATTGACTTATTTCACTCAGCAATAACACCCTCCAGTTCCATCCATTCCTTTACCTTTTATATCAAGTCTCTGTCCCATTTTATTCATTCTAATGTAAAGTATTATTTCTAGCGTAGTATTTTGTTACTTATTAGAAATTAACCTGTTTTGTATATGCCCTAGTATAATTATTAGAATTTTTATAATTGTTGGTACTCTGATTACAAAAATGCATATGATTTGAGTTTCCTGTTCTTCGTCTATATTTTTAATGCATGATTGTGCAGAATCTGAGGTTTTGCTACAATTCATATATCACATTAGAGCAGAAATAATACAGCAAACAATGCCTGGAATATAGAGAACACTCAAGAAATATTAGTTATTGTTAGTATTGTGTTCTTTCTTTCAAAGGCTAGTCCTAAATCAAAAGGAGTAGCAAACAAAATATTAATCTAGTCAACAAAGAATAACTGTTTTTTAAAGTAAAGACATTTTGTATGTGCTGTGGGTGCAAAGATGAATAGGACATTATCTCTGCCTGTCTGAAGCTCACAAATATATCAGCTATCATATTAAATGCCATTATAAAAGCATGAACAAACTTCTATGGGCAAAACAACGTGGATTCATACATTCCAGTCAGGTGGAAAACCATGTGACAATTTATTGTGGAGCAGGTAATATATGACAGACCAGCAGAGGGTCTAGATTTGAAAGCTGAGATAAGACACTCAGTAAAATTTGAATTTCTGATAAACAACAAATAGATATTTTATATAAATTTCACATACAATATTTGGGACATATTTACACTAAAAATTTATCTGCTGTTTATCATAAATTCAAAGTGGCCTGGAGTCCTGGACTTTTATTTGCTAAATATGGCAACCTTAAAGGACATTCAGAAAGAGGAAATACGTTTGCAAAAGAAGTTGGTATTGAAATAAAATAGGAGATTCAGAAGATCTAAAGTGTGATTGGAAGGAGAAATATTTTATATGCAGTGATTAAATGACTCATGAAATTTGGGTTTGGATTTGTCAGCCCTGGGTCTAAAAGAGATTCAGGCATGAAGGTGGACTCAGTGTCTTATAAAGCTTTCCCTTCACAAAATACAGAAATATTGGACAAAGAGTAAAGGAAGCAGGCTTTTTTTATGAAAAGGTAGACATTTAATAGCTGTTTTTATCACCAGGATAAGTCATGCATGTACAAACTAGTTAGAAATTTCTGAAAGGATATTGTTGATTAAAAAAAAAAAACTCGTTCTTAAATAAATAATCTCTAGTACTTTACTGGGACACTACTGTCAAAAGGCCCTGGCGAAATAACTCCCAAACAAAACACTCAACCCAAGGTTGTTTCCAGCCCAATGGTAATGCTGTATGCAAGAATTCAGGCCTCTCAAAGAGAACACCAAGTAAGGCCCAGTGGGGCCATTGGCAGGGCTTGGAGCCACCACTAGACTTCAAAGTGGGACCCCAAGTGGTTTTTTTCTGGGACACGTTACTTGAATTATTGTTCAATTAGACAACACAGTAGATCTTCAAAGGAGAACAATTAATTAATGTGATAAGGAGGTCACTGTACTCTTTGGACTATATGTCGTAATTGTGGTTAGTAAATTCTGACAGTCTTAACAAAAATAGCCTCCACCATTTGCAGGTATGAAGATAAATTAATTCTCCATCAGATGTTTTATTTTTGCTGGACAACAATTCATGATTGACAAGCTATAAATGATACTGTTTTATATTATAAAAATACTAACTTTTTTTATTTATTATGTTTATAGGCATTCACTGCTTGAGTCAAGGTTAGGCTTGGTAAGTGATTAAAGGCAATTTTATTTACAGCAGCATGTACTTATTTTATTCTAAGAGAATAAAATGCATAAAGAGAAAGAGCTTTTATTTTTGTTACAATCATTAAAATTGAGTTATGTTGCTGATGTAAAATACCAGTAACTCACTTGAGGACCATGCCACCTTCTGAAAATGCTCACACCTGCTGCTCAGAAGCGTTAGCCTTATAGCGTGTCTCAGACTCATCCAGAGCCCAAGTGGTCAGCAGCTGGCTGCTCTTGGGCAACGGGTGTGTTCCTGGCCCCAGTTCTGACCTCACTAGAACCTCTGGCTTCTTGGATGACATATAAATGTGCAATGGTTGATGTACCATTTGGGGGTGCCAAGGCTGGTGTTAAGATCAATCCCAAGAACTATACTGATAATGAATGGGAAAAGATCATAAGGAGGTTTACCATGGAGCTGGCGAAGAAGGGCTTTATTGGTCCTGGCCTTGATGTGCCTGCCCCAGACATGAGCACGTTTGAGTGGGAGATGTCCTGGATTGCTGACACCTATGCCAGCACCAGGGGGAACTATGATATTAATGCCCATGCCTGTGTTACCGGTAAGCCCATCAGTCAGGGCGGAATCCATGGGCGGACCTCAGCTACTGGCCGGGGAGTCTTCCATGGGATTGAAAATTTCATCAATGAAGCTTCTGAGTATTTTAGGAATGACACCAGGGTTTGGAGGTAAAACATTCGTTGTTCAGGGATTTGGCAATGTAGGCCTGCACTCTATGAGATATTTACATCGTTTTGGTGCTAAATATGTTGGTGTTGGTGAATCTGATGGGAGCATATGGAATCCAGATGGTATAGACCCAAAGGAACTGGAAGACTTCAGATTGCAACATGGATCAATCCTGGGCTTCCCCAAGGCAAAACCCTATAAAAGAAGCATCTTGGAAGCTGACTGTGACATCCTGATCCCTGCAGCCAGTGAAAAGTAGCTGACCAAGTCCAATGCAAGCAGAGTCAAAGCCAAGATCATTGCCACTTTTATAACATTGTTTTACTCAAAAGAATACCAAGGGAGGGGACCAAGGTTCTGCTCAGCACAGTTCCTCCAAAAATCCATAAGCTGATACTAACAAGTTCACAAAGATCTAGATGCAAATGCTATAAACCTAGAAATTTAGAGATTAATATCCACAGAAGAAAAAATTAGAACTAATCATGGCCCTATACAAAGTTGGATCATTATCCATGAGAACCACATTAAGATAGAGTGGCTAACTGATAAAAAAAAAAAAAAAAGAAAGAAAGAAAGATGAGACTGTTGTTACCACTACTATGTACGATTAAATTTCTTTTTACAGATTTTATTTATTTATTTGACAGAGAGAGAGAGACAGAGAGAGAGGGAACACAAGCAGGGGGAGGGTGAGAGGAAGAAGCAGGTTTCCCGTTACGCAGGGATCCCAATGAGGGGCTGGATCCCAGGACCCTGGGATTGTGACCTGAGCCGAAGGCAGAGCCTTAACGACTGAGCCACCAAGGCACCCCAATGATTAAAATTTTCAACCCACAGGGACATTGGTTTTCTTTTTTACTTGCCTGGGGAAATGTTACTTGTTTCCATTTCTGGACCAACAGCAGACTTACTTAAGTAACTGAAATATCTGTTTTTTGTAATTTATTCTTTGTTTCTCAATTCTAGATTTCATTATCATATGGCAATATTAGCAGAGAATACTCTGAGAATTAAAATGAAATTCAATAAAGTGATCTGGCAAAACATAACATTCTAAGGAAAAATAGATTAATGCTATTAACCTTAAGTCTATTTGAAACAGGCATCTCTATACAAGTAATTATTATACACACATATGCATTTCCATGGAGATGAAAGAATGATATGTAAGATTAACGTAAACATGTAAACTAACTCACAGGTTATGGACCTTGACCATTTCATTATTGTGCAAATTGACTTTTAATGATTCTCAAATAGAGAAAAATCCAGGAAATTATTTTCAACATATTTTCAGTGCATTCAGAAAACGGGGATAGCAAATTCCATGAGAAAACTGTAAAGTTGTTAAGTTTTCAGTGCTATTTTCTGTGCTATTTTGGTGATTTATATAATTCCCAGATAAACTTCAAGGTCTGAAGGCTATAGAACATTCTGCAGTGAATGTCATGCAATTCATGCACAGGTTGTTCTTACCTGCCCTGTGTAACTTGATTTATGTGTCAACTTGCCTAGACTTTTGTGCCCAGTCTTTGCTCAAACACTAGTCTAAATGTTGCTGTGAAGGTATTTCGTAGATGTGACTAACATTGATAAATTGTTGATTTTAAACACAGAAGATTATCCTCCATAATGTGGGTGGAACTCTCCAGTCAAAAGAGTTAAGAGGAAAAACAGATTTCCCGGAGTAGAAGGAATTCTGCCTTTGTTTCCAGGTTGCTATCCTGCCCTACGTATTTTGGACTCAAGACACTAAGTATTCAAGTATAAACTGATATTCTATGCTAAAGTAAAGCACAGAAAGTGCAGTTATTACAAAGCCAAGAATTAAATGGGATTAATTGGGAATTTGAAATCTTATACATTTTATACATCGATGAGGCACTTAGTTCTCTGGAACTGGTAAGCATAAGAGGTACTATATTCTTGATTATGTGCTTAGGCAATGTGTTTATGTTTAATTAAATTTAAATACTCAAATTCTTTTTTAACCATAGTCCAAAATTTTCATTTCCAAAAGTAATGCTTGTTATTATTTAATGTGTTGGTTTATCTGGGTGTTCTCTTGTGTGTCTAACTTATGTATGACATCCTGTGCCAAACACTTTCAACACCTTACTTAAATTAATGTCAGTCGAGTACAAATATAAATATATTTTCAGGGCGCCTGGGTGGCTCAGTGGGTTAAGCGACTGCCTTTGGCTCAGGTCATGATCCTGGAGTCCCGGGATCGAGTCCCGCATCGGGCTCCCTACTCAGCGGGGAGTCTGCTTCTCCCTCTGACCCTCTTCCCTCTCGTGCTCTCTATCTCTCATTCTCTCTCTCTCAAATAAATAAAATCTTTAAAAAATAAATAAATATATTTTCATTTTTTTTCTTTTTCTAAATTTTGGAAGATTTTAATGATATTGAAATATTAATGAAAATATTTTTAAAAGAAGAAAGAATAAATAAGTATATTTCCTTTGACTCTTCTTCTTGAATTTTCTTCTTAGCTAATATGGAAAGGAAATTCCTGGAATTCCTTATGGTGATGGAACTTGCCAGTTGCATGGTTAATTGTTCAGAGTGGGTAGTGTTATTATTACTATTGTTATTGTTTTTACTATCTTTGGTCTTTCAATAGCTATGTCCTTACTTACCAAGGGAGTTATTCTTTATTTAAATTATAGGTTAATTAATCTGTATATGGGTACAGCCATACCTTGGAAATACTGCAGGTTTGGTTCCAGACCACTATAATAAAGTGAGTATCAAAAAAGAAAAAAAAAGTGAGTGAAATGAATTTTTTGGTTTGCTAGCATATATTAAAGTTATGTTTATACTATATGGTAGGCCGCTAAGTGTGCAATAACATTATGTGTAAAAAAATATACCTACCTTAATTATAAGATATTTATTGCTAAAAATGCTAACCATCATCTGAGCTTTCAGCAAGTTATAATCACTGATTACAAATCCCCCCAAAAAATAGTAATAATGAAAATGTGTGAAATATAAATTACCAAAATGTGACACAAAGACACAAAATGGTGCTGATTGTTGCTCAGTGCAGGGTTGTCACAAACTTTCAATTTGTAAAAAATAGAAAAACACAATATCTGAAATACACAATAAAGCAACAAGTAACAAAATGAGTTATGCATATATAGGAATATATTCAAAAAGAATGCTTAGGAACTTAACTGTTTATATATGAAAAATTATTTTATAAATTATAGATTCAGTAATTTATTAAATAAATTAACTAAATAAATAGATTTAATAATTTATTAAAATTATGTATCAATAAAGGAGTTTTGCTCTTAAAATCTTGATGGGGAAAATATAAACCTCTAGGGTATAATTTTTTGATGAATTGTAATCCTAATAAAATAATACATATTTAGAAACTATGTATTGATGGATATTAAGGAGGGCACGTGATGTGATGAGCACTGGGTGTTAAATGCAACTAATGAATCATTGAACATTACATCAAAAACTAATGTTATACTATATGTTGGCTAATTGAATTTTAAGTAAATAAATAAATAAGCTATGTATTGGGTATAAAATAGGTCAATCTTACCATTTAATCCACAAAAAGAGCAGCATTAAAAAAAAAATTCAAGCAAGGATAACTCTCTTCTCATTACTAGAATGTGTGAGAAAAACAGTTAAATAAATTACAAGATATAAAATAAGCACTTATGTTGTTTATGTTTCTGAGTTGAATGTATATTCGAGCTAATTACATAAGCATGTGGCTTCCCTAACATATTTCCAAACTATTTGAAATTAAAGATACAGGAAGCATAAATATACACATACATTTTTCTACATATATATGTACATTGTAGAGCATAGTTATATTATTGTACATCATAATAAAGAGATTTAAAACCTAAGAAAATTCACTTTTTCTAATACATGAGATTTGTCACTTAATCTTTCTGTGACAAATTATATTTACTGAGAACTTCAGATGAACTGGGCACTGTGTTTGAATGAGGACATCAAAGATAGTACAGACAAACTCTCTGATTTGGGATCATTAATATTTACCAAAAGAGATATAACATAATGAAGTTGTTCAATAAATATTTCACAGAGTTTTTTTTTGTTTTTTAAACTTAGCTTTTAGGATAAATAAGTTTCCAGAGAATGGAAGGGGGAGTAAGAACATTTTTGCATTTCATTTTTATTTAATAAAAAATCGTCATCTCCTACATTCTAGAATATCTGAAAAATATGTGTGTATGTATTTTTGTGCATATGTGTGTTTATAAATTGAAATATGGTTGTATATATGTAATCATACATAAAGTATTATCTCTACTTCCCAGTGAGCTTAATATCCAGTGAAAAGGAAACGTAATGTTATAGTTTATAACAATATTATATTTTTTATTTTGATAATATCATTAAGACATATTGATTTCATTACTTTACCTTCTTTGGGAGCTTATTATAAACCAAAGACTGTGGAAAAGACCCTATAAATTCCATTCTAGTTAATTATAAAGCAATATAAACATAGTATAGAAGCATGGAAGATGGTGACAATTATTCTAGCTGGTGGGAAAAGAGAATATTTCACACAGTAGATAAAAATTCAAACTAGGTGTTGAGGATGGGGAGGGTTCTACCCAACTAGGGTAAATTCTTCCTGAAAGGGAATATTTTGAGAAATGTGGGAAATTTGAAAGTGAATGGTGTATTCCAAAACTTGGTTAACAAAGATGTGACTGGAACGTGGAGTATAGTGTTCTGTAGATGAGAAAGAGGAGAGAATATGATAATAATAGTGATGGTAGTAATAATAAATTTGAAGACAAGTTAAAATCAAACTGTAAAGATCATCATTTGGCTATTAATTTCCTATGAATAGTAGGAAAAACCTAAAACTTTACTTCAGAGGACTATGAAATTTTGTGTTAAAAATTGGTATCTAATACACAATGCTTAAAGGAAATTAAAAAGCAAAGTATATCAAGATATCCATAGATGTGCATAAATGTTGACTTGTTGCTGCTCCTGGGTGGCTTAGTAGGTTAAGTGTCTGCACTGGGCTCAGGTCATGACCTCTGGTCCTGGGATCAAGCCCCACGTAGGCTTCCTGCTCAGTGGGGTGTCTGCTTCTCCCTGTCCTTCTGCTCCTCCTTCTGCTCGCTCGTGTGCTCTCTCTCAAATAAACAAATAAATAAATAAATAAATAAAATCTTAAATAAATAAATAAATAAATAAACCATGACTTGGTACTCTTAAGTTAGTACTCCTAACATTTTATTCTCATTAAATAATTTATTATGAAAATATATATTTAGAAACAGATGGATATTTATATCAATATCTATAAAAGAAAAAAGATAGACAAAGGTATAAATAGGGAAGAAAGGATAAAAAGGGGGGGTAGAGGTAAGAAAGGAGAAAAGAAGGAAGAAGCAGTCAAAGGAACAGCCCTGGGTGACTAACATGGGGAAATGTTTGAGCGTGCTCAAATACAAATACATATTGTATTAAATTAATATGCAATCTAGTAAACTTTTAAAACTGTTTTATATTACAATGAAATTCACATTTTATAAAAAAATTAGGAAAAAATTGAAATTTCCCCTTGTAAAATTGAACTACACCCTTATACTACATCCCAGGGTCAACCACAGTATTTGGATATATCCTTACAGATATTTAAGTATTTCTGCTATGCATACATAAAAATCTATGTTGGGTATATGCTATATGTATATTAAAGTATCATATTAGTGATACTAGTATTTAGCTCTCCAAAAAGACTTTTTAAAGTTTTATAGAAAACTAAACCTTAGTATATAGCTCAATGAATTTTCACAAACTGAAGAGCTATGAAACCAGGAACCAGATTCAGAGAGTATTGCCAGTGTGCAAGTAGCCTTCTCTTAGCCTTCAAGTAACAACCATCACTTTCTCCTGGAGAATCAACATTTCAGTTTCTTACGGAATATATTTGACTGTTTTTTTACTTTACATAAATAAACTTAATATACAGTCTTTTTTATCTGGCTGCTTCAACTCACCTTTATTTCTAAGATACATATTGTTGCATGTAGTTGTGGATCATTTATTTTCATTCCTTTATGGTATGCCAGCAAGTGATTATACTGTAATTTAGGTACCCATATTTATCATCTTATTGTGCTGATATGAACACTCATATGCCTGTCATTAGAGAATCCATGTATGTGTTCTGTAGGCTCTATACCTAGGAATGGAAATTCTGATTCATAGGGTTTGCATATGTTCAGCTTTAGTAGGTCGTGCCAAACATTCTCCCAAAATGGTTTTACCAATTTACTCTCCTCACTGATATATGAGAATTCTGGAGCAACACTTCTTTGTTTTGTGTATATACATTTGTCTTTTTAAAATTTTTGGTCTTTCTGATGGGCTATGGTGGTGTATAATATATATTCCATTATATGCAAAGTCTAATATATATTGGACACTATTTTTTAGAGCAGCTTTTTGTTCACAGCAAATTTCAGAGGCTGGTATAGAGATTTTCCAAATACCCCCTGCCCTCACACATGCATAGCTACCTCTTTAATCCATATCTCCCACCAAAGTGGTATATTTATTGTAATTGATGAACTTATATTGATAAATCATCACCCAGAGTTCATAGTTTATACTGCCATACCTTCTTCATGTACATTCTGAGTTTAAACAAATGTATAAAGACATGTCTCTACCATTTCTGTATCATATAGAAAAGCATCACTACTCTAAAAATCCTCTGTGTTCTGCCTATTCATCCCTTCCTCTCCCTGAAACCCTTGACACCTCTGATCTCTTTAATGACTCCATAGTCTTTTTCTTTTCCAGAATATCATATAGTTGGAATCATACAGTAGGTAGCCTTCTCAGATTGGCTTGATGCACCACAGTTTATTTATCAACTTAAGAACATCTTGGTTGTTTCAAAGTTTTGGCAGTTAGGAATAAAGCTCCTATAAATATTCATGTGCAGGTTTTTGTGTATACATAATTTTCCAACTCGGGTAAATACCAAGGAGAATGTTTGCTGGGGTCTATGGTAAGAGTATGTTTAGTTTTGTAAGAGACCACCAAACTGTCTTCCAAAATAGTTCTTTTTTTTTTAAGATTTTATTTATTTATTTGAGAGAGAGAATGAGAGATAGAGAGCACGAGAGGAAAGAGGGTCAGAGGGAGAAGCAGACTCTCTGCTGAGCAGGGAGCCTGATGCGGGACTCGATCCTGGGACTCCAGGATCATGACCTGAGCCGAAGGCAGTCGCTAAACCAACTGAGCCACCCAGGCACCCCAAAATAGTTCTGCCATGTTGCATTCCCACCAGCTATGTGTAGGGAGTTTTTCTGTTTTTTGTTTTTTTGTTGTTGTTACACATCCTTGACAGCATTTGGTGGTGTCAGTGTTCTGGATTTTGGCCATTGTGATAGGTGTAATAATTTCTCATTGTTTTAATTTGCATATCCCTGATGACATATGATGTGGAGCGTTCTTCATAGGATTATCTGTCTTTTGTATATCTTCTCCGGTAAGGGGTCTGTTAAAGTCTTTGGCCCATATTTTAATTGTGTTCTATGTTTTCTTATTGTTGAGTTTTAAGTTCTAAAATGTTATAAAGAGCTAAGACCAAAGGAAAGGTTCCAACGATTAAATAAAATAAGTTTAACACTAGCTTGCACAAGACGTAAAAAGAGAACTAAGAGGAATTATACCACTAATGACATAGTGAGTCAATGATTTTTTTTATATGAAAGAAATGGAAAAGTATTGAATGGTTTTAAGTTAAGAGTGAAATAATCACACTTGTAATTTTGGAAAAATTACTTTGAAGCAAGACTGAATTAAAGTGGTTTTACAATTAGAGCAATTAGAGTCAAGGAAACCATTATAAGATATTAACATAATTTAGCTGAGAGAGCACACATTTACCTTCAAATTGTTTTCACTCAGCATACTGAAACTATGGTTTATTGTTTTCTAGCATACAATCGGAAAGAGAAATATCCAATGACACTTGAGTCCTTTTCTTTTTTGGTTACTGATTTTCATCCCCTTCATCTATGAATATAGTTCTTCCTCTGTTTTCTCTCTCTCTCCCTCTCTCTATTTGTTAATCTTCTCTTTTTAGTTATTTCAGGAACTCAAGCTTGATAAGAAGTACAGAAACAAAAACATAAGACATTTCAAGATTCTACAGAGAATAAATTATTATTATTTCTCAGAGAAATTATTTTACCTCCATCTCTTAAATTTATTGCTACTTTCCAATTTATATCAGTCTACTTATCCCTCTAGTCTTTGTGTGTTTTGAAAAGTTTGTACTTAATGTTAAAAATGTTATTTTTAGATTTGGGGAATTTATTGATATTAATACTTTATTTTCTGACTCCTTGTTCTAAAACAAAATGTGAAACATATATTATATGCCAGTGCCTCATTGGAATTTTGTAATTAGTGTGCAAAAAGAGCAAGAGCAGTAGGTGGTGTATTACTGATCTGGACAAAACATTGCAAAACACAGCACATACTTGCACACATGTACCTTCTTCAGACAGGGTAGGTGGAATCATTGCAAAGTAAAAGAGTCTACTGGGAAAAAAGAAAGGGAAAGGAAGTTATATTTGTAGACCATTCTTTTGTTTTTTTGTTTTTGTTTTTTATCTCAGATTTCCCCCATAGAACATTAACTACACTGCTCTTCCTAGTTTTGTTATTCAGCCTGTCTAATGAGACTGAGGAAGTATTAAGACCATATTGCTCCTATTTATCTCCTTTGAACAAGATTTTGAATCTCATGGCTAGTTATGAAAGAGCAAATCTGGGAAGGCACATACAGAATTTTCTAATCTTTCCTGTTTTTGAATATTATATCTAAGCAATATGTACATCTAGTACAACATAGACTCTCCTGATTGATGTTTTGGTGCTCAAATGTCAACAGCTCTGTGAAAGATATACTTAGAAGCAGAATTTTGAGTCATGGGCTTTAATTATACTCAGAATAACAGGATATGAGAATTCTTGCTCCACATCTTTCTAACACCTGATATTACCACTTTGTTTTTTGTGTTATTGATTAAGTATTTTTAGATTTTGTTATAATTTTAGTATTTCAATGTGGTTCTAGTTTGCATTTTCTTGAAGAAAAATGATTTTGAGAACATTCTTTATAGGCTTCTGTCCTTTTGTGTGCCTTCTCTTAAGAAGTATAATTTCAAGGTTTTTACCTATCTAGGAGGGTAAGGGAATGTCTGGTTTTGTTACGCAAGTGTATCACTTTTATATTTCATCTCTGAGTCTATTGCCAAATAAATACGTTGAAACTATATATCTCAGAACATAACTTGCATTTCCTCTCTCTTAATGATTTATTTTGATATACAAAAGTTGGCTAAATTTAATATAATCCAAATCATCAATCTCTACCTTTACAGTGATGTTCCGTTTAAGAAAATGTTACTGCAGTAAGGTCATGAAAATATTCTTCCTTATTTCTGGAAATGTCATTGTTTTGATCTATAATCTATCTGGAATTGACATTTGTGTTTATTGTAATTTCTAGATCTAAATTATTTGATTGTGGATATCCAGTAAATACAGGGCCATTTATTAAAAAGACTATGCTAACTAGGAATAAAGAGGAATATCCTCAACTTGATAAAGAATACCTACAAAAACCAATAGATAACATCACACTTAACGGTAAGTAACTAAATGCTTTCCTCCTAAGATCAGGAATAAAGCAATTCTCCTTTCTCACCAGTCTTATTCAAAATCATACTACAAATTCTTCCTAGAGCAATAAGACAAGAACAGAAAATAGAAGTATACAAGTTCAGAAGAAGAACATAAAAATATCTTATTTATTTATTTATGTATTTATTTATTTAACAAATTCCAGATTGTCTATGTAAAAAACTGCAAAGAATCAACAAAAAACTTTCTGGAGTTAATATGCAGTTGTATTAATCACATTTTCTTATTTATTTATTTATTTATTTACTTACTTACTTACTTATTTTAATTGTATTTTTTATGTTCCAGGGCTTCGCTGACTGGGGAGATGCTGTTTTCAAGGCTAGTCAATTCTTAGAGAAAATGGAGACTGCTATTCATGTGCAAATTAACCAATTCATAGCTTAGGCTTCCAATTACCTCTGTGTGGCTTTTACACTACCAGAAGCAATATTCCTATCTACCCTAATCATCCTAGTTTCACTTACCAGGACAACTGGAAGTGGCCACTATAACCCTAGAGCCCACTGGAATTCAAATTAGCCAATCCTAAACCTTCCTACCCTACTTTCTCTTGTCTTCTCCATGGAAACCACAGTAAACCCTTCTGCCAATGCTTTTCACTTACTCTTTCTGCATCTTGACAGAACATGGTGCTTCTTCTTGTGGCCTCATATGGGTGTGGCATGCCTCTTATTCTTGGGATCTGTGATTTACAAATTATCTTTTGAATGGCAGTTATTTCCTGATCTGTCAGTCTTAAGATACATGATCTAAGATACATGACAAAACCTGTTTTTTTAAAACTGCAATTATAGCAAAGTTGTCATAAAATGTTAATATATAAAAGTCAATGGCTTTCTTATATTCCAGCAATGAACAATTGGAATTGGAAATTAAACACATAATACCATTTATATAAGCACCTCAATTAAGAAATTTTTAGATATAAATGTAATAAAATATGTGTGGGATATATATATGAGGAAAAATATAAAGCTCTTATAATGAAACTTAGAAAAGATCTAAATATTTTGAGAAATATTCCATCTATGTGGATAAAAAGACTCAATATTATCACAATGTAAGTTCTTCCCAATTTAATGAAGACCAGGAATAACCAACACAATTTGAAGGAGTAGAACCATTTGGAGGACTTACATTACCTGATCTTTAAGACTTACTATAAAACTACAGTAATCAAGACTCTACAGTAATCAAGACAAATCAAGGTGTTGGTGAATATATATACTAACAGTTTAATGAAACAGAACTGAGACCCCAGGATAGACCCACACAAATACAGTCAACAGATCTTTGACAAAGCAATAAAAGTAATACAATTAAGAAAGGATGATCATTTCAACATATGGTGCTGAAAAAACTGGACATCCACATGCAAGAAAAAAATGAATCTGGACACAAACTTTACACTATTCACAAAAATTAACTCAAAATGGATTATAGACCTAAATGGAAAATGGAAAACTACAAAACTCCTAGAAGACAACATAGAAGAAAATCTAGATATCTTGGATTTAGTAGTGATTTCATAGGTACAAAACAAAAGCATGACACAAGAAATAAAAATTGTTAATTTGGACTTTGTTAAAACTAAAAACTTCTCCTTTGAGAAAGATATGTGAAAAGAATAAACAACAACAATAACAACAAAACAACAACAACAAACACAGACATGGATAAAATATTTTCAAAAGATATCTAAGGACTGTTATAAATATGTAAAGAACAATTAAAACTCAATAATATGAAAACAACCCAATTTAAAAATGAGCAAAGTATTTCAACAAACATCTTGCCAAAGAAAGATTAAAGATGACAAATAAGCATATGAAAAGGTAGTCTACATCATAAGTTATCAGGGAAATGCAAATTAAAACAATAAGATACTACTACACACATATTAAAATTGCTAAAATCTCAAACACTGACCATACCAAATGCTACCAAGGACATGGAGCAAAAGGAACTATCATTTGTTGCTGATAATTAGAAATGATCCTGTATGTTCTACTCAATTTTTATGTAAATCCAACACCTCTCAAAAAAAATAGTCTATTACAAAAAAATGTAGCCTTTCCTTACTGCATGGCTATAGTGTCCTCATCTTATGTCAAATGATCTTAAATGTGGTGGTCTGTTTTTCCTTTCTTTCCCCACTACTCCATTACATTATATATTTATATAACCTGTGCCAATACCATACTGCTGAAATTACTGTATTTTAAGTATGTTTTGCTATCCGCTAGGTTCAGCCTTTCAACTTTCAATCTTTCAGAATGTTTTGTTTTTCTTGTCTATTTGCATTTTTGTATAAATTTATCAGCAACACATTGTTACCCCCAATATACTTTGTTCTAAGCTGGCTGTGTGTGTTATCTAGTTATTTACTCTTGTTTGCAAAACACTCCAAATATCACCCCTTACCAAATCTTTACCATGGTCTACAGGGCTATATATGATTTGTCACCATAGTTCTAGCCTTTTTTTTTTTGTTGCTTTTCCCTTGCTCTCTTCAATCCAGGCACCCTGGCTGCCTCTCTTTTCTGCAAACACATGAAGCACAGTACATTTTATGGTCTTTGCATTTGCTGAACACTTTGCTTATTCTGCTATTACCAGTTTTACATTTGTCTAGCTTCTTCCTCCTTCCACTTTTATGAAAATCTGATATTCTAAACAAAGCTTTCCCTAAATATCATTGTTTGAAAATAATTTCAGTGCCCCACAATCCCTATGCCCTCGCTCCTTCATTTTTCTGTTATTGTCAGATTCTACCTATATTCTTGAAAATATAGTACTTCCAAAGTACCTCATTTAAATCATTGAATATGATTCTTTTCTCCAGTGTTCTTATTTGGAGTTCCAAAATTGTATATCTCATGTTGTGTATGTTCAATGAAAATAACTTATCAATCATTAAAAATCCTGTTAATCTGGCTGTTGTATAACTCTCCAATTTTATTTAAGCCAACTCTTGCCATACTATTATTATTGTCAAATTAACCTTCTGTTATTTATTAAACTATTAGTTATTAGAAAAATAGAAATATAAATTTACATTTAGTGATGAATAAAGATATCCAAAGTATATTGTTAATTCAATAATCCATGTATCAAAGTAATATGTTTATAAACATGATATTCTAAAAACAAAGGAATGAATGCACATATACTTGTATAAAATGTAAAAGAAGCTTTTCATAGTTTATCCTCTGGGAAACTGGTGCCTTATGAGAAAAAGACTTTTAGTTGCAGTTTTCATATCTTTAATGAGTTTGTTTTTTTTATTATGCACAGAGAATAATTTTACAACATGATAAACTATTTAAAAAATAAGTAGTTATACAGAAAGCATTTCTCATCACTTGGTTTATTTTGAGGGGAGAGATTTTGGTACTGCAGGTTTTTTGAGCTCCATGTCCATAGGTAGCTTCCCCATTACCACAACTTCTCCACCAGGAACAAAAGATATTAAACTGTTGTCATTTAATATAAGGTAATATCTCATTTCTCAAGCAGTGTATTTTCCTTCATTTTAACTGAATTTTTATTCTATAAAATTTTATAAGAATGGAATAATCTTTAGCATAAAAGTGTCTAACCTAGCAAAATATGTGAAATTACAAATGCTAAAGCTTCAGTATGTTATCCAGAAATTGAAATTATAAACACAACACTATTCATTGAACTCTCCCACAGAACAAGATTAATTTCAATAATGCTCTGCTTTAAACATCATCAGCATGTGTAAGATTAATCATGTTTCAGTGAGATGTATTGTTGGAATGTTTGATGCATATTAATGTCCTCACAGTTGTGGTTATTTATCTTCATATTCAAAAGTTGTTGCAATCTTAGCGTTAGTAATGTGCAAAGTCATTGTTCTACAAAGTCTCCAACTATGCATAATGGATCCACTTTTTAATATAGGACATACATCTTAAAAGTATTATTTGCTTTTAGGTAACATCTTTAAATGATTTCCAAAAAATAAATATTGTTAAAAATCTAACTTTATATCTTTCATAATATGACAATCTCAAGAAAAGCAGAGGCACAAATGAAACTTCAAATATTACTTTTCATTTGTTAATGAAGATTTTAATACAGTAGTTTCCCCTTATCCACAATTGCTCTTTCCGTGGTTTCAGTTACTTGCGGTCAACTGCTCTCCAGAAGGAGATGATCTTCCTTCTGACAATATGTCAAAAGGTAGGTAATAGCCTGAGGCTCTATGTCATTCTCCTAACTTTATCTCATCAGTTGGCAGTTAATCTTTCACATCACCACAAGAAGGGTAGTTGCATTACAATAAGGTATTTTGGGAAAGAGAGAGAGAGAACACATTCACATAATTCTTATTACAGTAAAATGTTATAATTATTTTATTATTATTATGGTTGTTAATCTCTTACTGTGCTTGATCTATAAATTAAACTTTAGCATTGATATGTGTTTATATGGAAAAAAACATAGGATATATAGGGTTCCCTCTTATCTATGGTTTCAGGCATCCACTGGTGGTCTTGGAACGTATCCACTACAGATAAGGGGAATTACTGTATATTGAATTTGTCAATATCTGCAGTTACCTTTAAAAATTAAAATATAAAACTGTTAGATTGTCTAACCGCATAAGTATAAAAGTAAAATTTTACACAAATTCTTCCACCTTTTCATCTCTTCAATTACCATCTAATATTGATATCTTAATACATGCTTATTTCCAACCAGACCACACTTTGGAACTTCAAATCTGTGTAATTAGTGCATAACTAAGTTCTCCAGTTGAATGTTTTATAAATACCTTAAACAAATGTGCCCCAGAGTGTCTCTGCTACCATTGTTCTTGTAATATTTGCAGTGGAAATCAACATCATACTACACAATATTTTTTCCCAGACTTGAAATCTAAGGATTCTTTCTATATGGCTTTCTTTTCTATAAACTTTACATACAATTCACTTTTAGACTTCCTCCTAAATTTCTCTTGAATCATTTACTATTTTTTTCCTTGCTAACTATTAACACCATATCAAGATTGCATCTTTCTTTGTCTGTGCCAGAGAAATATTCTCCCACCAGTCTACCCATATCAATTCTCACTTATCATTGTAATGAGAGTAAATCTCAAAAAAATATAAAACATATTTTTTAACTTCTTTAATAAAAAATATGTCTTCTAACTTTTTTCTTAAAATACTACAGGGACTCCTTGTTGCTCTTAGAAGATATTCTAAAATGCTTAAACTACACTATAGGGTTTTAAATGGTCATCTCTTTGCTTACCTTTACAGCCATACTTACCATTCTTACATTTTATTTTTTGGCACCCACATTTTCCTTCTCTCAGTTCTTAGTCTTGACATGAGATGAATTTTTTAATAACTTCTTACATAACTCTTCCTTTAACTATGTCCTAAGTTAATGTAAACCTAATACTCTATTTCTTATTATTCCAGTGTACTTCCCTTTAATCTTTCCTTTTTATGTCCATGTTTCAAATATTTTTCACATCACCGAAACCATTTATTTTTTGTTCTCATTCTTCTACTTTAACATTAATATCAAATCAGTGACCATGTTTTCTTTTGATTCAGTCATCTTACCTCAAAACATTAATAATGTCTTTCAACTCATTTTCATTTCCAGTGCTACAACTATCATCCAGTTACCCTCATTTTACTGTTTTAATCTAATAGCCATATTCCTATCCTGTCAATCTCTGAAATTCATTGATGTGAGACTTGTTCCCAGATGCTAGAAATAAAATAGTGAACAATATTTATATATGTCTCATGAAGTTTATATCCAAATGGAGGGGATGAACAAGTGGGTGAATAAACAAACAATAAATAATGGACCATTACACACCATGATCAGACAAAACATCATATAATGCAATACATAGAAACATTATAAAATATCTCATTATTATAATGTGCCAATGGTTTATTTAGATTACTTCATTGAATCTTTCTCTGGAACATTCTTTAGTTTTCATTATGACTTTAATTTTGTACAAGACACAAACAAGAGTCAAAGAGATTACATGATTTTCAAATGTCCTCTAACAGGTGACATGTTGATGACCATTATGGATATGGATCTAGATTATTTCCCTGGCCTGGAGAAGCATGCTTCCCCACCCCCAGTTAATCACAGTGCCCTTCTGTATCCCTCCTATATTTCCTGAGTCCAGGTAACTCTAAAAATATGGAGCATTTAAGTTGCACTTCATTTATATTTCTAAATATGGTTCACTATTATTGTTGTTGTGGTTGTTTGTTTTGATTTTTTGGTGAGTATGCAAGGGTTCATTTACTGGACTCTCTTTGTATTAGTTATTATCAAGATGGAGATGATTTGGGCGCCTGGGTGGCTCAGTTGGTTAAGCGACTGCCTTCGGCTCAGGTCATGATCCTGGAGTCCCGGGATCGAGTCCCGCATTGGGTTCCCTGCTCAGCAGGGATTCTGCTTCTCCCTCTGACCCTCTTCCCTCTCACGCTCTCTATCTCTCATTCTCTCTCTCTCAAATAAATAAATAAAATCTTTAAAAAAAAAAGATGGAGGTGATTTTTTTAAATAAATAAAAACATACTAGTAAATATAGGGTTAAATCTATAGGGAAAATATCGTACTAACAAATCAGTAACCAAATGATACAGTAAAATAATAATATTTATTCAATATGATATTTTTGTCCCTTGCAATCTCTACTTAGGGAGAAGCTCTCAGATTCTGGCTAAGTTGCATTACTTAAGAAGATAGGAATTGTGGGGCAGTTAGGCTAAGTGTGGGGTAGACATTGAGCATGTTATTTCTCATAGTTGACATTGTTTTAGCTTGGATTTCTTGTCACATTTCTGAAATAACTATTCAAAATAATATTCATGCTGTAAGAGGGGCCCTCTGTAAACTGATAATGCTATATCTGCACAAAAATCCTTTCTGAAACAATTTGTATTGGTTCACATATCAAAAGGTAGACCATAAAGATAAGGAAGATTTTTTTTAGTACAAATAAAAAGAAAAACATAATATTGACTTATGTCTACCTATGATTTGCATGAACTTTCTCAGATATCATTACCTCTGTTAAAACTATTCTTTAGAAGACAGAATATAAGGGCACCTGGGTGGCTCAGTCATTAAGAATCTGCCTTCAGCTCAGGTCATGATCCCAGGGTCCGGGGATCGAGCCCCACATCAGGCTCCCTGCTCCACAGGAAGCCTGCTTCTCCCTCTCCCACTCCCCCTGCTTGTGTTCTTGCTCAGCGAGGAGACTGTTTCTCCCTCAGCCTCCCACTCCCCCTGCTTGTGCTCTCTCTTTATATATATACAAATAAATAAATAAAATCTTAAAAAAAACTAAAAAAAACCCAAGAAGACAGATTATAAAAAAATAACCTGGACTTTTAAAAATAGTTAAGTGTGATAAATACATACTTATGTATTTATCTTTGAGATAGATAATGAAAGGGAAAGTTTAGTAATATAACTTCATTTTGTAAATAGATCTAATTATTGCCATATGTTAAAAAACTATATTTCTCTGATTCATTCTTAATATTTTTTTAAAGATTTTATTTATTTATTTGACAGAGAGAGACACAGTGAGAGAGGGAACACAAGCAAGGGGAGTGGAAGAGGAAGAAGCAGGCTTCCCGCCGAGCAGGGAGCCTGATATGGGGCTGGATCCCAAGACCCTGGGATCATGACCTGAGCTGAAGGAAGACGCTTAACGACTGAACCACCCAGGTGCCCCTTCTTAATATTCTTGAAAATATTTTCCAAGTCATATATAATTCAGCACTTGAAATTATTTTGTTTTGTTTTGTTTTGATTCAGCAACTCCTTTCTTCTTTTCTCACAGTATGCATTTGATTTTAGGCCACCTTTGTCATTTCTTGACACAAGCATTTTTATATACTGGCCTCCTTAATTCTCCATTTTTTTTTTGTTTCATGCACAAACTCTGAGTATGACATGATCAAACAAAAATAATTCTTCCTAGGTCTGTATTGCTTATTTGCTGTATGTTTGATATCACAGAAACACCCAATGTCCCACCTTTTTTGTCATTACATTTTTCTATCTGGCTTTGATGAATTCTATCCATCTCCAATCTTTATTTCAAATATTTCACAAAATCCATTCCTAGTGTCTTTGCATAAATAAATATCTGTAAATGAATATGTCTGAAAAAAGGAAAATACACACACTCAAACACAAAAAACAGGCTGGCAATAGCATTTTGGATTAGAGATCAATTGTCTTATTTTTCTGCATACTTCTTAAAGATTATGTATTAACATATTTAACATGATTATTTCCATACAAAATATAAAATAATTTAATTTAGAGAAGAAGAATGAATTATGTCAAGTGGCTCTGCTTAAAATTTCTAAAATTTAGTAGCTAACACAATCTTAAATCATTTTTAAAAAGCAAAAGAACAATAAAAGATTGCTCAGAGCAATATAGTGTAAGTCTGAGTACACTCTGAAAATCCAGCCAAATCATTAGACTAATACAGTTTTGTTTAAAAAGCATTCTCTCCAGAATAATCTAAGTTTGAGTGCATTTCTAATAATCATCCCTAATAATGGTAATAAATCATTTTTTGAATGCTGCTTCTCTGCCAACCACCAAGCTATTTCTCAACAAATTCACTTAGCAACCATGTTATTTGGAATTTATTATTATTTCCATTTTTAAGTCAAAGAACATGAAACTCAAAGAAATGAAATTATCACCCTCAAATTGAATAGTACACAAGTTATAAGAAGGTACTTGAAACCAAGACTTTCTGTTCTAAAATCTATGTCACAAGGAATAGGTACTTAATATATTATTAAATTCTATAACATAAATTATTGTTGGTTTTCAGACACTATTTTAAGAAGTATTAAAATTAAAATAAATTGTGAATGGTTACGGGGTAGATATGCAAATAAAAAAGTTATTAAGGGTTAAACAATAATATGTGAAATGTAAGAATTTTCTTCTGAAGTCACTACACATTTTAATTTATTTGTATATGTTTAAAGATTTTGGCACAGATTTTAAAATATGGTATGTAATTTTTCTACAATATTGTTTTTTAAATTAAATATGACAAAAATTCAATCCATGTATTATCTTTCTGTGTATAATTCTTTAGGCTAAAATTAGTTCCTGGAGGGCCTTATTCCTAGCATCATCATTTTGTGACATTATGTAATCCAGGTGTTACATTAACGTTATCAAGATGATTTCTTAATTGTATAAATCCATTCCCAACTAAAGAAAGAAGAAATTGCCTTGGATAGTTGAAGTGGTGTTATAATTAGAGGACATACATACTATTACCTCTATTTCTTAAGTCTGCATTATTACAAATCAGAACATTCGGCATAAATCATCTTGCTTAGAAATGTTGATGAATGAGAAGTCAGAGTGATTTAAATGCCTGTACAAAGTACATAGTACTTCTTCAGTAAGCATACTTTCATCAATTATTCAATCCTAAGGATTAAATGGCAGCAATAATGACTTTAGGATAATTATTTGTAACTGCTTCAGTCATATTTTAACTACAGATTTTGAAGTAATTGCTTTATATAAGAAAGGAAAATCCTGAAAATATATATGTGTAAGAGTTATATTGATTTCCATGGCAGAATATCCATGTTTAGTTTTTCAAGCAAAAAACAGTGTGTGTGAATTTTAATGCAACATATAGTCTGTAAAATATTCTGGTAATACTTTCAATATTGACTTTTTCATTAGCTATATCTCAATTTATTGATCATTCTTTTTTGGGGGGTTATATTCCTTTTAACAAAATCTCAAAAGTACAAATCAGACAAAATTTAGAATACTAAATAAGTTTATACATGCATACTATTTTAATGTATGGTACAAACTTGCAAATATATGCATATTTGTCTATGTATATATTTACATACATATTAGTGTATATACATACATATATGTCTATATACACATGTATACATAAATATGTATACATTTGCAACTGATTCTTGTAAGTAGGCATGTTTTATTTGCATTCTTTTACCAATAATGATGCCACTAAATAATTTGTAAAATTATATAGAATAAAAGTTATTAGTGTTTTGATTTAACATAATTTCAGTTTCATGAGCTCTCACTCCAATTCATGAAGTCAATTAAGATTAACACATAAGTAAAGTTATGTGTGCAAGTGTGTTTGAGTGTGTATGTGCATGCATGTAGGTTATGGTTGACCATGCTAAGGACATTGCTTAATAAGGTAATTCTAAACCAAAAGCTAAGTCTGAACATTGCTGTTTTAAATTTTCACTATGAAGGTGATTACCAAAATTATGTTAATGAGAGAGTTCAGAAGTAATACTTTCAAAGTTATTTATACATTAGTCAATTTAAAGTAACTAGATCCCCTTATTCAACTTTCTCTACTTCTAAATTTACAAAGGACAACATTGTATAATTTGTTATTTAAGCTAGAGCTCTGACATATGTGAACAAAAAAATTTCCCTCTTTTAAAACATACCTGCTTTATTGGTCAATATATTGTTATAACTCATGTAACAATGATATTTTACCTAGATTCTAATTTGATTTTTACTTTAGGGATATACTTTTTTTGTTTTTTCATATAAGATCACTTATCATGTATATTATATATTGACATATTTGTTTCATTTCTCTTTAAGATGATCTTCATCTATCCACCATGTAATTTTTTTAATTATGTTATGTTAATCACCATACGTTACATCATTAGTTTTTCATGTGGTGTTCCATGATTCATTGTTTGCGTATAACAGCCAATGCTCCATTCAATACGTGCCCTCTCTAACACCCATCACCAGGCTAACCCATCCCCCCCACCTCCTTCCTCTCTAGAACCCTCAGTTTGTTTCTCAGAGTCCATAGTCTCTCATGGTTCATTTCCCCTTCCAATCCCCCCCCCATTTTTCCTTTTCTACTATCTTCTTTTTTTTTTAACATATAATGTATTATTTGTTTCAGAGGTACAGGTCTGTGAATCAACAGTCTTACACAGTTCACAGTGCACACCATGGCACATACCCTCCCCAGTGTCTATCACCCAGCCACCCTATCCTTCCCTCTCCCCAACACTCCAACAATCCTCAGTTTATTTCCTGAGAGTAAGAATTCCTCATATCAGTGAGATCATATGATACATGTCTTTCTCTGATTGACTTATTTAGCTCAACATAATATCCTCCAATTCCATCCACATCATTGCAAATGGCGAGATTTCGTTCCTTTTGATGGCTGCATAATATTCCATTGTGTATATATACCACATCTTCTTTATCCATTCATCTGTCGATGGACATCTTGGCTCTTTCCATTGTTTAGCTATTATGGATATTGCTGCTATAAATATCGGGGTGCACATACCCCTTCAGGTCACTACATTTGTATCTGTGGGGTAAATACCCAGTAGTGCAATTACTGGGTCATAGGGTAGCCCTATTTTCAACTTTTTGAGGAAGCTCCATACTATTTTCCAGAGTGGCTACACCAGCTTGCATTCCCACCAAAAGTGTAGGAGGGTTTCCCTTTCTCCATATGTTATTTTGAGGAAAGTGTTATAAAATGTCACATGATGCTGTATGCGACAGTGCGGGCACATACACATATACATGCACACACATTGAAGACATTAGATAAACATACAGACATTATTTAACTGCCTATTAAATAATCACTGATCCTGGTTCAAGAGAAGGCAGAATCCAGGGATGACATCCAGTGATAAAATCCTGTTTTGAGGAGGCTTTTCTCCGGGAGCATTTGCTGTTTCTGGATGAGGTGCCAAAAGGTTGAAAATGGGTACAACATTGGAATCTAGGAACCACGAGTGTTTGAGGACATGAGCTGGCAAATGACTTAGAGTTTGGATTGGGACTTTGAAGAGCTGTACTCTAGGAGTAAGGATTAAATGAAAGTAGACTACACTTAATAGTGACTTCAGTATAGCTTTTAATTAACTTAGTACCACAAAAGGATTAACATAATTCCAGACTTCACATTTCCCAAACTTGACAAAGGAAGATAGCATCCTCCATAGCCTCCAGATAATTCTACAAACAATAGAAAATATTTTAGAATAAAAAAATAGGTATATTAGGATATGAGATATAAAAAAATAACCAACAATGAAAAAGACAATAGACCAATAAGACCTTCAAATACTGATATTAACAAATATATTTTATGATAATTATATTACTATGTTTAAGAATAATAAATACATGCTAATAACAGTATCAGAGGACTCTATAAAAATATTTATGTCAATTATAAAACAAATGTAAAAATGAAAAATATAATAATTGATTAAAATTAATAACTCAACATATAGTTTTAATAGTTTAGACATAGGTGAAAAATGAATTCTTGAACAGGAATATAACAAGAAGAAACTACATGTATTAAAACATGAAAAGCTATAGAGATGGAAATATTGAACAGAAAGGAGAAGATCTAACATGTGCAATTGGAGTTCCAGAATGATAGAATGGGGAGGAACCAACACTTGAAAAAATAGTGGCTTAAATTTTCCAAAAAGATATAGAACACATCATGCAGAAATTAAGAATATGAACAAATAAAACACAGGATAAAAAAATTAAAAAATAAAATTCTTGTCTAGGTATATCATAGTAAAATAAGTAAAAGCAAAAGATAGAGATAGATTTTCCTTTGAGGAGTCCTAACTAAGCTAACGGCTAACTTTTTTTTAAGATTTTATTTTTTTATTTGAGATAAAGAGAGAGCATGAGCAGGAGTGAGGGTGGGGGGAAGGGCAGAGGGAGAGGGAGAAGCAGACTCCCCACTGAGCAGGGAGCCCCATGCGGGGCTCCATGCAGGGCTGGATCCCATGACCCTGGATCATGACCTGAGCCAAAGGCAGACACCCAGGCGCCCTTAATGGCTAACTTTTTAACACAAATAATGGAAGCCAATGCAATTTCATTTTCTCTTCAAAGGACTAAAATTAAATGACAAGCTACCCAAAGTTTAATAACCAACAAAATATATTTCAAGAATGAAGGTGAAATATTGGTATGTCCAGTAAAAAGAATAATGAAAATCAAAATGAACAGAATTAGGTACCAACAGGCCAGCACTAAAGGGTGTACCAAAGGGTTTTCTTATGACCAAAGGAAAATTATTTAGATGGAAAAGATGCAGTAAGAAAGTAAGGAATATAAAAGAAAGAAAATATTTAAATATTCACAGTGTAATAATGTTTTATGGTATTGAACAGAGATAAATAGATGTTGGGAGATAGATAAGTACATGATAGAAAAATAGACCATAGATTATACAATATGATAAATAGATTGATAAATATAGATATAGATAAATAGAATAAAGTAAGTGTCAATAATTTATAGGTGATTGCCAAGGACTGAAGTAATGGGGGGATAGGGAGTTATTTTTTAATAGTTACAGAGTTTATTTTGGGAAGATGGAAAAGTCTTGGAGATTAGTGGTGGTGATATTCGTGCAACAAAGTAAATGTACTTAATGCCACTGAACACGTAAAAATAATTATGTTATTTTTTTCTTTTTTATTGTGGTAAAACATACATATAATATTTACAATTTTTACTATTTAAGTTAGAAGAATTTTAAAAATAGTTAAAGACAATTTTAAATAGTTAATGGCAGCCACCATCCTAATTTCTTTCTTTGAATTTGGCTACTCTAGGAACCTCATATAAATGGAACTATATAATAATTGTTCTTTTGTAAAGTAGTTTGCTTACACTGTCTCAGAAGGTAACACAATGTCTTCCAGATTGATTCTTGTTCTAGTGTCAGAATGTCCTTCCTTTTAAACTGAATAATATTCCATTGTATGTATATTCTACATTTTTGTTGTTGTTGTTCATTCAGTCATCATTGGACACTTAGATTGCTTCCATCTTTTGGCTGTTATGTATAATGCTGCTGAACACATACAAATATCTGAGTCCCTGCTTTCACTTCTTAAAATGGTAACATTTATGCTATGTTACTTTACCACAATAAAAAAAAAGAAAAAACTAACAATAGCATAAAATTCAATAGATTCAGCATAATAAATGCATTAACTGGTAAAGAATAAAAATATGAATTAACATTAGCTTTACAAAGATTATTTATATATTGAATAACAATTAAATATATATTAAATAATAGATAACCTATAACATTAACTTTTAACTTAATTATATAAAATAATTTTCATATTGCTTTGAAATAATTTATGTCTTTTATGAACACTGTTTATTAACAAACACATCTCCACTTCTTATATGATAATTAGCTAATAAACACATAATCTAAAAAAATAATAAATACATATTCCTGATGGCTCTCACATGTCAGCTTTCCTAGATTTGAGATATTAGCCCAATGTAATATCACATTTGAGAGCATGTCTACAATAACTGCTTCAGAGGCAAAATGGATGTCTAGTTTAGGATTGAGTTTGGGACATTTTGCACTCTACATGGGTTCAAATGACAGATAAAATAAATACAAAATAATTTCTTATCCAGTGTCATCTGTTGTCATGCCTCTAAGTATCACTTCCGAAGAGACTAGTGGCCTCTAGAAAAATCTTACTATCATTAAAATAATAACATAAGGAAAATACACTGTTTTACATACAAACTGTAACATGAAAACAGTTCTCTGGTTCTTGCTAGAAGGCTGTTCAATTCTACATCAAACACTTGAAAAACAAGATAAATTCGTTTTTGGCTAGACCCATTTTTATCACATTTCCCAATGTAACAAGTGTAATTAACTTATTAAATTTTTTCTTTCCCAAACTATATATATTTCATATTTTATGAGCTTGCTCAGAAATACTTCATAAAGAATGCATAAATCACACGAGCACAAATTAATAGCACATACCCATATAACCAGCACCCAAATCAAGAATGACAACACCATCCCAGAAGTACTCTGAGTACCCCTTCCGGTCACCGCTTGCTCCAAAAGGGTAGCCACTACACTGACTTAACACAAAATTTTATTTTACTTGTCTTTTGAACTTTACATAAAAAAAGCATATGGTTTTTACTTAATGTATCTATTTCCCAATTTTTTCATAGTATATATTGGGTTTCATCCATGTTGTTACATGTGTATATAGTTTGTTCATTCTCATTGCCATATTAAGGTTTATCATATGAATATACTACATGTATATAACCATTCTAATATTGATAAACATTTGAATTGTTTCCTGTTTGTGCTTCCTACAAAGAGAACTGCTATTCATATTTTTTGTTCATATATCATAGCAAACAACCATAAGAAAAAGAAAAATGTCCTGCATTATAACAAGGAGTGTAAGTGCTGGTTACGTAATATATGTGTGTGTACAAGCTCAACAGATTCTCAATAGGTGTTACGAAGAAGTTTTTTTAAATTAGTTATAAACATTACACTTTCACGAAAGGTGCATAAGAATTTCTTTGCTGGGGGCACCTGGGTGGCTCAGTTGTTAAGCATCTGCCTTCGGCTCAGGTCAGGATCCCAGGGTCCTGGGATCAAGCCCCCATCAGGCTCCCTGCTCAGGCAGGAGCCTGCTTCTCCCTCTCCCTCTCTCCCTGCTTGTGTTCCCTCTCTAGCTGTCTCTCTGTGTGTCAAATAAATAAATAAAATCTTAAAAAAAAAAGGAATTTCTTTGCTCCACATTCTAACCAACATTTGTTTTTTTTTTAATTTTAGTCATTCTCACAGGTATAATAGTACAACATTTTGATTATAACTTGCATTTTCCTGAAGGGTAATTATTTTAAGTACAGTTTCATATGTTTATTTGATAATTGAATAAACTTTTGTAAGGTGACTATTTTTTTCTATTGAGTTGTCTCTTTTGCTTTTTGTATTCTAGATATGAATTTTTGTTGGATGTACATATTGAAAATTTATTCACCCACTCTGAGTTTGGTCTTTTCATTCTCTTAATAATACTTTTTGATAAACACATTTTCTTAATTTTAGTATGACCACATTTCTTATTCTCCATCTCTATGTCTTTCTTAAGAAATACCTGCCTAACTAAAGATAAAAAATAATCTCCTATATTTTCTCCTAGGATTTTTATTGATTTGCCTTTCATACTTAGATCTATAGAATATCTGAAAGTGATTCTGTTAGTACCACCATTAAGTTTCTTTCTTATGGACATTTCATTATTGAGTCATTTTTCATAAAAAGCATCCTTTTTAATTTTCAGAGTTTGTGTCTTATCACAAGTCAGATAACTATACACACACAGATATCTGTCTGGACACCAAATGTTATTCCTTTGGTTGATCTATCTACCTTCAGACAAAATTATATTACCTTAATTGCTAGAATTTTATAACATGCATTGATATCTGGTAGTGCAAGTTTCTAGTGTTGTCTTTCTTTTCATACAAAATTTAGAATTGGATTATGAATTTACAAACATACACAAATACATACATGATCTTGAGTGAGGTTCCACTGAATCTATAAATCAATGTAAGATCATTGAGATTTTACAACAGTAGTCTCCCAATAGAGGGTATTTCACTTCAAAGGGATATTTCTCAATATCTAGAGACATCTTTGGTGGTCACAGCTGGGGGATACTATTGCATCCAGTGAGATGGAAGCCAAGAATACTGATTACTGTCCTACATTGGACAATGCGGCACCTCCCAAAAGAACAAAATATTCAAACCAAAATATTAACGATGCAAAGGTTTAGAAACCTCCTTTACAAGGTTGTTTTCTAATCCATGAAAATCACACATTTATATTTGTTTAGAACATTTTTCATTTTCCTAAGCGATGTTTTGTGTTTTTCATTATTAAAGCTTTGCACATCCTCTATTATATGTATTCTTAGGAATTTGATGATTTTTTTAAGTTCCTGTAAAGCATATATTATTTCATTTTTCAATTTTTATTGCCAAAATATAGAAATTAAAAAGATGTATTTATATTGATATGATATCTGTGATCTTGCTAGTTTCACTTATTGATTGTTACTGTTTTTTCTAGATAATTTTAGATTTTTTCCATTCACAATCATGTTACCAGTGATGGGTAATTCATTTATTTCTTGTCTATGAATACTGATGCCTGCTATTTCTTATATTTTTCTTACTGTATTTTTATTGTCATCAATATACTGCCTGATGGAAGCAGTTATAGTGGCCTTCCTTATCTTGCTCTGATTTTAGGTAGAACTATGTCAATAATTCATTATGGGTAGGATATCTGATCTAGGCTTCTTGTTAATATTCTAAGTTAAATAAGTTTTTTTTTCTATCATACTCTTTAATATTGTGTTATTATGACTTGGTATTTTGTTTTATGAAATGCTTTCTACTATAGTTTGAAAAAGATCTTTTTTTTTCATTTCTTACTATGTAGTAACAGATTAACTTGACTATTAGGGAAAAAGAATTCAACTCCTAGAGTATTCTCCATTTGATTGGTGTTTTATATTTTGTTGTATTTGATTCATAATATTTTCTTAAGATTTTTTCATCTAGGTTCATGAACAAGATTGATGTATAATTTTTCTTTCTTTTGATGACCTTTTTGTTTTGCTATCAGAGTCATTTGCTCAAATGTCTTCAGAAATTTTCCCTTTTATTTATTTATTTTTTCTGGAGGAGTTTGTGTGAAATGTATTTTTCTTTATTTCATATTTATTAAGAATATTTAATTGCAAAAGAGATATTAAAAGTGCTTTACTCAAGCAACACTTGATAATATAAAAACATTTTTTAAAAGTCATCTGTATTAAAAAATAATTTGTCTACATTTTTTCTTCATATATACTATAGATCAGAAGCTGAATATCTTATTTTATATATTACATACATATAAATCCAAAATCAACTTCTTATAGAAGTAAATCATTATTATAAGTTTTAGCTTCTACAGACATGATTACATTTAGTTTTCTTAGTGGACTGAACTGAAGGAGATGATAAAATAGATTCTATTTCATCAATATCCTGACTGTCACAAAGTAAAAAACATATTTCATCCATAATTATTCTCAGATTATCAAAGTAGTTTTATTAAGAAAAGTGTTTCTATCCTATAGGGTAAGAATAAAATTAGGTTATTTTTTCTCATAACTCCTTTTGGGTTTTATATTTACATTTTTTCTAGATCATTATATATTTATTCTTGTGCCATGAGAGGTAAAATATATAACAGATGACCAGTATGCCTTGTAAGGCATATCTTCATTTAAAATATATATATATATATATTATTTATTTATTTGACAGAGAGATAGAGAGTACAAGCAGAGGGAGTGGTAGGCAGAGGGAGAAGCAGACTCCCTGGGATCATGACCTAAGCTGAAAGCAGACACTTAACCAACTGAGCCACCCAGGCACTCCGGCATCTCTTCATTTTTATACTCATTTAAACATGAAGGTGAAATTTCATGTAACCCAGTTTTCATACTTTTGTTGCAGGATTACGTGGTTCTTGTCCCACGGAGTCAAATGAATCTCGTGGACACAAAGGGTGAAATGAAGTGAAAGTTTATTAAGTGAAGGTGAGAACAGAAAGGAAAGAAAAACCTCTCTAGAATGAAGGGGTCCCGAATGAGTTGCCACTGTGGGCTTTTAGTGGCAGTCTTTTACTGAGAACTGACCGGGAAGCTTGTGGCCTTGAAATTCTTATGCCAGCTTGGTTTGAGCAAGGACTATTGATAAATAACATCCTTAATGGCTTACTTCTTTGAGGTCTGGTCATTTTCTGTGACTACAGTGTAGCTGCCAAAAAAATATACTCCCTAACATCCGCGGCTACACGGTTTGCTTTATTGCTTTATCACTGCTTTTGTAAGCCTCCGCATTTCTCCACATTTGGGATGTCTTAACTTAATCACATAGCCCCCTGCAGGAGCCTGCTCATGGGAGTCAGGGGCCTCCTATCTCTCCCTGCCTATACCTTAAGCCTTTCCTTACTCACTTTGAAAATATCCATCCAGGGTGCCTGGGGGGCTCAGATGGTTAAGCTTCTGCCTTGGGCTCAGGTCATGATCCCAGCATCCTGAGATCCAGTCCCTGCATTGGGCTCCCAGCTCAGCAGGGAGTATGTTTCTCCCTCTGCTACTCCCCCTGCTTGTGCTCTCTAGCTTTCTCTCTCTCTCTCAAATCAAATCTTAAAAAAAAAAAAAAAAAATCCATCCAAAAAGAAGGAAATAGTCAACGTGTCAGGAGGGAATGTTAGGTAGAGACAGTTTAACATCCTGTTTTATGAATACATTTTGGTCCCAAATTATAAAAAATGTGCAGTATCCTACCCTTCACACAAATGGACCATTTTCTCACAGAGTGATATTCTCACAGTATTGATTTATTGTTTGTGTTTATAATTTACCTTGATTACTACGTGTCTTTCAATGTAGCATGACTTATCTTTCCTGATTTGAAGTGTGAGTTGTAACATTTTTATTGGAGTGGTTATGTCTCATAAAAATAAAGTGTAGTTTTCCTTTTTGGCATGACCTTGTCATTTGGGAAAGCATTACACTTTAATGACATATAATTTAAAATGCCTCTAGGAGTGAGTTGAATTTACTGAGATATTTTTAAGAGTAATTACTTACTAGAGGTTATCAGAGCACTTGTAGAGTATCCACCTACTTCAGGGCAGATATTTGAGACTACTTGAAATGAATTAACGCTTCTACTATTAATATTTGATGGGAGACCATAGTGAAAAAGATGGATGCTTATATAATTGACGTCCTTAACATTTAGAGCTGAATACTTAAATGCCAGAAATATAATTCTGAATAAAATGTCAGGACCTAACTCAAAAATATTTAATGATGTATTAAGGAAGAAATGAACTGAAGTCATTTTATATTATTAATGAAATTATTTAAAATAGGCTTAATTGTCCCCATATATTAAGTTTTTATTCATATTATAGTTTCTAAGAATAATTTGGCTCAAATATTCAACTTTTACCAGTCCAGAGATGTCAAATACCTTTTTGATTCACATGATTACAAAATACTTTTATCAAAATGTAAACAGCAATTATATTTGGTCAGCTAAATATTTTATTACAGTTGGTATAGTAGTTGATCTTTTGCTAGTTAAATGATATGGTTAATAAAGTTAACTTATACTAGTAGAACCTAGTAGGCATATAAAATAAAAATGAAAACAAATAATGCTGAAACAATATCCACTCAAAATTTAAGAAACACAATCATTAATTAGCATGGTTGAAAAATAACTAAATGATAAATAACTATATTATATACCAATATGGCTCATAAGTTTTACAAATAAGTCCATGAAAATGAGAGTCAAGAGTTATAAGAATGATTTATTTCACCTTTAATTAATAAGTAAATGGTACTGTGGGGGTTTTACTGCAAAATTGCTTTTTGGGGAGTACACGTTAGAGAATGCTTTTGGCAAAATCTTTACTTACTCTATACTGAGAACTGTAAGATTTATAATTTAGCTAGTCATTTTGCTAAGCCTCAAATCCTGTCATTATAATCTTAATTACCTCTATAAGAAGAAAATAGGCTATAGTGAGGTGATCAAATTATATTTAACCATGTCTATCAATATAGGGAAGTTTCCTGAAGAGAATTCCTGGATGAGGTAATGAATAATGCTCTTGCTTCAGACCATAAAAGAAATACTTGTCAATATTAAGCATGGAATTCTGGAATTATAGTGACATGTAGCATGAGGTAGTCAAAGATATCAACTGCTATTGACTAGTTCTAAATATAATCATCTTTTCTGCCTCTGTCAAGAGTTAGAGTTAACCAATCTACTGAGAATCAATGTTCCCTTTCATAGTATTATTATGGGATATTATATACTAATGACTCTCACATTGAACTCCAGAGACCCTTTCAGGGACCCCAGAGGTTGAAATTAGTCTCATGATAATTATTTTTCACTCACATTTCCTCATGTGTGAACTGTGGATTTTTCAAAGGGCTAAAGGATGAGTGCAATTAGCACAGACTGAATGCAAGACATACAAATTCAGCTGCCTTCTTTAAGCCAGCTGGAAATTTAGGACATTTTATTTAAGAAATTTGCTGAAACGAAAAACAATGTCACTCTTTTCACTAATTTTTTGTTTTGGAAAGTATAATTATTTTAATAAACTATGTTATTTATACAATGGGTTTATTATTATTTTAAGAGGAATAATAATTTTTCAGAGTTAACTTCTAATATGAACTTTAATAGACCTAACACATGAATAAAAATTCTTTGGACCCTCAGGCTGCCTGGGTGGCTCAGTCTGTTAAGTGTCCAACTCTTGGTTTTGGCTCAGGCTGTGATCTCATGGGTCATGAGATGGAGCCCTGCACTGGCTTCGGGTTCAGTGGGGAGTCTGCTTAAGATTCTTTCCCTCTGCCCCAATCCCCACCAGTGTGCACATACTCTCTCTCTCTCTCAAATAAATACATAAATCTTAAAAAAAAATTCTTTGGACCCTCAATAGTTGTTTTTTAAATTTTATTATGTTATGTTAATCACCATACATCATTAGTTTTTGATGTAGTGTTCCATGATTCATTGTTTGCGTATATCACCCAGTGCTCCATGCAGTACGTGCCCTCTTTAACACCCATCACGAGGCTAACCCAACCCCCCCAAAAAAACAATCAGTTTGTTTCTCAGAGTCCATAGTCTCTCATGGTTCACCTCCCCCTCCGATTTCCCTCCCCCTTCATTGTACCCTTCCTGCTATCTTCTCCTTTTTTTTTTTTTTTAACACACAATGTATTATTTGTTTCAGAGGTACAGGTCTGTGATTCAGCAGTCTTACACAATTCACAGCTCTCACCATAGCACATGCCCTACCCAACTTCCCCTTTAAAAATAACCCCTACCCACTGCCTCCTTGCAGGCAGCAGTCCTCCGCTGTCCTGCCTGCAGCTCCCTCACAGTGTATTCAATAAACTTCTGTCTCCTTTGTCTGCTTCAGGTGAATTCTTTCATTGCTTGTGCCACCAGCTTCCACCTGATCAGTGGCCCCACATTTGGGGAACCCATCCAATCAAGAGACGCCCCATTTAACACCGCAGTAGATACTCAAGTATTTGATGAATTAATAAATGGTACTTGTGGCAGAAATACACACATTATTTACTATTAGTCTTTAATTATCCTGAATTTGTTAATCTCACCCAAATCAGATTGACATTACAGCTCTATTCTTTAAAAAAACACATCTGCCTATTTCCCTTACTGTTTCAATGTATGAACCACCCATATGCAGAAATTATTTTTCAAGCTTATTGGAGTATTTCAAGTCATCTTTGAAATGATTCTTTGTTTCCTTATTGCCTTACAAAGGGGTGATATTCAAAGCCTTTATTATCCAATGAAATTTAATTCTCAAAAATATAATTTTCCAGTGTCCTTTGAGTCCTATTGTGTTCCTTTGCACTAGGAAGATTAATATTCTCCCAAACATATCAATAATTCTGAAAATTCATATTTTTCATATAAAATAGTAATAAAAGAGTTACTATTTCTAACATTTTAGTTGTATCTAATTTGTTCAAGTTAAATTTCTTAATGTACAGTTTGTTTTATGATCCTTTTTATTACAGTAACACTATTTCCCAGTATCACTTAATAGCTATTAAGTGATAACACTTAATTTAAACTGACTTTAGCCATTTCTGTTGGGTAAATGAATATGCATTCATGAATTTTATAATAATATGGCTTAATCAAATGTTACATAATCCTCTGCATAATACTCTTCTATTTCCTCTCCTCTGTGTTCTGTATTTTTACTGTCTTTTGAAGTTATAATAAAACAAATAATGACAAAGTAATATATTAATTTTATTTATTTAGATAATAAATAATTTAATGATTGATATTCCCTCATCAAATGTCTAATGATCATATATATGACTATATGGTTTCCAAGCTTTCTAAAAAATTAAAAGCTGGTACAGTACAATATTTTTTTCATTAGGGATATTGTTCATTTTGGAACTTCAACTTAAATCCCATTGAGTCAACTTGTTGTGATTTAATTGATTTATTTAATTGGCCTTTGTTTCCTTATCAAGTTTCTGTAATTAGGAATATTAGGGAGGTGTTTTTAAAAATGTCTCAAATGACACATACTGCTACTTTTGTAGGAGTTAAGTTCTTAGGGTTTGGTCAGTATCAGTAAGCGTGATATTTCAATTGTTTTAATGATATAGTTAACATTTTATAGGTTTCTTTAGGAAAGCACACTGAATTAGATAAGAATATTTAATTTTATGGATAGAGCAAATTTTGCAATTTGTCTAGTTTCTCCTTAATATATTTTAAAAGATAAGAATTACAAGTATGGTAAGGTTTTTAAAAAATATATATTTTGCTATTTCTTTCAACGTAGTGCCTGGTATTTATTTCTAAGTCAGTTAGCAGATTCTTGATCATAACTTAGAATATACAATATATCTCCAAAATTAATCCTCCTAGAAGATGGTTAGCATTTATCACATTAAGGTACAACTTTTTTACTACTTTATTTTTACATATTTAATGAAAAAATACATTTTTTACATTTCAATCTGCTTATTTACTATTTACTATTACAATCTCTATTGAAATGAGAGAATTGTTACAAAATTGATTATCATGGCAATTAGTTCCTTGTTGTTTTATTTACAACATTGAGACCAAAATATACATAATGCACAAATAAGATTTTCTTTGATTTTTGCATCTGCATCTGTTTTGAAATGTTAAAATTAAACTAGTATCAGCATATTTTAAATAATTTAATTACTGGGGTCCCTGGGTGGCTCAGTCATTAAGCGTCTGCCTTCCGCTCAGGTCATGATCCCAGGGTCCTGGGATCGAACCTCACATGGGGATCCCTGCTCCGCGGGAAGCCTGCTTCTCCCTCTCCCACTCCCCCTGCTTGTGTTCCCTCTCTCGCTGTGTCTCTCTCTGTCAAATAAATAAATAAAATCTTTAAAAATAATAATAATAAATAAATAAATAAAATTTAATTACCTGGAATATCTCTTGGGTGTTATTTTTAATGTTGCAAAATAATTCTATTTATCACATACCAGAGACATTGGAACTGTCTGAAATTAAGTTCATAATACAGTGTCATAAAACAGGAGTCTCCTATAAGGTTCAAGAAAAGATCATCACCAAAATAATAGAAAAAAACCCACAAATTATTAAACTCACAACAACCCAAGGAAATCCCAAATGAAGAAATTGGATAACATGTAAATATTTTCTTAGGTATTTTGTAGTGTTACATTTCAGAAAATTATTCTTTCCCTTTTAAAGTATTGGTTAAGTGATGCCTGGACAGCTCAGTCAGTTAAGTGTCTGCCTTCAGCTCAGGTCATGATCCCAGGGTCCTAAGATCAAGTCCCGCATCGTGCTCCCTGCTCAGCAGGGAGACTGCATCTCCCTCTGCCTGCCGCTCTGTGTCTCTCTTTCACTCTCTTTCTCTCTCTGACAAATAAATAAAATCTTTTTAAAAAATAACATAAACTATTCGTTAGACAATTATTGATATGTTAGTAATATATTAATTTATACATTCATAATGTCATACTGGTTAAAAATATAGTTTACTGTTAAGGAAAAATATATTAATTCAGATAAACCTAAAGAACATTCCTTTAAAATTTATAGCTTGTTTAAAGCCAATAGACTGACTTTAATTATTTTGACATAATTTTGCAACATATATCTATTCTGTACAAACTTGACCAAAAAATACCCACAAAATCAATTTGATCCATTCTGGCTCAATGCTAAATAAGGACATTCCAAGTACTCCAGAATTTTGTTTACTTCGTAGATAAAACTTGACATCCCCCAGCCCAGTAATTTCTTATTTATAGAGAGGTTGAATGTAATCTTTACTTTAAAGAACTGATACTAACAATCTATATATTCTTTTGATTTTGTTTTATGATATATTTCAACAGGTTACAAGGTTTTTATGGAAAGCCAGGAAACATGTAAATGGAATATGAAGCTACGATTCTTTTGATTCTAGTTCTTCATGGTCTAGATTTCTTTATATAGTATTATTTTTATTTATTTCCTTAATTCAAAAACGTGAACAAAAAGAATAGTGATGACTTAGAATGATGATTTGTCCATTTAGTTACCTTCTTTTTAAATTCATTATTGCTCCAAACTCTCAAAATTTTGGAAGCATTACAAAAACTTTAAAACTTTAAATTAAATATATATATATACATATATATTTACTTTTTAGAATGCTTATGGACATTATGAGAACAATGAGATCGTTGTATTCTCTCATTATTAAGGACAACTTCAATATCTCCAATAGCTCTACCTTATCTTTGATGGCCAGTCATGTCTGTCTTCCCTCCACTACAACATACACACTGAGCCTGAACTCCCAGGATTTTATTATATAGCTTGGAGATTTTTCTTTTCTTATTTTTCTATGACTGATTTCTGTGTTTTGGTTGGAAATTTGCTTTTGTAATTAAAATAGAAAAGCAAAAAACAAAACAGAGCAAAAAAAGTTATGCACAGAGGAAAGGCCATGTGAGAACACAGCAAGAAAGTGACCATCTGCAAGCCAAGGAGAGACCTTCAAGAGAAATAAAGCCCGCTGACACCCTGGTCTTGAATTTCTATCCTCCAGAAATTTGAAGGCCCAGAGGTACCAGTCCGATCAGCAGCTTCAACTGAAAAGCAAGGTTAAAAAATGTCAGACATCCTCCATGAGCTGCTCCATGTCTCTGAGAAAGCTGCCATTACCTGGGCATGGAGGCAGCAGGAAGCCTTCTTCCAGAAGGCTTGATAGAAGGAAAGAAAGGAGGTATTAGTACAGGAAGTTATGAAATAGAATATGGAAAAGTTTCCAGGCTTGGAAAAAAATTTGTTTTGGAAAAGAATCCAGTGAGTTTACTAATGATTTAGAAAGAAAGGTAATCTTAAGACTATGCCCAACTGACAAAATAAATGGTAGAGCTTCTTAGCAAAGTCCTTAGTGTTAACAATTTGGCACCTGAAACTTTAGGTAAGGTCGTTCATCAGGATGTCACCTTTACTGACCCAACCCTGGATTCTGTAGAGTTCAATATTCTACAGGAAATTTTAGAAATTTGAGTATAAAAAGTCCAGCTGACATTAAATCCATTCAAGGAATCTTTCCCTATGGACATCATTTTAACTGGTATCTATGACATTCAGACAAGGATGCCCCTGAAGGTGGTCATCAACTAATATTTTGTACATAAGACTTAAACACACTTGGTTGGAAAGGACAGTGCTACTGGGGTTCTTCTTACATGGGGACCAATATCCATTCATTTTAGCCCTTATCTCTAAAAGAAAGAGCAATGAAACACAGAGCCAACTGATTGAAAACACCGGTTCTGAGGTGGAATTCTCCCACTGGTTTTCAGCTTGTTAATTGTAACAAAATAGTACAAGTGAAAATGAAACATATCAAAGTCAAATCCTCAGGGGCATGTGGAGATAACATATTCTAGCTGGCCCAGGCTGCTTACAAGAGTCTTTGTGTTGTCCAAGGTCTTATGGACATTTACATCTTTTTAGAAGATACCACATTCAAGTGGAACTCTTGTGCTGCTCATGCCATACTCAGGGCCATGGGTGGGGCAATGAGATTTAAAAGAATGCTTGGAAAGAAATCCAGAAACGGGGTTGGCTTGCCACAGTCGGTGCACCACATGTAAAGTGAAAGCACCATTGGAGTAAATTGGAGGGCCAACAAGGGAGGACTCATTGCATACAGATTAAGGAAATGTCTAGAGAGTCATTCTTGAGCCCCCTCATCCAAAATCTATCATATGCAGATACATATACATAGATATATCATGTTCTCATATACTTATAAACTAAAGTGTGAAACTATTTCCCACATCTCTATCTTTGGAGATAGCTTTGTCATGGGGAAGTCTCAAGGGGATGGAGGAGCCCTCAGTTTGGCCGGGGCAAGGGAGGGTGGGACCATACCATTGCAACAGCAGCTGGTGGAGCAAAACTAGGAGGCACTAACAAACTTGGCACTTCCTTCAAGTTGGAGAGGTGAGGTCTACTAGTAATTGCTAACTCCTCCGGGCAACTTACGTTCTGGTGTCCTGGGTGAGCTGTAGGTAAGGTGGGCATTCTGAGCATGCTGCAGCCCTGGGGTGGGGAGGGCCAGGAGACTAGGGGGATCCATGTCATTGGGCCCAGAAGGCTTGCTCTCTCTGAATTTCTCCCTTTTTCATTCCTCCTGAGCCTCCAACTTTGAGGTTTAATTGAATTCCTAAAAAGGCCGAACTGCCTACTGCCCCCATGAGGCCCACTAACTCTCCTAGTGTTCGAGGAATTAGTGAATTGGAGAACCAGCATTCCAGGAAGCCAGCTGGACACGGAGTGTTCAAGGGTCAACTTGCTTCAAGTTAACACACTTCTTACTTTCTTACCCAAGTCCCTCGTTCTATAAGAGAACTAATTTCCTTTCTTTGAGATTTGCAGACCACTGGCCTTGAGGAATGAAAGACCAGAACTTTCCCAGGCCACAGAAGCCAGCAAATCTGAAGCCACCTTGGCTTTCTGATTAGCCTAGCAATTTTTAGCAAAATGTTTTTTTTTTTGCTTGCATATATGATTTTACTGACCTTCCTTTGTGTATCTGTAGAACTTGCCCTCCCTTGCAGAAAGAACAGAATATTCCCGCACATAATGAAAAAGCACCAGACCCCCTTGCACAAGTCCTGAGCACTGAGATAATGTTTGTGGCTTGCACCATCAAGGCTGTAGATGATCAAGAAATTTTGCAGGCCACTGCACTCCCTTTGCTGATTTACTACCCTAATCCCCTTTAAAAACCCTGTGCCCATCAGAAACCTCAGAGTTGGCTTTTGGACAAGAGTCCACCTTCTCCCCACGTTGCCAGCCTCCTGAATAAAGCTCAAATTCCTTTCTAATAAAAAACTCATCTCTTGAGTAATGGTCTTTTTTAATAGAGATTTTATTTATTTGTCAGAGAGAGAGAGCACAAGCAGTGGGAGTGGCAGGCAGAGGGAGAAGCAGACTCCCCAGTGAGCAAGGAACCCCATGAGGTACTCAATCCCAGGACCCTGGGATCATGACCTGAGCTGAAGACAGATGCTTAACCAACTGAGCTACCCATGTGTCCCGAGTAAATGGTCTTTTGAGCAACAGGCAGCCAAATTTGAGTTTGGTAACACTGCCACCCTGATTTCCCTCTCTCTTCTCCCAGACACAGGAGACAGAGGCCAAGTAGAGAAAGCCCATTCTCAGAGCATGGGACACACTCACCTAGTGCAGGCAGGGTTTCTAATAGTTAAGAGAAAGAATGTCGAATCAGATGGTCTTCCCCAGCATTGGTGGTATAGTGGTGGGCATAGTTGCCTTCTAGATGGTCTTCCCCAAATTTGAGATTTCCCCCCAGTGTCTTAGGTGGTTCAACCCCCAGGAGGAGGTCTGTGGGCTATGGAATGCTCTTAGCCAACTCTAGATGACCTGCCATGAGTGACTGTCATCTAAGATAGTGCAAAGGAGTAGATCCTCCTGGTGCTGGTTCTGGAGCCCCTATGACCTGAGGAAGTCAAACCAGGCTGCCAGAACAATGTCTGTAGAGTGGAGCAGAAGCTATAGCCACCCTGAGGACATTGTGAGCAATCTGATAGGATCAGGAGAATGGGTGAAAAGAAAGTTAAGTTTTCTAAGTGGGAGTGGTTAAGATTCAGAAGCACAGATACATTGCCTTTGGTAACCACTTGAAAAACAGCAACCAGGGTGCCTGGGTGGCTCAGTCGTTAAACGTCTGCCTTCAGCTCAGGTCATGATCCCAGGGTCCTGAGATCAAGTCCCGCATTGTGCTCCCTGCTAGGCAGGAAGCCTACTTCTCCCTCTCCCACTCCCCCTGCTTGTGTTCCTGCTCTCACTATCTCTCTCTCTGTGTCAAATAAATAAATAAAATTAAAAAAAAAAAAAAAAAAAAGCAACCATTTTGCTGTCCCAAGGAACATCCACTGAGGCTTTCAACATATAATACGCTTGCCAGTTTCAGGGAATTATCTATTTCCTTTTAAAGGGTTTTTGATCTTGTGTTTCTGAGACACTTTGTTTTTTATTCTTCCCACTCTATTCTTTTTCTTATGAATGCAATCTTTAAATTCTTGTGTCTGACTCTCAGATGCTGCCTTTCTCATAATATGCTCAGTAAGTAGTTACTGAATGCCATATTAAATGACTTGGACAGGGGGTTCCTGTGATCTCTGCTTTGGGATTTGTGATAAAATAATCCTACAGAATAACTATTTTTAGATGTTTAATTTATAGAACTAATAAATGCATTTTCTTTTCAAATTAGAATGTTATATTGAGAATGAATCTGAGTCTGAATATGGACCAGTTAGGAAGAAGTGCTTTTATCACTTACTGATGTTTGTCAGGAGTGTTTTTGGTGTGAGTGTGTATGTGTCTCTACGTGTACCTATGTATTGATTGGCAGACATACCATCTTATGTCCCCTTAAGGTTCTTATGTTTTCTATCTGACCATTTCCCTGAGATGAACTTCCTTCTTTACTGAAAATATTGAGGCTCCTTAAGTCACAATTTTATTCATATGGGATTTCAGGGAGCCTCAAATAGTCAAACAATCTTGAAAAAGAACAAAATAGAAGGACTCACACTTACCAATTGCAAACCTTATTATTAATCTATAGTCCTCAAAACATGTGGTACTGGCATTAGGATAAACATATAGATCAGTGGAATAGAACTGAGTGTCCAGAATAATGCCAGACTGACAAGCAATTAATTTTCAACAAGGATGCCAAAACCATTATATGGGGGGAAAATGGGCTTTTCCACAAATGGTACTGGGACAATTGGATATCCACATGCAAAATCATGAAGCTCACCTTTATGTCATACACAAAAATTAACTCAAAATCAATCAAAGATCTAAATGTAAAGCTAAAATTATAAAAGTCTTAGAAGAAAACACAGGTATAAATCTTCACAGCCATAGATTTGGCAATGGTTTCCACCAAAATCATAAGCAACAAAATAAAATAAAACAATAAATTGAACTTCATCAAAATTAAAAATATTTGTACATCAAAGGATACTATCAATAAGGTGAAAGACAACTCACTGAATAGAAGAACCTACTTAGAAATTATATATCATTTAAAAATCTAGTATGCAGAATATATAAAGAAGTCAACAACAAAGTTGCGAAGAACCCAATTAAAAATGGGCAAAAGAAAAAAAATGGACAAAGGATTTAAATAGTAGACATTTCTCCAAAGAAGATGACAAGTAGTCAACAAACAGTAGTCATAAAAAGGTGTTCAACATCGTTAGTCGTTAGGGAAATGGAAATCAAAACCACAATAAGATACCATTTTACTCCACTATGATGGCTAAAATTTAAAAAAATCAAACCAAACAACCAACCAAACAAAAACAAAAAACTAAAACTCAGAAAATACCAAGTGTTAGCAATGATGTGGATAAATTAGAACCCATTTATACATTGCTGCTGGGAATGCACAATAGTACAGCTGCTATGGGAAATAGTTTGGCAATTCCTTAAGAAGTCAGACAAAGAGTTACCATATACCCCAGCAATTCAACTCCTAAGTATTTACTCAAGAGAACTGAAGACATACATTCACAAAAACCTAATACAGAAATGTTCATAGCACCATTACTCATAATAGCCAAAAAGAGGAAACAATCCAAATGTCCATCAACTGAAAAATGGATAAACAAAATGTGATAAGCCATGCAAATGAAATAATATTAAACCATAAAAAGGAATGAAGTACTGATACATGCTGCAACATGAAAAAACTTCAAAAACATTATGCTGAGTGGAAGAAGCCACTCCAAAGACCACATACTCTATAATTCCATTTATATGAAAAGTCCAGACTAGGAAAATTACAGAGAAAGAAAAATTATTAAATTCCTAGTTGTTGCCAAAATATTTCTTGGGGGAAAAAATACCTGTCCTTAGGAATGAACCTCCCTAATTTACTGCGAGATAATTTGAGATTCAGAAGGAGAAAACAAAACTAGGTAACTGCTCTTTGTTGAGAATTTGAGGCCAAGGAAGAACTCAGGAGGGAGATGTTTCTGCAGAAAGGTGGGAGGCTAGAACACTCTTGAAATAATAGAGAAAGTCAAGAAAAGAGAAGCCTGATATTTAGCTTCCAATTATCTGCTGAATTATACTGTGATGTATACTAACCTTCCTGTTACCCTTGAATCAGCAGTAAAACTCAACTGTCTTTTCTGTTTGATATTTAGAGGTATGAGTTTAAAAAGTAGGGTCTTGGCCCCATCTATGAGTTGCTGTTATGCTAGATATGATGAAGCAGCTGCATTGCACCAAATGGAGAATGAAAATTGAACAGAAATCAGAGCTGTCAGTAGTCCAGGTGACATAAGCCTCTGAGTTCACAGTCATCTTCTTAAAGGATGTGGTTAAGTGTTTGATAAATCGAATCTGTGTATTAAAGGACATCATGTTATATATGCATGGAAAACCAGTCTAAATACGACATATGCTGCAAAGCTGGGGCATTCATAGGTTACAGGACTTTGAAGTTGGGGGGAGAAGAGAATGGAACAGAAGAGGGGTAAGTACAGTCACCATGACAGGAAGAAGGATTGTATTCAGCAACAGGACCGCCAACAATAGTAGTCAGTATTTATTGTACAGGACAGGGGAGAGGCATGGTATTATGGGGGCTTCTACTGGCTGACTTTGGAACCAAGCCTGTGAATATTGTGACATTGACACCAAAGGATTCTGGTGAGAAGGCACAAGCAGGAGTTCTCCAAGGAAATGCCTTAGCATGGTCCACCATGGTCCTCAGAGATGTTTCAACAGCCTCTAATTTGTCATGGAAGAAAAATCCCCAGTCACTGGATGTTTGTAAGAAGACCTAATCATAGGGTTGCCTTCAGAGCTGAGCCAGGTATCTTCAAAACTCCACAAAGAAGAGAATCAAGTAGGAGTTGAGACTTGATCTAACTGGGTAGAGATCTAAATGAAAGGGCAGGAGGTACAACTGACTGAGCATTCTTGTCCCGGTTCATTGGAAGGAATATCAAATTGATGGGATGGGGATTGGGAGATGGGTTGAGAACAGCGATCAGAGCACACCTTGGCCAGAATCTGGTTTTCTATTTTGTAACATGTAGGAGTTGTATTTCTCAGAGATGGAGGGACCTGCTCTGGGAGGTCATCAGGACAGGGACATCCAGAGCAGGACGAGGGACATCAGTGCCCTTCTCACCTCCTTCTCAGATCTTCTCTTTTGTTTCCACCACTGGGCAGTTATCCATCAATTCCTTGTGGCTGTGTTGGAGAGTAACTGGAAGAGGGAGATTCGTGCTTCCAGATCCTCCACCATCTCCCCAGGCCCAGGAGCACAAGCTCCAAACAAGAGACAGAGCCTTACTGACCCAAACATGATCTTTAGGAAGATGAAAAGAAAGAAAAATAAATAAATAAAGACAGTTTCGTCCTGTTGATAACCAACATTCACCTTCCTCTACTGAGGAACATTTTTTCATTATGTGTTCATAATAATGTTAAAGTCAATAATTGAATGACATGAAGCAATTAAATGGATGTGTGGAATTCTTTTTTTATTGAGATATAATTGACACATAACATTATGTTTTTAAGATTTTATTTACTTGAGAGAGAGCAAATAAGAGAGAGAGGACAAGAAGGGGAGAGGGGCCGAGGGAGAGAGAGAAGCAGACTCCCCGCTGAGCAGGAAGCCCAATGCAGGGTTCAATTCCAGGACCCTGAGATCATGACCTGAGCCAAAGGTGCCCCTAAACATAACATTATTTTTAATCTTATATTGGTTTTAGGTATAGAACATAATGATTCAATAATTATATATATTATGACATGATCACTAAAATAAGTCTAGTTAACATCTGGCACCATATATAGTTACGAAATTTTTCTTGTGATGAGAACTTTTAAGATCTACTCTTTTAGCAACTTTCAAGATAATACAGTATTATTAACTATAGTTACCAGGCTGTACATTAAATCCCCAGAACTCACTTATTTTATAATTAGAATTTTGTATCTTTTGACCTTCTTTGGCCATTTGTGAAGGTTCACCCTTGTGTAAAAAGTCTTAATAGTGGGGTAAAAAAAAAGCTTTTTTTTTTCTATAAATGAAGTCCACTTTATTTGAAAATTTTCATATGTCACAAGTTTATATGAAAATAACCATTTAAACTGGAACTTGAACACAAAGTTTAGGAGTGGGTTTCATTGTGAATTACCAAACACCAGCAGTTCAACCAGACAGATGAGATCTGTTGTGGAAAGGCAGGTGAAGCATAGGTGGTCATTTAGCACCTGGTCATAGCACACTGTGGTCCACTCACCTCCTCCATCCCTACCATCTTCCCCCTCTTTTTAAAAATATGCTGAACTCAACTGTTTCCCAACAAAGTTGCATTAAGAATGGCAACGGTAGGAGGGACAGGCATACCAGGACTGGAAACAGAGCAGGGTGACATGTGCTGCACACACACCCACACACCACACCCACACATGCACAGAGAGATACCTGCACATGTGTGCCTGTCCATGATCACCCCTTACACACACTCCTGCACACGGACCCACCCCAGTGAGCACAGCAGTGCAGGCCTCTAGCTCATTCTCTGTTAGGGTTTGATGGAAAGAGATTCCCTGGCCAGGTTTAGCACAGGAACAGCTTCAGCTTCAGCCTTGGCCTTCTGGGCTGGGGGCCTCACTTCTGTAACTTAACAGAGCTGACAAGCAGCCTTAGGTCATCCTTTAATCCCCCAGGTATGGCTGACCTTATATACCCGGGTTCTATAATATTAATACAAAACCCTACACTTCTGTGTTTTTTGAAAGAGCTTTAGAAAGTAATTTAGGTGACATTTAGACAACTTTGGTCTTGTGTTTTTGTTTTAATTTATGTTGGTATTTGTTCACCACACCCAGGAGATCGAAAGTACTGAGGTAGGACTGGCACTTCATAGATATTGAGGTTGAAATATTATTTGAAGTATAATTTTAAATTCTGGAGATAAATGAAACCATGTTTCCAATTCCCCAAAATAGTCATATGTACCATGGAAAAAAAGGATTCCAGGTTAAAGTACCATGGGAAAACACTGAAGTTACCTTTCCCTTTGGACATTCAAAGTGAAACTAGCGTTTAAAGCCTATCAGAAAGCCTACAGCAAAAAAGCAAAAACAAAAACAAAAAACCTTGCTACATGGCAAACTAAATATGTCCCACATTATTTTAACCAGGGAATACTTTCTCCGAGAAATGCTGAAAAATATGAAAATATTCTATGAAACACTTATTTCTTTCAGAAATAGAGAATAGCTATTTTAGTTTAATCCTTGACGGTGGATTTCTTAGTCAAGATGGGCTAAATGAGGGGCGCCTGGGTGGCTCAGTTGTTAAGCTTCTGCCTTCAGCTCAGGTCATGATCCCAGAGTCCTGGGATCGAGCCCAGCATCGGGCTCCTTGCTCTGCTGGAAACCTGCCTCCCCCTTTCCCGCTCCCCCTGCTTGTGTCCTCTCTCTCGCTGTGTCTCTCTCTGTCAAATAAATAAATAAAATCTTAAAAAAAAAAAAGATGAGCTAAATGAATGGGAAATAAAATATATTTCTTTGGAATAACCTAAGATCTTATAAGAATTCCCTAATATTTTAGACATATTCTCTAATCAATTAAAAAAATTACAAGTAGATAATAAGGATCTAAAAAATATCTTTTCCTCATTTCTCTCCTTGAATGACTGACTCAGATTGACTCATCAGACATCTTGTGATATTACAAAATATTTGTATAATTTTTACATAAAATATATAATTTCATAATCAATATTTTGCCATGTGACTATGAGCCACTTACAAATAGAGAAAATGGTGTTCATTAATTTATTTCTTTTTTCATGAAGTATTTTATAGTGCCTGCTCTCCGCCAGAAACTCTTAGAGTTGCTGTGATTATAGAAGGGACAGTGGATTAATTTTTACAGAAAGGTGATTGATAACTTACAGAAAAACAAAAGTCTTTCTAATAGCAATTGAATGCTATAAGGAAAACTATGCTGGGTGATACATGAGCAGAACAATGCTACCTTTTATCAAGTATCAAGGAAAATCTGAATTACAAGAAAAGGTAACCATTCAATGTTTTGCCTTTTATGTGACACATCAAATTACCCGCAAAGCCTAATATATTTACTATCCAACAAGAAAAAAAAACAAAAAACAAAAAAACTTTAACCCCTGCTTTAGAGAATGACAGACATCAACAAGGATGATGCTAGGGGGTGAGAATGAATAGCTTCCAGGAACTGTGATAACAATAACAGTTATAAAATTCATGACCTCTGTTGTTATTGTGTTTCTCATGTTTATCCTTGCGGAAAGTCATTCCATCAAGCTAATAACCACCAACCCATTCACAGCAACTTGTCCTTTTTCCTTTGTGGCTCTGAAAGAACCATACCCACTGGTCAGCTGTCAGTGAGTTCAGCTCTAAAGAGAGATTTTTTTTTCTTCAATTTCCAGGACTTAGAGCTGTGCCCGATTCCACTCAACTTTTGGTACAACTATTAATCTGGGTCTACTGTAAAATCAGATTTTAGAAGTGTCCAATTTTAGACAGCCTAGGAAAATCTTTTGACAATTATGCCACAGAAAACTTAAAACTTCACTCCTTGTTATTTCCCTTGATTAGCTGTCCTCCTACAGTGAACAAGTCTATTGAAAACTGCAGAGAAGGTACTGTCTGTTTGTCTTTCTATTTGTTCTGAGGTTAAACTCAAAGAAATGAAGAAATCCCAGGTACTACAACCAAAGGGATTCCACATTTATTTTATCATGGAAGTCCAGCAAACAAAACTATATACAAGATCCATGCAAGGAATCCAGTTACAAGCTAGACATTTATACCTGTTAAAACAAGAAAAAAAAATTGCCTTCTGCATTGAGGTAACATAAAGACAAGTGACTCAAAGGCAAGAATGTGTTTGGCAGGCGAGAGGAACAAAAAGACAAATGTGGCTAGATGTTAGCGGACAAAGTGTATGGTTCTGAGAGGCAGCAGCAGACATGGTGAAGGGCCATGATTTCTGGCTCTGGGAAGAGGCTTGGAATTTATTTAAAGAAAATGTTAAAGCCACGGGCTTTTTAAAACAAGAATGTAATGGCTTGCAGAGAGGCACATTTGGAAGTACTAAAACCACGGAGGAGATTGTTGAATTTAGATGAAGTGAAAGATAATAGGCTGTAACGCAGTACATGTGGAAAGAAATAGAAATATATAGATTGTGAGGATTTATCTGGGATATGCTTCAGGTGGAGGTAGTAGAGCTTACTACTCTTTTGTATATGAAATGTGTAAGAAAGGGAGGAATTAATGATGACTCCTAAGTTTTGGACTTCAACAATTGCATGAACGGTATAGCTGTTTGCTAAAATGAGGGAAATCCATGTGAAGTCTTTGCACAGAAACTGAGAAGTCAAAGTTCTCTTTTTTTTCCACATTAAGTTTGATGTATTTGTAGGAAATCACGTTGAGACTTCCAGTAGGTTGTTGGTTAAATCAAAATGAAATTCAGTTTACAAACCAGGGCTAGAAATGTAAACTTGAAAATCTTTGGCAAATATGTGTGTTTTAAAGCAATGTGTCCAGATGAAATCTCTTGGGAGTGAAAATAGCAGAAAGAAGAGTAAAAGATTTAGGACTGAGCCCTGAGGTTTTCCAAAATTAAGAGGTTGCATAGAGAAGGAGCCAGCAAACACATTTTTGCAACTCACAACTTTTGAAGTGGAAGGAAACCTGGACAAATAAAGAATGGATACAAAGTACTCTCAAAATTTAAGGTAGATTAATGGGGCCGGGCTTGGGGGGCAGAGGGAGAAGAAGAGAGAGAGAATCTTAAGCAGGCTCCATGTCCAGCACAGAGCCCAACTTGGGGCTTGATCTCACAACCCTGAGATCATGACCAGAGCCAAATTCAGGAGTCAGGTGCTTAACTAAGCCACCCAGGCACCCCTAAGGTATAATAATTTTTAATAAATATTAAATAATTGTGTTGAAACAAACTTTAATCACATTTTGGGGAACATAAGGACACCTAAAGTTGTTTCTTTTATCCCAATGGGCTTTTCATTTCAACCTTTGTCTTTCATGGAGGAATTCTATCTTCAGAAATTGTTTTCTTATAGTCATCTCTCTCTCTTTTATTTTTTTTATCAACACATAATGTATTATTTGTTTCAAGAGTACAGGTCTGTGATTCATCAGTCTAACACAATTCACAGTGCTCACCATAGCACATACCCTCCCCAATGTCCTTCACCCAACCACAGAAACCCTCAGACTGTTTCCTGAGATTAAGAGTCACTTATGGTTTGTCTCCAATAGCAGCTATCTTCAGAATTTAAAGTATTAAAGGATATAGGGAAGATGTATTAAAACAAGGTTGCTTTCTGCATTCTAAAAGTTACAGTGTTATACTTGCTATGGTACCTGTTTTTTAAAAAAGTGCTGTGAATTGTGCAAGACTGTTGAATCACAGATCTGTACCTCTGAAACAAATAATACAATATATGTTTAAAAAAAAAAAAGAAGAAGATTGCAGGAGGGGAAGAATGAAGGGGGGAATCGGAGGGGGAGATGAACCATAAGAGACAATGGACTCTGAAAAACAAACAGGGTTCCAGAGGGGAGGCGGGTGGGAAGATGGGTTAGCCTGGTGATGGGTATTAAAGAGGGCACATTCTGCATGGAGCACTGGGTGTTATACACAAACAATGAATCATGGAACACTACATCAAAAACTAATGATGTAATGTATGGTGATCAACATAACATAATAAAAAATTAAAAAAATAAATATAAAACTAAAGAAGGAGGTTTTGTTAAAATAAACAAAATAGAGAGGAATGTAGTAAGTGCCCAGTGTCTATTATTCCTTGATAAATGAAACTAATAAGAAGAAAAGTATTTCCTGAAAAGAAAATACTAGAGCAAAGAGAAATTGGATAAAAAGATTACCAGTGTGGAGTGTCCAAAACATCACCATTGAGTTTAGAAATTGAGGGAATTGTTTATAAAATTGCACCCTAACATCCTAGACTCTTGCTTTACCTGGAAAATCATAGAGTATCTATATTTGGACAGAATAAATATTGTCATCTAGGCAACATACAATGTGTTATTTAGTAGGAGAGGTACTTGTGTCAGACTAGGAAGTGTTGGTTATTTTAGATGGACCAGAGGAAGACATTTGATTTTTTTTTCTTGAGAACTAACTAGTTTATATAGAATGACTTAAGTGATTCCTTGTTCTACGTGAATCACTTTTGCCAACCAAGACAAATATCCATGTTTTGATCACTTTATCTTTTGTAATAGTTTAAACATGCTTAAGTGTGAATGAATACCTAAAGATCCCTTATCTTCAACCACTGTGGCTCACCCTATCCTGTTTTTTTTGTTTGTTTGTTTTTGTTTTATTGTTATTTCCTGACATCCATAGCCAAGTGGGTCTGGGAACTTCTTTTTGCCTTAGTGAAAGAGTTGTATTCCTAAACACCACTCCACATAGCATGAAACAGCATCAATCCTTCACTCGTTTCCTTCCTTTCTGACTCCCCATCCCTGAATGCTATTTATACTGAAAGCCTCTTAAGGAAAGTGTTCATAGTGTTGCTAACTTTTGCTTTTCCCTTTTAAAGTCCTATGGCCTAAAAACTTTTCAGTCATTGGAAACAAAGCTAAAAGGCTGACAAACTCCCTCTTATTTACCAGTGTTAGATGGTAGCAAATAAACTTTTTTACCCAAATATTCATCCATATATATGCTCCTTATGGAAATGATTTGAAAATTTCATTGAAAAACATTTTGAGGGGAGCCTGGGTGGCTCAGTCCTTTATGTCTGCCTTTGGCTCAGGTCATCATCCCAGGGTCCTGGGTTGGAGCCAAACATCACATCGGGCTCCTTGCTCAGCAGGGAGCCTGCTTCTCCCTCTCCCTCTGCCTACCACTCTCCTTGCTTGTGCTATTCCTCTCTCTCTCTCTCTCTGTCAAATAGATAAATAAAACCTTTAAAAAAATTTTTGAATACAAATTTTATTTTCTATAACATCTATTCCTTTCTTTTAACCAATATCTACTGCACACTTATTGTGTACCAGGAGCTATGCTAACTCAGCCATGCTAAAGCTAGGTACTGACTGCTTAAATAAAATCCCACAGGAAACCTTACAGAATCAAAGCTTTTAGGGAATGATATTTTTAAAAGTCATTTCTGATTATGCCCTTGAAAATTATTTAAAATATTTGAGACATCTTATAGTTTCAACAAGATGATATTTTCTTTGATTTTCTTCTCTTTTTTCTGTGTCTTCTATTTCCCAGTGACACGTGTCTTAATTTGGCCATAACATATGCAGGATTTCTCCCCTTTCACCCTAACAATAATTAAAGCTATAATACTAGAAATTCTTTAGAAAAGTCATACAGGTGTAAGAGACTCAGAGAAAGATAAAAATGAAATAAATTGAGATCAACAAAATATGCCTTCCAAAAACTCTTTTCCAGCTTTGTGAATCACGGTTAATAGATTTCACTGTGTTTTTTATTGGCAGGAATTAAATTTACTTCTAAGATTGTTTGACTGAATCTGACAGAAGCTTAAATGAAAATATTATTTTATCTGTGGCAGAATACTAACTGCAATGACTAATTTTATAGTAAGCTCAGTTTTAAAATAAAGACGATGTTTTCAATAAATTTATGAATTTTACAAGGTGAACTCATTTCATCATATTCAATAAATTAATTCCCCAGAAGTCATATGGAAAAAGTCCATGGATATGAATAATATTCTGGCATAAATGACATATTTAAATTTTCAATCTCATCCTTCTGCAATAGTTATTCCAGGAACAGTAAATAAGAAATATTATATATTTAGAGGTCAAAAAGCCTTTTTATTTAGATTTTCTTACTTTCCAAAATAGTTGTGACAATTTATAGATAATCAATAAGACACAAAATATCACAGCATATGTGATAAGAGAAATAAATAAAGGCAAATCTCAAGTAAAAACTCATTCTGTCTCTTATGACTTTGTTAAATTAACTTTTGTTAAGTAGAGCACAGAGTGCTAGATGATGACTCAAGAATGGTTCAACAACAGACCGTAAGAAAAACTGAAATGGAGAAGTTTATTACTCACAGGTCCTGGAAGAGGTCTATGGTACTCATTGAGAGGTCACACAGGGAAGTCAGCGTAAAGTGCAAAGTAGGGCAGGACCTGGGCACATGCCTTTTTAAGGGTTCATGGGTGGAATGCTTTAGAATTCCAGGCTAAGACCAGATTGGTCAATTCAAACCAAGAACAGTGGTGTTTTGGTAAGCTCCACGGGGTCTTAAGAAAGAAGTGTCAAGGGGAATGTCTTGGGAGGTGAAGGGTAAACTATTGGCCATAAGGGCTGTTGGAAAAGTCATATCAGTGACTTAAGTTGCTTGTTACTCTGCAGGCTGTTGTCTAGGTCATGAGCTTACATGAGGATGCTAGTGTTAGTTCAAGAACCCCAAAGGCCACTTGGTTAAATGAAATGGATATGGAAACAACCATACCATGGAGTAGCTTAGCTAAATTCTTGACACTGTCCATAAAATAGAAGTCCATAATTTGCTACAAAGATTCATATATTTTCCTGATTTAATCACATGCATGCACACATGCAAACACACTGTGATATTGTGATTTACAAAAATATACATTTGATCATTCAGATGACCAAAATATATTTCTCACATATATTTGGTCTTCATCCAGCCAAGCTCCCAGCTCCTAAATCTCTTGGAATTTTCTGAGTGATAAGTGCAATAGGAACATCTTTTGTTGTAACATTTGATCTCTTGTCCTCATTTCCTGAAAATGCTTCAGAGCATCAGTATATATGAGAATTCTCCAAGTTAGACCAGAGAGATATGGGTGATCTATGAACATTGTATCTGACAATGTACCATTTATATTATATTACCAATTTCTACTTGTGCCCCAGATTAAGTCACTTCTGAACTCTCATTAATTCTTTTTTTTTTTTTTTTTTTTTACCAAATAACTTTATTTGAAGAATGGTACAAATGAAAGAAGTTAAGTAGATGTTTTGGTACAACTTATAGAAAAGGTAAAGGTAACCCCAACATGCATGCACTGCCTTGGTGACCAGGGAAGTCACCCCTGTGGCTATGGGAAGACAGCCTAAGGCTTAGCTTTCACTATCACTGTTTCACAAGGTGTGCTTGTCAAAGAGATACTCTGCCATGCCAGATTCGGGAGCCCCCATCTTGCACAGGTTGGTTACGTGGTCACCCAATTCTTTGATGGATTTCACCTGCTCATTCAGGTAGAGTCTCAACGAAGTCACACAAATGGGGGTCACTTTTATCAGTGGCCTGTTTGTGCAGTTCCAGTAGTGACTGATTCACGCTCTTTTCCAAATGTAATGCACACTCCATTGCATTCAGCCCGTTCTCCCAATCATCACGGTCTGTTTTCTTGATATCCTGAAGGAAGATTCGGCCACCTCGTTGGTTCTGCAGCTTCATCAGTTTCTCAGCATGTTCCCTCTCCTCATGAGATTGGTGAAGAAAATATTTGGCGAAGTTCTTCAAAGCCACATCATCGCGGTCAAAGTAGTAAGACATGGACAGGTAGACGTAGGAGGCCTAGAGCTCCAGGTTGATCTGGTGGTTGATGGCGGCCTCCGAGTCCTGGTGGTAGTTCTGGCGCACCTGCGAGCGGGACGTGGTCGTCATGGCGGCGGCTGGGAAAAGGCGGCGGCGAGCGGCGGCGGGGTCTTTGGAGCGGTCCGAGGGCGCGACGAAGAGATGGCGGAGGGCTGGCTCTGAACGGCCGCCAGGGTGGGGCACGAGCGCTGGGTTCCGTCCAAGCACTGTTGAAGCAGGAAACCGCGGCGACTCTCGGCAGAGACTGTCGAACTCTCATTAATTCTTAAAGTTGGTAGTTTGGTACAATCCTTAAAAGAGAAAAGAAAAAAAGAAAAAGAAAAAAGGAAGACTAACTGAATGTTGGTAGCACAAAATACAATCCTTGCTGGTATAGTTGGGCTTGAGGTCATAATTAAAATTCACTGCCACCCTCTCTACTGCCCCTTCTAAATTTGCCATACCCTCGGTTAGTAACTCTGTTACTCTATGTGCTTTGCTTAATGAGGTGACCCAGAACTTTATTCCCTGGTTATCAAAAACTCTTTCACCACATCAAGGTGCAGTGATCTGTATATTTGTTCATTTACTCTTACTAAGCAGTTTTGGAAGCACCAAGAGATTATCTAATAGATACAAAGAGTTCTAACCATAATCTATCCAGCCCCTATGAGTATCACCTATGCTGGATTTTAAATAGAGTTAGCCCTTGAACAATGCAGGGGTTAGGGGGATTAAATTCCTGTGGAGAGAAAAATCCATTTTTAACTTTTGACTCCCCCAAAACTTAACTACTAATAGCCTACTGATGACCAAAGCCTTCCAGATAGCATAGTCGACTAACACAATTTTGTACAGTGTATTTATTATATACTATATTCTTGCAATAAAATAAGCTAAATAAAAGAAAATGTTATTCAGAAAATCATAAGCAAGATACATTTATGGTACAGTACTGTATTTATCAAAAACAATCTACATATAAGTGGACCTGCTCAGTTCAAACCTGTGTTGCTCAAGGGTTAACTGTAATCATATGAGATGATCATACCCAGTATAGGAATCCTTTTATTTGACAAATAACCCACAAGGATTTTTCTATGGCCCTGTCGACTAGCACACTGAATCATGCAGAGACTAAAATTGCTGGGATGAGAAGCCCACGTATCACCAGGTATGCTACTGAGAGCGATGAGGAGAAACCTCCACCCCTTGATTCTGGGAATTATGGATCCTAGCCCTTGGAATCAGAGCACCATATAATGACTGTTTCATGTGGATAATGTAACTTGAAGAACAGTATATCTCACTATTACAGATTATTATTCCTAAATTGGTCCCAATATTCTAATTTTCTATCAGTTGTAAAGGTTCTATGTTGTGTTACTCATGAAATAATCAGTCAATTCCTTGATCATGTGGTCATTTTTACACCTTCCCTGCCAAAATCTCCATCTTTTAATTTTAGATGTTACCATGTCAGGTCCCATGTTGTCAGATAGTTGTGAGTCTCTGGGTCAAAGTGGTGTCAAAAGTAGTGTTGGCAGGGAAGGTGAGCCCTTACCCATAAAGTGCATCCATTTGGTTAAGGAAAAATAATGGCCCTTTCAGAGAGTAATAGGTATGATATAAATAACTTGCCTCCAAGAGATTGGTTGTCCCCCTAAGAGACACTACCCTACTAAGGGTGCAATAAATTTTACCTCTTCTGGTAGAATAAACATTAAGCTTTGTTATTGACTAGATAAACCTTAGGGGAGGGGAGTCAATGTTACTGGGACCTTGCATATACTCTATCTCTGCCTTCATGGTTTGCTGGTTCATGGAAACATGTGATAAGGCTGAGGAGAGGGGCTGGTAAATCATGAATGAATGAGCCATCCTATCAAATGGTTGGTTTGAGTCTCCTCATTAAGAACTGATATGAGATTCAAAAATCTTCAAACTCTATGCTCACCCCTATATACCTTTGCATGACTTTTTCCTCCAACCTCCTGTGTCTGGTCTTGAAATAGTGTTCCTTTTCTTCCAGTCCCCTGACAATGCAGCCAAGTCATGTGCTCAAATATCTGCCGACTGGGAGGATGTGTCCTCACCACGCTCTTTCAAGTAGTTTTTAATTTTGTGTCAAAATAATAAAATGCAGTTTGATTTATCAATTGCTGTTTTATTTTTTTATTTTATTATGTTATGTTAGTTACCATACAGTACATCACTAGTTTTTGATGTAGTGTTCCATGATTCATTGTTTGTGTGTAACACCCAGTGTTCCATGCAATACGTGCCCTCCTTGATACCCATCAATTGCTGTTTTAAAACAGTTCAATATTATTGAAATTATTTATTGAAATCAGTATTGACTTTATCTTCCACAAGACTCTCTATTGAAAGAATAAATTTTACAAATCAGAAGAATTACTAATAGAATACTGAATTGTTTTAAAAGACCAGGATTCAAAATCTTGCTTAATTAGTGGCTTGCTGTAAAATTTTGACAAATGTTGGCATTTCTGAATCTGCTTTTCAGCTGTAAAAGTGCACTAATAATACCTACCGGGTCTGTCTCACCAATTAAGAAGGACAAAACAGTACCTCTCTTATATACTTGTTAAGTACTCAGGAGATAATACATGTAATGAACTCGGTAATCAACACACACCAAGGGGTCAATAAAGAATAATATTAATTTTTATCTAACAGGTGTTGTGAGGATAAGTTTAATGTAAGCAGCATGACAAACTGCTTTAAGTGATTTCTGTGCAATGAAAATGGGAGTTGCTAATACTATTTCCAGTTTTATTATGTGGTATTGGAAATATTTCTAGATGTTTCCTATGAAGTTGACATTTTCTTCCTTTTCTTGAAAAAACTTCAGCAACCATAAAAGCATTCTTTTTTAATTGGCCCTTGAAACTTCTTAGTTCAGCACATATAGCTTTAAATTTTTCAGTAAAAATCAATATACAGATCTCTACATCCCAAATATACAGTTTAATTGACTGGAACATTCACTGGCATTTGAAACAAATAAATCACATAGGTCAAACTATTTCACAGAAGATGTGGTTATATATCACACAAGATTAAAATTAAATGTCAGGACACAGATTATTTTCCTACTAGCAAAGCTAGAAATGCTAGACATTCTCCTTTTCTTGTGTCTCCTTAGTGTTAACAATAAAACTGATTTGTAAATTTAAATGAAATTGGGAATTTTGGCGCACCTGTGTGACATTAAATGCATCAACTGTCTCAAGAAAATAAGTAAGAATTAACAAGTCTCACCAGACTCTGATATACATGTTTATATGAACAAATATATCTGCAAAGATATTTAGGGTTCACACCACCACCATAAACATTTTCATCCATACCATTATAAGCACCTTCAGGAAATGCACATATTATTCTAATTACTGAAGACACTGAACTTCTAAGGCATATGAAGGCAAGATATAAGTGGCTCAATGACATACCTTGGATAGAAAATGATTTCTCCTGAAGTTTAAGTTTAGCACAGGCTGAAGTGGTGAAAGGGATTGAGTTCAAGAGGAGTCAAAGACAGATGGTCATTGAATATTAGCTAAAGAAGAAAATAATATTCCAAGAAGATTATCTTATGGGAATAAAAGCATATAGATACAGAATATGCATCATATGAGGCATTATTTTTAGATCATTTAATAAAAGTACAAGGTTTATGCAGTTCAAGATTTATGCAGAATAGTGTTTGATAAATAGGTAATGCAAATATATACAATGACAAATCTATGCTAATTATTCTGCTCTTTATAATATATTCATAAGGAAGCAATTTCTTTAGATATTTCAGCTTGTGGGTGACATGACTAGAGTTGTTCATAAATCATAGTGTTTTGTAAGATTGATTGGATTTAATTGGTGAAATAAATTGGAAATTATACAAGTATTATATACTTGAGAGTCAAGGAAAAGTCTTTATTAGAAAAGTAAGACGATATGAAAGATCAGATGGGTAACTTCAGCAGAGACAAAGAAACAATGAAAAAGAATCAAGTGGAAATTCTAGAAATGAAAAACACATAGCATGTATGAATAATACATTCAATGGGCTAATGAATAAAGTTGGCATAGCTGAGGACATAACCCATGAATTTAAATAGATATCAAGAGAAATTACCAAAATGAAAACACAGAGTAAAATGACAGAAAAAAATACAGAAACAAAAAGAGCATCTAAAATATGAGAAACACTATCACATGATTTCATTAAATTGAATAATGGAATCCCAGAGGAAAATAAGAGATAAAACTGGGCAAAAGAAATAGTTGAAGAAAAACTATAGAGCAATTTTCACAATCAATGATAGATACCAATCTGCAAAGCCAAGAAGCTCAGAGAAGAAGCAGGATAAATACCAAACCAAACAGTAACAGCAACAAAAAAAGAAATTTGGCACATAATGTTGAAGCTTCTGAAAACAAAGACAAAAATTTTGAAGGTGGCCACTTTAAATACATTGAAATAAAGCCCACAATGAGAAACCATGCAAGCCAAAAAAGAAGTGGAGTGGGATCTACAAGGAATATTAAAAAAATGAAGGGGAAATAAAGACTTTCTCAAACAAAAAACAATGGAAAGAATTCATTGCCATATATTCTATTTTCTAAGAAATATTAAAGTTTTCAAGTAGAGAAATATCATACCAAATTGAAACTTGGATTTTTAAAAAGACAAGAGGAGTATTGGGGAAAGAAAAAATAAATAAACTATTTTTCTTATTTTTAATTGCTCTGGCAGTTCACTGTTTAAAGCAAAAAATAGTTGCAATGTATTATATGTATAAGACATATAAAAATATTATTATCAACAAAAATAATTAAAAAGATGAGAGAGGAAGTGCAAATGAACTGTTCAAAGTCTTTGCAATACACATGAAATGGTGAAATATTGTCTGAAGATAGAGTTATTTTCAATTAAGATTTCTATGTAAACATAAGGCAATCGCTAAAAATTTAAATAATAATCCCAAAGTGGAAATAAAATGTAAAAAAATGAAAAATGCAATTAACCAGACAAAAGAAAGAAATAGGAGAAAAAAGGAAAAGAATAGACAGAACAAATAGAATTTAGCTAGCTACATGATATGTTTTAATCCAGTGGCATAAACAACCACATTTAATACGAATGGACTTAGGTTTTCTGTGCCTACCTAAAAAACAGGCTTAATCAGAATATCATAGAACACCTAAATTCTCTTACTCTGCACCATAATGACAAGTATCAAATAAAAATAATACTAGAATATAATAAGAACTTCAGGAGACAGATTTTTTTCTGGGGAGAGATACGAAGAGAAGACCCGAGGCATAGAGACTTAATGCCAAGTATGGAACAGATATTGAAGAGAAAAGTCTGATAAATAATTCTACTCTATAAATAAAATGAATTTCTGAAGGTTGTGAGATTTTTAGGTTCAGGGAGGCCAACTAACCATAGCAAACACAGATTCCAAACTCAGATCAATCCCTTACCAGATTAACAAACCCAACAGAAATAAAGGTGTACTTATCTTCAACCACAACAAATATTTGACTCCGTATCTACAGTACTATACAACATGTCCAACTTTTAACAACAATAACAACAACAAATTGCAAAGAATCCAAAAAGGAAAAGAAAAAAAAATCAGAAGAAACAAAGCAATCATCACAATTAAACTAAGGTGTAACACACATTGGGACAATCAGATAGGGAATTTAAAATAAGGTGGTGCCTGGGTGGCTCAGTCAGTTAAGCGTCTGCCTTCAGCTCAGGTCATGATCCTGGAGTCCTGGGATCGAGTCCTGCATCAGGCTCCCTGCTGAGCAGGGAGTCTACTTCTCCCTCTGACCCAACCCCCTCTCATGCTCTCTCTCTCTCTCATTCTCTCTCTCAAATAAATAAATAAAATCTTTAAAAAAAAAAGAAGCAAGTCATTATTGACACTTAAAATTTAAATATTGATATATTTGGTTTTTGTTCAAATGGTGTGTACAGATATTTATTATGCCATTGTCTATTGTACTCAATAAGTTTGTTTAATTACAATTATAGAACAACATTTAGGAACCTATTAATAATTCTCTTTGTTAATTGTTAATATACATTTAAAAATATATACAATTTTAAATGTGTTTCTGCTGTTCTTACTGCATATTTGTTGGAATATAACTTTATGTCTGTAGATAAATAATGAAAACTTCTGGTTTTTATCTTGTACAAATTTATTTTTTATTTCATTTTCTAGTAATTTATTTTTAGATTATAACAATGTTGGTTTAGAAGAAAAATAAATAAATTTCCTGATTCTTTATCGTAGACACTTTGTAAAATGACTCAAAATTCTTCTTAATGTAGATTTACTTTTGGAAAGTTATTTCTTTCATTCACTTGCTTTACTAAAATTAAAATTATAGACATTATAAACTGAAAGTTTGATTTTAATATCTTTATACATGAAACTTTTATGTTTCCTAGTGATCAATTTTTATATCTATCATTTTAAGCAATATAGTTGTAACATTTGTAAAATATTTAGGGAACTATAACTCAATTTAATGGTAGGAGTAGGAAAAAATAAACATTTATTACATTACAATTAGAACTGTGAGTATATGCTCATCTATTATCACAGAGACATTTTGAGATAGAGGGCTACAACAAAATTAAAAACAAAATAATAATTCAAGATCAAGGGTAATGGGGTAAATTTAATTTTACAATAATGAATGTGGAAAATTATAAGGACACTAACACTAAATAACATTGATTGAGAAATAACACATCATATCCCAAATAGTTCTTAATAAATGGTAACTGAGTATCCAAATAATTTTTCACTTTTTCCACTATACATTTATATTTTACCAGGAACTGAATCACCCTATGTTTAGTATTAGCCTCTAAATGTACTTTTCTTTTCTCTTTTATCAATACATCACACTGTTATCAGTATCACAAGTCAATATCTAAATATTAAATAAAAACATCTAGATCCTTTAACTCTCTCTTACACCATTTATAAGGAGAGAGTTAAATATGGAAATCATTTAAAACAATGACATAGGTACCTAATGTTTAATAAAGAAAAAAATGGAGAAGACCACAAAGGGACAAATCTCCTTTGACTAGAAGTACCAGAAAGGTTCACAGGAAAGAAACAATAATAGATCTTTACTTTGAATGATTATTAGAATATTGGCAGACCAAGTTGATAAGGAAATGAATGCCAAGAAGAGACAATATGTGCAAAAACCTTGAAAGTCTGAAGAACTGCAAATAACATCATTTGTTTAGGGAAACTACATTAAACTGTGTATATGTATGTGCATATATATTCTAATATATATATATTCTAATAGCATTTTGCTATACTGCAAAATGTGACCTTGGACAAATTCTCTGAAATTCATTTTTCTTGATGATTAAATCAATATGCATCCTGCTTCTTTAGAAACTTCTGATAAATTCAAACAAGGGTATATGTTATTTATAAATTTGTTACAATTTTTTAAGTATTGCCAATTATACTATTACCATTTAGAGTAATAACAAATTGCTGTCTGTGTGTAATCTAATCAGGAATCTTATATAAGGGTATTTAATGAGAGCTACTTTATCTGATAAAACCAGAAATTTTAAGGTTCCTTACAGACTGAACACTTGTTACTCACTTCACCTTCATGCATTCAATCAGGAAACAAGTTGTCTTCTATACTTTAGCTTGCCATTATTAGCATATGGTTTCAAGGTTATCCTGGTAGCCTCTATCTGAAAGAAGAGGGTAAGCGGGCGCCTGGCTGGCTCAGTCATTAAGCATCTGCCTTAGGCTTAGGTCATGGTCCCAGGGTCCTGGGATCGAGCCCCACACCAGGCTCCCTGCTCTGCGGGAAGCCTGCTTCTCCCTCTCCCACTCCCCCTGCTTGTGTTCCCTCTCACTGTGCTTCTCTCTGTCAAATAAATAAAATCTTTAAAAAAATAAAAATAAAAAAGGAATAAGAGAGGAGGATAAGCATGGAGGATTACATGGAGATTTTAGGGAATAGAATTGGTATATATAATTCATATCCACATTCAAATGTCTAGAATTCAGTCACATGGCTCTGTCTGACAGTTCTGAAGAGCAGACAATGAAGTTTTTCTATATGGCCAGGGGGGGAAAGAAAATGGCTTGGTGAACGCACAGTATTTTCTCTGTCAAACTAAGCATCCAAGTAAGATTAGCTTTTCAGAAAAGTTTTGAACATCCATATGAATATAATTTCATGGGATAAAACAATAGATTTAAATACAATAAATTATTTTAATGTTAGGTATGTCAGATTAGCAAAGGACACTGACATCATTTTTCTCCCATAGGTAAGATTTTATTCCATACAATAACACTTTGTTAACATTCTTCCTTCCTGTTCTGGTTTATGAAATACAGGAATAATTTTGATTTCAAAATCCTGGGCAAAGAACCCACAATTATAACTAACATCTTCAAAAGACAAACACAGTTTAATGTTAATTTGAAACTAATTAATATACCATAAATTATTTTGTTCAGTAAGTCTTTGTAATTTTAATTTAATTTATTTCTGAAAAGATTCCAGATTGACATGGTAGCAGGAATGAAATATCACCTCTCAATCAAGAATTCAAACGTTGATGAAAATGAGGAGCAGAATTTTAAGCTGCTGAATCTTGGGCAGTTAAACTTAAAGAAGCAGGCCTAAAACAATGCGAGATTCTGAAGATTATGAAATTGTATACTTTAATAACTTCATCGGGTTCTCAGGAATTATCTTTGAAATAAAAATAACGTTTTATATGCTCTATGTAAATGCTAATTTCATTAGGATACTTACACATATTAAAATATTTACATATTAGGGTATGTTTTTAGTTTCCTCCTGGGAATGCCATGTGTTCAATGAATACACCTGCTTTTCTCTCTTGCTTTCTGGCTTACTCGTCTGCTCTTGTTCTTTCTCTCTGTTTCTCTCTCTTTCAGAGAAAGCAGCGGGTTTTTCTCCCTATAAGACTTCGCTCCTTTCACACTAAGGGTTACTGATCAACACATTTAATAATGCATTTGACTTTATTTTTACAGCACAGTGATTATGTGATGACTTTGGGTAGTGTTGACATCAATGTAAGTAGTTAAAAATCTGAAAATAAATTAATTTTTCTGCTAATTATTTAGAATGCTTGACAGCTCTGATCAGATATTTTATGTCAGCCTTTTTGAAGATGAAGAGCTTAGCAAGATTTCTTTATCAAAAATATTTCAGGGACATCCACTGGAACAAAATTATGAGATATTTGATGAAATATTTTCAGAACCTTTAATAATCCATTATGCATTTTGAATCTATAAAAGGTGCATAGGTTGTTCTCACAGAAAAAAACATTGTTCATATATCTTCCACATTCTGGAAACTATTTAAATGAAGATATTTTAAGACTAATATAAATAGGATACGAATATGCTTTAATTATATAAAACTGGATTAAAATTTACTTAACCAGGAATTAATCCAAACCTACATTCATTCAGATTTTAAAAAGAGCATTCAGGTATAAAAGGGCACTTGGTAGAAGAGGGATTTAGGTAAGGAAAGTTGTGTTGATTAGATAGATAGATGAGAGATGATAGATGATTGATGGAGGATAGAGAGATAGAGAACAGTGACAAAATGTTGAAAGATTCAGATGAGTTTATTTTTTATATTTAATGTTTTTGTATTGTTGTCTTATTATGTGTAAATTGTGTGTTCACTAAAACCTTTCAGGTGGGCCTGAGAAATCATAATGGAAAATATCACTGAGATCCTCCTAATTGGTAAATGCTATCATTTCTGAAGTATGTTGTTTTTGTGTTTGATCCGGCAAGGTTCTATCAGAAAAATTGCAAATTTTCAGTTTTCCTAGTAATAAGAGATTTAATACAGGGCATCAAAGGCTTTTGCAATGATTTGGAGGCTTAAGAGTGAAGATCCTAAAATACTGCTAGCTTAGGAAATCTGGAAATGTAGACACTTCCCAGACTGTAACACAGAACTGATTTGGGGATATTTGCCCAGAAGCCACTGCAAACAGTTCTCTGCCAAGTTCCAAAGCAATTGTCTCCAGCTCTGATGTAAGAATATTTTCAATTTCTATTCCGTCTTCCAAATCTGCAAATATCTCTCATTGGCTGAATCACAATTTTAATTCTGCTCACAAAATGTCTTATGGACTGTGATTTTCAGTTTTCTCTCTTGCTCTACAGGAGAGAGTATAAAATTGAACTGTTGAAAAAACGTAATATTACACACTCTATGCTTTTATTTGTATCTATAAATCCCTTCTACTACTATCAAACTTCAAACAATGAAACAAGGCATGTGCATACCAAGTTTTAACTAACTTTTGTGTGCAAATGAACACATGATCGCCCTTTCTCCAACAGATTCAAAGACCCAGTGATTACTTTATATATCTATAAATTATATTTATCCCTCTTCTAGACAAGTAACAACTGTGATAACTTTAGTAGTTTTTAACAGGAGTGTGTAGTGGAAATGATGCACTTGCTTTCCAAATCTAGGTCCCAAATGGCTGTTTAGCTTCTGCCTGTCTCTCTGGATTACTTGTCTTGTAGTTCTGAGTTCTCATATAAACAGTCCGACTGCTCTGTAAGCACGGCAAATGAAACATGGAAAATTATCGGAACTACCTGAAGAGTTAGAGACAACCAGCCAGGATCAGCCCCCATCTACTTTAAGCACCTGCTATTCAGCTCCTGCATGAGGTAGAATGGCTGAGCTAAGGATGTTCAAAATTCCTGAACCATAGAAATCATGAGAGATAATAAAAATAAAATGCTTTATATTTAGAGAAATAGAAAATTGAGAAAGAAAATTGCTTCCCTTCCCTATTACTCATGGTTCTCTGGAGAAACATAATAAATTCCCAAGGTGAATACAGAAAAATCTTAGATATCAAATGCTTTTCTGTATTTGTATTGAAAAGTACCTAGGAAAGCAAAATATTCTGTTTAAATTATCAGTAAAGATGAAAAATATGAATAATAACCTTTATTAAAATGTTACATGGCATATATTTAAAAATATAAAATCTTTAAAGGATGTAAAATTAAATATTCTTGGATGAGAAAACTTAATATAAAAATTCTAATATTCCTAAATTAATGTAATTAATGCTATGCATTACAAACAAAATTTTTGTTGTTGCTATTGTAATTTTCAAGGCAAGTGATCTGAAAGTGTATATTTAATAAAAAATGTCTAAGAGTAGCCATGATTACTGGAAAAGAATTACTCAGTTCAGATTGCCTTTACATATCTCTCATTTCTTCCATTCTAGCTGTCCACTTAGTGCATGTTCTTCTCTTGGAAATGGCAGAAGGGAAAGAAGCAACCCTACACATGCATTGAGATTGTCAGGTGTCTTTTAATGGCATCAGCACCTCCTTCCATGGGGGTGGGAGATGAGAAGAGGTATAAAAGCTCGCTAAGTATTCTAATCCACCACAGTGGAATAATGTGGGATTCTTGGACATGGACTTTAACTTGGAAAGAATATATTTCACATAAACTTAGACCTCCTTTAGAAACCTAAATGCTCCTTTTTTGTTCCTGGTTATTACCATTAAGTTTCTGCACCCCTGAAATAACCCCTTATCCATTTGTTCTCAATTCCAACCCTTCCTTCCCTGAAGCCCATCCTCTATGGCAGTACTTCTGAAACTTTAGAAGTGTACAAAAATCACCTGGGATCTTCCTAAAATATGGATTCTAATTCCATAATTCTGCTTAGACCTGAGATTCTCCATTCTAGCAAACTCCCAGGAGATGTTCATGTTGTTGGTTTGAAGCCCAACCTCTAATTATTAAGACTTTATCCTGTTTTCAGAAGTGTCTTTCTAACACACACATGCACACATAAAAATGAACTCATCAAGTCTCTGTTTTAATTTTTTGTGTTTTCCTCTTACTTTACAAGACAAAACTCAATTACACACGTTTTCTTTACTCCCTTTTTAATGGAATTTTTGACAATGCCAGTTACATGCTCTTTCCTGCATCATCCATTTTTAATTAACATTTTCACTGTTGCCGAGGGAGCTCATGCGTCAATCAATGCCATAACGCCACCAGGAAGACTAGCCTCAATTTTTCATTCTCTACATAATAAATTATACCCATTTGTTTGATTATATCAGACTGTAAGTTCTAGCAGAGGAGCAATTCTATTTACCTGTTCCTTCAGGATCTAGCACATGTGCCCATAATAATCACTCAGAAATATTTATATCATCCAAGCTATGTTATATTTTTATGTTTGCATTATTATTATTACTATCATTGTATTATTTCACCTGTGATTAAGTGCTTCCTAAGTGCCAGACACAAAGGAGATCACTAGGGATGCAATGATGACCAAAAATCACTTTCTCCTGAAAATTTACAGTCCAGTGGGAGAAATAACCCTTAACGATCACACTAATAATTATATCATTACAGAATCTGGAAAGTACTATGAACGAAAGAAAACATGGTATACTATTGAGAACTGGTTTAATGGGGAAGCAAAAGGTAAGCCTTCTCTGAAGAAGTACTATGGAATCCCAAAGTATGAGTAGGAGTTAGTGAAGAGAAAAGTAACAAGAGACCGAAGAAGTGAAAAAACAGGCAGCATCAAGATTGTCAGGAAAGGGTTTGCTATATTTCATGAACCTTAGTTGTGCATACAAAGGAGGGGTAGTAGTATAACAAACGAGGCTGAAAAGGTAGGTGGTGGCAGACAGCCAAACTGTACAAGGTTCTTCCTTCCATCATAAGGAGTTTGGATTTCACTTATCTTTTGGAATGGGAAGTAAATGAAAAGAGTTTATGCAGGGCATTGACATAAGGTGTATACTTAAAAAATATATATTGTTCTGCCAGTAATATGGGTTATAACATAGCTGGAAACTTGTAGTATATTTATTGGAATATCTATTAAGTCTTGCTCATGGTCTCATGTGTGGTTCACACAATATTTGTCAGTTTGAGGCACTGTTCTTTGACTTCAGTTGAAGTAAATGCAAGGCAAATTAACACTGCTTGGAGAGTACTTAAAATCGTTCAATATTCTAAAAGTAAGAGATGTTCATTTTACCTGTTGCAGGGAAGTGTGTGTGTGTGTGTGTGTGAGAGAGAGAGAGAGAGAGAGAGAGAGAGAGAGAGAGACAGACAGACAGAGTGTCAGAGAGAGAGAGAGAAATGAGAGTTTTTGTTATGACATATTACACTAATTCCAGGAAAATAGAGCCCAAGCCAACCTGTCTTCAAATTACACTACATAACACAGACTTTAAATAAACATCTTTAATAAAAAAATAATCTTTTGGCAGAATATCATTTTTAAACATTTATGATATGTATTCTTAATACACTGTTTAAAACTTTGTGTATATTATTAAATGCTTTTAAACATGTGTTCAGTCCATAAGGGGCACACTCTAAATGGTAATTTCCAACATTAAATTTTCTTGTGAGCTCTTCTTAAATCCAAGCTGTCTGAGAATTCTAAAACCTTTAAAAATCACTCTAATTTAACTTACAGAAGAATATGTTGTACAATTTACAAATACTTTTACGGCTATTATTACTTTATCTTCCCATTATCTCCTGATTATACAGAGTCAAATTCTCAATAAAAATCAAAACTTTTGAATTTAAGTTCAGTATTTTACATTCACTATTATTTCTTCTCAATATTGTGTCACTGCCATACATATACGTTCAATGAAAAAGTTAACAATTCACCACCAGAATATACTCTGCTTAGAGGGGAAAGAAGTGTTTAGAACAGTAGGGAATATGTTACTTCAGTCATTTTTTAAGATATGGTTTTCACAGATTTTGCATGACAAAGCAGTGATCAAATGACAAAGCAATTTCATTTATTTTGTGGTATTTGGTACCAAAATAAGGCAATAAGTATGTCCATATAAAATGAGGAACAGAATATCATAGTAATTAATGAGTAAAAGGTTTATGACAAACCTCACTTGTAGTCTTATCAATTAGTTTATCCTTAGAAAGATGTAAAATAAAATACTTCCCATAGGATTAGTTTTATGAGTTCACTTTAATGAATACTGTGATTTTGAATCAGTTTGAATTCATAATTCAAATGTATATAGTTGGTGGTAATGGATATTCAAGAATAAGAATATAAATAATCATAAGTGTATTTCTTTTAAGATACTGAAATAAGGGGCATCTGGGTGGCTCAGTTGATTAAGTGCCTACCTTCGGCTCAGGTCGTGATCCCAGGGTCTTGGGATCGAGCCCCGCATCGGGCTCCCTGCTCGGAGCCTGCTTCTCCCTCTGCCTGCTGCCTCTGTCTCTCTCTCTCTCTGATAAATAAATAAAAATCTTTAAAAAAAAGATACTGAAATAAATAGTTTTCTGCTTGAGTATAGGGAAGTCAGGAAGATTTTATATATTTAAAAAATAAACTGTGTGAATGTTATTGGCTGTAGAACATCCAATTTGAATATGTTGGTCTGATTCAATTTACGTCCAAATTAGAGCATTTTTTCCCTAAGCAGTGACATATCAGTGAATGCCTTACAGCCCTTTACAATAAAAGGGAAAGTGAAGAATAAAAACTCTCTTCTCCATTACAAATGAGAAGTCTATTACAAAGGCTTTTAGCTCCAGCAAATTCCAGTCTGTCAGAATTTCAGCCAATGAGGACCTCACATTGCTATTCAGCAGGACAACTACGTGTTTAAAGAAATGAAGACTCTTAGAATCTTCATTATTTATTCTCTTATAACTTTTGCACCAACATAGAAAGGCTAAAACTTGTTATGTTTTATTATTCTATGTAGTAGTAAAAGTTTCCACATTTTGTGCTCTGTGTACACATGTGTGTATGCGTGTGTGATTTTAATTTAAGCTAGTGGATGCTAGTAACATGCATAGACTTCTAATTAACATGGAAAATTAACACATGCTTGTATCTCCCCTTCTCCTGAATTTCTCTCCTGAATTTCACTTGTATCTCGCCTTTCTCCTGAAGTTTTAAAGGACAGAGAGAATGAAAAGGGATGATAGATCATGGGAGATACCGACAGTTTTTGAAGGGTGAAATTAGAAGGAAGAACCAATAACTCTCCAGAAGAGTAGAACAAGATGAACCCTAAATGCTGGCCACGTGAGATATCTTATGAATCAAAACAATTTAATCTGAAAAAGCCCAGACAGGAACAGGAATAACAGGGTTTAGATAACTCCAGAGACAGTGTGAGGTGTGGAATTGACATAGGTAAATCCACACAAGAATAAATTAAAAATGAAAGTTTATCTAAGAACGCTGTAGCTTTCACAACCTGGTGACCACAGCAACTCAGGAAACGTGTGCCTCTGGATCTGGGAACACTGAGCAGAAGGAAAGAGAATCTGCTAAACTATAGAATGAAAGAAAGAGTAGAATATTCAGTTAATGGATTCTTCAAGCACTTTTATGAAACATATGGGTAATTCATTAATTTATAGATTTTTTTCATCCCAGAGTCATCTTTTATATTTTTTTAAATATTTTATTTAATTATTTGACAGAGAGAGACACAGCGAGAGAGGGAACACAAGCAGGGGGAGTGGGAGAGGGAGAAGCAGGCTTCCCGCCGAGCAGGGAGCCTGATGTGGGGCTCGATCCCAGGACCCTGGGATCATGACCTGAGCCAAAGGCAGACGTTTAACAACTGAGCCACCCAGGCGCCCCTCCAGAGTCTTCTTTTAGATAATTTTCTCTTTCTGTTGCTTTAACACTTAAGAAGAAACACAGCTTAACAAGAGGCTAGTAGATAAGAGTGTTCCAAATCTTATTTAATTTTAACAATACATCCATGGTGTATTGTAAAGATGAGAGAGAGAAAAATGTCTCTCATTTTATATTTAAAATATTTTAAGTTGTAGAAATTTGGTTTGTTCGAGATTACCCAAAAACTCAATTACATTAAGAACCACTTGTTTTACTCAACATGGTATCTATTTTTTTCTCTCCAGATTGTTTCCTAAAATGGCTTTAAAAATATGTTAAGACAGCAAAGCTCCCGGAACAGCAAAGTCTGTTCTACTTAAAAGAAACTTATCTTTCTGTGAAATGACAGATTATAAGCACACACATCCAGAACAACAAAAGTCAAAAGGCTTGACTCACCAGGTCCCTATTCTCACTGGTCCCTCAGCAGATGTCACGAATAGTCATTCAGGCAGGCACAAAACACAACTGGCAAAAAATAGTATTGATCTAATTTGAATCGCTAATATATATACGCAGGCACAAGGTATATTTCACTTTCATTTAAGTTTCAGGTGACAGGAGATTCTTGGGGAAAAATCTGTGGTTTCATTTTCACATGCAAATATTCAGGAAGCAACACTGGTAATTCCTTCTTCACTCGTGTTTTCACAGGGCATTTCTTCCCCTCTTCTCTACTGAAATCCTTAATTTTAACTTTATATTTCCACAGATGGATAGATCATCATGGTTTATAATAACTTTATATTATAAAATACGAGCTTAAGTGGTATTCATGATCTTACCATGCTAACGGGCTGAGCCACTGAGAAGTCTTTGTTGTGGAATAAATTTATTTAGTTCAGACATTTGGTATTAAAGAAAGTTTTTAAAAAAGCAAATAGTATTTGAAATATATCAGGAAAGTACACTATAAATGAGTATAATAATAATATGAAAGAATTTATCATTCCATTCATTAAGAAAACCAACATATACATATATATGATAAACAAATATATACATATAAATGACATTATATCTAATGAAACAGAGAGAGACTTACATGTATGTGGCTAGTGTCAAATCAGAAGTATTTGCATAGGACACAATTTAAAGTTAATTTTTTCTTAGTAATGTGTTCTTTTTTCTAGCTTACTATATTGTAAGAATACATTGCTTAATATGTGTAACATACAAAATACATGTTAATCAACTGTTTATGTTATTGTAAGGCTTCCAGTCAACAGTAGCCTATTAAGTTTTGCAGGAGTCAAAAGATACATGTGGATTTTCACCAGCACAGGGGCTCATTGTCCCTAACCCCTACATTGTTTGAGGGTCAACTATATTTTGAATGATAATAGGTAAGGTATATTTAACTACTGCAAATATATAATTTGGTCACAAATACCAATCAAACAGTATAATTACAATTGTCTTATATTAAGAACATCATAAGGAAGAGAAAATACATTTACAGTACTGTACTGTGGACGCACACAGTTCAAACCTGTGTTGTGCAAGGGTCAACTGTAATATTCTTTAAATTGTCCCCTATGCAGATCCTGAGAGCTTGCACCAGGATGTCTTTTGGATCCCCATTGCTTTCCTGTCCTTTTCTCTTCTGGCTTTAGAACAAGACTTATGTGAGGATGCTCTATAAAATTTGTAAGACCTTTTAAAGATCCGAATTTATGGAATCTTTACAGTTGGCAGTGAGAATGTCATATTTGATACCTTCTCTGACAATACAACCTAACTAATAATGGCTAAGACTGGGTTTGAGAAAAATAAAGCTGAGAGGGAGGAATCATTGTTGACAGATTGACTTCCTTGCCATACAGGGGTTTGGGCTTCACAAGTATTACATCCACTGACAGGAAGAAAATTATAAATGAGATTGGAGTTCATGGATGCAGGGCTAGGTGGATAGTCAATGTATTAGAAAATAAATTCAAAAGAAGTTCATTCAGCAAAAATGTGGTGTCTTTTTTTTTTAATATGTATGTTTTAGTAAAATTGAAGGTAAGAAACAGCTAGAGGCTGCTAGGACTGCAAAATTATGACCTGTACTTCCCGTATAATATTAAGATTTCCACTACCTCTATACTACTTACCAAGTGATGATTGATGCTGTGTCAAATGGAACTCTAATGGTTTGGACCATATATGTGGCTTTAGTGTTGACGAGAAAAGGTGATGTGTGGGAACCAGTTACAGATTGTAAACCCCCAGATGGAGCTAAATAACGGGAAAGATTTCAGGATTATGCAAAAGAAAGAGCAATAAAAGAAAAAAAAAAGTATGAGAAAACCTCGAGATAATTAAACTATGTGGAATTCTTCAGAGTTTCAATTAAAAAATGACATAAAAAAGGAAGAGATAGATGGAGTAGCTACTAAAATTTTAATGAATCACTATAAGAGATTAGGTCATCCAGCCCTACCAACTACTCAGGTTGTAAAAGAACTATGACAAATTCATTTACTTTATCTTGTTCATGATAAATTAAAAAAGAAATCTGATGATGATAGAAAATTAGAGTCTATAATCTTTTCAGAGTCCGTGCCAATTAAAACAGGAGAGGATAAAGTTTCTGAGTGACAAGAGGAGCAGCGTCTCTTGGCACAATCGCCAGTAGGGGACCCAAGGTCATTTACATTGAGAAAGGTAAAATGGCCTAGAGCTGGTGAAGAAAATTCATTAGGATTGCTGAACCCTGGTATTCAGTGTATTGTTCTTCATAAACCTGCTAATGAAAAATGAGAAGATAATAAAAATTAGCAGGGTATGGTGATGCAAAATAGGTTTTCAAGTAAAACCATGGCTTGAGGTAGGAATTTATGAACAAATGGTATATATATATGGGTATTGGCTCACCATCGCCAGAATATACTATTGGAATATATGTTATGTCTAAATGGGAGAGTTCTCTCTTATCCAAAATATAAGAAAAGGAAATGTTATGCAATTCTGCTTTTCTGGCTGTTTTAATTGGGCAGTCTACATGGGAATATTATAGAATAATCTAAATGTACACAAGTGCTTAATTTAAAACATTACAGGATACCTGAGGGTTATAAGTATTTTGGTTTAATAAAGGAGCTATTAGATGCAGGTATATTAATATCCCCAAACTCCTTGTTTATTAGTCTAGCAGGGCTGGCGCGCCTGGGTGGCTCAGTCGGTTAAGCAGCTGCCTTCGGCTCAGGTCATGATCCCAGGGTCCTGGGATCGAGCCCCGCGTCGGGCTCCCTGCTTGGCGGGGAGCCTGCTTCTCCCTCTCCCTCTGCCTGCCTCTCTGCCTACTTGTTCTCTCTCTGTATCTTTCTGCCAAATAAATAAATAAACTCTTTTTAAAAAATTAGTCTATCAGGGCCTGTAAAAAGTTAATGAATTTTGAAAGTTAACTATACATCATAGAGAATAGGATAAAGTGGTGACTTCAAAAGTATTAGCTTATACTCAATATGATATCAACAATTCAAGATATACCACAAATTAAGGGACATAATTTGGTTTGGTTCTTGTCTTCTTTTTCATTTCTGTTTAGAAGAAAATTGAAGCTGATTTGCATTCATCTGGGATGGGCTCCAGTATACATTTACTGTGTAACCACAGGAACATTTAATTTCTCTGCTGATTGCCACAACCTGGTAAGAAGAGATACAGATTGTATTTAGTTGGAAAGTATTATTATTCATTATATTAATCATAGAATGTTGGTATCTCAATCAGAGGACTTAACCATGACAGAATTAAAAATACTTATTAATTGTATGACCACCAGAGTATACTAATTAACCCAAATAAAGTACAGAGCTCAGAACAAATGATACAATTCCTTAACATCTTTTGAACAGGGACAATAGAGACATTGTTCCAGATAACCAAAAATAACTTATTCTCTCTGTCAGCTCCAATGTCAAATCAAGAGACATACAGATTTATTGGGTTGTTTCATTTTTAAAGATATCTCATGTCACATTTGAGGATAGTATTAGCACATATTTACAAAGTTACCAGGAAAATTTGTGTTTTTTTTCCCCAAGACCAAGCTTTCTTGAAGCTTTAAAAGTCACATGATATTACCCAATATGCTTCAAAGATTTTGGAAGTGTATGAAATTTATTGCTATAATGACTGGACAATCAGGCAAAAGCCTGTGACTGCCACCAGCAGAGACTGCTGGCATTTTAGACAAATTTATTGTTGCAATTTCAAAGTATATACTATTTAAAAGGAAATTACTAGCTTGTTATCAGGGTTCTTGTTGCAACTGCTTCTATTATGGAGGAATGCAAAATTATCTTAAGACTCAAGATACCCATTGTGTCAAAACTTTTGCTCCATTCCTGATTTAACAGACATTATGTATCTTACTGCATAAAGAGCAGGTGTTGTTTGTTTATTTTTGTTTTTGAGGGTGGAGGAGAAATTAATAAGGTAGAGAATACTTGGGAAACAAGTTCAGGGGTGACTTAATGGCACATATTCTTGCTTCTAATAGTGCCAATGTCTGTCAAGGACACCTATAAGAAGCTCTTTGGCATATTCAAAGTACAGTAAAGTTTGAATGACTACAACCCATATCATATTGTCCTGAAGAATTCAATATTTTTAAGTCAAAAATATATACTCAATTTGTAATTATGAAACACGTATTCTAAGGAAACAAAATGTTTGGTAAATAAACTGATATGACCAAAATACCTACCTGAAAGAGCTCGAGGAGAAAGTAGTCACAGTCTAGGTGTCTTTGGGCAAGCTGAACTTGTATTTCTAAAAATAAACATATCAAGGAAAATGTCTTGTTGGCCTTTTTATTGGCCACTTAAAAGAGAATTTATTTCAGGAGAAAAGAAAAAAGATGCAAGAAGTTGGACAGATTACACTACTTTAAAAATGGATAAAATAACCTCAAAGGATAAACAGAATGATAGGAATAAAGATAGGAAAAAGCATGGACACTGAACCAAGAGGGGCTGTTAAGTATGCTCCTGAGATGAAAACAGAGGCAGCTCAAGGACAATGGCCTGGATCTTGGCAAAAGAAGAAAAGCAATGAATTTATGGGAGATTATACCCTACTTCCCAACAATCTGTGGGAATTTGTAAATGGAGAATGTAACTATATAGGTGATCCCACCTGCCAAGGCCCTACATATAAGCAACAGATGTGCCTAATAGAACAGTTGGAATTGGAAGCCTATTCAACTTAATCAAGAATTTACTTGCATGTGTATGTGCATATGTGTGTGGGGGGGCACTACTTAAATATGAAGCTCTTTATGAAACCTGGTTAGTACATCCTTATAGTATGGCATAGGCCATATGGCTATGCCCCACAAAAGACAGAATCCATGGCTCCTGACTTATACCACAACCCATGACAGCACTGATCATACAGACAGGGACTGCTTTTGTTAGAGAGCCTTAAAATATACTATTGTCATTCTAAATAACTTATTTTATAATCAATTTAGTTTAATAATATAACTGGTATTTAGTATAATACTGATGTAATTGGTGAGAATAATTTGACTGATTCACCTCCATCTCATCTGATGATGCAAAAATAATTAGTATTTGACAGTTGTCCTTTTGCATTTTTGTTCTATAAATATTGCAAAAGATACATGGAAAATTGATTATAGCAATTCATAATTTAAAAGATTTGTTCATGTCAGTTGGTTGACTTTGTAAGATAGAACTAATTTACAGATGAACTAATAAACTCTACCTTTATCTCTGGAGATAGAAGGATGTATGATTTTGACTCCTGGCCAAGATAAGGACAGTAGAATTTATGACATGCTATTTAGTTGGCAAAATTTACTTGGTAACCTCTAGGGTGAATCTGATGGTTTTCCACAGGCTTAACAGATTAGACAGGCTAACTAGACTACATAACCAAAAATCTGGCTGGGAACATGTGCTTTGAGCTCTCCCAAACTTAAGACTCATCACGCACGTAGGGATTTACAGTGGAGACAAAAGATGTCCATGTGTACATAAAGACTGTGGAGAGCTTACTCCTGAAAGTCTCTCAGACCCCAATATTCCCTGTACTGTCTATCTTTGGCTACACTATATGTTTGCTTTTAAATAAAAACTTTATAGGAATATGCTCTGTGGGTTCTTTTGAGTCCTTTGAACATCTAAACTTATCAAATATTTTCAGTTATCATATCTTATTCAAAATTGTAGTCTTATCTTTTTCATTAGCAAAAGGAAGATATTGTGTGACTAATAAAATTATTAAAGAGTACTTTCTGGAAGTATGCAATCCCAATGAGCCTCATTCTTCCTAAACTTCTCCTGGCCACCCCATCTCCACCCCTGCCCATAGGACACTTTTGGTAAGGTCATAGTCAGATCAGTCAGGAACGTTTAGGGTTATGTTTCCCATATCTGAACTGTCTTTAGAACAAGGACAATAAGGGACAGATTCAACCCATATCATATAGGTGACTATAGAGGATAACCATGGCTGAGTAATGACCCACTGAAGATGCCTAGATCTTAAAGTACAGTGTATATTTTGGCTTACATAGCAGAAGGTACTTTGAAGATGTGATTACATTAAGGATATTGAGATGGGAAGATTATCCTGGATTATCTTGTTGGACACAATGTAATGTAATCACAAGTCTTTATAAGAGGAAGTCAAGAGGATAAAAGTCAGAAAAATATGTGACTATGGAACCAAAAAGGACTACAAACTAATACATTTATGTAGTTTTAAGGCACTAAGATTGTATAAATTTGCTACAGTACCAATGGGAAACTAATAGAGTAACAATGTGATCCATCATCAGATTATAGGTCAGTGATTTTTCACCTTTTGCATTTTTGGAAAGAGACTGGTCCACAATTTAAAATGGCACCATATTGGGCGCCTGGGTGGCTCAGTTGGTTAAGCGACTGCCTTCGGCTCAGGTCATGGTCCTGGAGTCCCAGGATCGAGTCCCACATGGGGCTCCCTGCTCAGCGGGGAGTCTGCTTCTCCCTCTAACCCTCCTCCCTCTCGTGCTCTCTCATTCTCTCTCTCTCAAATAAATAAATAAATAAATAAAATCTTTAAAAAAAATAAAATAAAATAAAATGGCACCATATTTACAAAGCCTCTTCCTAACAGAAGCAGCAAAGCAGAATTACTAAACAAACAAACAAAAAATATTAACAAATGAGACTACGGACTTAGGAAGTGGCTCAAATAAATCTAATCCTGAATTTTTTTTTTGAGATTCCTACCACTGAATGTTCTTTGCTTTCCTGCAGAAAGCATGATGAAAGAAGGGAGGGCTTATGATAGACAGTATTCTGGTACAATCCAGAAATGATTTTAATAATTATATTCCTTTTTTGTTAAGGAAACTGGTGGTCAGGCAAGAGTGACTACTTACTTGGAGGATTAATTTGGATTAATTTGCTATGGAATTTTTCTTTTTTCTGAGTTAAAATATCTTTTAAGAACCCAGCAAACTCTGATTTGGGGTTTGTTCTGAAGTGAATATGAGAGAAAAAGGTCCCAAGGACTCCAATCTTAGAAGGTCCTCAGAAGCCAATCCCTTAATATACTATCACGGCTACTAATCATTGCCTGCTACCCCGTTGGCACACTTTCGTGATGAATGTCTTTGGTTAATGACTTAATGGCCTTAGAGGTGATGTCATGTGGACACAGGCTATGATGCCAGAGTTGGCTATCTGGTGATTATTTGAGGTCAGCAGATGCCATGGTAATCTAGATACAAAGAGACTCCAATATGTGGAGAAGGAAATTTAAGTCAGGAGACTGAATATCCAGTGCCACTTATGGGCTGTCAGTTCGGCGTCCAGTGCTGGGAAATCTCAAAGTCTTACAAATGCCCCCCTTAATATGAAGGCTTCCAAGGACACCTGGCTGGCTCAGTCGGTGGAACATGCCACTCTTGATATCAGGATTGTAAGCTGGAGACCCACCTTGGGTGTAGAGATTACTTAAATAAATAAAATCGTAAAAAAAAAAAAAAAAGAATGTATCAAGCTCTTGTAATTTGCAGGAGGAGATAGTCTGCTATTTTATTTTCTGTTTTTTTTCTAAAGGTTTTATTTATTTAATTGCCAGAGAGAGAGAGTGCAGGAGAGAGAGTGAGAGTACCAGCACTTAGAGTGGCAGGCAGAGGGAGAAGCAGAGTCCCTGCTGAGCAAGGAGCCCGATATGGGACTCGATCCCAGGACCCTGGGATCATGACCTGAGTGGAAGGCAAACACCTAACCATCTGAGCCACCCAGGCATCCCTTATTTTCTGTTTTTAATAAAAAGTTTAAGATGATCAATAAGAGTAAATACAGTTTTTATGAAAGCTTCACCCTTATCTTGAGCAATGCGTTCCCAGAAGCGGTATTTAAGTGCTCTGAAATGGATGCTTCTTTCCCCCTTTAACAGACTGAATTTTTGATAAATTAGATTTGGACAAAAAAAAAGACCTCACATGTAATTACTAAAAAGATTTGTCCTACCCATCCATGGACACATTTTGATATCAATCCTTCCTGCTTTTCTAATCAAGTTTTCACATGTCCAGGATACACAGAGATAAGCTAATTGATAAAGATCAGAGAATTCTGGACTAAAAAGTCATAGAGCAATTCTAAATTCTTAAGTGAACTTTTGTCTTTTATTACATCAATAAGATTATGATCTAATATGATCTCAAGCAAGATTTCAAATAAAAAAAAACAGAGGGGGGCATTATTTCCAACTACAGTTTGAGATATTATGATAATGTTCAATGGAAGAAGTATGTTTAGGAAAGGCCAGTGCATGAAAGGGAAAAAGGATCTGGTGAAAGTGAAAGAGACAGAGAAAAACTAAAGAAAAGGGGAGGAATTTGAGGTATGGGAAATAGGATGCCAGTCCAGAGTTGGATCAAAATAGGGTGAGAAGTGGTTAAGTTTGGATGTTAGATATTCCACATTATCATTAGTTTTTACTCATGACTCTGTAGGAGAAACAATTTCAAAAATTTCTTTTTTTTAAAGATTTTATTTATTTATTTGAGAGACAGAATGAGAGAGAGAGAGAGAGCATGAGAGGGGGGAGGGTCAGAGGGAGAAGCAGACTCCCTGCCGAGCAAGGAGCCCGATGCAGGACTCAATCCTGGGACTCCAGGATCATGACCTGAGCCGAAGGCAGTCACTTAACCAACTGAGCCACCCAGGCGCCCACAATTTCAGAAATTTCTTGTCCTTCAGTGGTCCCTTCATGCCTGTCTAAAAATACTGACCATTGAATCTTTAAAATCTTTCATTCTAATGCACACAGATGTGCTTATCCTAAATTCTATGGAGTTGACATTATAGTTCTAAATTTTTTGGTAGAATCTTATCAAAACTGAGTATTTAAGGCTATTGGCACCATAACCTGAGATTTATTGAAATTCTAGTAATTGCCAATATTTAAATGATGAGAACAAACATGACAAAAATAATCAGGAACTGAGGTTCCTAGCCTTATTCTACCTTACCTATAAGATCGCAGAGCAACACAAGGAAATCAAAAAGGCGATGTTAAGGGAACAAAAAAAAAAAAAAGGAAAAGAAAAGCTTGGGGGCACTTCAAAGCATAAGAAGTAGCACTTGTCAGAAGCAGGACTTAGGTATAGTCACTGGAACTCTCAGAACAGATGTCAAAAGATGTCCGGTATGTCCTATCCTCGTGGACGTGGCTTCACAGTGATCAACAGAGGATATTGTCCTGATCCAAGTTACATGATTAAAAACTGTGGGAGCTTTTATTAAAAAAAAAAAAAAAAAAGCCAGACATGAGAAGGCTCTGAAAAAGCTTTTCTAATTTGAGAGAGATTGAAAGACAGAGTGACTTTATAAATTCTTAATAAAAAGCTTCAGTTTCAGTTGGTTTCAGAAAGTTGGTCAGGGACACCTGGGTGGCTCAGTTGGTTAAGCATCTGCCTTTGGCTCAGGTCATGATCCCAGAGTCCTGGAATTGAGCCCCATGTTAAGCTCCTTGCTCAGCATGGAGTCTGCTTCTCCCTCTTTCTGCCCTTCCCCACCTCGTGCTCTCTCTTGCATGTTTTCTCTCTCAAATAAATAAATAAAATGTTTTTTTTAAAAAATAGTTGGTCAAAAATGTTTCTTAGAAAGGAGAAGAGGTTCTTCTAGAGTAGGAAGTTGTAGTTGGTCAAATTGGATTTATCAAGGGCGGTTGGTGAGGGACAGGTAAATATTAAGGTCATTAGCAAGAAAAGGTGAGAAACAACAGTTGCAGAAGCTAAGTAGAAAACCTCAGTCCTGGAAAATTGAGAGCTTCTTCACTCCCCGGCAGCTGCACCCGACGGCTCTGCAGCCGTCACCATGCCACAAAATGAATATATTGAGTTACACCGGAAGCGATATGGCTATCGTTTGGATTACCATGAGAAAAAAGAAAGAAAGAAGTTCGAGAGGCTCATGAACGTTCAAAGAAGGCAAAAAAAGATGATTGGTCTGAAAGCTAAGCTCTACCATAAACAGCGCCATGCTGAGAAAATACAAATGAAAAAGAATATCAAGATGCATGAAAAGAGAAACACCAAACAAAAGAATGATGAAAAGACTCCACAAGGAGCAGTACCTGCTATCCCCTGGACAGAGAGGGACAGTCCCGAACTAAAGTACTTTCCAATACGATTAAACAAAAATGAAAAGAGAAAGCAGAAAAATGGGAAGTTCCTTTACCCAAAGTCCGTGCCCAGGGAGAAACAGAAGTATTAAAAGTTATTTGAACAGGAAAGAGAAAGAAGAAAACATGGAAGAGGGTGGTCACTGAAGTCTGCCTTGTTGGAGACGGCTTTACTGGAAAACCACCTAAATATGAAAGATTCATTAGACCAATGGGCTTACGTTTCAAAAAGGCCCATGTAACATATCCTGAATTGAAATCCACCTTTTGCTTGCCAATACTTGGTGTAAAAAAGAATCCTTCATCCCCACTATATACAACTTTGGGCTTATTACCAAAGGCACTGTAATTGAGATGAACGTGAGTGAGCTGGGCCTTGTGACACAAGGAGGCAAAGTTATTTGGGGCAAATAGGCCCAGGTTACCAACAACCCTGAAAATGATGGATGCATAAATGCAGTCCTGCTGGTTTGACAGCAGTTTCAGAGAAGTAATTCCTTATAATTACTTAAGACTACACACCAATCAGGAAGACCACCATTACTGTGGTGGTTCTGAATACTACCAAACAGCCTTACGTATCTGCAGTCATCAAGAGAAGTATTTATTCTATTGTGAAAAACATTAAAATAGACATTTATTTGAAAAAAAAGGAAAAGAAAACCTCAGTCCTTCAATTTCTCTTCCAAAAGTTACCAAAAAGGGTTTTGTTTGTTTGTTTGTTCGTTTTTAAAGATTTATTTATTTATTTTAGAGAGGGATAGAGAGAGTGTGGGGGGAGGGGCAGAAAGAGAGAGAGAGAGTCTCAAGTGGATTCTGCACTGAGCACAGAGCCAAATGCAGGGCTCAATCCATGGACCCCCTGAGATCAGGACTTGAGTCTAAACCAAGAGTCAGATGCTTCACTGACTGTGCCACCCAGGTGTCCCTACCAACAGGGTTTCAAGGATTCAGTGGTTTTCACTGGTTACCTGGGAGTGATGTTTTATAGTCTACAAATTTGCTTAAATGAAGCCTATGTTTCATCATGTATTATGGTACATAGGTTGAAATGCCAGAACTTTGCTAGTGTATAAAAAGACAAGAATAAAAAATTGTGACTGTTCAAAGAGTTCTATCAGGAGCAGCCTGATAGATATACCTTAACCATAATCCTCATAAGGGTTGGAGTACATTTCCTCCAAGGCATTAAAACTGCCTCGGTGAGGGCACCTTTTCCTTGAATGATCGCAGGTGGGGATGAGGGTGAGTGGATGAAATGAGATACCGGAGTGGTGGTATTAAATAGCTAGAGAAAATGAGAATACAATCACAATAATAAACTGTAGGGATAGGATGCATTTAGAGTGGTATGAATTGATTTCAGGGTCCCTAAAAATTAAACCCCCCCAAAAAAGGCAAAATAGCTCATATATTGAAGATCCCTTTAACACATAAAAATAAAAAGTTAATCCCAGTGGACAGAAATCTAAAGAGTTACTATCATGAAGATTCACAGACAGTTCCCCAATTCTAAAACAGGAATCTGAATGAGCGGGAGCTGACTCTCTTTGGAGAACCCTTCAGTGTAGCCTTAATGTAAATGGTTGATAATCTCCTAAACCTTCTCCACGGTGATCCATGACCATGAAAGATGGTGAGTGCATTCTGGGAAAAGAGAAATATATTGATCTTCTGTGCATATTGTGCATATTAAATATGGTTCTGAATGAAACTGTTTCTTAAATACTCAAAACAGTCCGTGGTATGTTTTCCAAAATGAGAACTAGGTTTCATACTTAGATATACTGAGGTATGCATCCAATGTGATTAAATTTAAATAGTAATTTCTAATAAGACATTTATCTATGAGACATTATAATATAAATATAAGAACCACTTTGGATATTTCTATATTTAGGAAAACTATACTAAGAGAATAAAAAAAAAAAACACTAATAGTTTTAAAAGGTAAATGGGCAGAGAGTTGTGATTTGTTTTCATTCTTTTCTAGGGCAATAACAATGCAAGTGGCATGAGAGACAAACACAATTTCAGATATTACAGAATTTAAGTTCAATAACTCATAAACATTCAACCTTAAATATTTTCTAATCTTGGATGTTCAGAATATTATAATTCATCTCATTTCTATATTCATAAGTAATGTCTTCCCTAAAGCATCTAGCTTCTAATGCTACAAAAGGAATATAGTAAAGGAATTAAATGCATTCCTTTAAAGAAATAAAGGAGTTACTGAGAAAATGCAAATATCACACTAACCCAAAGGTATATATCATAAAAATGAAAATGCCTACTGTAATATTTATGCATTTATTGAAACTAGGAAGACTTATGAACTTGAACTCAAGCTTCAAAATAGCACCAGTTCTGGTTTTAGCAAGTCTAATAAATGCCTCCTAAATATTTTGTTTATAAAACATTTTTAAATATTCCTCTTCATAACACAACATAAATTAAAATGACTCAGATAATTCTCATTTTGTTCCGACATAGTTGTGCATAGTTTAGAACATTTGAATTTTATATCATTTCTTTGCTTTTTTAAGATATTTTTTAAACAAAACAATTAATGGATGGGCCTTGAGGGCATTATGCTAAATGAAATAAGTCAGACAGAGAAAGACAAACACCATATGATCTCATTTATACACAGAATCAAACAAACAAACAAACAAAAAACAATCGCATAAGATACAGAGAACAAAATGGTGGTTGCCAGACATAGGGGATGGAGTGTGGGTGAAATAAGTGAAGGGGCAAAACATACAAACTTCCAGTTATAAAATAAATAAGTCATGGGGAAGTAATGTACAGCATGGTGACTATCGTTAATGACACTGTATTGCATATTTGCAAATTGCTAAGAAGGTAAATCTTAAAAGTTCTCATCACAAGAAAAAAATTCTGTAACTATGTATGGTGATGGATATCAACTAGATTTCTTGTAGTGATCATTTCACAACATGTACAAATATCGAATCATTATGTTGCACACCTGACACTTATATTAAGTATGTTAATTACACTCAATAAAAAAAATCAACAATGCTTTATCAACTTTAATTTCTAAGGTAGATAGTACATTTAGCACACAATTTCAATATGCCTTCACATTGCAAAACTACATTTTTTGGATATTCCTTGCCTCAAAATTTACCAAAAGAATAGTGAAAATACAGACTACAATTAGTGTAGCATAAGGTTTACCTAGGAATGTTTTTTAAAGATTTTATTTATTTATTTGAGAGAGAGAGGGAGAGTGAGAGACAGAAAGAGAGAGCATGAGAGGGTGGAGGGGCAGAGGGACAAGCAGACTCCCTGCTTAGTACGGAGCCCCACGCAGGGCTAGATCCCAGGACCCTGAGATCATGACCTGAGCAGAAGTCAGACACTTAACTGACTGAGTGTCCCAGATGCTCCACCTAGGACTATTTTAAAATATATTTCTCTTCACTTAAAAATATTGTAAAGATAAGTATTTTTTTCTATACATAGACTATTAATTGGGAGAGAGAAAAGAAAAATGAGAAATTAGTCTCACAAACATTATCAATGTCATTTACTCTGACAGTTAATCTCAGTTGTCTTCTCATTTTCTCTGTTTAGCAACAGTTGGCTAATTTGATCCCTTTCTTCTTAATGTTGTAACTCCAATCCAGACCTCTCCTTTGAAACAGACTTAGTATTTCACTTTCATGTCCACTTGGATGTGTAACAAGCATCTCAAGCCTAATATATTCATACCTAACTTTTAATTTTGTTTTTTACTACCCAAGCTCCTCCCATGCTCCTCCTCAAATAGCTAAACATCAACCCTTTCCCTCCAGTTTCTCTTTAGAAAAAATGGTTGCAATCACCTCAACTCATCTTTTTCACCCACATGCTATTCACCAGCAATTCCTGCTAGGTCTGTCTTTAAATTATATATTGAAATTGACCACCTCACTCTCTTCACCTGGTACATGTTCTCAAATTCTATCACCTGAATTACTAGAATATTCTTCTCACTGATCTTCCAACCTCCCCCTTTATTCTCCACACCTCGGTCTTCACCCAAACAGAAGATAGCCTTATCCACTTAAAATGTAAGTCACTCCAGAGGACAATAGGGGAAAGGAGGGAAAACTGAAGAGGAAGAAATAAGAGAGGGAGACAAGCCACATGAGACTCTTGACTCTGGGAAACAAATTGAGTTTTGCAAAAAGGGAGATGGGGTAACTCGGTGGTGGGCATTAAGGAGGGCACGTGATGTGATGAGCACTGGGTGTTATACATAACTAATGAATTACTGAACATCATATCAAAAACTAATAATGTACTACATGTTGTCTAATTGAATAAACAAACAAACAAACAAACAAACAAAAAACTGTAAGTCACTCCGGATCGGCACTCTCCAGTGTTGTCTCTTCCTAGTCAGAGCAAATTCCAACCTACTTTCCTTGCCCAGTAGGACCTATGATCTAGCCTATTGCTGTGTCTCTGGTATTATCTCCATCCACTCTGTCACTCATTTACTCTTTTCTAGACAACTTGGTCACTTTGATATTCCTTGAATGCTCCAAACATTACCTCCAAACATAACCTTACTCTACTTTATTTTCTCCACAGCACTCATTTCTCATTGACATATGTGGTGGTAGGCTTACAACAAATATTTGAGGGATGGATGACAATGAAAAACAATTAACATCTATCTCTGTGCTCATATATATTTAAGTTTTGTGCCTGTTTTCTATTAGTTATAACAACAGAGTAGAGTTGTGTAACATGTTTAAAACCCTTTGTTTTCAAATTCATTGTTTTTTATGAGTGTCATTATAACCCTGGTAGGATATATAATGCATACCATAGTCATGGTATAATATTAATATGGGACAGATAAATCAAATAATTTATTTAATTTTCCAAAGTTCATTTATGGAGTAAAGCTTCAAATGGCCTTTACCTGCTATGTTTTCTCATTATATAGCACCTGTTTTCTCTAAGAATCATAATTATCAAATTCTCTTTGTCAAACCAAAAAAATGGAACATGTTGAGTACCTTGCTTCCCAGGTCCCCACAATATTTAATAACTACCTATCTTCCTTAGTCTTTCTTTCATTGTAACTCTCAATGTATATCCCCAAGTCTTTAATTTTTAGTCTTACTTTCACTACAAAGTATGAATTAAAAGTGTATACAGTTCAAGAAATATATGAGAACCTGAAAGATAAAATTGTGTTAATTATTTTACAGATGAATTCTATTTAGTTGTAAATGAGAGACACATAAATAAATCATTTTATAATTATGAGGACCTTTCTGATGATCAGATTTTAATCTATTTTACAGAAATTCATGCTATTATGTTTATAAAAATGATACATACCTATTATAAGGAATTTAAGCAATAGGTAATACAAAAATGAGTGTAAAAAAATCTAAAACCCCAGTATCTATGATAAAAATAATTATTTTTTAATAACATTATTGTTCCAGGTATTTTTATCTGCATATTTTATAAATAAAGAGGAGTAGGTTGATGATTAAAAATACTTCTAGGGTTGCCTGGGTGGTTCAGTCAATTAAGCATCCAATTCTTGATCTTAGCTTAAGTCTTGATCTCAGGGCATGGAGCCTATTTAAAAAATAAATAAATAAGCTTTTATTAAAAAATGGACAATCTTCCACATGTTATCAAATAGTATAAATTGAAAACAACAGAAAACAATAAAAGAATCAGCTATACTTCAAAAAATGCTCCTGCACCAACACAAAAATAGTGAACTAAAACACCCTTTTCATGTTAAATGAAAATAATTTAGTTTGTGGTCACTGTGGTTTGTTTTTCAAAACAAGTTTCAGTTATATATAACACTAATTAACTTTTGGCTATAACAAAAAGCTGTGCTAGCACTTCCATAACTTTCTTTGCGGTGTGTCCTACCTGCTGCTCTCTATTAATAATTATTTTTTTTACATTAGGCTGCTAATATTTGTACCATTTACATTTTGTTTTATGATTCCTCACAATTATAACATATTATTTATCCTAATGTATTTAGTACTCATCATCAGTCCTTTTACAATGATTTCTCTTTGTTACAGGAATATTTATGCTTATTCTTCTCTTTATTGGCTGGATATCATTATCAAGAATAATTTTGTTTTGTTTTTATGGAACTCTTTTCCATTAGGGCTTCCCTGATTGAAAAGGCTCCCTTTTGCTCTTAGGTTAATCACCAAATACCAACTTAGTGTAATATCATATACTTTGTTCAAATTTTATACTTTGTAATATTTACATTTTTTCATTTTCTTCTGGCAGTAAATGTTACTCACTCATTTTTCTTTCTTTCTTTCTTTCTTTCTTTCTTTCTTTCTTTCTTTCTTTCTTTCTTTCTTTCTTTCTTTCTTTCTTTCTTTCTTTCTTTCTTTCTTTCTTTCTTTCTTTCTTTCTTTCTTTCTTTCTTTCTTTCTTTCTTTCTTTCTTTCTTTCTTTCTTTCTTTCTTTCTTTCTTTCTTTTCTTCTTTCTTTCTTTCCCTTCCTTCCTTCCTTCCTTCCTTTCTTTTCTTAAAGTCTTCTGAATCAGACTTTCTTGGAATATAGGATGATCTCTCAATCTGCAAAATTATTTCTTAGTGTTAAATATTCGTCTTCTATTAGTATATTGATATTTTTGTTCATTTAGTTTGATAGTTGTTATATTAATTTTACTAAGATATTTTTTTCATTTGGCTATTACATGGGACACTTTGGTTAGGTCTAGAGAGGGAGGGTATCTTGACATGGTTTCTCCTCTGAACTGCAGTCTGTGGTCTTTATAAGAATCCTAATGACATAATGAGGGGACATTCTCAGTTACATATAGGTCATGGTTCATTTTCAGAATTCCTGAGTGTCTTTTACTTCTAATTATATGTTAACATTGATATCATGGTTTACTCCACCTGGTTGGGGAATGTATGTTATTTCCATAAGAATTCCCTGAAGGTTAACATTGGTCCCCAACTTTTTTGTGCTTTTCTTTTCCCTTTCACATTTCACTGAATACAAATCGTACCACATCAGTCACAACTAATACTCTCAGGTTAAAACAGAGAAGGCTGAAATTGGAAAAAGGCATCTGAGCCAAAACTCCAAAGTTTGCCCCCTAGGAAATCAGAGGAAAATGACCAGGAATGACTTTGTAAAGATAATAAAGGTGGCATATGGGAGATTTATATAAGCAAGACACTGGTTGAGGACAAATGAACGATGACGAGGTGATATTTATGACAATAATCAATGATTAAAATAATAAGACTTAACATTTAATATAGGGCCTACTTTATGCCATGCACTATTTATAAGTGTGTTACTTTATTAAGTGACTTAATTTAATTCCTTCATCAATCATATAAAGTAGGCATTAGTGTTATCCTTATTTTGCTGATGAGAAAAATGAGGCACAGTGATATTTAATTTACATTAAGTCACCCAATATTAAGTGGCATGGTCTGGATTGGAATCCAGGTAAGAATCCTGAGGCAGTGTTCTGCTAGTAGACACAGGGTCACGTTTCTTTAAAATCAATTGGAAGAGATTAGGAATATCGTAAGCTATTGAAAGCATGTGCTGAAGTGAACTAGGATAGACTCTTGGTAAAATACTATATACATATAAAGTACAAAGCTTGAACTTTGACAAGTGCAATGGGGAAAAAGAATGAATGGGAACAGATTGAAAACATATTGTAGGAAAGACAGTAAAATGTTTTTGTATAAAACTGAAGTTGAAAAAATAAAATTATATTACCAGAAACTTGAGACTGCTTCCTGAACTATAAGGTCATTTACAATTGGAAATTTCAGGAGACTTCTCTTATTCTTATCTTCATACGGTTAGTAGCATGCCATGGAGAAAGAGGAAAAGAGTAGTAGCTATATAGCTCTAATCACGCAAAACCATTCTGCAAATAAAAGATTTTGTAATAAGCAAATAAGATAAAGTGGCTATTATTGATTATATAGTCAGAATTAAGTAGAATTTTGAGTTATATTATGTACCTATGTTATACATATTGTCATTAAATATGACATTGTCATATTTTTGTCATTAAATATGTCTTATATTATGTCATTAAATATGTCTTCTCGTAAGTAAAAAAATGTCTTATAGTTAGAAAAGTTCATTTAATGTGTCAGCAAGTAGACCTCTGAACTCAGTGTTACAAATTTATAGTACTTTTTTATAATTTCAAAATCCAAGAATCCTGAAAATATAAGATTTTTTCATAATTTATTTGGAAGTGAATCTGACCTAGTCTGACATGAAGCTATTTATATCTTCATGTAAAAATGTAAACATTTTTATGCTTTCTTCTGTAGAAACAGTGGTTAATCATGAGTTGGTGCCCTAGACTATGATGAGTCTGTTGCCTAGTATCTCAAATATGTACATTTAAACTTTCTAAATATCTGAAATGTCTCAAATGTGCCTTGCCCAGTGTTTTGGGATAAGGAAGTGTGTACTTATACAATATAGAGGTGTAGTCAGCTGTAGATGTGGTTCATTAACAGGATTGCCTGGGAATACACAGCAGCTAGCACTCCATTTGCACATCATTCTATACATAACCACCACCTATCTCACATTATAGTTGGACAGAGAGGAAACTAAAATTTGGTAAGCTTAATTGAGACAGAAAAAGTTCAGCATAACTTCTATATATGCTTAACAAAGATATGGACTGTTACTCTGCTAGTTCTAGTGTCTATCACCTAATGTGCTGATTTAATTAAAGGGTACTGTCCTCATTAAGAAATAATGACATGTCAAAATGTTATTTGTTAAGCCCAATAAGGTAATAAATTGTGATTGTATAGGTTAATTATTGTGGCAATCAGGATGTAATTAAGGAATAATTACACCCAAACACACATATAGTGACTTTAAACTTGATTAGATTATCAAAAAAGGTAACAGATAATATAACAGAATGGGCGTGGTTCTTCCATGTTGTATATGTGGTTGTTACAATATACATATAAATATATTCAAATGATGTTGTGATTTCTTGAAATATTTGGAGATTTCATTTTAGAATTGTCTCCCAAGCAGGATTACAAAATATATGAGTGAAGAGTTCATCTTTTTGTAATCATATTTTCAATACCTAAGTTCAGTATGCAAGTTTTAATTTCCAATTTATTTTTTTAAGATTTTATTTTATTTATTCATGAGAGACAGAGAGAGAGAGAAGCAGAGGGAGAAGCAGGCTCCCAAGGAGCAGGGAGCCTAATGAAGGACTCGATCCCAGGACCCTGGGATCATGACCTGAGCCGAAGGCAGATGCTTAACCATCTGAGCCACCCAGGCGCCCTTAACTTCCAATTTATTAAGCAGATGTAAGCTTTAATGACTTTTCATTTTTTTCAAAACTCAAACACTTTGTCAAGGAATAAAGACTTGCAGTCTACTAAAGTATTCAGAATAAGTTTCCTCAGAAACCAAGAAAAATGTTAATAAAATATTCTTTAAAACAGCTTCACTCATTGAATAACTTAATAATAAAGCAGAACATAAATATTAATTAAAAACTTAAGCATGGTACTGTGCCAAGCACTCTATTCTCAATAAATATTGTAACTTCTTAATTCTCACAAAAATCAGAAATTTGAAGACTAACAAGGAAGGAAAACTGAGTTCCTTTTTAGAGTTAGTGAACATCCAAGATTCAATCCACATTCAAAATCTAAACACCATAATTAAGTAGCAGATGGCATTATTAAGTATAAAAAGCCTATGAAGCCTTTCAGACCTGGATTCCAAAATCTGTTCTTACACTTAGTATCTCTATGATATCACAGATGTCAAATTGTCTAACTCTGTTCCCTTATTTTTAAAAAGGCAGTGGCAATGTTTACCATAGGGCTAAGTTGGGGGAATAAATAGAATATGAAATATAAAATATATAATGGTAGAATTGATTTTGTTGGAGCTTTAAAAAAATGCTACTTTTATTGTTTCCAAAAAAACTAAGTGTTAAAAAAACAAAATTCAACTGAGTAAATTTTAAAGATCTTATTGGCTTTATTCAACAATTTATGAATCAGGGAGCATCCAATATAGGAGACAGAAAAGAGCTCCGAGGAGCAGTAGAAAATGAAAGACTTATAGACAGAAGAGAGAAGGAACAAGAAGCTCTACTAGGCAAAAGAGTGAATTAGTTATTGCAAGATTACTTTCTTTTGGGGAATGGCAGGAATCTCAGACAGATTACCCAACTTGTGCTGATCAGGTGATTCCTGACAAGGTTCCATGTCTGGGAGAGCCAAAACTATAATTAAGTCTTGGTTTGGTGACCTGAGGCTTAACGTAAACGACTCCATTTTGAACCTGTTGTCTTGTTTTTAACATAATTAACATAATTAAATTTATTTGTTGATATATCAAATGTATATACCATTCATGATTGGAATTTGCTAAACTGTTGTCAAGGGCAAACTTACAGTCCTTTTGGTAACATCTCTTTAATAATTTGCTTGTTCTACAAATCTTTGTTCTGAATTTGACTTCTAGAAATACACTTGCTTTTATTTTTTTTAATCTGTATATCAAAGAAATTTTTCAAAATGTCATTTTTAATTTTTCTAATTTTTCAGACTTCAAAAGAACAAGAATTCAAGTGTATTATTAGTTAACCCATAACTTCTTAGGCTATAAATTAAAAGGTCTCATTTGCATGTGAAATTTTAAGATGCCGATTTAGAAAATCAACAGTTGTCATTTAAAAATTCAACAAAAGGGAAATATACTTTACTAAATTCATTAAGATATTTTCCTGTTATTAAAAAAAAGTTTCATTTTCATCAGTGTTTCTAGAAGTTTTCCAAAAGGATGACCGTAAAGCAGAGTGTAAAATTTTCCATATGTACGCAAAATTAATCCTAAATTCTCCTTCAGGTTCATATAGAATAAATCTAGATACCTTGATTCATTTTATAAACTTCTGCCTATCTTCTTTTAAATGTCATCAATTTAACTATCTTATTTCTTTGGCTATTTCCACACAATCTTGCATAAATGTCTTTCTTTGGAAACTCATCCATTGGATCTCTCTTTCCTTACTTCTTCATTGATCATAATCATGATGATAATAAGGATGATGATGATATTGATAATGAAGATAACTATTATATTATTACCTCATTATAATGAAGACTCGTAACTATTCCATCATAGAAATGCAAGGTTTTCTAGAAAAATTTTGTCAAAAGGGAGGAAGAGAAGGTCACTGATTGGCTATTATGGATCTTTGGAACTGGCTCCAAGATGTTGCTTACAATTGCTGAGATACTCCAGGTGACTGGATTGGCCAAAGACCCCCAAATTTGTAATTTGTTTAAAAAAAAATGCTGAGGGACTGTTTTATTAGAGACACCCTAGAGTAGCCTCTGGACTTGTTGCTGCAGTGAGGACACTCTTGAATGCGGGCAGAAAACAGAGCAGGAGAGGCAGTCAAAATAAAAAAGGGGATGGACTCGGAACCCTTTCAAACATAAGCTAGGGTCGCCTTTTAAAAAGCATAACAGTAGATTAGTAGAAGACATTCAATTTCCATTGGATATCAATACTGGAACAACCTTTATTAAAAAGCTTTTAGTGGTGGTGTTCCCTTTGGCCTTAGCCTTTCCTATTATAGGTATGAATGCCTTGATGTGCCGCCAAGCCATCTGGAACAAACACAAATTCCCAGGCTTCTTGGTGGAAGCTGCACATTGAGAGCCCATAAGAGTGCCACTCCTGATTAAGATGGTAAATACCCTCCAATATAACTTGCAGCAGGGCACTGAGCAACTGGGACACATAATTCAAAATATATTAAAGTAAGGAGTTATTGAACACACCATTTCTCCTTTCAATTTCCCCATTTGGTGAGTGTTCAAGCCTGCTACTAATGAGTGTAGCCTTACAGTCAACTATCAAAATTTAAATGCTCAGGTGCCCCCTGTTAAGGCTCCCATTCCCAGCCCTGTCTACTTAATTGAGGACATCCAAAGAGATTTACTTTGCTGGTTGATCTAATATATTCCATTCAGTAACTATCACTGAGAAATCTCAGGTGTAGCTTGCCTTCGTATACATTTACCTGGTTGCCTATGGGCTAGTAACCTAGCTATTGCTCACAATCTTTGCCAGCAGGACCTGACTGCCCTTACAGTGTCCTCTTGTACAATCTGGCACTATACTGATGACATTCTAATATAGAACCCTTGGAGGATGCTGTGTTCAAGGCCTAACCCACCTATAATATAGCGGTTGGGCTATTGCCCCACATAAAATTCAAGAGCCAGCCACAACTGTTATATTTCTGGGCGTCTGGTCCTCTAAAGGCTGGAAAATTCCACTTGCAGTTAAACATTAATTGTTAACTATTCAGCCTCCCACCATGCTACTTCAAGCCCAACACATCTTAAGTCTCTTCACATTTTGGAAGCAACACATACCACATTTATCTATCATACTTAGATCCATTTATGTAGTCGCATGCAAATTCTCCACATTTTATTGGGCAGAAGCTCAACAACAAGCCTTACAGCTGACACAAAGGTCAATTCATCAAGCCCTCCTCCTGGATCCTACTTCCAGGTTGAGGCACTGGCCACCATGGACTATGCATCCTGGAGCCTATAGACTAAACATGTCTCCTCCTGGCTGCTTATGGACTTTGGACCCTCCACAGCCACCTGCTACACCTGAGACTGTCAAATTCTGGTTGCTTAGTTGGCTTTGTTAGCAACAGAGGCAGAGGCACTCACAGGAATGGAGCCTGTTTTCTTGAGTACCCATGTTTCCATTATGCCATGGATAAGGGTCTCCTTCCAACAGCAGCTCAGTATGGCTACAAATGGCCTCTTCACTAAAGTAGAAATAGTACCTTTAGGAATGGGCTAAACCTGACTTGACAAGTCTTTCCAAATTGTAGGAGGTTGTGGCTTTCCTGCTCCTCATCCCCCTGATGATGGACATGGAGTATACCATCTTGCCAACAGTGCCGTATTTACCAAAGACAGCAAGTGGGGCTTATTATTGCTTGCTAAGTTTGTAGCAGTACAAATGATTGTGCAGAACACTGTTGTCCATGACAAACCTCTTGTCCAGAATTTTCCTGGCTCACAGGCAATTGCTATCAGACTAGCATTTTGGTTGGGTCGATGGCGGCAGGACAATTTCCACATTCAAGGTCATCCTATTTGATATGCCCTAATTTGGTGGGACATTGCCCAAGCACCAGTCACAGTTAAGGTTACCCACATTTCAGCACATACAACTGCTACCACACCAGAGGCTGCCTTTATCTACACAACAGATTCCCTTGACCATATCCAGGTCACCACCCATCCAGGGCTCTCAACCACTGATGCTTTACCAACAACTCTACTGGCTCCACCCACTTCCACAAAACCAAAGCTTACCCTGGTCAATCAATCCTGAGAGAGGCAGAGCTGAGGCTCCACGATTCTGGCCTTTTTTAGTCTACTTCCATACTCTTTATTCCCATTTCTCTACCAGTCATGGGGGAGCTGCTGGTACACTGGTCTGCTTGCTGCAGGGGTTGTCCATTTATGGCAGCCCTTGCAAAACACATTGTTTTGAATTGCAAATTTTGTTCCCAGACCAAACATGGGAAACTGCCACATCATGCTTTAGTTCCACAAGAACTGCCCTTTTTGCCACTGGCAGGTTAATTTTATAGGGCTGTGCCTCTGCTAGTGGACACTACCTACTTTGTTATTACATATGTGGATACTTTTACTGGCCTACTGCTTGCTACATCCACAGGAACACCTCTGTGGAGACTTAATCTCTTTTCTAAGTATATTCTGCCCCCACTTGGCCCAGATCTGACACAGATCAAGATCTCATTTTACTGCTCATATAACACAGCACTGGGCTCTCCAATAAGACATCCAATAGAATTTCCATTTCCCACACCGGCCACAGGCCTCTGGCATTATTGAATGCTACAGTGGTCTTTTAAAAATCCTTGCTCTTTAGGTTATAGGACAATAAATGGACTCTTCAATGGACTTCTTGCTGGTGGGGTCACTTACCACTTTAAACTCTGGGCCATATGGCCACCACTCTCCTCATACTATCTGAGATTGTCCAGCCATGCTGCCTATGATTTTTATCACAAGGGAATCTGATGATTTCATCTTACAGGACAATATTATTTACATTTTTCTCAACAATTTTAAGTCCCCTTACAGATTTAAAATGTCAATTTTCTTGCCTTCCAATATTCCTTAGCAACCCATTCAGGGACAGGTGGTTAGCTCTGACCCCCTGGTCATAGATAGTCCTGGCCCATTAGAAAAACACAGACCAACACTTACTTGCTTGATATGCAAATCAAGCTCTAATTCCAATGTACAGTGGTATTAGTGGATGACTCATTTCTCCTAACTATACCTCCTCACAGGAAGTGGGAATAATTACACCTAGATCCATCAGGTCTAAGAAACACTGTCTATCTCCTAAAGGGGGGAAGAAACACTCAGGTTGGTTTACATCAGCAACATTTGAAGACGAGAGCATGTCAATACAATTAAAACACTTGTCCCTACTTCCCTTTGGAGGAGGCCACCAACAAGTTGCTCACCCACAATGAATGGCTCCATAAAGCAGGCACAAACTTATAAAATGCAGATGCCCACTGCCTCTGGCTATAATCTGTGTCTTGTCATGGAGCTTATTCCTTGACCCCATAGAGACAATACTAGAAAGTAGCTGGATCTACATAGCACTCACAAATGCACCCCAGGATGGGGGATGGTAAGTGTTGGAAATCAACCCTAGAGGGGCACCTGAGACTCCTCAAGGTGTGGATAGTAGCCAGGCAATTCAATCCTTAACTTAAAGGGGACCATTAGCACAAATGCTTAAAGGCTACCAGCCCTGCCCAAACAATCATTGGCATCCTCACTTATGGACACAAGCCATTACATTGCTTTAATTTCAACATAAACTGGCTTATAATATAAAGCAATTCAGACCCACCTCTGGTAAAATAGAGCCAAACACTAGATTGTGAAGAGCATGTAACTAAATTTTGTTTAAACCAAGGCTACACATAGATCTCCAACTTTTACTATTTATGGATGGAGAACTTCTATGCCTCAGAAGAGTATACCCCTGAGCACCACCAAAATTTACTGAGAATGTGTTATACCAGTAAACACTCCCAGTGCTAATGAAGGAGCAAACAAATCTTAATCAGAGCAACCCATTTCTATGCAACCCTGTTTGACCTTGGTCCCTCAGTCCCCTTCCTGAGTGGCTACCTGGGAGAGCCATCCCTCTCTGGAATGGTTCCTCCACCTGCAACAATGCTAGAGATGATGACACCCAAGCCCACAATGTCACAGGACATGACCTCATGCCAAATGCTATCTCTGCAAACTTCCACTATAGCAGAGGTGACACCAAGGAAGACATGGTGACCAGTGATGATAGCCCTCCCCAGGACTTGGTTGCTGAACTGAATGCTTGTTTATCTCAATGTCTTACTTGAGTGGCATTTTGCAGAGTTAACTATGTGTTTACCCCAGAGCAACCTTGCTTATAAAATGTTTGGTGCTCAAGTACAAATCAGCACTGTTACTACAAAGCTTCTCTGTGTTGCTCCTTTGACCTTTGTAAGGCCAGGGTATATGTTAAGTCTCACAACCTTATGGAAACCTCATTAAACATTTCACTTAGTTACTTGCCTTCACCACCCCCCTTGGATTGATCCACATTATGCATCCTACTAGGAATTAGTGAATTTAATTTCTGTTGGTAAGACTCCCTTCCTAGAGGTAGATGCTGCCACCACCACAGTATCCACCGACACCCCTCAGGACCACTGCCACAGGGTCGCCTCCTGACACCACCCCAAGGAGACCTTTCCCTCTGGTCACCACTCAGGGCTCCATAATCCTCCCACTTAAGCCCTCTGGTAGTCTTAATATTTTTATACAATTGGCAGAAATAAGAGCTCATTTTGTGGACCACTACAATTGCTGCGCATGTACCAGGCTCAACAAAGGCTGTTTCCCAAGTTAGTGGCCTACCTGGCTGACTTACTGACCCTGGCCTGTTTGCCCAACAGATGGGTCTCTATGTGCAGTTTGCCCAGCTGCTCTCTATGGTGTTCAACGGCTCCTAACAGGAGCCCCCACATTCCTTTTATAATCCTCCATATTTGCACAGGCACCAACAGCACAGGGATGAATATGACCTATTCCTCATCCCCAAGAAGCACAATTCCCATGGTTTTGCATCTTGAGGTCCAAGCTGTCTGGGAGGTAGGGGGTGTCTCAAACTTATTTCAGCTTCCCTGATCAGGCAGTTGGAGTCTTCTGAGGGTCCATTTCCTTGGGGCCATCACACGTGGTCCTCCATATGTGTACCTCTCCTTCCCTCAACCTAGAGTGCATTTGTCTCTGTACCAGTCCCCAGGGAGTCCTGTCTGTTCATACCGATGCACTTTAGTCTCCCTAAGACCACCTTTACAAATCACTCAACCAGACCCCCAATCCTTCTCTCTCTTTGCCTGCTCACATCAAAAGTGTGTGGTATTCATCCCCATTATATTGGGAGTAGGTCTACTGCTATTTCTCACAGGGATTGGGCTAGGTGCTGCTACCCTGGGCATGCAACAAAATTATTTTTGTAAGATTTTTGGGGTTCCTGGGTGGCTCAGTCTGTTAGGCATCTGTCTTCAGCTCAGATCATGATTCCAGGGTCCTGGAATGGAGACCACATCAGGCTCCCTCTCCCTCTGCCCCTCTCCCCGCTCCTGTACTTTCTCTCTCTCTCAAATAAATAAATAAAATCTTTAAAGATTTTAAACTGCTCTCTCAAATAAATAAATCTTTAAAGATTTAAAGGGAGAGGGAGAAGCAGGCTCCCCACTGAGCCACGAGGCACCCCTGCAACAACAAATTATTAAGGCAAACACCAACCTGTCAGCTACCTTGGCTGAACACATTTGGCTGTTACATTAAAGCCTAGCCTTAATGCAACAACTACATGATTCTTTTTGCACAGGTAGTTTTGAATAACCATTTAGCTTTAGATGACTTATTAGCTAAGGAAGGAGGTATACGTGCTATAAAAGGTATCACTTGCTGCATGTATATTAATATTTTTGGATAAATTTAGAGAAATTTATAAAAAATGGCCTAATAACTACAGATATTCCACAATCTCTCCTGATTTTTTAATCAAATACCTACATAACTTTATCCAAAGGCTCTGGTTTATTTTCTTGGCTAGACACCAACAAATGGTGGGGGTGATTAAGGACAACATTTCAAATTGTCATTTGTCTATTGATATCGTTGATTGGCATTTTGCTTTGCTCAAATATTTCATGTGTTGAGTGACCAAAGCCCTGCCAGCAACTTATATATCTCCACCATCCAGAAGGTACCCATGATTTTCCCTAAAGACTAATGCCTAGGCATCTATATAGCCACATATCCCTGAATTTCCTTATCATGCAAAGGCTCTATAATCAAATGAGTATATAAAGTCTAAATATGTCTTTATAATTTTCTTTTTTTCACAACGCTGTATAATTAATTAATTAAGCCCTCTTCAAAGTTCCTTATTATTTCATTTTATTTTTTGTTTCTTTTTTCACAACTAAACAAATTTTTAAAAACCCCAATCTTGTATTCTTAATATCTATATCTGGGTCTTTTTAAAACCTTGTTTTGATCCATCTCTTACCTTGTTTCTGTCTATTTGAATTACTTTTAAATATTTCTAGCAGTGGGACTTTATTAAGTGTCCCTGAATGATCCTAGTGTATCAAGTTTAAAATATTATCTTCAGGCTTCAGAGACTTCCACAAACTGTTTGTAACTTTATAAATAGCATTTACTATGTATTAATTCTGTTTTAACCTTTGTTCTACTCAGTTTTCTGATCTTTATATTTGTCTATACCCACTAATCAATCTTTGAAATGGTGACTTAATCTATGCCTGTTCCTCATCAAGTCACTTCTGTTCTTTTTAAAACTCATTTTGAGCAACATATATTATCCCTAATGTCCCACTGAAATTATTGTAATCTGGAATGTACATTTGGATAGAAAAAAAAGGAAAAAAGTTAATGACTGATGGCAAAAAATTTAATAGAGTTGCTCCATATAACAGTTTTAGAATGAAAACCATATTAAAGATTTCCAAAAAATTACAGATCGAGCAGTGCCTTTTCTTGAATAGTGGTTTAGAATTGAGAGACAGAGCTGGGTACTTACATATGCATCCATTATCTTCAAAGCTAGCCTTACTGCAGGTCCTCTCCATAAATGCACAGTTTTAGGAGAGAAATTAGCCTGAGAAAGGAGACAAGTATCACCTTTAAGATTAATGTGAGGAAAGTATCCGTAATGAGTAATGCCTTTTCACTGCTAGTCTTGTTTGAATGAGATGTTCAGGTCCCGGCTTTCAGTGTTATAAATTAAAGTTCTGATAATTAAATTACCTTTCCCTGCTTCGTAACCACCCATTTTCTCCTCAGCTAATTATAATCAGGAGTTCATCCCCAAAACTGGATTGAAATTATTTGGTTATTGTCATTAATAGCCTTCTTATTACCAACTCAATGGTCATTTCTCAGTCCTCACTTCATTTCACCATTTGGCAGTACTTAAAACATTATTTATCCCATCTTCATCCTTGAAAAAACTATTTTTTTCTTTTGTCACTGGCTACTTTTTTAAAAATTTCTTTTGTTTCTCTTTAATTTCTAAATGTTAACATTCTTTAGACTTTGCTATCTATAAATCACTAGGCGATCATTTGTAGCTTCGCATATCTCAATATCTATAATCTGACTCTCTGAACTGCTCGAATTTAACACGGTAAAAGAAAAATAAAACTCATTTTCCTCAAACCATGCTAATCTCCCAATAGTCTCCATTTTGGTAAATGGCCATCCTTGATGACAATCCTTCCCTCACATGCCACATGTAATCTGTCAGTTATCTCTGTTGGAGGGTTTGTGAATCTGGGCCTTCTCACCAGCTTCTCCACAACCATCTTAGGATAAAGAATTTTGCCCATGACATTTGTGGATCCAGAGCAAGAATAAAAATGGAATCCATGTACATAAATCTAAGTACTTAAAAGTTATAACTAGAGTTTTACTCGAAGCCTGAGCTGCTTCCCTGTAATGGGACCCATCCGGCCCCTCCCCGGGGATTCTCTTCATGACAGGAAAACAAAGGAGCTGCGTTTCTTTCCCTGGCCAAGCCCACTGCTCATGGGTCGGCCAGAGTGGTTGCAAAGACGTGTTAGGCAGGGCAGCATGAAAGCTGGCTTGGGGCCCATGGATCCTGGGACAGGACTGGCTCCCTATTAAAGACCTGACAAGGTCAAACTCTCTAGAAACCAAGATAGGCTGGTTCCACAACCCCCGCAGGATAACTGACTCCGTATTTACCAAAACACCACTACCCAGCAGAGGGGACGAAAGAAGCACTGTGTATTTGGGGAACTGGGTGGTTTGGACATACTCTTTGGACAACTTCCGTTCTTTCTTCCCTTTCACCTGCTTAACGTTCTCAGTTCCACTAGCCTGGCACACAAAGTTCCCCTCAAAGGGCCCACCCTAGCACATTTTATTCACTTGATTAGTGACAGATTTTCAACAAACTTTCTTAAGTCAGAGAAAAGAACATAACTAAATATATATATTTTATAGATTCCTATATATTTTATATATTTATATTTTTTTCATATTAATATATATAAAAGACTCCAAAATGTGTGGCCCAGGGTGGGGCCCCTTTTCCTAGATTTAAGTAGCATGGTATTTGTCCCAGTTATCACCATGTGGCTCCTGTCCTATTTCATTAGCTCTGACCATAACTATTACATGTGTGCCAATTACATTCCACTGAAGTCATAAGATATATTTCAACCTATTAATACTAATCCATTTTTAACAGAAATGAATATCCTTGAGAAAAAATAAAAAATAGGTAAATAAATAAAGTTATTATATTCAGGTAATACACACTCCTAAACTTCCACACCGTTTCCCAAAGATGGGAAGAGAAAAAGAGGTCTTACTAAATGTATATAAATTTACCAGTTTGCTCTAAAATGCAGGATGCCATTATTTGGGCATTTCCCTGAAGGTGCACTTGTGGAAATAGAAAGTGTCTCAGAACATTTGCAAGTTATAGGATCTATAAATAAGTATGATCTCTTTAGCAAGTGTTGATTTTTTTAATTCTCAATTTTCACTTTGATTTTTGAGAACAGTTATGTTTCAGCTAAAGTACTGTGCTATGTTAGACATAGAAGGTTACAGGCCATTCATGCAGCATTACAAAATTAGAAATATCAATTGAAAAGCATTTCTTAAAACTGGACTTAAAAAGCATTATCATTTTAGAATATGATCCACAACAAAACGTTGAAGATTTACTTTATTTCCTGATGCTTTTAGTGACACATGAGACACATTCACTTCTACCACTGGGGTCCCGTGTACAAAAGAGCCATAAATGGTTTACAGTAAAAACAACAAAACAAACAAACAAACAAAAAAGAAGTGTCAGCAATTCATTATTGAAAGTACAGAAAACATTCAAATCATGTTTTATCTTCTTTACCAACAACTTAAAGGACATTTAAAACAAAAAGAGATTAGGTAATTTTTTTTTCTTTTCTGACATAAAATTTGACTTTTTTGTTTCAAAAACTACTGTGTCGACAAAATTTGGTGTTATGTAAATAAAGCACTTGCCTTGAGAAATCTACTGGAACTTAAAGTATAAAATACTGAGCTTAAATATTCATGAGCTTATCCACAACTTATACAAAGTTGAGTAAAGCTGTCCCACTGAATCTGTCATTTAACTCACAGTTGTATTATAACCATATTAGTTAAATAAGTTCCAGTGAATAGATGCATTGATTTTATATACCATTCAAAAGAATAAAATATAACTACATGTACCAATGCAGAAAGTTCCCTGGACATACTATTGTGGGAAAAAGGAAGTGTTCAAACTAATTCCTTTTTGTAAATGTATATTAATAATAATATACTCCAAGCAAAAATGAAAAGCATATATAATTACATTTTGCAGATGCAGGGATTAAGTTTACTTAAAATAAATGTTTAAATAATTACATTGGCAATTAACCAAAAGAAATATTACCATATGGCACCTATAATTTTTAGAATAATTCAAAATTTTATGATTATATACTCCTTTTCCCTTCTTTATATTAAAGTGTTAAATTTGTGACCTTATGGAGACAGACTCCATTTGCCAAGCAAATTTGGAAATTTTCTCAGAATTTTTGGCAATGAAACTAAAGTGCATTACTCACCAGATTCACATTTCAGGCTACATTAACGAAAAATGAACTCAGGCTAAAATAATGATTATATGGGCAGATCTTTTTGAAGGAAACCTCACTAATTCACCCTTAATGAATAGCAAAGCAGGGTCAATCAGAACCATTGTTAAATCTTTAGAAAAGGATTCATCTTGATGCTGTTGTAAGCACTATATTCATTTACTTACCATAAAAATCTATCCCTTAATCTTATAGTGGTTATTTCCAAGAAGTCGTTACCTCTATCAGGTAAGTGTGTATGTGCCTTGCTATACATGCTAAGGACTTTACATACTGTATCCATTTACCTTAGGAGGTCAGGACTATTATTCATAGTTTAGATGAGTACAATATTCATCTTGAGGCATAGAGAGGTCAGTCATATGTCAAGAAAGAGGTGAACCAGGGACCTACCAGAGCTCCATCATTTTTAACTGCATTTAGCTTTAACATCTCTACAGTTTTGCCTCTTTTTATGGATTCCTACAGGAGCAAACTGACACAATGTCACTCAAGAAACGAAGTAAGATTTAAAATAATGATTATACCTGTGTATCTGAATAAAAGAAATTATGTCAACATTTTAAAATTTAAAAATGTAAATTTTGCTGCTTCTTTGATACATAAAAAAATTAAATTCATGTATTTTTATATTATAATTAGTATTTAAATCCAAATATTTCCTGACAGGCATTCTACCTGGAGGATATACTGAAGAAGTAGCCACAAGCTTCTAGAATTAGAATAGAATTTCAATCCATATCACAGACATATTTAAGAATATATCCCAAAGCTAGTCTTCAAAAATGAGGAACACAACTTAACCAGAATTGTTGTGTTTGCGAAAGTTGTTCTTTTGGTGTTTCCACTTATACACACACACACACACAAAAAGCAACTACAAAAATGGCTTGCTCTGTTTGATAGTTTCCATATTTATGAAACCACCTATCTCATAAGAAAACAATAAAATTTATATAAGATAATATATAAAGTGTTTAGAACAATCCCTGGTATATATGTTGTTCAGTGAATGTAAGCATTATTATTATTATTGACATTAATATTTCTGTTAGGTAATCTTGGTGGTCAAGAGTAAAGTAATAATGTTTTTCTTCTTTGTAAAGACTAAATGAGAAAAGAAAGAATTATATTTTTATAAGTCTGTGAGAATTCGAAACATTTTAATTGGAACTGTTATGGTTAAAATAGTCCATCAGTTTTAGGAGGAAATTTATTAAAATAAATATATGCTTATTGTTTTAAAATATAAGATTATTTTTCAAACAGATTTTGCATAGAGTTCCTCAGTCTGTCCATTTGCAATTAATATTCATGAAACAGATGTGGCTTTCTTTCCACATATTGGAATTACAAGTGTTTTCTAAACTAAATAGTACAAATTCCAAGCGTTAATATTATTTTGGATATATATGACATGTAATTTCAAAATTAATTTGTAATTTTAGAGTACTTTTAGTTTGTTATATTATGTATCTTGGAGATGACAAGATTATCGGATTGAGTAAAAAGAGATTATTCCTTATCGGCATATTAAAAAGGGCCAGCTGAGATCACCTAACTGAATTCAACTCTCTCTCCTTTATATTATGCTTCATTAGCATTTTAAAATTATGTTTATTGGGGCGCCCGGGTGGTTCAGTTGGTTAAGCAACTGCCTTCAGCTCAGGTCATAATCCTGGAGTCCCAGGATCGAGTCCTGCATCGGGATCCCTGCTCAGGGTGAGTCGGCTTCTCCCTGTGACCCTCCCCCACCTCATGCTCTCTCTCCCTCTCTCATTCTCTGTCTCGCAAATAAATAAAATTTTTATTTTTTTGTTTATGCTTATTTTTCTATAATCTACATTATCCAAAATGGTACCAACTGGTCACATGTAATTAAACATGTGAAATCTGGCTACCTCAAATTAAGAGGTGTTTTAAGTGTAAAACACACACCATACTTTTAGGATATAGTACAAAAAATGTAAAATTATCATTAATAATCTTTATACTAATTATATATTGAAATAATATGTTGAATAGATTGGTTTAAAATTATACGAATTAAATTAATTAAATAATTATTTAATTATATTATAATTTTATTTATATCATTTATTTATATTATTATATATTATATAATATTAATATTATATATTATTAATATTATATATTATTATAGTTATTAATTATATTATTTAAATTAATTTTTCTTTTTTTAGATATGGCTACTAGATATTTTAAATTACATATGTGGCTCACATTTGTAGATCACATTTTGATGAGGCAGTATCAATTCACAAAATATATGTGTGAACATTTGTATTATTATACGTATATGTGTGCATATGCATAATGCGAAATTGTTTCATTTTGTCTATTTACTATACAGAATTTACAAATTAGTTCATTTTGCTACATTTGCTGAAAGACATTTGAACTCAATGTTAAAGCTCAGGCACCATACTATAAGAAAATGTTAACTACTCCCTAAATCACATCTATGCCAAGTTGCCTTGTTGACTATTTTCTAAAATGTATCAATATAGAGTTTTGGGAATATTTATATTTTTATAAGTTTTAAAACCTGATTATTATTCATGCAATATACCCATTCATATTTCCATTTATTTTTACTTTACTATTTAACTGACTTTTTTTTATTTTTCCTCCTGATACATAAGATTTATGAAGGAAGTTATCATATGTATACTGTTCAGTGTTATAAGCCTAATACCTAGTAGAGTGTCTGACACATAAGAGATAAGCGATAATATAAATTAAAGGAATAGGTGAATAATAAGGTATCATTTTATCTATTTCTGCAGAATTATTTTAATGACTGTATTGTATTCTGTATTATAGCTTATTTAGCTATTGCTACACTGATTTTTTAATAATATTCACATTGATATCTTTGTGATATTAATATTTAGACATATTTTCCTATTCAGATACTTTATGTATTTTTAATTATTTCCTTGGGATGAATTTGCATCAATTGAGAGAATCAGGGATAAATAGCACAAAGATAAGTATTAGCAGCTTTTTCCAGAAATTTTAGAATTAATTTACATCACCAATACTGGTCCATAGTTTCATAGTCACCAAAATTAGGATGTAAATATTTAGGTGGATAAATGGTTGAGAGAGAAGGAGAGAAAAAGAGCTCTCCACCAATTTAAGGATTTTATAAAAAATAATCTTGTTACACCATATATTTTCAAATTATAGGTAAACTGAACATTTTTGTAAAGATCAGTCAATTCTATTTTTTCTATAGAAATTTCAACTTGATTTTTATATCTTAGGAATTAAAAAAAAAAACATATATGTAAGGGCACCTGGATGGCTCAGTTGGTTAAGCAACTGCGTTGGGCTCAGGTCATGATCCTGGAGTCTCGGGATCGAGTCCCACATCGGGCTTCCTGCTTGACGGGGAGTCTGCTTCTCCCTTTGACACTCCTCTCTCTCATGCTCTCTTTCTCTCTCATTCTCTCTCTCTCTCAAATAAATAAAGAAAATTAAAAAAAAGCCATATATAGGGTCATTAACACAGACAACTCAAACTCAATATGACCATATTTGAATCATCATCTTTTCAAAAAAATTGAGTTTTTGGACCTTTTTAGGTCCATAAATATAAATTTGGGCCATGATCATTAAGTTTTATATAATATAATTGAAAATTAATTTTTATTTCCATGATAAGTTTTTTGGCAAACATTAGAAATTGTGTAGAATAATGATAGTTTATTTACCTTAACAAACTGTTGTTCAGATTATAAACTTGTAGACAAGAGTAGCACTTACTTTTAATGTCTTTGGTGTTTAAGTTTAGGATATCTTTGCTGCTAAGCATAATTCTCTAGTAACAAATGAACATTCAGTGCAATGGTTAAGTGTGTATGGCTCTCCTACTTTGGCAAGTCTTGATGTACAATGACATTAATAATCTCATTTTGTGTAATTTTCATAAGCACAGAAATTTTGTAATTTTTTTCTCAGTGATATTTTTTAAACACCCAGAACAGTATCAGGCCTTTATGAGACACTCAATATTTATTAATTAAAATGATTGCCAATTATTGTACTTCTGTTTAAAGACAAATTTTTCATTTATAGTGATAAATTGCAATTAAAATACACTTTCATAGATTAAAACTTGTATTCAATAATTTAAAGAATTAAATATTAAAAATATTACATTTGTCATCATATAGTAGTGCAGAAATTCATATCTTAACTCTCTCTGTGGGCTAATAGTGATATAACAAAAGTAATTCATTCAAGTGAAATGCACTCTATGGGAAAATGGCTGTGAAGTAGTTGAAAAGGAGAAATGAGAGAATTGAATCATTATACAACAAACAGTTTGAAAGATGTCCAAACTCAAGAGAATGAAGGACCTGTGGTCACCATCAAAATCACATTCTAGTGGATGTATTACAATAATGCTAAGTTTTAAGGTAGTGGCAAATATGCTCTGAAGTTTTTTGTAAATGTGTATTAAATTTTTAATACCATATTTGGAGGTAAATCTTAAAAAGTAATTAGACCATAAAAATAATAACTGATTCATTTTTTCAATATGATGTAATATCTCACAGTAAGTTAATGTTACATTTAATTTTATTAATACTTTTGTTGATATAATTTATGATTTTTAATTTAAAGTTAAGTGTTTTAAATAGAATTTAAACCTGCCTTTATTCTGGTAAATACTGTATGTTGTATTAAAATAAGTATAAATCTTTGGAAGTTCAAGAAAACTTTACTTTCCCTTTACAGAGGGTCTGCACATGACTCAAATTCAGTGTAGTCCAATGCCTATAGTTTTGTCATCAGATAGGTTTAAGTTCTACTACTAAAGAATACTGATTGAAATTTAGCAAGTTGTTTGCTAGGTAATTCTGTATTTTAGCTACACAATAGGATTACCTATATCAGGTAATGCCTTTGGAATAAAACTGATGTCAGGTATTGTGAGATAATAGAAAATGTATATTGGTCTCTGCCCCAGTTCCTAGCAGAGAGCTCCTAAAACCCTTGCCATTGCCTAGGTGATAAGAGCACTAGGAGGATCATTTGTTCTAATACCTGGTCTTTCGCTGCAGCTCTTGACGCTGGGCTCTTGAAACACTTGTAATTTCCTGGGTATCACAGTGTTTTTGGCTCCAATGAGGTGACTCAGGGAAGACCTTTGGGTAGAAGCTGATTACTGAAAAGACAAAACCATGATTAGAAGTTTGGAATTTGGGCACCTGGATGGCTCAGTCGGTTAAGCATCTGCCTTCTGCTCAGGTCATGTTCCTGGGCTTCTGGGATCGACTCCCGCATCGGGCTCCCTGCTCCATGGGGATCCTGCTTCTCCCTCTGCCTCTGTCTCTCTCTCTCTGTTTCTCATGAATAAATAAAATTTATTTAAAAAAAAAGGAGTTTGGAATTTTCAGCCCCATCCCCATTTTTCAGAGAGGGTAAAGGGACCAGAAATGAATTAACAATTAATTATGCCTATGTGAGGAAGCCTCCATGAAATCCCAATAGTAGGGGACTTGGGGAGCTTTTGGATTGGTGAACACATCCACATTTTGGGAGGGTGACACATCCCAAATCCACAGGGACGGGTCCCTCCTAGACTTTACCCTTTGTATCTCTTCATCTGGCTGTTCATCTATATCCTTTATCATGGCCTTTACTACACTGATAAACCTAAATGTTTCCCTGAGTTCTGTGAGCTGCTCTAGCAAATTAATTGAACCTGTAAAGGGGTTCCTGTGGGAATCCGATTTCGCCTACAGAAATTTTGTGTAACCAGGGGACCTACTACTTGCAACTGACATCTGAACTAGGGTAGGACCAGTCCTATGGGACTGAGCCCTTAACCTATGGGATCTGATAGGTATCTCCAGGTAGATAGTGTTAGAACTGAATCAAATTGTAAGACTCCCAGTTGGTGTCTCAGAGAATTGCTTGGTGTGGAGAAAATTCTCCAGACATTTGATGATCAGAAGTGAAGTGTTCTGTATGAATAGTAAAGAAGACACACAGGTGGAAAATTTAGTTTTTCTAACTCAGGTATATAAAGCACCTAAAGCATATTAGTATTTATTAAATGCTTGTGCTTTTCCAGTCATTCTGGTATGATGAGATTATCTTCTTCGAGAGTGAGTGATAAACACTGGAAATAAAGAACCCAGATTAAATGAAGTCCATTTAATCTCTTTGTCCCCTTGTTTTGTTATGTTTTGTCATCTTTTATGAGGATTAAATCAACTAATTCATATTATGTGCTAGGAGTATTGTCTGACATAGAGAAAGCATACAATAAAGAGATAGGATTTTTTAAAATTCTTTTAAAACATATTATGTTATTTAATACTCACTTATTTTTAACTGTTTTATTTAGTCAATTGGTATTAAATAGTGTTATTGGTTGAATTGTGTCCTAAAAAGAAAAATCATATGTTGAAATTCTAACCCCCAATACCTCAGAATGTGATCCTATTTGGAAATAATGTCATTGTAAAAGTAACTAAATTAAGATAAATTCACACTGGAGTAAAGTGGGCCCATAATCCATATGACTGGTGTTCTAAGAAAAAAAACACCATATGAGGAGACAGACATACATGAGAGAGCACTACGTGAAGATTGGGGTTATGTTGCCAGTAGCTGGAAGAAAGTTCTGGAGCAGAACTTTCCTTAGTACCTTCAGAGGGAGCATGGTTCTGCTGTTACCTTAATTTTGTGGCCTCCAGAAATGTAAGACAATAAGTTCCTGCTATTCAAAGTCTATGGTATTCTGTTATAGCAGCTTTAACCAACTAATACAATTATATTTACTATTTTCTGTCATACTTAGAAGACACAAAGACAAAGAGTTGGATGATCCCAAATTAATCAGTAAACAGCTAATACACTGAGGTTCGAGATGTTAATACACCTTGGCTCAGGTCATGAACTCAGAGTCCTGGGATCGAGCCCCACGTTGGGTCCCCTGCTCAGTGGGGAGCCTACTTCTCCCCCTCCCTCTACCTCCTTCACCCCGCCCATGCTCTGTCTCACTGTACCTCTCAGTATCTCTCAAATAAATAAATAAAATCTTAAAAAAAATAAACTTATTTTAAGGTATTCAAATACATAGGAAGCTGTTTCTGACAATTCATTTCTGTTACTCTGGCATTAAAAAATTTCACAATTTTGGGGCACCTGGGTGGCTCAGTCAGTTAAGCATCCAACTCTTTGTTTCAGCTCAGGTCATAATCTCAGGGTCGTGAGATCAAGCCCAGCATCAGGCTCCATGGCCAGCACAGAATCTGTTTGAGATTCTCTCCCCTTCCCTCTCTGCTCCTGCCTCTGCTCTCACTCACTGTCTCTTTCTCAAATAAGGAAAATCTTAAAAAAAATTCACAATTATATCAAAATATTTAAACATTATTTTGAAGACATATTCTAGATGTAATGTTGCTATAATTCATTTATAATACATATTTGTTCATATACATGCATAAAGCATATTATAATCTTAAATTTAAAAGATATATATAATAGACTGACTTGAGAAAAGAACTTCCACCTATATCTTAAAACTAATGTCAATAATATAAAATGTCAATCACCAGAGACAAGAAAATATGATTTAATCCAGATGTCCTTTTTAATTGACTCAAATCATTTATAGGAAAAAATACCAAAAGGAAATATTAGAAACTATAAAACATAACAGGTACAGACTGAATATAAACCCCAAATATGAAGAATTTATTTTTAAAGTGCTTTTTAAAAATCCAATTTTTATTAATGGAACAACAGTTTAACTTTCTGATTACCTAAGAAATTTCCTGTAAAATCTTAATAAAGGACAAATATTTAACACAAAAAATCAGTCAATGGGAGAACAGTTCCACTGTACAAAGTGTTCTCTAAATAGTACTGCATTTACCAGGTAAAATTTCTGGTTATTCTTCCTATGAGATTATCAATAATTTTTGTAAGATCTATAATTACGTGTAAGTGGATATGGATCGAATGTAAAATCGCATCTTAGACATCGATACATCTAGTAAGAAATGAGAAGAATTGCTAGGACAGGTGGTAGCAAAAGGTTGAAATTCCTCTTTTTTTTTGTTTCCCCACTCTCGGTTTCTGTACTCCTGGGACATCTTATCTACATGAGGCAGTCATTAGGGAAGACAACGTCTTTGGAAACAAGGGAAATAGAATTACAGGACTGCTAGTCTGAGGACCAAAGTTTATAAAGGAGAACATGTAGAACATAAAGTGTAGTCATTACTTTTAAATGAAGTGCTTTTAATGTTTTCAAGTTGCACTGAAATTACTTGAAGGCTAATGTGAAGAGTCAAAGAGAAAATAATTAAGAACTCTAAAAATAAACTGCCTATTTAAATATGTAAAAAAAAACTTTTGTATACTTTTTTTCTACTTTATTATTAAGCCTAATTCACTGAATGTATCTTGTGGCCCTATCGTAACAGTTGCAAATATATCTACAAATATACATATTTGTAAAGCTAAAAATTACTCAAGCTATTTTTCTACTCAAAGCTTTTGTCACACATCAAATATTAGCTGACAAGTTATATAGAAGCTATGTGTTAATTAATTATTTCTACCTGAGTGACTTGACTTTTACAATAGTGTCTGAGGCCAGATACTAGATAATTCCACCGCAGTGGTGGGAGTAATTTGTTTGGTATTGACATCACATTTTTCAGTCCAGTTTGTGAGTTATTTCAAGAGAATAAAAGAATTTAGATCACAAACACAACAACAGGAACGCCAGTGGATACGGTATAAAATTACACATATATATTGAATTGTCTATTTCTTAGACCTCAGAAATAAATGAAAAATAAAAATCTAAAATATGCTGCCTAAATATCTAAGGACATTTATTCTTCTCTCATTGCATGGGTTTTCTATATGTTTAATTGGGATAAATAAAAAAAAATAATGAGACTGAAATAATGAGACATGATTCTTCTGTGTGCATGTGGATTTTTTAAAGTTATTATTGAAGTATAGTTGACATACAATGTTATATTAATTTCAGGTATACAGCATAGTGATTTGACAATTCTATATAGTACTCAGTGCTCACTACAACAAATGCAGTAATAATCTGTCACCATACAACATTATTAGAATATTATTGACTATTCCCTATGCTGTACTTTCATCTCTGTGACTTACTTATTTTATAACTGGAAGTTTGTACCTCAATCCATTTCATCTATTTTGCCTATCCCCACCATCCACCTCCCCTCTGGCAACCACCAGTTTGTTGTTGGGAGCCATGAGCAACAAAGGGGTTAATCGGGTAGAGCAAAGGCTCCCTGATCCCTTTGAACCATGGCCACCTGACTGCCCCCATACAAGAACATGTGGTACTGGCTAGCCCGAGTTGTATTTAGGCTAAGAAAACCACAGTGTTATTGATAAGCCCTGAAAAATAGCGCACTGGGCCCTTTGAAGGCATGGGAAGAAACTATGCGCTTGAGGAACCTGGCCTTGAACCAAAAACTTGGGACGGAGCCAGGAGAGGGCAGGGAGAAACCTGTGGAACTTGTTTATGTCCTACTGTTATGTAACCTGAACTTATATAAAGTGTGTAAGTAAGAATAAAGTTGTTGCTCGCGGCATCCCCGTGGGCAACCCTCCTGTTCCCATACTTTTATGTTTCATTCTCTTACCCTCATCCCTGTTCGACCTTGCACGCGGGCCGTGACAAGTGGCGCCCGAACAGGGACCTGAGCACATGAAAGAGGATCCTGGACACTGACGTCGCAAGCAACCAGGTAAGAGAACCGGTCGTTTAACCGGCACGACAGGAGTAAGAAATTATGGGACAAAGTCAGTCCGCTAATCATGCATATTTTCTGCGGACCCTGCAGATTTTATTGGCAGAGAGAGGGCATAAGGTGTCTTCCTCCACACTGCAGGAATTTTTCAGGAACAGAAGATTTGTGCCCTTGGTTCCCACTAGAAGGAACAACAAACCCAGAGGATTGGAGACGGATGGGCCAAGAGATGAAAAATCAAATAAAGTTGCGGGGCTCCGGTGCCTTGCCGCCCAATACAATGGGCCTTTGGTCTCAAATTTGTGAAATCCTGGAGCCACAACAAAAAATTGAGCTGATATCTTTAAAATCATGGGTTGAAGATGAGGAAAAAGATCCTATTAAAGTACCCCTGACTCCCACTGGGGTGTCCTCTTTTGAGATCCTGGGCGATGATGCTAACATACCTGCCCAGGACCCTTTCCCTCCTCCACCACCGCCTATGCCCTTGGCGGGGAAAGCCCCTAAGGCTCAGAGTGGTGGGGATGAATTTGGTGACAATGATGTTTATCTTGATGATGACCCCATTCTGACTATGCCCACATCGTTGAAGTCGGTCTTGCCTGCAGTCACAGCCTCTGGGCAGGGGATCAATTCTGTGACTAAGTGTACTCAAACTAGCACGCTGCAGGCTTTTCCCATTATGACCAATCAGCAGAGTGCTGCCAAGTCCCCTGTGTCCGGCATTAGCCCTTTACAGAGGACTTTACTAACAGCGCAGCAGACAGGAGAAGACGTGGGAGAATTTAATGCCTACCCAGTAACCTTACAGGGAGGCCAACGGACATATACTGCCTTGAATTTTAAAATGTTAAAAGACTTAAAGGCTGCCTGTAGTCAGTACGGGGCTACTGCTCCCTTTACCCTATCTATGATGGAAAACCTTACCAGAGAAGCTCTTTGCCCGGGAGATTGGAAGGTTGTTGCCCGGGCTTGCCTTAATGGGGGAGATTATTTGTTGTGGAAGGCCGAATTTGAGGAAAAATGTAACAATCTGGCTATCTATAACAGAAGGACCCAAATCCCTGTCACATATGAGATGTTGGCTGGTACTGGAGCTTATTATGAAGTGGGTAACCAAATACATTTCCCTGAGATTGCCTATGTTCAAATCAATGAGGCTGTTTTGACTGCATGGAAAAAGTTACCGACCACTGGCACAAGGACAGAGGAATTATCTAAAATAAGACAGGGACCCGATGAACGCTATCAAGACTTTGTTTCACGGCTGTTACAAGACGGAGAGGCAGGAACTATTGGACGGAGAGGCAGGAACTATTACAGTAAAACAGCTGGCCTTTGAAAATGCTAATTCAGCATGCCAGGCGGCCATAAGGCCTTGGAAGTCCACGGGCACCCTTGAGGATTTTTTGCGGCATTCAAGTCAGTCCAGCTCCTCTTATTACAGAGGCAACACCCTCTATTTGTAACACACATCAGAGCTCACTCTAACCTTCCTGGCCCCCTAGCGGAGGGCAATCGCATAGCTGATGAAAATACACATATATTTTCTACAAACACCATTCAGGCAGCAAAAAGCAGCCATGCAAAATTCCATCAGAATGCACAGGCCTTACGGCGTCAATACGGCATCTCCCGGGAGGAATCCCGACAAATTGTACGAGAATGCCAGTCCTGTCCCCAATTTTTTAACCCCCCCTCATATGCCATTAACCCCAGAGGGCTCCTTCCTAACCACCTTTGGCAGATGGATGTAACCACTTACTTACCGTTTGGCCGCCTTAAATACATCCATGTCTCCATCGACACCTTCTCTAACTATATTTTTGCTACTGCACACTCCGGTGAAGCTTTTGTAGATGTCCAAAATCATCTTTTCGTAGCATTCGCAGTTCTGGGCATGCCAAAGGCTCTTAAGACCGACAATGGTTCAGCCTACACTTCTTCAGCATTTCAGACCTTTTGTGCAAATTTTCACATCACTCATACAACAGGTATTCCTTATAATTCTCAAGGTCAGGCCATTGTCGAAAGAGCCCATTCCACCCTCAAAATGTACCTCAAAAAATTAAAAGAGGGGGAAATACTACAGGGGAAAATAAAATATTCACCTCACTTACACCTTTCATTAGTACTTTTTGTTTTAAATTTTTTGAATGTTGACTCGGTTGGCCGCACTGCCGCCGAGCGTTTTTGGCAGCCTGAGCGGGCTCCCCTCCTCTATGCAAAGTGGCGTGACCCCGCCACCGCGGAATGGAGGGGACCCGACCCGGTCCTACGCCAGGGCCGAGGATACGCTTGTATCTTTCCCCAGGATGAGGAGACGCCACGCTGGCTCCCGCTCCGATGCGTCCGCATTGTCTGTGATGGTTTGCAGAATGAGGCGGCTCCAGATCCGCTCCGAGAGGACGAGGAGACGCCCCGCCTCGGATCAGAGGAAAATAACATGGGGAAACATCAAAGCCCTGACCGCTCGAGCTGAGGCCACCGTGCGTGAGTCGGGCCAGCCAGTCACGGCTGTTGCCCTTTTCCTTGCCATGCTATCACTTTTAACCCTTGACTCTGCCCAGGCCTCTTCTTACTGGGCTTTTGTCCCGGATCCTCCTACCGCGAGGGCAGTCACCTGGAAGGATCCCTCACCCAAGGTGTTTACTAACTTCACAGACATTTTTGATGGGCCTGAGATTTCCGGCCTCACTCATGCTGTGGCGCCTTTTAACTGGACCAGCCTGGCTTCTGCCCCCCCCATTTGTTTCCAGGCCATCGATGGCCCTGAGGCGCCCCATTATGGATGCGTGGTCACTTCATCAGTCTCCCGAAGAATCCGCTCTTGGTATGGAACTGAGCCACCTAGAGGAGACACTTTGACACCTCATGTAATGGTGGAGAATTGGGACATCAACGAGGTTGTCCTTCAACATCGACGGCCCCTGCCTGTTGGCCGTTTCGGACCCGCTTCCAGATCCCTTGAGACCCCATACCTTGACTATCCCCTCTGTAAATCTGACCTAACGTGGAAAACCTACGGACCCTCTTGGAAAACCTGCGTTCATCACAACCCAGAGATTGTGACTCCCCATGGCATACCTGACACTTATATAATTGACTGGTCAAAAGACAGGGATCTCCCTTTGCGCCGCTCCCCCCCCCCCGCCTTCAGGATATGGGCCATACGACCACAATAATTCTGCTCCCGGGGGATTGCTGTCACTGGGGAGTATGAGACACCCGGACTTGTGGAAAATTGTTGCAGCCATGAGAGATGTTAAAACTAATTCATCCCTTTTCCCTGGCTTCCCCACGGGCCCATTGACATTTCAAATTCAGGCATGACTTTCCCCACCGTTCCTGTTTGTAGTGGGGGACAGATCTGTAGTACCCGAGGCTAAGGCCAATAGAACCCTTTACAAAATAACTTGTGAGGAGTGTTATCTCACCAACTGTTTGCCTTTACCCAGCGCCCCAAATCCAACAAAGAAGGTTTTCCTAGCCATGCAGCCCCCTTATCTAATGATGCCTGTAGAGGTGGGGGGGCCCTGGTATAGAGATTATGGCTACCAATTTGCGCAAGAATTGGAAGGCCTACTTAGTCAGAGACGACGCTTCCTAGGTCTCCTAATAGCTGGCATCACTGCCTTGGTGTCCCTGATAGCCTCGGCTACTGTTTCCATGGTGGCACTGTCCCAGGGCATACATACAGCCTCCCATGTAAATAGCTTAGCTCATAATGTCTCCCAGACCCTCACTACACAAGAAAGTATAGATAGAAAAATTTTGGCTCGCCTAGATAGTCTAAAACAGTCCGTCGAGTACCTGGGCACCCAATATTCACTGTTACACACTCGTCTGTCCTTTGTATGCCACGGCGGGTATGGTTCCATTTGTGTGACCCCCCTGAAAGCTGACAACGTCTCCTGGGAAACGGTGCAGAGGCACTTGCAAGGTATCTGGCATGAGACAAATGTAAGCCTAGATCTGTTTCAATTGCAAGAACAAATAAACAATATAGCCTCCTCCCATCTGCATGTAGTCACCCCCGGAGACATGGCACAATCCTTTCTACAAAAGCTACAGGGGTTTAACCCCTTTAATATCCTCCAACATTCCTTCTGGATTATGTGTGCTCTGGTTGTAGGAGTAACCTTATTACTCTGTTTATGGTGTGCTTGGAGTCGCTGTCTGTTTGCTTTCATGGCCAGTACCCAAGCAAATGTACACATGTTGCGTTTAAAGATTAAAGGGGGAAATGTCGGGAGCCATGAGCAACAAAGGGGTTAATCGGGTAGAGCAAAGGCTCCCTGATCCCTTTGAACCATGGCCACCTGACTGCCCCCATACAAGAACATGTGGTACTGGCTAGCCCGAGTTGTATTTAGGCTAAGAAAACCACAGTGTTATTGATAAGCCCTGAAAAATAGCGCACTGGGCCCTTTGAAGGCATGGGAAGAAACTATGCGCTTGAGGAACCTGGCCTTGAACCAAAAACTTGGGATGGAGCCAGGAGAGGGCAGGGAGAAACCTGTGGAACTTGTTTATGTCCTACTGTTATGTAACCTGAACTTATATAAAGAGTGTAAGTAAGAATAAAGTTGTTGCTCGCGGCATCCCCATGGGCAACCCTCCTGTTCCCATACTTTTATGTTTCATTCTCTTACCCTCATCCCTGTTCGACCTTGCACGTGGGCCGTGACAGTTTGTCCTCTGTATTTAGTTTATTTGCTTTGTTTTTCATATATATATATATATATATATTTTTTTTTTTTTTTTTAAAGTAGTCTCCATGCCCAGCATGGAGCCCAACACTAAGCTCAAACTCACCAACATGAGATCAAGACCTTAGCTGATACCAAGAGTTGGACTCTTAACTGACTGAGTCACCCAGGTGCCTGTTTATTTGGTTTTTTAGACTCCACATATAAGTGAACCATATGGTATTTGTCTTTCTTCATCTGACTTATTTCACTTAGCATAAGACACACAGTGTCAATCCATATTGTTGCAAATGGCAAGATTTCACCTAAATTCATAAAGCAAATATTAGAAGACATAAAGAAAGAAACCGATGGTAACACATTAATAGTAGGAGACTTCAACACGCCATTTCCATCAATGGATAGATCATCCAGACAGAAATCAATAAGGAAACAATGTCATGGAATGACATATTGGATGAGATGGACATAACAGATATATACTGAACATTCCATCCCCACACAACAGAATACACACTTTTTTCAAGTGCACATGGAACATTCTCTAGGTCATATATTAGGACACGAAATAAGCCTCAATAAATTTAAGAAGTTTAAAATCATAGTCTGCATCTTTTTCCAATCACAACAGTGTAAAACTAGAAATAAATTACAAGAAAAAAATGAAAAAACACAAAACACATGGAAACTGAACAACATAATACTAAACAACAATGAAGCACTCAAAAAATATAAAAAATACATGAAGACAAATGAAAATGAAATACATATAAATATATACGTATATACATATGTGTGTATACACACACAAACACACACACACACACGCACCACATCTTCGTTACCCATCCATCTATTGATGAACACCTGGGTTGCTTCCATATCTTAGCTATTGTAAATAATGTTACAACAAACATAGGGGTCATATATCCTTTTGAATTAGTGTTTTCATTTTCTTTGGGTAAATACCTAGTAGTGGAATTACTGGATCATATAGTATTTCTATTTTTAATTTTTTGAGGGACATCATACTGTTTTCCAGAGTGTCTGCACCAATTACATTCCCGCTTACAGGGCATAAAGCTTCCCTTTTCTCCATATACTCACCAATACTTTTTATTTCTTGTCTTTTTGGTAATAGCCATTCTAACAGGTATAAGGTGATATCTCTGTGGTTTTGATTTGCATTTACCTGATGATTAGTGATGTTGAGCATCTTTTCAAATGTCTATTGTTCACCTTTGAAAAAATAACTACTTAGGTCCTCTGCCCATGTTAATCAGATTATTTGGTTTTTTTTTTTTTGGTATTGACTTGTGTAAGTTCTTAATATATTTTGGATATTAACCACTACCATTTACCATTTCCCCATTGTATATTCTTGCCTCCTTTGTCAGAGATAAATTGACCATTGACCACAGGGCTCTCTATTCTGTTCCACTGATTCATGTGATGAAACATATGGTTTGTAGGCCCCAGAAATGTAACTCTAAATTACAGAGTTAATTTGGAATCAAATTTTTTTTCCATCATTCATTTAATTATGAATATTTTTCCAAAACTATTTACCAGGCAACTACTTCATTCTGAGAATTTTGCAAGGCCGTTAGGGATACAATGTTCAAAAAGTATATTCTTACTCCCAAAAAGCAGGGGGAAGGATGTAATGGTTGCAGATAAATGCAATACAAATAATGTGTTGTGATGAGCCTATGCACAGAACATCTGGGAGCACAGTAAGAAAGCAATTTAGCCAGTCTTTTTGCTACCTACGTAGAAGTTCCATGTGAAGTGATTGCTAAGTAAAAGTGAGCAAGACCTAAGTAGAAAAGCATGCAGTTGTGTTTCAGAAGGAGGAAAAAGATGAAGGAAATCCCAGACAGAGAAAGGACCCACATACCAAAAGGTGAAAGAGGACACAGCTTGTTATGGAAAAAAAAATTATCTGGTATGTAGATACCTCAAGAAAAAGTATGATTTATCAATTAAGGTAATCAAGTAGTGAAGGATGGTCTTTTTTGGCCAAGGGATTTGGATATTATTTAAGGCTTTAGTGTTTGTGCTTTAGACGTAGTTGTTGATGATAATTAAACTCTTAAGAATGTTAAAAGGGAGAAATGCTTAGTTGACTTTTCAATGGGAGAAAAAACAAGAAAAAAATTCCTATTTGTTGGTCAAGTATATATATAATTATTTTCTTTTTAAATAATGGTTTATATTTGGCCAAATAGTCACATAATGATTTTTCCCCTTCCTTCCTTCCTTCCTCTCTCCCTTTCTCTTTCTCTTTCTTTCTTTTCCTTTCTTTTCTCTTTCTTTCTTTCTTTCTTTCTTTCTTTCTTTCTTTCTTTCTTTCTTTCTTTCTTTCTTTCTTTCTTTCTTTCTTTCTTTCTTTCTTTATTATACAGTAAGCTTAAGAGAGCTTATTAGGGTTTTTACTAGATTTTTAGTATCTTACCCAGCTCTGCACACACACATATATGTATATCATTATTTCAATTTAAAAAAATATTTTAATCATGAGGTCACTGACATAGGGCAGTTTACTCAATTCAGTGCTATGTCATTGTACTGAATCTTAGTCATTCTTTTTATAAATTCATGATACTCATCCTAAATCCCTACAAAGAAAAACACACATGATTAACAGAAAGACCTTCAAGTCTTTCTCTTTAGTCAGAAGTCATGTACTTCTGACTAAATATAACTTCATATTTCTTAATGAAAATCAGCACATTGGCCAACTGCTGCATGAGTCCTAAGAATAATAGAAATATTTTAATCCAATAGGCAGAGATAAGCAGAATTAAATGCCTGAGCTATTAACAAATAATAAGCTGAGTACTACTAAACAGACTATATTTCCTCCCAATTCCAAACTGCAAATCATATGGAATCATTTTATATAATACATATTCATATTTTCAAAATGTTACAATAAAATTTTAACATAAAATGCAAATAAAATGCTCTCTCATGTTGAAGAGTTATATTTCAGTTTTTTTATATTTTATATTTCAGTTACATTTTATATTTCAGTTACATATAGCTAATTTTATATGTTATTTTTATATTTCAGTTACATATACCTAAAATAAATCTTTAAAAGAGTGCCTTGTGTAAGTGGTAGCCTCCCTTAAGAGTTTTATCAAATAAGCTATGTATAGTAACAAAGGAGCTTTGTGATTCCAAAGTACTTTATTCTGAGCATAGAGTTTCAGCTATGTCTTTTGTAAATTAACGAACAGCTTTGACTTCTGTTGAGCCCTAAGAAATCTCTTGCTTCCTCTGCAAATTGTATTTGCCACTAGATGACTTATTTTAAAAGTTTTGTTTTGGTAATCATTTTTTACTCTGTATGGAAAGGACGAAGATTTCATAATCTATAAATTTTAAATGAATATTTTAACAAAGAACATAGATTATTTTTCCTTTGATTACCAGAAGTTTTGCATCCAAACTTGTTTGTGCAATCTACCTCAAATATGTGAAAGAAATCATCTGTCATTTTCTAGTTTAAGTATATGGGTATATGTCTCAATATAAAGTAGCAAAATCACTATATACAAGGTAAAGTTATTTTTTTTTGCCCTTAAGGAATAACAATGTAAATAAATTAAGTTTTATTATAGATATTTGTAATATTGACGCAAGGACCATGGGAACAAGCCCCAAGTGAAAAACCTCATGCACTTGGGGCACTTCCTGTTGGCTGTTATTGCTAAGCCACATTCTTACCAAACAGAACCAAGATGTGGCTCAACATACAAGCCGGACTTAAAACAACGGCAGCAACCCTGTTGATGCAGTAGTGAAGAGAGGCTCCACAAACATGAAAGACGTCAGCTCCCAGAGCACCAATGAGCTGCCAGATTTGCCGCCAATATCGACCAATCAAGATGAGGCACTTTTTTTATTTCTTATTAGCATAAACGACCTAAGTGAGGACCTCCCATGGGAACTTTCTCTGTATAAGCAGGGCTTCCTTCCCCTTTGCTGGGGAAGCCAGGTTAACTGCTCTCTATTGGTGCTGTGTCTCCCTTCAGATGGAACTGTAGCTCCAGGAAAGCCTTGCCTGTGCCTTTGACTTTTGGGTCCAGCCTCATTTCTATTCTCGGGCAAAAATGTGACTCCAGTAACAATATGGTTAGGTCTATATTGGGTACAAAATAAATAAATAAATAAATTTTTGTATCTCTGGTAATAATGTAATTTGTCAATACTGAAATTTCTAAAATATCAACCTTGAATTAGCAGTATAAAATATACAAAAATGAAATTTCTGTGAAAAACCATATTTATAAATTGGACAAACATTTGCTTTGCTTTCTCTTTATTTTGCGAGATTTTTTTTAAGAGTTTTTTTTTTTTGATTTGAGAGAGGGAGAGAGAGAAAGCACAAGCTGGGGGGAGGGGCAGAGGGAGAGGGACAAGCAGACTCTCTGCTGAGTGGGGAGTCTGAGGGGCTCCATTCCAGGACCCTGAGATCATGACTTGAGCTGAAGTCAGACACTTAACCATCTGAGCCGCCCAGGTGCCCCTGTGCAATTTTTTAGATTCATTCCTGTAGCCCAAATTTTGGATTTAGTGTTCAGATCATATAGTGATATATTAGATATTATGACAAGTTGCATTATGAAAAATAATCTGAGAACCTTACTTGTCATTTATATATCAAAGAGATCAACAAAAATAAATAATTCTTTGTTTATAGTATATGCAGCCCAGTAATGATTATACTTTCAAGTGTACAAACATTATCAACTACATGTTGGCCCTATTTGGATTATTACTATTTAAATGTATTAAATTTAAAAATATTTAATTATTCCTTCTTTATATTTTTATTATATTCCTTTTTTATATTAACTGTCAACTTCTAAACAATATATTGCCCAAGATTCAGTTCAAATCCTTCTTTGTAAAAAGTCAAGGCAGAACCTAGCAGCAGGGTTTTTGTCTTTCTGGTTTTTGTAGTCAAGCCATCTTAACTGGTTATGCAATTTAAAACCATCAGTAAATGTACCTATCCTGGGATTTCCCAGGGGAATTTCAAATTTTATACATAACTTAGTGAATCTGAATGTCTGAATTTTAAGTAAGAGTCAAAGTCATATATCAAAACATTCTCAGAATTAAGATTAGAGCATTTTCAGTCTAAGCATAAAGCATGGCATTCTCTTGTTGTCCAAGGAAGTGTCTTCAAATCAATTAATTCTTGTTGCTTGTCCAGTCTTAAATTCTAGTCTCCTTGGTTAAATACTGGATCAGAACTAGAGTGAGGTTAGTGAGATGCCTAAGGTGCAAAATGTAAGGAAATACTTATTCTAAGCATCTTTCAATATTAACCAGTTCTTTGTGTATGCCAAGCAAATACCGTTTTTTTTTGTATACACACACATATACATATTTTATATTTATTTATTATTACATATTTATTCATAACTCTGATACGTAAGTATATTATCACCTACAATTTCCTCTTGTCATAAAGAAGTAAGTAATATGGCCAAGGCCCCGTGGCTAATATGTTACACAGCTGAGAATTGGTAAACAAAAAAAATATGATACCTGTTAAAGATGAAAAGGAGGTTTTTATTTAAAAGTAACTATTACACTGGAGATTGAAGTAGAGGAGAGCAATCAAGCTCAACTCTAAATATAACAAGGACAAATAAGAATTTTTTAAAGATTTTATTTATTTATTTGAGACAGAGAGAAAGTAAGAGAGAGAGGACAAGAGAAGGGAGGGACCAGGAGAGAAGGAGGTTTCCCACTGAGTGGGGATCCTGACATAGGGCTTAATTTGAGGACCCTGAGATCATGGCCTGAGCTGAAGTCAGACGTTCAACTGACTGAGACACCCATGTGCCCTGGAAAGATAAGAATGTATAGCAAAGCAACAGGGTGGAGATCCGTGGGTGGAAAATTGCTAAGAGGAAAGAAACATTAAGGGTAAAAAGGATTCTAGCTAAACTTAGTTGACAGAATTTTTGCTGAAGGCAGACCAGGGTGATACAATATTTAGAAAAGGGGACAAGGAATTTGTTTGGGTATTAATGGTAGAGGTATTTCCCTAAACTGATTTAGTAGAATTTTTGCTAAAATTGAGTTCTTTAGGACAAAGCGGGAAGATCAGGCATAATGGGAAAGTACTCAGAAGAGTCTGACTAGAGTTTGGTCTAGGATTGACAGTCTCCAACAAAACTGGTGAAAATTATTAAAAAAAAAAAAAAAAACCAGAAAAAAAACAATCAACCAACCAAACAACAACACTCAAATCCTCTGGAAATGGTCCTAAAAGTGAACAGCAAATGAAGAAACATGTATCAAAAAATGCTAAGAAAACTTAGTAAAAAAAGATAAGAGTCAGTGAAATTTGAGCCAAGACTGCACCCTCCACTCCCTTTATGCCTCAGTAATGTGCAGATCTTACTCCAGACTGCTGTATCCGAGAACACAGGACTCCCCCTTTCCCTAGTTCCCACAGGCTTTCTGCCTGTGAGGAGCAGAACTTCAGCATTTGTCATCCTATTCCCTGCCGCCTGTTGCTGAGGTGAAGTCCCAGGCAAGTCAGGTGAACAGGCAGGAGCGCATTTCTTTGCCCAACACCCACTCTTGTAGTGAAAGCTCTGCCTTGGGTGTGGCATGCTGAGAATACTGTGGTTCCAGTAGCCTTTCTCCAGGTCATGAGATGGTGATTCCAAGCCAGGAGAGGCTAGCCTAGAGTACCCCACCCCCGCACCTCCACTGAATGTTAAGGACTTAAAGAGGAGTGTGACTCAAGAAGAAGCTTGCCATTGTCTCCACCTCCAGCCTTTATATTAGGTAGGAGTAAATGTACCCATATACAGGAAATGGGAGTCCCAGAAAGAAAGGAGCAAGAGAAAGGAGAAGAAAGATTGTTCAAATTAAAAATGGCTGAAAACGTCCTAACTTTATTTAAAAAATATCTACACATCCAGAAAGCTCAATGAATTCCAAGTAGACCTATGCAAAGAAATCCACAAGTAGACATATCATAGTAAAAATGTTGAAATTCAAAAACAAGTAGAAAATCTTGAAAACAGCAAGAGGAAAAAGGATGTATCACTTACAAGGGACCTCCAATAAGATAAACAGCTGACTTTTCTATAAAAACAGCAGAGGTCAGAAGACAGTAGGATAACATATTCAAAATATTCAAAGGAAAAAAAAAATTGTCAACAGAGAAGTCTATATCCATCAAACCTATCTTCCAAAAGAAAAAGGAAAAATAAAATCCCAGATAACTGAGGGAGTTTACTGCTAGAGACAAATTTTACAAGAAATACTAAATGAAGTTATTCAGGCTGAAAGCAAGTGACCCCAGATAGTAATCTGAATATAAACAAAAAATAGAGCATTGGTAAATTTAATTATTTGATGGTTTAAAAAAAAACACTTTAGGGTGGCTGGGTGGCTCAGTCGTTAAGCATCTGCCTTTGCCTCAGGTCATGATCGCAGGGTCCTGGGATTGAGTCCCACATTGGGCTCCCTCCTCATGGGGAAGTCTGCTTCTCCCTCTCCCACTCCCACTGCTTGTGTTCCTGCTCTCACTATCTCTGTCTCTGTCAAATAAATAAATAAAATCTTTATTAAAAAAATAATAAAATAAAATAAAAAATAAAAAAACACTTCAAATGTATATTTTCTCCTTACCTGATTTTAAAAAAAAAATATAAAATAATAGGCATATAATGTATCATTGGGCATATAATATATAGAATTTTAATATACGTGTAACATATTTATCAATAAGAGCACAAAGAAGTTGGGTGGTAGCAAAACTGTAATGGGCTAAGAAAATATGTACAGATAGTAAAGTAATAAGTATGATAATATATTATTGGTTTTGGAACTTTAATACATTTGATAGGTATAAAAATAATACTAGAAAACATGGGGAGAGAAGATAGAAGATAGAGCTACAAAGGAGTAGTAGCATTTCTATACATCACTGGGAGTAAGCCTTTGTAAATATGAATCTAATTTTAATAAGTTATGATAAGACAGAGTCTAGACCATCCTGTAAAAAAAAAACTCTCAAAAAAACCGTTTTTCAAATCATTAATGAAATTAAAATGCTATATTAGAAAATATTTACTTAATGGAAAAAAGACAGCAAAGGAGGAATAGAAAAACAAGGACATGACACATGTGTAAGACAAAAAGTAAAATGGCAGACATAAATCCAATTGTATCAATGACAATATTAAAAGTGAATAGACTTAAAATTCCAGTCGAAAGGTACAGACTATCAGACTAAAAACAATGATCCAACTATGTCTTACCTAACGGAGATAACTGTACATTTAGGTACAAATCTGTACCTCTGAAACAAATAATGCAATATATGTTAAGAAAAAAAAAAGATAGCAGGAGGGGAAGAATGAAGGGGGATAAATCAGAGGGGGAGACGACCCATGAGAGACGATAGACTCTGAGAAACAAACTGAGGGTTTTAGAGGGAAGGGGGAGTGGGGATGGGTTAGCCTGGTGATGGGTATTAAAGAGGGGACGTACTGAATGGAGCACTAGGTGTTATACTCAAACAATGAATCATGGAATACTACATCAAAAACTAATGATGTAATGTGTGGTGATTAACATAACAATAAAAAATTTAAAGAAAAAAATAAATACATTAAATAAATAAATAAATAAATAAAACAAAAACAAACAAACAAAAAACATGTATCTTGCAAGTAGCAACCACAGGAAAGCTGCAGTAGTTATATTAAAACCAGAATAAATTAGATTTGTAAAACAAATGAAATTGTTACTAGAGCTTGAGGGACATTTTACAATGATAAAAGAGTCAATCCATCAGAAAGATATAACTATATATATATATATATATATATATATATATATATATATATATTTGCACATAGCTTACCCAAGTACATGAAACAAAAATTGACAGGTAAATGGAGAAGTAGCTCACCAGTAATAGTTGGAGACTTTACAATCCCACTTTTCAATACTGGAACTAGGCAAAATATCAGTAAAGACTTGAAAAACATTATAAACCAGCTAGACCCAAAAGATATGTTTAGAATACTTTACCCAACAATACCAGAATATGTACTCCAGGATAGACTACATATCCAATAAAACAAAGCTCGATAAATGTGAAAGGATATGATTGAATTGTATGATTGAAATCATACAGAATGTTCCCCAAATATAATGGAATGAAATTAGAAATCAATAGCAGGAAAGTATTTGAGTTACTCACAAATATTTGGAAATTAACAATATAAATAAGTGATTATTCAGAGACATACAAAAGAGAAATCAAGATATTTTGAGATGAATGAAATGAAGATGTGACATAAAAAAGTTACGGGACAAAACTAAAACAATGCTTGAAGGCAAATTTATGACTGCAATTGCCACTATTAAGAAAAAAGAATGGGAGTGCCTGGGTGGCTTAGTCAGTTAACCACACGACTCTGGATTTCAGCTCGGGTCATGATCTCAGGGTCCTGGGATCAGACCTGCATCAGGCGCTGAGCTCTGCCGGGAGTCTGCTTGGGATTCTCTTCCTCTCCCTCTGCCCCACCCCCTGCACACTCTCTCTCTCTCTCTCTAAAATAAATAAATCTTTGAAAAAAGAATAAAAATAACCTATCTTCCTCCATAAGATATCAGAAAAAGAATAGAAAACTAAACGAAAATTAAGTAAAAGGAAATTAAATAAAATTAGAGCAAAAATTAATGAAATACAGAATTTTTTTAAAAATAGAGAAAAATAAAGAATATCAAAAACTGGTTCTTTGCAAAACTCAAACAAAATTGACAAATCTTTAGCTAGATTCACCATGAAAAAAGAAACTCAAATTAATTGTATCAGAAATATATCAATAGATAAAAAAAGTGACAAAATCCAACATCTTTTTATGATAAAACCATCAACAAATTAGGCATAGAGGAGAACTTCTTCAACCAGATCACAACCAGAAAAAAACCACAGGTAACATCATAATTAATAGTGAAAGCCTTAATACTTTTTCTCTAAGATCAAGAACAAGACAACAAAAATATCCACCCTCACTACTTCTTCTTTTTTTTTTTAAGATTTTTATTTATTGAAGGAGAGAGAGAGAGAGAATGGTAGAAAGAGAGCATGAGAGGGAAGAGGGTCAGAGGGAGAAGCAGACTCCCCGCTGAGCAGGGACCCTGATGCGGGACTGGATCCCGGGACTCCAGGATCATGACCTGAGCCGTAGGCAGTTGCTTAACCAACTGAGCCACCCAGGCGCCCCCACCCTCACTACTTCTATATTAACATTGTATTGAAGATTCTTTCCAGGGAAATTACACAATAAAGAGAAATAAATGCAAGCCAGATTGGAAAGGAAAAAAAAATAAAGACTTCTATTCACAGATGACATTATCTTACATATAGATAAACCTAAGAAATTCACTAAAACCTATTAAATTAAATAAATGCGTTAAGTAAGACTGCAGGATGCAAGATCAATACACAAAAATCAATTGTGTTTCTACATGTTTATAATAAGTCCAAAAATAAAGCCAACAATTCCTTTCACAATATCATAAAAATTGAACACGTTAAAATAAATTTAAAAGGGGCACCTGGGTGGCTCAGTCAGTCAAGCGACTTCCTTCACCTCAGATCATGATCTCAGGTCCTGGAAATCCCACGCTGAGCTTTCTACTCAGCAGGAAGTCTGCTCTCCCTCTTCCTCTGTGATCTCTCTGGCTCACTCTCAAATAAATAAAATCTTTAAAAATAAATAAAATAATAAAATAATAAATAAAATAAAATAAAATAAATTTAACAAATAAATGAAAAACATATCCTGAAAAGTATAAAACATTGTTGAAAGAAATTAGATATAAATAAATGAAAACTATCCAATGTTTATAGACCAAAAGACAACATTTTTAAGCTGGAAATATTCCCAAGGTTATATACAGATTCAGTATAGTTCTTGTGAAAATTCTAGCCAACTTCTTTGTAGAAATTGAAGATCTGATTTAAAATTCATATGGAACTTCAAAGGACCCAGGAAACTGAAAAGTTTCTGAAAAAAACAAAGTAGAACTTGCACTTTCCAATTTCAAAACTTATTAAAGCAACGGTAATCAAGAACATGTGCTACTGGAACAAAGATAGATATATAGACCAAAAAGAATCCATAAATAGACCAATACATCTATTGTCAACTGATTTTTGACAAAAGTGCCAAGACCATTCACTGGGAAAAAATAGTGTTTCACTACATGGTGCTTGGACAATTGGATATCCAAATACAAAAGAAAAATAATGGGCCCTTACTTTACACCATGTACAAAAAATAACTAAAAATGGATCAAAGATTTTAAGAACTAAAACTATAAACTTCTTAAAAGAAAATATAAAGGTAATTAAATCTTTATAAACTTGAAGTTAGCAAGGGATTCTTAGATATGACAGTAAAAGCACAAACAATAAAAGATAGATAAACTAGATTACCTCAAAATTAGAAAATTTGTGCTGCCAAGGACACCTAAAGAAAGTCCACAAATTAGAAGAAAATATTTGAAAATCATTTATTTGATAAGGGACTTATATCTAGAACATATACAAAAAACTCTTAACAATTCAATAACAAATTTTTAAAAATGGACAAAGAGTATGAATAGACATTTCTCCAAGAAAAATTGTATAAAAAGGCCATAAGCAACTTAAAAAATATTTGACATCATTGGTCATCAGGAAAATGCAAAGCAAAACCTCAACGACATACCACTTCATACACAGTAGGGTGACTGCAATAAAAAATGTCAGATATCAAGTGTTGACAAGGAGGTGGAGAATCAGAACACATACACTGTTAGAAGTGTAACATGGTACGGCTGCTTTGGAAAACAGTCTGGCATTTCCTCAAATGATGAAATGTAGAGTTGCCATATGACCCAGTATTCTACCCCTCATATATACCTTAATATATACCAAAGAGAAATAAAAGCATATGATCACACAAGATAGCATCCTTGTGTTTATAGCCTCCTTATTTTTATAGCATCCTTATTGATAATAGCCAAAAGATGGAAAATCCCAAATGTCCATCAAGAGACAAATGAATTTAAAAAAAGTGGTATATCCATATAATGGATTATTATTCAGAAAATAGATTAATGATTGCTGAAGCCTGGGGAGTTAGAAGTGGGGGTGGGAGGAGAGGACCAAGGATAGGACAGCTAACAACATAAAATTTTGTTTTGGGTTGATGAAAAGGTTCTAAAATTGACTGTGGTGATGGTGCAGATATCTGTGCATATTCTAAAAAGCACTGAATTACATGATTTAAATTGATAAATTGTATGATATGTCAATCATATCTCAATAAAGCAGTTAAAAAAAAAATAACCCAACCTATTCTTGGTGGCTTTGAAGACACAGAAAGAGGCGATGAGCCAAGGGCTGTGAGTTGCCTTCAACAGGTGGGAAAGGCAAAGAAACAGCTTCTCCATTAGGACCACCAGAGACTTAAACCAACTCTGCCTACAATTTGATTTCAGGCAAGTGAGACCCATTTTGGACTTCTGACCTACAGAACTGTAAGATAGCAAATTTATCTTATTTCAAGCCAGTAAATTTGTGGCCTGAACAATCAATAAGAAACTAATACCATGAGAGACTATGGACTCTGAGAAACAAACTGAGAGTTCCAGAGGGGAGGGGGTGGGGGATGGGTTAGCCTGGTGATGGGTATTAAGGAGGGCACGTACTGCATGGAGCACTGGGTGTTATATGCAAACAACGAATCATGGAACACTACATCAAAAACTAATGAGGTAATGTATGGTGATTAACATAACATAATAAAATTTAAAAAAAAAGAAACGAATACACTGTATCTAGGCTAATATGACACAATTGTAGTCACTTAGTTAACAAAGGTTCTCATAGATTCACACACAATGGATTCCTCCAATACAGAGGGTATTTTTTACTAAAATAAAAGGGGGAAATGGTGGTCAGGCAAAAGTTCTATAACAGTCATCATTTTAAAATAATATAAAGACTATAAATAATGGTGAAAAGAGTATTTGCATCACAGGAAGCATCAAACCCCAAATCGTTTAATTGATATCACTGATTTTTGTACCATAAATAAAATCAGTAAGTAATGCATTTAATGCATTATTTTTACCTCTTACTTACTGATTTTACCAAAGCAAAAATTTTTACTTCATTCTTTTTAAAACTTCATTTAAAAAAAATATTTTGGGTAGCTATTATGTTTATCTAAGTTATAAAATTTAAGGGTCATTTTCTTTTCTGTTACCAATTAATGAAAAATTAAAAGGCAAAAACTCTATTAAGAACATTCTCTTGCCTTTTTACATGAAACTTTCTTTAAAATACTACCATATCATATGCTAGTAATAAAGTTAGAAGCACTTAGCTAATCTTGCTTTCACCAAATGAAGATAAATATTAAAAAATTAAATACAAAATTAAAATTTAAGTATGTTTCTTCATGTTTATTATAAATATTGTGTGCAGCATAAAAAATAACAATATAATTGTTCTAATTAAATGCGATCTATCCTATTCAATTTTTTATGTATTCTGTAACCTTTTACATGACAAGAGAAAGAAAAATCTTATTTCTTCTCAATTCTTGTTTATGTGAAAACTTTGATACTTTACACTTTTTTTGTGGAGAGGTCAGGTGGGTCAACTTAGAAACTGCTGTCTAAAAGTTGATCCTGGGGCGCCTGGGTGGCTCAGTTGGTTAAGCAACTGCCTTTAGCTCAGGTCATGATCCTGGAGTCCTGGGCTCGAGTCCCACCTCGGGCTCCCTGCTCAGCAGGGAGTCTGCTTCTCCCTCTGACCCTCTTCCCTCTCGTGCTCTCTATCTCTCGTTCTCTCTCTCTCAAATAAATAAATAAAATCTTTAAATAAATAAATAAATAAATAAAAGTTGATCCTGACAATTGAGTAGAGGGCATGGAATATTAATTTATTTGCATGACATTTTAATATTTCCCTGAAAAGGATGTACTGACATTTTTTATTAGTGAATAGTATTAACAAACAAAATAAAACAAAACAAAAAACAAACAAAAAATCCAAAAACTAAAACAAAAAACCTTGAAAGTATGTTTCAATATGAAAAAAACCTATTATTTATTCTGAAGGGCTTCTAAATTACATTTTAGCTTTTGTTATGTTATGTGCAAATTAATTCCCAGATAATGACTCTGAAAATGTTCCAAATGCATTTTTGAAACAAAGTAATAAAGAACACCTGAGGAAGATTTATGATGTTTTAAAAAATGTTGATTTCTATATACGGAGACTAAAAGAATATTGAATATAGTGAATTTTCTTTGGTTTCTAATTAATGTGAATAAAAAAATGACATCTCTGAGTAAGATACTACACCTATTACCTCCTTCATTATTAATATGGTGAAATAGCTTGAGTGTGCAATCATTTTTATCCCCCTCAGTGGTGATTAAAGGCCATTCAAACCTAATCTTTGTCACTCCACACTTCTTTCAGTCTTAGTTTTCTCTTAGCTAGAGTTAGCACTGTACCTGACAAGCTATATTAAGAGCTATTAAGTGTCTGTAGAGGCAATCTAACATGAGCCCTGAGATTCCCTGCAAGTTCTTGCTGACTACACTAAGAAAGCAAGGCCCTTACTGCTCATTTACTGGGCCATTTTTCAGTGTTAGGTTTGCAACAAACAACCTTGAGGGATGAGGCTGTCTCCCTCTGGATAGAGAACAGGCTTGTTTCTACTCACTGTAAAAATCAGAGAATGCCCCAGTGCAGGGTTCCTTTCCTGTAGAGGCATCCTTCATAGGACACTTTAATCCCTGTGGAGCTTGGGGCAAAGGGGAAATGACACAAACTAAAAGGAAGCTTTTACCATGAATAATAAAGTCCTTTGTCCCTGGATTTAGGAGTCTCGTGTCTTCTACTAGCACCTATGAAGCAGTCAGAGGCTGGCTTAAAAACTGGTGAGTAGAGTGAAATTGTAGACTATTCATAAATCTTAATATTAAGAAGGAGTTTCAGATAGTCTTACGCTACTACAACTGGGGACCAAAGCAAAGAATTGTAAGTGTTTGGAATTTAAGCTTCTAAAGGTAGATTTTCGAGGAATTTACCTTTGTTACCCTGATAATGTCTACTGTTTGATATTTGTCATTTCTCCCCAGTTCTGTTAACACTTTGAGTTCTAGACACTGGAAACTTGTATAAAGCAGAGACTTAACTAAATTCCACTTTCTTGATGCATGACTGTGATCCTTGTTTCTCAAGATTCATTATACCAATTCCCTTTACCTAATAAAGAATTGACATGCCCAATTAAAAAAGAAAATAAAAACTTTATTAGATCTAATAATTGTTACCCTTTCATAGATTGCAGATCAGTCTCACATTCTTGAATTAGAAAGCCTAGAATTTTGAGAATGCTGCTATTCCTTTTTTTAATCAAAATGTTATGGGATCACTATATCTCTACAGTGTCATATTTTACATTTTTTCATTCCTCTCTAGCTGTTCATCTCTACACTTTTATTACAACTATACTACATAATAAATACCATTAACTATCCTTACACCATCAAAAAATAATTCTCAAATAGTTTCTTGTCTCCTCCTCAGCTCATTTGTATGAAATTTACATAATATGCCCTTAAAATATGGAGCTAAATTCAGTCATTAAAGAAATATTTTCTGAGTCCTTAAATCCTTATTAGAAAATTAAAATTGTATTTTATTCTTGAGAAGCTTCTAGTCAGTCCTTTGATAAAATCCAGACTGTCTTTTGAGAAGAAGTGACAGGTAAGGAAAAAACTAAATAATGGGGGGGCGGGGTACCTTGGTGGCTCAATCGGTTAGACATCTGTCTTTGCCTTGGGTGATGATCCCAGGTCCTGGGATCAAGCCCTGCATCCAGCTCACTACTAGGCAGAGAGCCTGGTTCTCCCTCTCCCCTTTGCTTGTGATCTCTCTCTCTCTCTCTCTCTCTCAAATAAATAAATAAAATCTTAACAACAACAACAAAAAAGCTACATAATGGATAGGTGAAGGGAAGGTAGTAGATGATTCTGGGGAAAAGCAAAAGTGTAGGAAGATCAAGAACAATAATATAATATGTTGTCCTCTAAGTTATATAGTTTGGTAAAAATACATTTTTGGTTTCAGTAATAAATATATATACAACATATAAGTATGTATTTATTTTATTAATTACTAGTCCTTCACAGACACAATTAAATAACTACCTACCCACCCACATCCTATTGGTTTCTTTAAGTCAGAACTAGAGCTATCATAACAAATAATAGTAGGAGTTAACATTTATTGAGATCTCACTAAGTGATTATATAACATATTGTATGTATTACATATATGTATGTATTATATATGTATTATATATATTCTTTTCTGCGTTCTTGAGAATTAGTTGACCATAGAGTTGAGGGTCCATTTCTGGACTCTCTATTCTGTTCCACTTATCTATGTGTCTGCTTCTGTGCCAGTACCATACTGTCTTGATGATGACAGCTTTGTAATAGAGCTGGAAGTCCGGAACTGTGATGCCACAAGCTTTGATTTTCTTTTTCAACATTCCTCTGGGTATTTGGGGTTTTTTCTGCTTCCATACAAATTTTAGGATTATTTGTTCCAGTTCTGTGAAAAAAATTGATGGTATTTGATAGACATTGCATTGAATGTGTAGTTTGCTCTGCATAGGACAGACATTTTAACAGTATTTATTCTTCCAATCCATGAGCATGGAATGTTTTTCCACTTCTTTGTGTCTTCCTCAATTTCTTTCGTAAGTGTCCTGCAGTTTTTAGAGTACAGATCCTTTACCTCTTTGGTTAGGTTTATTCCTGGGTATCTTATTTTTTTTTGGAGCAATTGTAAATGGGATTGATTCCTTAATTTATCTTTCTTCTCTCTAATTGTTAGTATATAGAAATACAACTGATTTCTGTGCATTGATTTTGTATCCTGTCACTTTGCTCATATTCCTGTATGAGATCTAGCAATCTTGGGGTGGAGTCTTTTGGATTTTTCATGTACAGTATCATTTCATCTGTGAAGAGTGAGAGTTTGACTTCTTCTTTGCCAATTTGAATGCCTTTTTGTCGTCTGATTACTGAGGCTAGGACTTCTAGTACTATGTTGAACAACAGTGGTGAGAGTGGGCATCCCTATCATATTCTTGATCATAGGGGAAAAGCTCTGTTTTTCCCCATTGAGAATGATATGCTCTGTGGGCTTTCTGTATATTATTTTTATGGTACTGAGGTATGTTCCCTCTATCCATACACTGTGGACAGTCTTAATCAAGAAAGTTGTTATTTTTTGTCAAATGCTTTTTCTACATCAATTGAGAGGATCATATGGTTCTTGTCCTTTCTTTTATTATTGTGATGTATCATGTTGATATATTTGTGAATGTTGAACCACCCTCACAGCCCAGGAATAAATCCCAATTAGTCGTGGTGAATGATCCTTTTAATGTACTGTTGGATTCTATTGGCTAGTATTTTGGTGAGAATTTTGACATCCATGCTCATAGGGATATTGGTCTGTAATTCTTTTTGCTGGGGTCTTTGGTTTGAGGATCAAGGTAATGCTGGCCTTATAAAAAGAGTTTGGAAAATTCCCTTCCATTTCTATCTTTTGAAATAGCTTCAGAAGAATAGGTATTAGTTCTTTTTTAAATGTTTGGTAGAATTCCCTCTGGGAAGGCATCTCGCCTGGGCTCTTGTTTGTTGGGAGATTTTTGATTACTGCTTCAATTTCCTTGCTGGTTATGGGGTCTGTTCAGCTCTTCTATTTCTTCCTGTTTCAGTTTTGGTACTTTATAAATTTCTAGGAATGCATCCATTTCTCCCAGATTGCCAAATTTGTTGGCATATCATTGCTCATAATATATTCTTAAAATTGTTTGTATTTCCGGGGCGCCTGGGTGGCTCAGTTGGTTAAGTGACTGCCTTCGGCTCAGGTCATGATCCTGGAGTCCCGGGATTGAGTCCCGCATCGGGCTCCCTGCTCAGCAGGGAGTCTGCTTCTCCCTCTGACCCTCTTCCCTCTCGTGCTCTCTATCTCTCATTCTCTCTCTCTCAAATAAATAAATAAAATCTTAAAAAAAAATTAAAAAAAATTGTTTGTATTTCCTTGGTGTTGGTCATGATTTCTCCTCTTTAATTCAGTATTTTATTAATTTGGGTCCTTCTTCTTTGCTTTTTGATAAGTCTGGCTAGGGGTTTATAGATCTTATTCTTGCAAAGAACCAGCTTCTAGTTTCATAGATCTGTTCTACTGCTCTTTTGGTTTCTATTTCATTGATTTCTTCTTTGATCTTTATTATTTCTCTTCTCCTGTTTGGTTTAGGCTTTATTTGCTGTTTTATCTCCAGATCCTTTAGGTGTAAGGTTAGCTTGTGTATTTGAGACTTTTCTAATTTTTTAAGAAAGGCTTGTATTGCTATGTAATTCCCTCTTAGGACCGCCTTAACTGCATCCCAAGGGTTTCGAACAGTTGTGTTTTCATTTTCATTTGTTTCCATTATTTTTTTAAAAAACTTCTTTAATTTCCTGGTTGGCCCATTCATTCTTTAGTAGGATGCTCTTTAACCTCCATGTATTTGAGTTTTTTCCAAATTTCCACTTGTGATTGAGTTCTAGTTTCAAAGCATTGTGGCCTGAAAATATGTAGGGAAGAATCCTAATCTCTTTGTAACAGTTGAGATCTGATTTGTGACCCAGTATGTGATTTATTCTGGAGAATGTTCTATGTGCACTCGAGATGAATGTGTATTCTGTTGCTTTAAGATGGAATGTTCTGAATATATTTGTGAAGTCCATCTGGTCCAGTGTCATTCAAAGCCGTTTTTTTCCTTGTTTTTCTTCTGCTTAGATGGTATGTCCATTGCAGTAAGTGGGGTGTTAAAGTCCCCTAGTATTACTGTATTATTATAGATGTGTTTCTTTAATTTGTCATTAATTGGTCTATATAATTGGCTGCTCCCAAGTTAGGAGCATAAATATTTATAATTGTTAGATCTTCTTGTTGGATAGACCTTTTAAGTATGATATAGTGTCCCTCTTCAAAACTTATTACAGTCTTTGGTTTAAAATCTAATTTATCTGATATGAGGATTGCTACCCTAGCTTTTTTTTTGAGGTCCATTAGCCTGATAAATAGTTTTCCACTCCCTCGCTTTGAATCTGGAGGTGACTTCAGGTCTAAAATGAGTCTCTTGTGGACAGCATATGGATGGTTCTTGCTTTTATATCTAATCTGATACCTTGTGTCTTTTGATTGGAGCATTTAGCCCATTTACATTCAGAGTAACTATTGAAAAATATGAACTTAGTGCCATTGTATTAACTGTAAGATTCCTGTTTCTGTAGATTATCTCTGTTTCTTTCTGGTCCATGATATCTTTGAGCTCTCTCTCTTTACTTACAGAATCCCTTTTAATATTTCTTGCAGGGCTGGTTTAGTGATCACAAATTCTTTTAGTTTCTGTTTGTCCTGGAAGCTTTTTATTTCTCTTTCCATTCTGAATGACAGCCTTGCTGGGTAAAGCATTCTTGTCTGCATGTTTTTCTCATTTATTACCCTGAATATATCATGCCAGCACTTTCTGGCCTGCCAGGTCTCTGTAGATAGTTTTGCTGTCAGTCTAATGTTCTTACCCCTGTGGGTTAAGGAGTTCTTGTCCTGAGCTCCTTTCAAGATTTTCTCTTTATCTCTGAAATTTGCAAGCCTCACTATTATATTTCAAGGTTGATCTAATTTTATTGATTTTGAGGGGGATTCTCTCTACCTCCTGGACTTGAATTCCTGTTTCTTTCTCCAGATTAGTGAAGTTCTCAGCTAGGATTTGCTCAAATATACCTTCTGTCCCTCTCTCTCTTTCTTCTTCCTTTGGGACCCCAATAATTCTAATATTGCTTCACTTTTTGGTATTGCAGATATCTCAAAGCCCCCCCTTATGGTCCATTAGTTGTTTTACTCTCTTTTCCTCAGCTTCCTTCTTTTCTACCATCTTGTTTTCTATGTCACTGACTCTCTTTTCTCCCTCATTTACAACCTAGTTGTTAGACCATACATTTTAAACTGCATCTCAGTTAAAGCATTTTTAATTTTGGCCTGGTTAGATTTTATTTCTGCACTAAGAGATTTTCTAGCATCTTTTATGATTTTTCCAAGCCCAGCTAGTAATTTTATAATTGTTATTTTGAATTCAATTTCTGACATTTTACTTATATCCATATCAATTAATTCTGTGGCAGAGTATTACCTCAGGTTCTTTCTTTTGTTGTGAATTCCTCCTTCTAGTCATTTTGCCCAGAGAAGAATGGATGAACAAGAGAACAAAATAAAAAATATCAATCACAACCCAAGCGAAATACACACTGGGCAAATACAAAAATGTCAGGAACCAAAAAAGAAAAGAAAAAGGAAAAAGAAGGGGGGGGGAGAGTATAATCTCATAGGTGGACAAAACAGGGTGATCCACTTGGTCCTTGGTGTATTTTGGTCCGTTTTTTAGAAGACACTAAATCCCAAAATTGTAAAGAAAACAAAACATATATATATACAAAAATAAAATTGAATTCAGTGGAAGGAAGCCAAAAATGAAGAATATATCTATAAAATGTAAATGTAAAAGTGAAAATTTAAAAAAGACTTAAAAACTAAGAGTTGATAAAATAAGAAACTAGTTGAAAAGGAAAAAAAATAAAAAAGAAAAAGAAATTTTAAACAGAAAGATTAAAGATTCATGTGAAAAACCTCTAATTCTATATACTACTTTTCCCAAGTGCAGGAGTTTTTCGGTTCTGAGTGATCTATAAACTTGGTATTCACCTGAGGATCCTGCTGGTCTTATGGGGGAGGGGCCTGCTGTGCTGATTCTCAGCTGTCTTTACCTGGGTGGAGGTGCACACCCCTTACCAGGGGACCCGGCTCAGTGTAAGATGCTTTGGGTTGTTCTATGTTGCTCTTGTTCCCTGAAGACTTTTCGTGCCACTTTAGAGGATCCAAAAAAAAGTTAAAATGGTGGTGCCCTGAACTCCAGCCCTGGAGCTGAATGATCGGAGCCCCACTCTTCAGTTCACCCTTACGGAAAGGCAGTCAATCCCTTTTGTGTGTGCCAAATTCCCCAGATTCTTGTGGGGCACACCAGCACAAATCCTCCCAGGGGAGGGAGGGGCATCGCACAGCAGCCCTGGCGCTTGCTGGGCCCCTGCTTAGGCAGCATTTGCCCCATGGTTTGCATACCTATGCTGCTCTTCTTGGTGAAGGAGTCAGATCTTACAGTGGATATCACTTGTTGGGCCCTTGCTTGGAGAGTGGTTGCCTGATCATGACACAGTTTACAGTTTATGGCAACACCTAGCTGAAAGGCCACTCCAGGGCTTGTTAATTTTGGCCCACTTCCCCACTCCAGTGCTTGGGAACTCTGCTGCAGTCAGGCACCCCTGTACTTACTGTGACCCCAGGAATCCTGAGACCACATTGTCCCACCTAGGATTCCACCCTGATTTGCCACCTGAGCACCTTTCAGGCAGGGACATCCCTCACAGGAGCAGACTTCTAAAAATTCCAATTTTGTGATCCCTTGCTCTATCACTTTCCAATAGCCAGCTTATGGAGTCTCTCTCCCCCTGTGGTTTATCTTCCGATGTATCCCCTCAGATTCATATCTCCACACCTCCTACCTTACAAAAAGTGGTCACTTTTCTATTTGTAGAATTGCAACAATTCTTTTCATAGATCTCAGATTGAATTCACAGGTGTTCAGAATGATTTGATAGCTATCTAGCTGAATTCAAGGGACCAGATGAAATGTGGATCCCCTACTCTTCTGCCACATTCCCTCCCTCTCTAAAATAATTTTTGATAACATGATTATATACACACATACATATATGCACACATGTATATGCATACATACATATTTAGAAAATATTATATTAGAATTAGAAACTAGAAAATATTATAAACAATCTTTTCCAAAGTCACATAAATAGTGTGGGATTCCTAGGTAAAGAGTAGTTTGCAAAGATGAATAATCTCTTTGATATAGTTTCCCTAAATTTATTCATTAAATTTATTCAAATCTTGATATACTGACGTTTAATTCAGTTTTAGTAATCCATTTTGTTGCTTGAAAACTCACATCTGTTTGGTGCATATGATGAATACTGTATAATTGCTTTGTTTCAAAAAACCAAAAAAGGAAGAAATCAAGAATTGTTCAGTTTCATCATAAGAGAACAGTGAAGGTAATATTTAGTGAAGCTAGGATTTGAATGCAGATCTGTCTTATATCCCAAGGTATTTTTATTAAGTAATAAAGCAAAGTAATAGGTTTAATTAGTTATCTCTAAAACCCTTCCTGTATAATCTAAGCTTATAACTTGAAAATATGTGTCCAAATATTATCTAAATAGCAAAACAAACATAAGCTATGATAAGAAACAGGTGCAATTCATTCATGTCAGGGTCCAAGGTGCAATAAGATCTTTCTAATAAGGGCAAAGTCATTCAAAGTGATGCTTTATCTGCAAATTATAAAAGAATAAAGGAAAGTAAAACTAATATTTTGGGAGGTTTTTTTGGTGCTTAGCATTATCTATTGTAAAATATACAAAATATATAATTCATGATCTTAATCATTTTTTCTTTTTCATTGTGAAAAGAACACTTAACATGAAATCTACACTCTTAACAAATTTTGAAGTTTACAACACAGTACTGTTAAGTCTAGACACACTGTTATACAGAAGATCTCTATAATTTACTCATTTTGCCTAACTGGAACTTTGTACCCATTGAAGAGCAAATCTCTGCTGTCCCCTTTCCCCAAACAATCTACATTTACACCTCAATGAACTAGAAAAGGAAGAAGCTAAGCCCAAATTTAGCAGATGGAAAGAAATAACAAATATTAGCATAGAAATAAATGAAATAGAACATAGAAACACAATAGAAAAAAATCAACAAAATTTAAGAGTTTTCTTTCTTGGAAAAATCAACTAAATTGACAAACCTTTGGCTATACTAAGGAAAAATAGATAATACCATAAACAGAAATTAATTTACTCCAACATCATGACGGCCAGGTTCTGGTATCGTCTCCTTTCAAAATGCAAACTGTTGACTTCTTGTGTCCTCACATGGTGGAAAGGAGAGAGAATTCTCTAGGGTCGATTTTATAAGGGCATCAGTTTTACTCATGAGGGCTCCACCCTCATGAACTAAAAATCTTCCAAAAGTCCTACACCCTCATACTATCACATTAGGGGTTAGGATTTTGTCATGTTAGTTTGAGGGGGACACAAATATTCATTCCATAGCAACTGATTTCTTTGGTGGTCTATCCCAAGTCTTAACTATCATCTCTATGTAGAAAACTCCCAACCTTATAGTATACATCTCTGAAGTAGAAGCACACATATTCAAATGCTTCTTTGATATATACATTCTGATATCTGATAAGCTTCTCAAAATTATTATGTGTTAAAAGAACTGCCTCATCTCTGCAACAGCACTTCCAATTTGGATTCTCCTATGCTTTTGCCCATATCAGCAAATTGTAAAACCTCTTTTTCCAATTTTTCAGGACAAAATTTGTGGGTCATTCTTGATGGCTTTGATTATCTCTCACCTTAATTGCAATCAACCAGAGTAACCAGGTGGCACAACTTTCACAGTATAACAGAATATGATAACCATCTACTACCTACACTGCGTCTGCTAGCACCTTGGTCCAAGTTGCCAGCATCTCTTGCAATGATTACTGTAATCACTTCCCTAGTTATCTCTCTATTCCATTCTTTATTCACCACAATTTATTCCTACTGATAATAAATGAGAAAAAAATCTAAAAATACACCATATAATGGAGGTCATCTTAGGCCAGATTAAGGATTTTATATTTTATTTGGTAAATTAGAAGTCATATGAGTCTTATGCTCTATTTCAAGAAACCACTTTGGTTATTATGAAGGGAATATTTTTGGATGAGCAAATATGGAAAGGAATATATGGCTATTGCCATTGTTAGCTAGAGCATGAGTGTATCTTGAAATGTAATTTTTTAAAAAAAAATCAATAGAATTAAGTGGATTATAATTTGGAAAGAAGACAAAGATTTATTGGTGACTTACTCATGTATAATCAAGGGTTGACTAAATAGTGAGTAAATCATGGTAATTTTTAAAGAGATAGTGAAGACTGGGAGATCAACAGGTTTAGTAGCAGGGAATTAAAAATTCAGATTTGGAAATACTAACTTGAGAAGCCTATGAGTAAAACAAGGAGTTACATCAATCAAGCAGCCTATGTCTCCTGAGAGCAGTCAATTCTGAAGCTATAAACTTATATCAGAAAATTTATAACCAGGTCTTAGAGCTTGGAAGAAACCCAATAAATATTACACATCTTTACTTCAATGGTGCTAAATACATTGAGATTTAAAGCAGAAAATTTTATCTTCATTATTATTGATATTGTTTTCCCCTACATAAATTGTGATGGCCAAATTTAAATAACATTTAGGATGTCTACAGAACTATCATAAAAATATTTTTTCACCAGTTTTAATGCCTATTTTAGGTTCTGAATGACCAATTCTTGTCTTTCATAAAATGTTGAAAGCTAAAATTTATATTTAAAACCAAAATTATTGGGGATCCTGGGTGGCTCAGTTGGTTAAGCATCTGCTTTTGGCTCAGGTCATGGTCCCAGGGTCCTGGGATCAAGCCCCGCATCAGGCTCCCTGCTCAGCGGAGGGCATGCTTCTCCCTCTCCCCCACTGCTTGTGCTCTCTCTCTCTCTCTGTGAAGTGAATAAATAAAATCTTTTTAAAAAATAAATAAATAAACAAATAAATACCAAAATTATTTATAAATAAAAAATAAAATATAATTGACATTAGCTAGGTATTTTTAAATGTCCAGTCTTAATTGATAGTCAAACTGAATTCATATTGAAAAAGCTTTTAAAATTTAGCTTACTTTTAAAAAGTCACAATGTGTACATTTTCAATTAGATTTGGATATATCTAATGTAATAAATCAGCTAAGAAAGATTATTGAAAGCATGGTAGAAGGTTATTGAAATACTCAGCCTGTCAAATAATGAAATTATTTAATCATCTTGACATAAAGAACATTTGGCAGTTAAACAATATTCCAAAATTTTAAGTATTTGGGAACATATGGCAAAATAATAATTAAAAATTTTAGAACTTTCAAATTGCATACAAATATTAATATTTCAGTTTGCCGGTAGTCGAAAGTATGCTCGTAATCAAGCCTGTCAGAATCTGGGTATATTGAAGGGACAAATAAACACTTGAAAATATTAAGAAGTTACATCAATATATACAGATATATATTTTAATATTTTCTATGCCATTTCTATAAACATTTTTTAATAAAAACTAAATCTGAATAATCTCAAGTTTAGTATTGCTTTGTGTTGTGAATTTCTGTCATGTTTTATGAACAATGTAGATTTTGAAAATTGTATTGCTGGTAGAGTAGGTTTTGACATGTCAGTGATATCCTCAGTGAGAGTGACTGTTTTATGCTTTAGAGTGTATTATAAATGTTGAGAACAAAGCATTTCAAAATGGACAGTGTTGTGTTATGCCTTTCTTTGAATTACATCCTCCAAACACCAGAAAATTTTAGCATTCTTGAGATCAATAATTGGAAATTAAATTTCTGTTCCTTATCATACTTTGCTGAGGAAATCTGGAAATTAGCAAATTTGTTTCCAAATTGATATTTTGATATAAATGAAAAAAATTACTAAGTGATTGTAGTAAAATAGTGTTTCACTACATAAAGAACAATGACAAAATTTCATGATAAAGCTTGTATTTAAACCAAAGGTGAGTTAATGATACTATAGAAAATTGCACTCTCATGAGTTCCTGGGACTTCCATCATTCTAAATCTTTATTCTTATAGTCCTGAAGTAAGAAAATATCAAATATCTAATAACTATGAAAAAATAAATAATTGAAAAAGATTAAAATAGTCGCTCTACCCCCCTTTTTTTAGTTGCTGTTAAAAAATATTAAATGCTCCTTTTTTTTCCTACTCACAAGCCAGGAAATTAAACGCTAAATCAATCTAAAACTGTTTAATAATAATCACACCGTATTCTATTAAGCTCATCATTGCCACCACCATTTGGTACAATTAGTCAACCATATGTTACAGACTATTAGCTATATGTGATGTAGAAAAAGTAATAGTATGCCTGCTGAAAAGAGAATAAAATGCATAAGCTAAATAGAAAGTTGCAACAATAATCAGATCTACTGTTCTTTAAGTGATGGATTATAAATTCACGTTTAAAACATATTCAGTTCTTCATTTGCCACTTAACATTCAGGGGAGAATTTTTCCTCAATTGTCTAGAGAGGCTCAGGACTTCTTTAGTGCATCTATGATTAGTTGCAATTTATTTTTATATTTGTTCTCTAAGAATGTCTATTTATTCATTAAAAAGTTGTAAAAGAACAGATGAGGTTTATACTAAGTGTATGCCCTGTTTGGATATGCTTCTTGATTGGAAGGAATTTATCTTCTCCCTCTTCATGTACTCTGTATTATCTAGTACAGTGCCTTAAACACAATATTATTCAACATATATATGAACTTAAAACGTCTTAAATCATTTCTGAGTGCCCCCTGTGGCTAGATGTTGTACCAATGCTTAATGTAATCCAGATACTGTCTTAGTTGCAATGACTCACTTTCCCTTAAATTATTTATTAAAGTGAGAATTCAAATTAACAAGTGTATTTAAAATTTATATTGTATTGAGGCAGATTTATAGTTGTTTTGGGCTTTAGTAGTAAGATTTTTAATACCAAGGATCGAAGTGTTAAGTATTCTTGAATAAATTGCTAATCAGTATGATGTTCTTTTTAGAGTTAAAAGACAAATTTTAATTTCCTGTTTAACCAGTAATGCAAGAAAATGATAAGCTTTATCTTTTAGCAATGTTGTAGTTTCTTTTATAAACCTAGATATTTTTAATGCTTAGTCTGATAATTTTAGAAGATATACATTGACGAATAAACAGATTGGATAATGTCTTCTTTAGTTCTTAACAATTTGCAATAATTGAAAAATTTTGATGTTATAATTTTATAAAGTTAATGATATTTTAATTCAAACTAATTTATTTTAACTTAAACTATATGTTCAACACAATTTATATTACTTTCCCTGGTGAGGTTAAATTTATAGACTTCAAGGTAAGAGAAGTTTTCTTAAAAATGACCAGTTTCTAGCTCAAAATGAGTAAGACCCCCCTGTCAACGGGACACCTTACTGTTGTGGGATGAGGGAAGCAACAATGCCCTCTTTAGCCACATTGTATGGTAAATCTATTTAGGGAGGGAGTTAATTATTAACTGCCTACTTTAAGCAAGGCATAAATCTAAGCATTCTTGAAAATGTATTACTTTTAATTTTTCCAGTAACTGTGTTATTGTGTTGCTTAACTATTATTATCTTTACCAGTTTTAGAGGGAAGGACAAGAGATTCTTTAAAAAACATATGACTAGCTTTGGTCAGAGCATAGATTTGAAATTCAGTCAGTCAGATTTCCCAAGCAAAGTCTTCAAGAAAATAGTTTAATTCAATTCCTTCTCTAGGTCACACTCTAAATTGAATTGGAAAGTCCTGCAGATGAGCACAGTGTTGAGTCTTTTAGTTTGTTTTATTATGTAGCTGTCAGGCTGGTTCCCTTTTAGGAAACGGCCATTCAACTGGTGGTTTTAAGAAATAGCTACACAAGAGCATACAGAGAACTTTCCACACAAAAGTATACCACCTCCACTTGTCTTGTGCCATCTTTAAAATTGCCGTATTTATCATTGTTCCAAACCGTGTTTTCTTAGATTTCTGTACGTCATTCGGCATCCATAAATCAACTGACCAAAATACCAGCCAAAGTGCTTACCTCTCTCTTGCAAGTCACCTTGCCTGAAACTGGCCTTTCTTAGGCAGACCAGTTGATCCAAGGCTCTGCCTCCGCCTGCCTTCTTATCTGATTTTCACAGACCAAGTCAACATTCCCCCTTCCCTAAATCCCAGCGCCAGGAACCAGGAAACTAGATACCACCCTACAGCCCAAAGCCCACTGGAAATTATTCGAACTGGCTATTCTAAACGGTATAACCTGCCCTGTCTTTCTTTTCTGTGGAAATCCCTATGAAGGTCCTGGATCACTTTTCCCTCACTCCTTTTTTTTTTTTTTAATTTATTTTTTTTTTAAGATTTTATTTATTTGTCTGAGAGAGAGAGAAAGCACAAGAGCAGAGTGAAGGGCAGAGGGAGAAGCAGACTCCCCGCTGAGCAGGGAGCCTGATATGGGGCATCCTGATCCCGGACCCCAGGATCATGACCTGAGCTGAAGGCAGAAGCTTAACAGACTGAGCCACCCAGGCACGCCATCACTTTCCCCTCACTCCAGTCTTCTGCCTCCTGACTCAATTCTGGTATTTCCTACGTGGCCCCAGATGGCATGCATGCCCCTTTCTCTCAGGAAATGTAAGTAATATATATTTTCAAGTGGCATTGACCTTTCCATGTTGGTACTCAGTCAAAGTTTTATAAATTAAGATCTGGGCATAGAACAATCATCCCATTAACTCATAACATATATTACATTATTGGTCTTTTATATCATTCGCATGTATATCTTTATGAGAATAAATAACAGAGTGAGGACCGGATACTTAAAGCAGTATCTGTAACATACTTTCCACCCTTCAAACCAGAAAAGGTGTGAGAAATATTAAGAAATTGGACACTTGAATTAGTAGACATTTATTACTTAATGTTGCTTACTATCATTATAAGAGTAGGAAATGTCTCTCTACTTCCAAGAATATATTCTTATTGGGATAAATTCTATGTATCTTATCTTGAAGAGAAAAGATTATACCTGAAATCAATTCCTGGAAAGATTTTTTGTAAAGCTTAAAAGGGAATGGTATTACTTCAGTTTTTCAAAAAGTAATAATATTTATCTCTCATAAAGTGAAAAAAAGAAAAAAACAATCTTTTCCCCACCAATAACCAATGGGCATGGATTAGGTTATAGCATGAATGAATAAGCAACAATCATGAAATACTATGCTCATGTAGTTAGTTGAATAATAGTTACATTTTATGCTGCATTTTCAAGTTTTTTTTAACATTTTATCTATTTATTTGACAGAGAGAGGGAACACGAGCAGGGGAGAGAGGCAGAAGGAGAAGGAGAAACAGGCTCCTTCTGAGAAGGAAGCCTGATGTGGGTGGGGTTCGATCCCAGGACACCTGATCGACAGGTGCCCCATTTTCTAGTTTTCAAAGTATTTTGTACCTAATTGTTCATCAAATATCCAGACTATTCTTATCTCTGTTATGAAAATCAATGAGGCTACTCTTTTTTTTTAATTAAGATTTTATTTATTTATTTTTCAGAGAGAGAGCACAAGCAGGGGGAGGGGCAGAGGGAGACAGAGAAGCAGGCTCGCCGCTGAGCCGGGAGCCTGACATGGAGCTCGATCCCAGGACCCTGGGATCATGACCTGAGCCCAAGGCAGCTGCTTAAATGACTGAGCCACCCAGGCATCCCAATGAGGCTACTCTTAAAAAATAATTTTGTCCTTTTGAAAAATAGAAGACATCTGTAAAAAAGTGCTTAGAGATAATGATTCCTAAGTTTATGCTTTTGTCAACTCCTCTGTAAATATTGTTAAAACAAGCATCTGTATCAAAAACAAGCTACAAAATCTGTTGCAATGAGTGGTTTTAAAATTGTCATTTCAAGTTTGATTACCCTTATGGAATTAAGGGAAGGATCAAAATCTCCTAAGCACAGTTAGATATGTGAATACTATGTTTACGTTCAGCATATTTTTAGAGATGTTTTAAGAGAAAGATATTACTACACTAAATTACTTAAATGCTGCTTAATGTGAACTAATTTTCCAGCAGTTGTGCTAAGGTGAATCAGTGCCAAGCTACTTTTATATTTAATAGCTTCTGGGACACTGGGATCCAACTTCCCAGTGGACCATCCTCTAAAGGACTGAAAATGTTGCGGTAATTTTTCTTTTCCTAGTACAGAACAAAATTCCTGAACAATGGTTTCCAAACAGCAGGAAGGTTTAATTAAATTAAACACTGAGTCAGTCAAGAAAACAAGTATCATCCTATTAGCATCAAGAGACAGGGTTTTTGAACTTGGTTTAAAAAAACCTCTGGCCCCCAGATTCTGGAAATACAAGTCAGACTATTTTAATAAATTCACATAAAATTATTCAAGGCAAAATATAATAATATAGTAGTAAAACTTATAGTAATTATAATTTTATTGAGACTGTTGCTGATTTACAAAATAAAGCAAAATCATTTTCTCCTGTCATTACTATTTTTTATTTGACCATATTTTATACTTATTTGGTAAAAACAAAAATTTGTCTACAGTTTTTTTATATATGTTTGAAGTGAACAGAAAAGGGCTAGAATTTCTTTCTCTAATTTAATAGAGAAAGAGAATAGAGAAAGAGAATAGATGTCTATTCTATTCTCAATAAAGTATTTTTGAAACAACATGTGAATTTTTAATAATACATGCTTCTATATTTTACCATCTCCTTCAAATTAAAATAATACAAATTCTGTAATCTAAAATACATAGTTAATCTAAAATATATTTTCTTATTAAATTCTAGCTGTCATTTGATACCATTTTAATGAGAGGATTGAGAATTGCCTTGATCTTGTTTTTTTCTTTTTTCTTTTTTTGAATAGTGATCCTGATCTCTAATTCTATCAGTGACAAGGCAAATTCACAGCATAAACAAACAGCAGTTACAGATGTAGTACATAAAGAAAATATTGACTATAATACTTTTTTTTCATTGCCATCAATGACTAAGTTAAGATGAGGGATACACAATGCTAAAATTGATTTTATTCAGGCCATTGGGCATTCGACTCAGCATGATTTTTCAATTTTATAAACAGTAGGAGACTCAACAAGAGATAATGAAGTAAAACAAGACCATGAAATCACTCGTAGTGTTATTTTCATTTTCTTTGGCCATTTAAGTTCAAAATTTAATGCTCCTAAATATCAAAGCTAGATGGAAATTATTGAATTCCCAAATAACTATGCTTCATGCATGTATCATATAGAGTGAGTGCCCAAACTTTTATTCTTTTTAAGAAACTTGATATTGAGAAATAGCAAATAAAAATATACAGTTATAAAGAAAGATGGATTGTGTACATTTGCCAAGGATTGAAGCAAATCAGACTTACTAGAGTAAATTTTAAAATAAAATACCATTCTGAATCAGAGATACTGCCTCCTAAAAAAATATCTTTCAGATCTCTATGGAGATAGTCACTCTGGACTACCATGCGTCTTTGAACATGATATCTAAAAGACTAACAATTCCCTAGACATATATGTGATACTGTCATACCTTACAAAACCTTCTTAGCTGGTTACAAATCTCTAGTCTCCCTGCTCATATTCATATCATTCACATGTAAGTATTGGAGAATGTCAGTTAGCCATCATACATGCCATAAATTTGTCTCTAGCTTTTAACCATAAACCCCTATTTACTCTTCAAACCTCAACTCAAATTCAATTTTCACTGTGAAACGTATTGTATTACCTATAACATACGATGTTTATATTATGATATTTTTGTTATGTGCACGATTATTGCATACTCTCTATATATTCTTTGAAAGTAAATATGCATTTCAAATTTATCATCTAGAACAGAGCTGACTAATAGAAATACAAGATGAAATCACAAATGTGAGCCAAATATAAAACCTTACATTTTAAAGGAATTACATTAAATAAGGTTCAAAAAAAAGTTGAGTTAATTTTAAAGACACATTTTACTTAACTTCCATATCCAAAATATTATAAGTTTAATGTCTAATTTATATAAAATATTAAAATATTTTTTCCTAACTGTAATCTGAGTCTTGAAAATCTAGTGCTTATTTTACCCTCACAGAACATGTCAATTCCACTGGCCACACTCAAAGTGCTTGAATTGCTCCATATGCTTATTGGACAAGTAGATCATAATGATATTTGAACAGGGCAAGTGCCTGTTAAATCAATGGATATTTGCGTGTGTGTGTATATATATGTATATGAAATAAAGAAGACATTAGAAAACCTAATATAATGATACAGTAAACAAATACAGTAAAATTAATAGCCACAAAAGGGAAATGCATTAAGAAATGAACATGTGACTATATAGCTATGCATACAGAATAGCTAAGTCAGGTGACATGAAAGAATACAAGAACCAAATTTTAGAAGGGAGAACAAAATTATTCTACAATAAAGTATAAATTTTTATAGTATAATGTTTAATATGCAGTTGGCTTATAGATGAATTCTATTTTTATATAAAAATGTAAAAATGTACGTAAAGATTTTGGTGGTGGATATGTATTATTTATATTCATAGAGGAAAAACAAACAAGCAGTATATCTTGTAAAGCAAAGGTGGCCAAAGCATGGATTTTCATCCAAACAAATTAATTTCACTCTCTGAATTTTTTTAGGGAAATATTAATGTCAGTGATTGGGAATCCATTTAAGATATCCCAAGTTTATTATAAGAAGGTATACTTCTTGATTTGAGGAAACACTGAACCAGTGAACAAATGTAGAAACCTACTTACTCAATCCTGACCAGGATATGTAATGTAATGTAAAGTTGGTCACAAGATACATAGAATTATCACTTTCAGGAATTGTTTTTTGAGTAAATTCTCTTAGGAGAAATAAAGCAATGAAATGGCATCTGTTGTAAACCTATCATATATTACAATAATTTCTATATTATATAACTACCATCATGTAATTTATCATATATTTCTTATTCCTTCTCCCTGACAGAAATTATAAAAGAAATAAGTCTTCTTTTAATGAATAATTTAAAAAATTTGTAAATACACCAAGCAATGCTTACTCCTTTCTTACTTTGCTAAATTCCTATAATGTTTTTCATATATTATTAATGTAATTTAGAGTCATGTTGCCTGTCAAGATAGTATATAGATGAAGAGTAGGTTTATTCTTGACATATGCCTGAAAAATTATGTGATGTTATTTCAAAAAGTATTCTGGAGAAGTGTCCTCATAATAGAAAGTACTCTCAAAATTAATGCATTTAAAACAACCGAGTTCTGGGGCGCCTGGGTGGCTCAGTCATTAAGCGTCTGCCTTTGGCTCAGGTCATGATCCCAGAGTCCTGGGATCAAGCCCCGCATCAGGCTCCCTGCTCAGCGGGATGCCTGCTTCTCCCTCTCCCACTCCCCCTGCTTGTGTTCCCTCTCTCGCTGTGTCTCTGTCAAATAAATATATAAAATCTTTTAAAAAAAAAGTAAAGAAATATTATAAAAAAAAGAGTTCTGTTTGAGGAAGTTTCAATAGACATTTCAGATCTCAATCATTTCTAGCATTGATTGCTTATGCAGAACACCTGTTGGAATTGATTTTATGAAAAGAAAATGCTCAATTATAACACAAACTCAATAGTTATTCATAGTAATATGAACATGGAGGAGGTGAATTTTATTACAGAATATTACTAAGAACAATAAAAAATATGCCTAAAATACAGTTAAACACCAGCAGAACAAGTGGAAATGTGTCTGCCAAAATTTTACGCAAATGTCTACTTATGGCAAGGGATTAAATTCTCATCTGCCAAAAGAAAAAACAAAAAAACTATCTTAAACAGTTATACTGACATGAAGATTATGTACTGTAGAAAATCACTAGATATGCAAATAGAAGCTCTAATGACAAAATCAGTAATGTCAAAGATGCATATTAAGAATTTTAACTAAAATCATTACATGAAATGAAAAAATAAAAAAAGTCAGAGAAAATATATTTTTGTACAACATATTTAAAATATGTAGACATAAATTAGTATGGTTGATGTTACAAGTAGATACTTGACTATGCCTATATGCCTAACATTTTAGATTGCCCAAATGTTCCCTCTGAGAAAAAAAAATTAAATATTCTTACTGTGAAATAGGGAGTTATCTATTATTCAAAACTGTTTTAAATGTGTACATAAGAAGTTGCCTTATGCTTAGAAATGTTCTAAATATATGCACATAAAACAACTGTCAGAGTCTGAACTGGAAAACAAAAAATAACTATGACTAGTTCAAAGAAGAAGAATTCAATGTAAGAATTTAATCAAAAGGAGGAAAATTCAAGTCAAACATAAGTTGGTTATGAAATCACGAATAAAACATGCAGCTAGGACAAAAATTAAAAAGATACAGGTACATGAGAGAATATGGAATGATGGAAAGAATATATCCACTGCTGGACACAATACACTAGTCAACTTGAAGCCATGCATTGGGGTTGGTGAGGAATGTTGAGGCTGACAGTCTACCCTATAAAACAGAGAATAACAGACAAAGGGTGATTTATGTATCTGAGGGCAAATGGTACAAAGATGAGTAAAATCCATCCAAAAATTTGATATAGATTTTATCTTTAAAAATAAGGGTAACAGGGGCGCCTGGGTGGCTCGGCTGCCTTCGGCTCAGGTCATGATCCTGGAGTCCCGGGATCGAGTCCCGCATCGGGCTCCCTGCTCGGCGGGGAGTCTGCTCCTCCCTCTGACCTTCTTCCCTCTCGTGCTCTCTGTCTCTCATTCTCTCTCTCTCTCAAATAAATAAAAAAAAAAAATCTTAAAAAAAAATAAGGGTAACAAATATGTTTTATAAAAATAAGAGGAAGCATTATTTATTTCACATTAGAGGAGAAACTACTCAAGAAGACATTGATAATTTTCTTTTCTTATTTTCCATAAGATTACCTACAAAGATATATAAAAGATTTTTCATGTGCAAGCATAATAATATGTAAAAATTAAAGGATTCTTTTTTAGGGATGTGGAATGAAATTTTACTAAATAACAAACAAATATTGCTTGTTGGGAAAAAAGACCTTCATAACCTTTTAGTCATTAACTCATGTAAGAGAGTAGCTCAAATAATACTAACTGCCTGCAATAATTGTTCTTTCCCTATAGAAGCTGACTTCTAAAGAAAGGGTTTCCTAGGTAAACATGGAACAGATTGGTGTGTTTTGTAGGTACAAATATTGTAGAATAAATTGTATTACATTCCACAATATGTCCTTTAGTGTTTCAAGTTCAGTTTCATCCAGATGCTACGTAGCTATGGCTTTATATTTAGGAAGAACTCTCAGTTTTCTAGAGAGTAGGAAACAAAGAGTTCAAACACTGTACTTTACAGAATAATCAAGAAGATAGGCGTTAAATAAAAACTGCAGTGCTGTTACGTGAGTAGATGGGAGAAGTAAAGGTACAATGGGAACTGCAGGGTACAGGATAATGGCTCTCCAAAATGTCCACATTATAATGTCCTAGTTCTAATGTACTAATCCCTAAAATGTTCTGACATTTTACCTTAAATGACAAAAGGACTTTGTATATGTGATTAAATTAAGGACACTGTGAAGGGTAGTATATCCTGGATAATATAGGTGGACCGAATCTAAACACATTGATTTTTTAAATCAGAAATTCTTTCCCAACTGTGGACAAAATGATATGTACCTGCGTAAAAAGTGTTGGAGAGATGCGATGTTGCTGATTTGAAGATGGAGGAAGCATTTCACAAGGCAAGGAACAGGGGCAGCCTTCAGACCTGGAAAAGACAGAAAATGAATTCTTCCCTAGAGCCTGTAGAAAGGAATGCAGTCCTGTTGGCTGAAGTTTATCTTGGAGACATGTGTGTTGAACTCCTGAGAACTATAAGGTAATAAATATGTGAGGTTTTAAAGTACTAAATTTGTGCTGATTTGTTATAACAATAGGAAACTAAGACAAGAAAATGCTACAAAAAAGCAAAAACAAAAACAAAAAACAAAACTAATCTAGTGTAGGGGCATCACGCAAAATTTTGTTAAGGAGGTTATACTCAATCTTCTTTTTTAAGAGAGAATAGAAATTAGTTAGGGACATAAAGAATTGTTGCCCCGGGCAGAGAAGACAATGCAAGTGAAGGTCAGGAGGTAAGGCTTTTTTGCTAAAGTTTAAATATAGAAAGTGTGGGATAATTGCTGAAAGGTGAACCTACAGAGACAGATGGTGATGGACCATAAAGTCTAGACATGATAGCCTGGCTTTTCCTAGGGCAATGGGAAATCAACAGGTGAGTGGCATGAATAGAACATTATTTCTGAAATATTCTAATATGGTACAAGCATGAAATGAGGAAAAGCCACGGATAAGGAGGAAACTGGGAAGAAATTGAAGTAAGAGCAAGTTTAGATTGTCATGGACTAAGGGCAGTTATGGTGGAAAAGAAAAACTGAGTATTCAGTATGTAAGAAAAAGAATTAACCAAGCATGATAACTGAAATGAAGTTGGTTTAGGGGACAAGAAATAACCAAATACAAACCTCAGGCTCTGGATAAAGAATGTGAGTATAGAATAGGGTCATTCACTGAGGTTGGGAACACATGAGCAAATAAGTGAAAGGGAGGTAGTGAGTTTATTTTCATACATATTGTATTTGAGATCTCTTATGAATATCTAACTGGATATTTTAATAAATTATTTCAAATATGTTTTAAACACAAAAGAGATATTTGATTGGATATTTATAATTTTGAAATTATGTTATTTATATGGTCATAATATGTGACTATCAAATGAAACCAAGAAGGAGTGGATATCAAGTCCAAACAGACACCAGCTTTAAAAGGCAGACTGTGGAGAAAAATCCAACACTAAAAGTATTTCCAGAGGAAAGGCAACATCAGGAAAGTATCATTAGGATTGCAAGGAACACAAATCCCTGAAATCCAGCTCAAATAAAGGAGAAAGGGCACCATAGGGATCCCTTACTCCATCCCAAGTCACACTTTAACGTATATCTAGATTTTTACGTTTTTAGTTAACCCGTTTTGAATTGTATAGTCTCTTATGATTAATAGGTAAATATGGATGAATAAAGTTTAACAGATGCTTAGAAGACTATTACAAACACTTTTTTACAAGTAGCAATTATTTTTCTTTTATTCTGAGGGGGTACCTCTCTGAATCTCAGTTGGTATTCCTAAGCCCAGAGAAGAAATATTTGATTTTTATGATATTATCAAACTTAGTTCTAATAATCGGATTTGCAGAAAGAGGGTCCATGAATCTCCCAGTGGGAGACATACAGTAGAAATTAAAACCTATTCTTATGAACAAACTGCAGATACAGGCAGCAACATAGATGAAACTCAAAAACGTTATGCTACAGAAAAGAAGGCAGACTCAAAAGGCTTCAATGTTCCATTCCATTCATATGATATACTAGAAACAGCAGTGCCATAGTGACTGAAACCAGATCAGGACTTGGGACAAATGGAGTGGATCTTAATTTGGGGGTTAGTTATACAACTATATGTAAACTCATAGAACAGTATGCCTGTTATACCACACTTTGTAGATTGGACTTTAAAAGTTTTTTTAAGGTTTATTTATTTTAGAGAGAGAGAGAGAGAGACAGAGCACACGCAAGGTGGTGGGGGAGCAGAGAGAAAGGAAGGGAAAAATCTCAAGCAAACTCCCTGCTCAGCGCAGAGGCTTAACTCACTGAGCCACCCAAGGCTCCCTTAAAATCTGACTTTAAAAATTTGAACAAATTCTAATGAAAAAGAAATTCACTATGAAGTTCTATGAGGTGTATGTGTCTAACACAAGATTAGCCATATAATACATATCCATTCAACAAATGCATTAATCAACATATAACAAAAAAGATGGGATATTTAAAGAACTTGTGTTTTAATTATTTTTATAAATACTTCTCTTTTTTTAATGAGGGGCCTAATTTCAACATGTAAAAATTATATGACTAATAAGTAACCTTCTAAATACTTTTCTCATATATTGATCATTGCCCTGTAAAGGATATAGTTGATCTGGGTGAGTGAGAGATGAACCACAGTCAAAGATTTTAAATTAAATGCACCTTCATGGGACATCTGGAAGGCTCAGTTGGTTAAGCGTTCAACTCTTAATTTTAGCTTGGGTCATGATCTCAGGGCTGTGAGATCGAGCCCTGTATCGGGCTTTGCGCTCAGTGCAGTATCTGCTTGAGATTCTCTCTCTCCCTCCCTCTCTTCTACCCCACCACTGCACTCTCTCTAAAATAAATAAATCTTTAAAAAATAAAATAAAATAAATGCATATTCATAGTTGTATATTATTTTTCTTATTTCCAATTTTTTAAAGATTTTGTATATTTATTTGAGGGAGAGAGAGAGACGGTACAAGCAGGGGGAGTGGCAGGCAGAGGGAGAGGGAGAAGCAGGTTCCCTGCTGAGCAAGGAGCCTGATGCAGGACTCAATCTCAGGACCCTGGGATCATGACCCAAGCTGAAGGCAGACGCCCAACTGAGCCACCCAGGCATCCCCCTATTTCCAATTTTAAGAGACCATTTACACTTAAAAATTAGAAAATATAATGTCACATTTTACCTAAACATGACAGTCCATAATACTTTTAAGTATATGTACAATAAAGTATATCATAAAATACTATTCAAATTACATAAATTTCATTTAAAGCTTAAGTTTGCCATAACTTTACAACATAAAAATCTATCATCAGGGAGCGCCTGGGTGGCTCAGTCGTTAAGAGTCTGCCTTCGGCTCAGGTCATGATCCCAGGGTCCTTGGATTGAGCCCTGCTTCGGGTTCCCTGCTCAGCGGGAAGCCTGCTTCTCCCTCTTCCACTCCCCCTTCTCATGCTCCCTCTCTCGCTGTGTCTCTGTCTGTCAAATAAATAAATAAAATCTTTAAAAAAATCTATCATCAATATATATAAATATCACTATTTAACTATACTATCTAGAATTTTCTCCTTGAATTGACCAGGTATTAAAAAAAAATACTTCCATGTTGATTCTTATAGTATTTATATATGTGGTTACATACACATAAGTTAACCACGATCACAGTATTTTTACTATTTAATATATGGGTTACAGTCATAGCTATTTATTATTTATTATCAGTTATAATTTACTATTTATAATTGATTATTAATAGTCCCTCAGAAACAAGTTGCTGATATTTTGGATATAAATATCTGTGTGCATTTGGAAATGATTATTTAAGAAAAGATTCTATCAAAGTCTTTATATTCCAGTGAACTTTATTTCAAGTTAATTGTTTACAACCACGGTGGTGAGGATCGAGACATATCTATTATAGAATATTTGATTTGTATTTCCCCATCCAGTAATTTGTCTCTATACTTAAATTATTTGTGTAAATTCATAATCTAATATCCTATGCCTCCCTTAATTCATGCTCATGTCTTCCTGTTTTATACTTTTATTGAGAAAGTCCCTCACCGCAGAAAGTTGTTTTAACTTACCTAAGTTAGTTGAACTAATACTCTGCTAGTCTCCAATAAGTTTATGAACTTACACTTGCTTAGCATTTACTTATACACTATAGTTTTCATTTTGCCAGTCACCCCCTACAAATTCAATTGAATGTAAGTTGTTTGAGCACAGGAGAACTTTATGTCGCCATCATTCTGTACCTTTTCTGCTGTGATAATTGATGCTTAATACATATATGATAACTAAATAAATTAATTGATTTAGTAGTTTATGAATTTTAGTTCTAAGACTAAAAGCTAGTTTTGGGGGTTTAAACTATGCTTCTTTATAAGGTTTCTTGAATATGTGATTCATATATTCACACGCATGCACTAAAGCAGAAGATCAGAGTTTACTTTACAACTTCCAATGGTTTATGGTTTGTGGATTATTTGAAGAAGATTGTTTATGGACTGCAATTAATTATGAGAAAGATATTTTGCAAAAAAACTTGTGGGGAGCTTTACTTTATGACCATTTATTAGTTAGAAAACATATTAAAGATAATTTTGCTTATTACATCATATTTATAATTTATTTCTATAACATATATTCTCTATGTAACATACTTCATAGCATAAACATTTCAGTTAAAACCTCATTTTCAAATTATTACAGTTTATTTATATAATATATATAAGATTCTTGTGCATAAAAATTGATATATATGCATATTTATATGAATACATATTTATTTCAAACTATCCCAAATCTGGTATAATATATCCCATAATATCCCAAATCAATATAACAATACAAATAAAAATTTTCTTATTGTATAATATACAATGTCAAGTCTTATACCTTTTTTCCTCCTTTCTTCTCTCACTCCCTTTCATGTATACTTCATTCATTTATTCATGTATACTTCATTCATTTATTCATGTATGTATCAAATATTTTTCATTTCTGCCTAGTAGGCACTGAACATAGACTAGTTACAATATAGACATAAATTCTTGCCCATTTTGACCTTATGATCAATATTATTTAGTTAGATATTCACACTGATACTGCATTGTGGCAATAATACCCAATTTAGTTTTGGAAGGATGGCAAGAAGAATATGAACATCTTAGTGTTAAAGTTTGAAAACAAAAGTTAAACAGACATAAATGTTGTAAATATGAAATGAGGATTATATGTGGATATGACGTGAAGGGCTAAATTTAATAAACCTTAGCATATCAATAACTAACACTCATTTTCCAAGGCACTAACACTCATTAAATTTCCAAGGCAGGCATCTGAAAACAAAACTTGTCCTTGCTTTCTCCCTTACAACCCACTTCCAATTAAATATGTCCTGTCAGTTATACCACCATAATAAAATGTCTATGAAGTGTTTCCATCTCTAAATTTGTTTACTTAGTTGTCAGCTGCAGAAGAAACACAGAAACAACAAGAACAAAAACAAAAATATAGTATTTTAAAACAACAACACTTATTTCTTGCTCAAAGATCTGCAGATGATTTTATATTTTTCTGGGATCTAATAGACTTAATCCAGACTATAGGTTGGATTCAGGTCTGTTCCACATAATTCTTCAGCCTAGGTTGAGAAGCTTCCTAGTACATATATTTCTCATGCTGGTGTCAACCAAGAAAAAATTCGCTGAAAATTTAAGCAAACAGATGTTTATTTGGGTAATTAGACTTACAATTTGGGAGACGCAGATTCTGGCAGAAACCAGACAAAGAAAGACAAAGTATGGGGGACAGAGTTAAAGATACAAAAGGTTACAAAAGTAGTTCTTATTTAGATCCTCTGTGCAAAACATGAATTGAAATTAACTAGGATTGGTTGGGTTAATATGCAAATCAGGGAGTGAGGTTTATTTAAATGAATTGACTTATTTTAAAGTGAAGAATGCAGATTATTCCATTGCCATGTGAGAAGAAAGTCCACCCTGAGAGCTTTGAGGCTCACTTGAAAGTTCAAAAAGTTCATAGTTCAGCACTTGCCACGAGTCCCCAGGCTAGAGCTAGCCGCCGAACTTCGTGCAGTGGAGAAACGCTAAGGTTATTAGGTTCCTGCAAGTTATTTGGGGCCCGGTCAAGATTTCAAGCTAAACATGGTGGCGATGAGTAGCCTGAGGGTCATTCTTCGAGCCTCTCCATGCAAGTCACTGTGGAGAAGATTGCAGACGTCCAGGTTCGTGCCAGCGAGGCCCTGCAGCCTCTACACCTGCACGTACAAAAGCCAGAACCGAGCCTTGCACCCGCTCTGGGAGACCGTGGACCTGGTCCTGGGGGGCGAGCGCCAGTCGCCCATCAACATCCGGCAGAGGGACAGCGTCTATGATCCTGGTTTAAAACAGCTCACCATCTCTTACGACCCCACCACCTGCCTCCATGGCTGGAATAACGGGTACTCTTTCCTCGTGGAATTTGAAGATTCTGCAGATAAATCAGTGATCGAGGGAGGACCCCTGGAGCACTACTACCAATTGAAGCAACTCCATTTTCACTGGGGTGCCATCGGTGCCTGGGGCTCAGAGCACACCGTGGACAGTAAATGTTACCCGGCAGAGCTGCATTTGGTGCATTGGAATGCAGTCAAATTTGAAAACTTTGAGGATGCAGCATTGGAAGAACATGGTTTGGCTGTGATCGGAGTATTTTTAAAGCTAGGCAAACATCACAAAGAGCTACAGAAATTGGTGGATGCTTTGCCATCGATCAAGCATAAGGACACCCTTGTGGAATTTGGGTCATTTGATCCTTCCTGCCTAATGCCTGCCTGCCCAGATTACTGGACCTACTCCCTGACTACCCCGCCACTCTCCGAGTCTGTCACCTGGATCATTAAGAAGCAACCCGTAGAGGTTGATCATGGTTAGCTTGAACAGTTTCGGACCCTGCTTTTCACTTCAGAGGGGGAGAAAGAAAAAAGAATGGTGGACAATTTCCGCCCCCTTCAGCCCCTAATGAATCGCACTGTCCGCTCTTCCTTCCGTCAGGATTATGTACTGAATATACAAGCGAAACCCCAGCCTTCAACTAGCCAAGTGACCCCCTAAGGTGCTCATCTCTAGGCAGTATTTTGCTTTAATAAATACTAGCTTTTTAAAAATTGCTAACTGGACTATTCTAAACACCTGCATTTAATAATAATTATAGATACGCATTTCTTGGAAAAAAAAATTTCATAGTTCTTCCAATGAAGACCAGCATAATTCCTTCTCCTTTATGGCCTCCCAAGCCTATTTTAAAAAAAAAACATTCTACTAGTTAGGCTTGCTTGCTCCATTTGAAATTTCCTTTTGTAGTTGATGACAGAAATACTTGAAGGCAAGTGGAAACCAATGATTTCTCTTAAGTTATTGGCCATAAACTAATTAGCACACTATTCCTTTGCCTACATTTCACTGACCAATGCAAATCATATGTATGGCCAAACTCACTATCTACGGACAAGGGAAATATACTTTATTTGTTCTAGCGGGAGGTACTTCAAAGTCACACGGCAAAGACAGGGATGGATAATTCTCTAACACAATCACAATCTCACAGAAAAGTTCTAATATTTCCTTAACTGAATTACCCTAGTAGTTTTCTTATGTTTGGTTTTGTGGGTGTGGGTTTTTGTTTTATTTTGTTTTGTTTTGTTTTTTAGGTAGTTTACATATAGTGCAATATTGATTTCTGGACTGGAATTCAGTGATTCATCATTTACATACAATACCCAGTGCTCATCATAACAAGTGCCCTCCTTTATACCCATCACCCATCTCGCCCATGCCCCCCCCACCCTGTCAACCTTCAGTTTGTTCTCTATAGTTAAGGTTCTCTTATGGCTTGTTTCCCTTTCTCCTTTTTTTCTTTTCACCCTTCCCATATGTTCAACTGTTTTCTTTCCTAATTCCACATATGAGTGAGATTGTGTGGTATTTGTCTTTCTCTGACTGACTTATTTCACTTAGCATAATACATTCTAGCTCCATTCACTTCTAGGCAAATGGCAACATAGCATTCCTTTCGATGGCTGAGTAATATTTCATAGTGTGTGTGTGTGTGTGTGTGTGTGTGTGTGTGTATAACAACTATTTTTTATCCATTCATCAGTCGATTGACATTTGGGCTCTCTTCTTAGTTTGGCTATTATTGATAATGTCGCTATAAACATCAGGGTGCTTGTATCCCCTTGAATATGTATTTTTATATCCTTTGGGTAAATACATAGTAATGCAATTGCTGGATTGTAGGGTAGTTCTATTTTTAACATTTTGAGGAACCTCCATACTGTTTTCCAGAGTGGCTGCACCAGTATGCATTCCCACCAACAGTGCAAGATGGTTTCCCTTTCTCTGCAACCTCACCAATATCTGTTGTTTATTTTGTTGTTAATTTTAGCCATCCTGACAGGTGTGAGATGGTATCTCATCATTTTTTCTTTTTTTAGAGTTTTTAAAAATTTAAATGCAATATATAAATAATTAACATATAATGTATTATTGGTTTCAGAAGTAGAGGTCAGTGATTCATCAGTCTTACATAATACCCAGTGCTCATAAAATCACATGCCCTCCTTAATATCCATCACCCAGTTACCCCATCCCCCCAGCCACCTCCCCTCCAGCAATCTGGTTTGTCTCCTATGTTTAGGTGTCTCTTATGGTTTGTCTCTCTCTCTCTCTCACTTTCCCTATGATTCTGTTTTGTTTATTATGGTTTGTCTCCATCTTTCCCTCCCTTCCCCTATGATCTTGTTTTGTTTCTTAAATTCCACATATTAATGAGATCATATGATAATTGTCTTTCTCTGATTGACCTATTTCCTGTGTGTCATTCAAAGCCCTCAATTCCTTGTTGATCTTCTGCTTAGGTGATCTGTCCATTGCTGTATGTGGGGTGTTAAAATACCCTACTGTTATTGTATTCTCATGGATGTGTTTTTTTTTTTAATGTTGTTATTAATTGGTTTATATTATTGGCTGTTCCCAATTAGGAGCATAAATATTTACAATTGTTAGATCTTCTTGTTGAATAGACCCTTTAATTATGATATAATGCCCTTCTTCATCTCTTATTATAGTCTTTGGTTTAAAATCTAATTTGTCTGATATAAGCATTGGCATCCTAGCTTTCTTTTGATGCCCATTAGCATGATAAATTGTTTCCACCCTCTCACTTTCAATCTGCAGGTGTCTTTGGGTCTAAAATGAGTCTTTTGCAGACAGCATATTGATGGGTCTTGCTTTTTTATCCAATCTGATACCTTGTGTCTTTTGATTAGGGCATTTAGCCCATTTACATTCAGAGTAACTATTGAAACATATGAAATTAATGCCATTATATCGTCTGTAATGTGAATGTTACTCTATATTGTCTCTGTTCCTTTCTGGTCTATGTTACTTTTAGGCTCTTTCTTTGCTTGGAGGACCCCTTTCAATGTTTCTTATAGGGCTGGTTTGGTTTTCACAAATTCTTTTAGTTTTTTTTTTTTTGGTCCTAGAAGCTTTTTATCTCTCCTTCTATTTTCAATGACAGCCTACCTGGATATAGTATTCTTGGCTGTGTATTTTTCTCGTTTAATGCTCTGAATATATCACGCCAGTCCTTTCTGGCCTGCCAGGTCTCTGTGGATAGGTCTGCTGCCAATCTAATATTTCTACTATTGTAGGTTACAGACCTCTTGTCCTGAGCTGCTTTCAGGATTTTCTCTTTGTCTCTGAGATTAGCAAGCTTCACTATTATATGTCAGGATGTTGTCCTATTTTCATTGATTTTGAGGGGGGTTCTCTGTGCTCCTGGACTTGGATGCCTGTTTCCTTCCTCAGATTAGGGAAGTATTCCGCTATTATTTGCTCCAATATACCTTATGCCCCTCTCTCTCTTTCCTCTTCTTCTGGGATCCCAATTATTCTAATATGGTTTTGTCTTACAGTATCACTTATCTCTCGAAATCTGCCCTTGTGATCCAGTAGTTGTTTATCTCTCTTTTTCTCAGCTTCTTTATTCTCCATCATTTGGTCTTCTATATCACTAATTCTCTCTTCTGTTTCATTTATCCCAGCAGTTAGGGCCTCTATTTTTATTGTATCTCATTAATAGCCATTTTTATTTCAACTTGATTAGATTTTAGTTGTTTTATTTCTCCAGAAAGGGATTCCCTAGTGTCTTCTATGCTTTTTTTCAAGCCCAGTTAGTATCTTCATAATCATTATTCTGAACTGTAGTTCCAACATCTTACTTATGTCCATACTGATTAGGTCCCTGGAAGTCAGTACTGCCTCTTGTTCTCTTTTTTAAGGTGTTTTTCCATCTTGTCATTCTGTCCAGAGACGAATAGATGAATGAGAGAACAAAATACTAAAATGGCAACAACTACCCCAGAGAAATATACACCAAACGAATCAGAAGAGACCCAAAAACAAAAAAAATTTTAAAAATTAAAAAATTAAAAAGAAATAGAGAATATAATGAGACAGGTAAACAGAATAGAGCAATACACTGGATCCTGTGTGTATTTTGGCCAGTTTGTTAGGAAAATTGTGAGGAAAGAAAAACTTATGTATGTACAAAATTAAAATTAAATAAAATGAAAGGATAGAATATAATTCTAAAAATGATAATTAAAAGACAAAACAATAGAGAAAAAAAGGAATATAAACAATAGGTGAACACAACAGAGCAATACACTATATCCTGAGTGGATTTTGATTGGTTTGTTAGAAGAAACTACATCTCAAAATTGTAACAAAAGAAAAACTTATCTATACACAAAAATCAAATTAAATACATTGAAAGGATAAAATGTAACCGTAAAGATGAAAATTAAAAAAGCCTTTAACAACAACAAAAAGACAAAAAAAAGAGAAAAACATATCAGACAGGTGAAAGGAACAGGCCATACACTGGATGTGTTTTGGTATTAGAAGAAATTGCATCCCAAAATTGTAAAAAAAGTAAAACTTCTATATGTACAAAAATAAATATAATGAAAGGATAGAATAGTTGTAAAAAAATTTAAAAAGATTAAAAAAAAGAGTTGACAGAATAAGAAATTGGTTGATAAATGAAAGAGGAAAAAAATAAATTGAAAGACTAAAGAATCATGGGGAGAAAAAAAAAACTATCATGAATTCTATATGATATATTACCCTAGCATTAGAGTTTTGCAGTTCTCAATGATCAGTAAACTTGGTTTTGTCTGGATGTTCTTGCTGATATTCTTTTTTTTTTTAAGATTTTATTTATTTGACAGAGAGAGAGAGAGACAGCAGAGGGAGTGGGAGAGGGAGAAGCAGGCTTCCTGTGGAGCAGGGAGCCCAATGCGGGGCTCGATCCCAGGACCCTGGGATCATGACCTGAGCCAAAGACAGACGCTTAATGACTGAGCCACCCAGGTGCCCCTCTTGCTGATATTCTGGGGGAGGGGCCTGTAGCTTTGATTCTCAAATGTCTTTGCCCAAGGAGAAATTGCACTGCCCTTGCCAGGGGACCAGGCTCAGTAACCTGCTCCAGATTGCTCTATGTGGCCTTTGTCTCCTGAAGGCTTTCCACAAAGCTTTAGAGGAATGAGAATGAAAATGGTGGCCTCCCAATCTCCAGCCCCAGAGCTGAAAGCTTGGGGACCCATTCCTCAGTGCACCCTCAAGGAAAAGCAATCAATCACTCCTGTCTCCCTGGTCTCTGTCTACACTCTGCGCTCACCCAGTTGTGACTGTACATTTCTATCTCAGGTAGGTGACACTGTTTCAAGTCTCCTGTAGTAGTAATTTACCTGCAGATTCCGGCAGCATGCTCCTGTGCCAGTCCTCTTGGGGGAGAAACGTGGGTCTCACCAGTTCTGTGATTTCTTGGGCCCTTGCTTGGAGAGCAGTCATCTGACTGTGCCGTGGTTCATGGTATGTGTGAAACAAGATAGCGTCCACTCCTGGGTTCGCTGAGTACAGCAGGCTTCCCCTCTCTGATGCCTGGGAGCTATGCCACACTCTGGCACCCTCGGTCTTCCTGTGACCCCAAGGAACCTGAGACCACACTGTCCCATCTAGGATTCTGTCCAAGCTTCACTGCCTGAGCACCACTCAGGCAGGGATGTCTCTCACCAGAGCAGACTTCTAAAAGTTCTGATTTTGTGCTCTGCTGCTATATCTCTTTGGTAGCTGGCTTATGGAGGCTCCCTCCCCCCTAGGTTTATCTCTCCATATATCACCTTAGATTCACTTCTCTGCACCTCCTACCTTGCAGAAAGTGGTCACTTTTCTATTTGTAGAGTTGCAGCTATTCTTTTCTTAGATTTCTGGTTGAGTTCACAGGTGTTCAAAATGATTTGGTAGCTATCTATCTGAATTCCTGGGAACAGACTAAACTAAGGTCTCCTACTCCTCTGTCATCTTGGACTCTATTTCCTCATCATGGTTTTGATTTGTATTTCCCTGATGATGAGTGATGCTACCCCAGTAGTTTTTAACAAACCACCTACGTCCTATTTTTTCTAGTTACCACCTCCAGCCAAAAACCAAAAGATAATACTTTAAAACAAACAAAACAAAACAAACAAAACTACTTAAATTACTACTCAGAATTCATTCAGTGAGTTGTCATAATATTCAGGATAATGTTATGCTACATAGCATCATCTACAAGATCTTTTTAATCTTGGATCCTGTATACTTCATTTGTCTTCCTGACCCAACAAATTTGCTATTTTCATGATGTTCACTCTTCTGTAATACCCTCCCCCAATCTACAATTCACTTGAAATAGTTCTAAATCATTTCTTTTAATATAAAAGTTAAGCTTCTCCCAATCTAGGAAGATTTTATATTCCTCTTTTTAATCTGGATTGTGACTTCTTTTGAAATTTACTTATATCATATATTTTCATGCTTTTTTCATAAGATTCCTCACATAATATTAGAGATATATCTTTCTGCATCCAGTTGACTATAATAGACTGTATATTCTTTGAAGGTAGGTTTTATGTTTTTCAAATTCTCAGAAATTGATATATATGACATAATGGAAAAATAATTTGTTGAGTATCTACTAAATACATATCCAAGTAAACATGCTAAGAGGTGTCTTGGATATGAAGGTACACAACATATGGACCCTATCCTCAAGAAGCTTATAATCTTGTAAAGATGGTAAGATTAAGAAATATGTCATGATGTGATAAGATTGATTCTAATGCTACCAACTGCGTGTGTGTTTGTTGGTACAAGTCTACTGTTATGTGGGATTTCACGTAGATATTTGTTAGATATTTGGTATTGGGCCATTAGCGTTTTAAAACAGATTAGTGAAATAATGAAAATTATGCTTTAGAAAAAAATTTCACAAGTGGCAGTAACATAATAAGTTGAAAGATACATTCAGGATATAGTTGAAAGCATCAGTACATTATTGAAATATTCTAATTACAAGCCAAAATTCCTCAGGGAATTCTGATTTTGAAAGACTTATAGATCCATAAAATTCATAGAATATAGGCATGGAAAGGACGTTAGATACAATCCCATGCAATCTCTTCAGTTTACAAGGGAGGCTTTTAAGGTGACCCCTAAAAATACTTTTAGGATTATTAGGTGACTCATATCAGATTCACAAATTTAAATTTCAAAATGGAAGTAGTGGGTTAACTTAAGGAGCTTTTAGATAACAATAAAAGCAGGATAATGAAAATACATAGTAACAGAAAAACTAGTATTATAGCATGAAAATCTATTTGTCAACTGATGAATCTTGTGTGCAGAATTAAAAACAATATATGTAAATACTTACCCTTAAGAAGGGGGAGTATAAGGGTGCCTGGGTGGCTCAGTCGGTCAAGTGTCTGACTCTTGATTTTGGCTCAGGTCATGATCTCAGGGTTGTAGGATTGAGCCTTGTGCCGGGCCCTGCACTGTGTGTGGAGCCTGCTTGGGATTCTCTCTCTCCCCCTCTCTCTCTGCCCTTCCCTCTTCCTACCCTCTCTCTCTCTCTCTCTCTCTCTCTCTCAACGAAGAAGAAGAGGGGGAAGGAGGAGGAAGGGAAGGAGGGGGAGAAGAAGGGCATAATTCCTCATTCCTTAACTTGAGGTTCTCATATTTAATTTTTCAAAGAGAATACTATGGAAATGGGTGGGTAAGGTATAACTTTACAGTGGAGAAATATGAAAAATGATCAAGGTCATTATCAGTAGTCATAAATCATGTTGGTAAAAAGCACTCTTGATATGATGTGATAAAATTGGCACTTCCCTATGTGATCTTCCTCCCTAAAACCTTTATCCCTAGCCTAATCATGAGAAAAAACATAAGATAAATTCCAGTAGAGAGGCATCATACAATATGAGGATTAGTAATCCTCAATACTGCCAAGATCATTTAAAAAAAAATAAGGAAAGTCTGAGAAATTGTCACAATCAAGAGGAAACTAAAGAAGCATGAAACTTAATGTAAAGTAGTATCCTGGATGAATTCTCAGAAAAGAAATAAGGACAATAGGCAAAAATGAAAGAGATTTGAAAAAAAATTATGGATTTCAGCTGATGATGCATCAGTATTAGTCTATTTATCATGGGAAGTGTAACATACTAATTATAATATGTAAACAATAGAAATAGTGAGTAGAAGTTATACAGGAACTCCGTATAATTTTCTTAATTTTTCCTGTAAATCTGGAACTGTTCTAAAACTATTTCTGTTAATTAAAAAATCAACAAAATTAAACACTGAATACTTAAACTGTGAAATGATGCTTCTGTTTCCTGGTGGTTTGGGGAAGCCCCAGGCCATGAGGCCTTGACACAGCCCATCCCAAAGATGTTGCTGAAGGCTCTTGGTCTTGTCACAAGAAGAATTCAAGGACAGACACACCACAGTGGATGAGTGCCCTAAGTGGGGAAGTTTCTTAAAATCAAAATACACTCTTGAAACATGAGAGTGGGTGAGAGAGAGATTGAGAGAGAGAGCATATATGAGTGCTGTGTGCCTTCAGAATTGGGTTTCTATCTTACATTAACAGTTGTTAACAAAGGATAGGAATATTCATTACTTCAGGTGGGGATTTCATGGAAGCAGGGTTTTGCACCTTTTCTTCCTTATTTGGTCAGAGGTTTCTGGCCTACTTTGTCAGCCATCTTGGGCCTATCTGGTTTGATTCAGCTTCTTGTGGTTTTATTTTGGAGCGCAGCCAGGACAAGCCTCTGACTTTCTCCATAGCTGGCCATGATTCTCTTTGTTGGCCTCCAGGCATCCTGTTAGAATCCAACTAACTGCCTCTGACATTTCCCTAATATTGGCACTGTTAATAATAAATAATAATATTTAAAGAAAATAAAATCTATTCACTGCAAAGGTATTAGCATAGTGTTCTTCCAGGAATCTTAAAGCATTTCCTTTATTCCATCCGGTTTCTTTTGAGATGTTTTGTAAACAGTTAAATGTCATATGTACGTATATATCAACTTTGCTGCCATATATTAAACTCAACAAGGAAATAAAAAAATTTAAATGAATCAATAATTAAATCTTATTAGTCAACTAATTATTTGATCAAAAATAAGTACTTATTTGTTAGTTGTTGAGTTACTTTGGACTATACCTGTCTTTGAATACTTTGAATACTTTAATGCCAAGGTTATCGATTTCAGATTAAAGGTAGTAAAATTCTTACTGCATGTGTGAAGCTCAATATATTACTTGCACCCTTGGATCATGGCAAGAAATACTTCTATTCAATCATTTTTAATGTTTCTCTGCTATACATCCAGAGAGCTTCTGATTAATTTATATATGTGTGCAGGTAATTCTAATTATTTCCCTTGGTGTGCATAATTATTCATTTGTCCATATTAAATCACATCTGCTCTCTAGTTGTTCAGTCAAAAATTTAGATTGTTTATACTTCTGAATTTTTCACAAATAGCCAATGTCTGAATTAACATGAGCAACCCCGTTTTTCTGTTAATCTTTTTAAGTGCCTAATTATTTTTTCCATAGTCACTAAATAGTCAATCAATGAATTACTTTGTCTCTCACATCAATGTCATAGTTCATAAAGCATTCCATTTTTATTTTTTTAAAGATTTTATTTATTTATTTGAGAGAGAGTGAATGAGAGGGAGAGCACATGAGAGGGGGCAGGGTCAGAGGGAGAAGCAGACTTCTCGCTGAGCAGGGAGCCCCATGCAGGACTCGATCCTGGGACTCCAGGATCATGACCTGAGCCGAAGGCAGTTGCTTAACCAACTGAGCCACCCAGGCGCCCCAAAGCATTCCATTTTTAAAGAAGGAATATATTTTAAGTGTCTAAGTCATTTTTCCATTATTTTCTCCTTGATTTCCATATATCAATAATTTTGTAGTTTTACCTACACCTGACTTAGCATATTACAACCAAGGGATGGTTATAGTTCTCAATTTTCGTTACCTGGAAAAGAATAGTTTTAAAATTTCTTAAAACCATTTCAGTATTCTTTTTTCTAAAAGCCACTATAGATAATGAAAAAGTTTGTATCCTAGAAAACTTACTAGAGTAGCAATGACTAAATTTTGGCAAAAGTTCCAATCCTCTCCAATGTGATCTTCTGATCTTGACAAAGACCTATGGTTTTAACATTAATTCATCGACTTGTACTTAACTTTCAGAAGAGTATATTTATTTTATGTTCTTTCTGTTCTGAAATGCTGACAGGGCTGCAGCTGAAGTCCTTGGTAATCACAGGAAAAGATTCATTTAAGATAATGTAGGGGAAGGTACTGACAGAAAGATGGAACTGCTTATTAAAAAATACATAATTTTACCTCAATCCTTGGTAAAATTTTCACTTCTCAGAGAATTCATCCTCTTCTTGGTTATTTTTTTAACAAGTCTTTCCCACCCTTAATTTCTCTGTTTTATTTATTGGCAACCATATCTTCAGATCTCAGATGTTTTTGTCTATTTCCCAGTCTTCTGTCTTGTATTTTGTATTTCATTTTCTTACTCAGAAATGGAAGTTCTGATTCTGTGCAATTTCCTGACCTCACTGCTAACTACTCCTCATAGTATGTTTAGCCTAATTTTTTGGCCTTGATCTCTGTCCATTAAAAAAAAAAAACTGGAATCTAAAACTCCTAAGGGAGTTTTATTTTGAAAAGTTTTAAGTTTTAATTTTATTTATTTTGAAAAGTTACATTACAGGCACACCAGAAGATAGCCTAGCAGTTTCTTACAAAACTAGACATATCTTTGCCATATGATCTAGCAAATGCTTTCCTTGATATTTACCCAAATGAATTGAAAATTTACATTTACTCAAAACTTGCAGATGAATGATTATAGTGGCTCGAATTCAATTTATCAAAACTTTGAAGTATCTATTTTTTCAAAAGATGAATGGATAAATAAACAGTTATACATCCTATGAGATTCATTCTCTGATCACAGTGGAATTGAGAACTATAATCTCCACCTAGATTGAAATAACACAATACCTATATGAAATATTTATCTTTTGAATAAGGAATCAAATGAAAAAAAATCAGAAAAAATTTAAAAAAATATTTTAAACTGAGTATCAATGGCAGTATATTTCAACATATCTTAAAGTGATGGCTAAAGGAAAGTTTATAAATGCAGTTATGTAAAATTGTGCAATTATTTGTAAATAATATATATAATTAACTGTATAATGTATAACATATGATTCTATATGATATGTATAGAAGTATAATTACAAATAAGAAGAAGAAAGATTTTAATTAATAGATCTAAGCTACCATCTCTATGTGCAGAAAAAGTCTAGCAAATCAAAGTACAGAAAGAATACAATAATGATTGCTCAGTGAAATAGCTAATATTCACTAAAGAAAACCAATTAAACCAAAAGCTTGATCCATTGAACAAATATATAACACTCTAGAATGATAGAGGTAAAGAAAAAAAGAAATCAAAAGTGTCAGTATTAGCAGTAAAAACAGGGAGTGGGGGATAAAGGGTTGGTCATTATGGACTTTCAAGTCATTTTGAAAGACGGTAATGATGTATGAAAAATTTTATCCCAATAAAATGGCAATTTAGATAGATTGGACAAACCCCTCAAAAAATAAAAGAAATTAAAACATGACTTGGCTAAAACGATATAAGAAAAAAATGAGAAACTGAACACTCCTTTATTTAAAAATACTGAATTCATTACAAAATACCTTCCCAGAAAGAAAACCAGTGGCCATGAAACTTCCCCCAAAATACAGGGAAAATTCTTCCAAATATATAAGAAAACATCAAGACCATTCTAACACACTATGTTCTCGTGAATAGAATTCACTAACAATTACTCGTTCTTGTTCTGTATTGGTCTGGACATGAATCTAATTGTCATTTTCTCTACCATTGGTTACATTTCCCTCAGTACTGAAAGGAAACACTTCTTCCTTCCTAGTATTTTCTTGATGACTAAAAAGAAAAAAGAAAATGTTAATTTTGCCTTTAGTCACTAATGTCTGTTTTCACACCTTGCTGTTAATGCAAATAGATTTTAATTTAAATGCAATTTCCTTAAGGGATTTCAAATCAGTGAGGCACAAGTGGTAGCACGGTCTAAAGATATTAGCATTTTTAGTTATCACTATCTGAAGAAGAGAGGTATAAAACAGTCGCCTTTTCTCCCTCCTTCTTGGCTGTTTAAATTCCTCTCCGCTTCTCATATCTGTTTGTCATAATAAATTGTACCATTTCCCACATGCTTCAAAATCCTGTGCCTACAAAATCTGGATCCATTTTTTTTTTTTGGTGAAGTGAGAGGTGCTGGACGTCAGGATGGAAAGCTTGGGTAGGTTTAAAAGCGTGAATTCACTTTTAAGGACCTTCATGATGATAAAAAAGTGGAAGAGGGTGATGACATCGGGATGGTAAATCCAATACCATAGTCAATTAAACTGCAGGAAAGTTAGGCCATTGTCCTTAGTTGTAATACAGTCTCCCATAAAAACAAACCCAAACAGCAGCTTGCAGGTGGCTGTGAATAAATTTGGATGCATTTGTAAAGGCAGGTTTTGCTCTAGGCATTACCAACTGGAGCATTTTCTAGAATAACTATGCTCCATGGTTTCAATCTCCAGGCCTAGAAGGGAATTCCTGATTACTTTATATTGGATCTCTTACTAATAGTACTCAAGACTTGAAGCTCTTACTCTTAGATATTACCTCTCTTAATGATTCCCAGTTCTCCTCAGTGCCACTTAAATTATTCAGATATTGGTTTATCAAGTCTCTTTTATATTGCCTCTTTTTGAAACTCCCTGCTGAGCTTGAACGTGCACAGAGGAATGCTCAGATAAAATAAAAAAGGAATTTAAGAGCAATAAGAGTTCTTTCTCCACTCCAATAAGAACATTTAAGACACACGTGAGATTTTTTTTTTTTACCCCTGTTGGCTCTCACTTTTATTACAACATCTTTTCTCAAATTGGCAAAGTAGACAAACAGCTATTCCAGTGTGATCTCTGTACTACTAAACAACAGGGATGGTGATGCAAAGATACAGCTAAATGACTTTCTTTCTCCCAAGGTATCAGCCCACAAATAAACCTTGTATCTTTTGTAGAGTCTGCTTTCTAGTTTTGTAGTTATAGGGAATTTGGAAAAACAAAACAAAACAAAAACAGAATGCAGTATAGTAATATGGTCTGCACAATACAGTCTGTGAGGATCTTATGTAAGATTTAAACATGTCTCTAAACAACTTTTATTAGCTAAACCATATTTCTTAATTCCTACCTTTGTCTAATTTGCTTGTTTCCCTAGAACTGCAAATGCCATTAATAAAGATTAGCCCACTTATCTTCAAAGTATTCCAACATTAAGAAATTGAAAGTATTCATTATGTGAATGAGTTATTGGATGTTTGACAATTTTGCAGTGAAATTTTGATGGAGTTAACACAAATTTTATAATCCTTTCTTTCACTTAAGAAAAACAGCCAAATTATTTCCAGACAAGCTTAAAATGTACAACAAGTCTTTAGCTGTCATTACATATTTTTCAGTTTTGAGAAATTTGATATGTTATATGGAAAAAAAATGAAAAAACTGATCTATTTTGATGCTTCCCTTAATAAAGAGATGAAACATCATGAATTGACCAATAGGGCATTAATGTTCCCCTCGGTTTGATGAAATTTTAAACTGACTTATTTGACTCTAGGACCCTGACCTCCCTTTTCTTAGAGCAGTTACTTAAAACAAAACAAAATGACAAAAAAGAGCATGAAATGGTACATCCTTTGTAATTATAAAGTATTTGTTTCTTTGAGATATAAATCTTTTTAAAAGATAAATGCCAGTTTTACAACCTAGGATCTCTTTCTCCAGAACAGGGAGGCATCCCTCTGAAATGTAATCATGAAGGTAGTATCCAGATCTCCCAGTCTCTGTGGGGGGACAGGAGCCTACCTTTGGTGGGTGCCCTATGGCAAGTTGTAAAACTACCACTTGTTATGTAAATAGGAGAAAGTTTCCTTTTCTTTTGGTTAAGGTCAAGATTCTCCACTATTATAAACTCTCCAACCTTTGTTTCAGCAGAGTTGAGATCAGACTGCATTCTGGCCTCTACCCTGTTCCAACAAACTTGAATAAAGTCTTCCTTGCCTGCTTAATTTCTTGCCATGAATTTTTTGCTTTGGCATAATATAAATAAGTTGATATAGATGTTTAATATAGAAAGTGACATGGTCTAAATAGAGATTCTTAATTTGTGAGACAAGAGATCTGAACCTTATCTCCATATTGATTTGGGGTTAAGTAAATAATTAAAACTTTTCTCCTGCTTTTGTATTATTATACTTATTTTCTAAATATTTTCCCAGCTCTCACATACATACATATGCACACACACATTATTATAAGAATTTGGTTCACCCGATAATGGTGGGTGAGAAGCCCCAAGATCTACAGTTAACAAGCCGATGGTATAGTTCCACTCTGAGTCCAAAGGCAAAAGACCAATATTCCAGCAGGAAGAGCTGGGCAGAGAGAGTGAATTTATCTTTACTCCACATTTTTATTCTGTTGGGTCCTTCAGTGGATTGGCTAAGACTGATCCACGCTGGGAAGGGCAATCTGCTTTACTCAGTCTACCAAATCAAATGTTAATCTCATTAGGAAACACCCTCACAGACATACCCAGCATATTAGCCAAATCTCTAGGCACACGCTGACACAGTAGAGTTGATAGGTAAAATTAACCATCAAAATTAGTGACTTCTATCCCATGTGGTCCACTGAGCCTAAGATTCTGAATGGTTTAGGTTTGAATTTCTTTGATATTTGTTTGTAAATATGTATCAATATGCACCAGAATTATTTGTTTGGATCATTAAAAATTAATAAGTCACTTACTTCAATCTTATTCTAAATCAATATATCATTTAACGATTTTTATGAAAAATATCTTGTCAAATTTCCATTTGACTCACACTTATTTTATTTCTATTAAAGAATTTTTTTCAAATTGCATAAACTTTCTGATGAATTACCTAAGTAGTAATTTAACAGGGAGCATTTTGCTGTAATTTTCTTTTTTTTAATGTTTTTTTTAATTTATTTATTTGACACAGAGAGACAGAGTAAGAGAGGGAACACAAGCGGGGGGAGTGAGAGAGGGAGAAGCAGGCTTCCCGCCGAGCAGGGAGCCCGATGCTGGGCTCGATCCCAGGACCCTGGGATCATGACCTGAGCCGAAGGCAGATGCTTAATGACTGAGCCACCCAGGCGCCCCTTTGCTGTAATTTTCTTAATGGAAGGAGGCACAATTTTCATAAAGAGCTAGTATATTATCCTTTTTAAATAATCTCTATTTAGAATGTTCCATTAGATTCTATTTATAGTGGAGGGAATAGTTGTTCATTAGGAAATCTCACTCAATGTAAATATTAAAAGGTATATATAATTTTATTTGAGACTACTACATAATTTTGCTTTAAAAAAAACTATACTGTACTCCAAAACATAACAAAATGGTCTCTTCTTTACCTCTAGTAATATATGTTTTATTTAAAAGTGCTTTAACTTTGTCATAGTTGCTGTTCGTATAGTATAATTTTTCCAAACTTTTACTTGCATAGACTGAAATCTATCTCCAATACTAGTTCAACCTTTGTTTTTATTTTTACTTTTGATGTTAGAAAATCCCTGCTTTTTGACTGTAGTTTTATTTTATTTATATTTAAAGGGATTTATGTTTATATTTACAGTGGATAATGTAAGATTTATACTAATCCATTTTTTATCTTCTTTCTACATGTTTTACAGGTTTTTGTTTCTCTATTTCCCCATTATTGCCTTCTTTTCTTTTAAATAATCTCTTCTATTGTACCCTATTTTAAAATTGTTTTCTTAGTGGTAGTACATCCAATTACAATGAACATTTTAACTTAAAACAATCTTGTCCAGATTGATACCAAATTAATTTCAATAATATATAAAAACTTTGTTCTAATATAGCTTCATTGCCTTCTTTTTCCTTTGTGCTACAATTATCATAAAAAGCATAACGTCATACATTATAAGCCCAAAACATATATAATTATTACTTTATACAGTTTTCTTAAAAAAAATCATATGTCAGGGGTGCCTGGGTGGCTCAGTTGGTTAAGTGTGTGACTCTTGGTTTTGGCTCAGGTCATGATCTCAGGGTCATGGGATTGATCCCTGCCTTCGGCTCTGAGCTCAGTATGGAGCCTGCTTGTCCTTCTCCCTGCTCACTTGCTCTCACTCTCCCTCTAATAAATAAATAATTAAAAAATATATATAGCAGAAGAAAAGTACTACAAATAAAAGTACATTTATACTGACTTTTATATTCATCTGTGTAGTTTACCATTGATCCTTTCTTCTTCATGATGATTCAAGTTACTTTTTAGTGTCCTATTATTTCAGCCTGAAAGACCCGGTTAGTATTTTTTGTAGGCAAGGTCTGCTTTTGATTTTTTTCCCTGATTTTGTTTGTCTTAATTTGTTTCAATTTTCCCTTCATTTTTGAAGGAATGTTTTGTTGGATACAGAATTCTGGAGTGATAGTTTTTTTAAAAACCACTTTGAATGTGGTATCCCAGTGCTTTCTGGCCTCCAAAGCTTTCTATGAGAAGTCAGCTATTAATTTGCCTTTAGTAATAATTTAGTAATAGTCTTATTGATGATTCCTTGTATGTAATAAATCATTCTTTCTTCGTCTTTGACTTTCTACTATTTCACAATGATGTGTGTAAGTGTGGATCTATTTGAATTTAGTTGAAGTTTGTTGAGCACCTTTGATTTCAAAAAATATATAAAATTTTTAGCCATTATTTTTCAGATAATCTTTCTTTCTCTGTTTTTCTTATCTCTGGAACTCCCATTATGTATATGTTGGACACTTGATGGTGTCTCACAGATCTCTGAGGGTTTATTCATTTTTCTTTATTTTTTTCCTTCCAATTCTTCAGACTGAATAGTCTCAATTGACCTATCTTCAATTTTACTGATTTTCCCCTCTGCAAATTTACTATTGTGATTTTCTCATGAATTTTTCATTTCAGTTATTTTACATTTTCAGTTCCACATTTTCAATTTCATTATTTTAAGTAAATTTCTAACTTTTTATATTTATTCTTTATTTGGTAGAACATTGTTCTCTTTCTTTCTTTAATTGTTTGGATGTGATTTCCTCTAGTTATTTAAAGCTATTTATGACAGCTCATTTAAATGTTATGCTTAATAATTTCAATATATGAGCCTCATCAGGGATCCTTTTTTATTGACTTTCTTGCCTCAGTTTATGGACTCTTCTTTTTCTCTGTATGTCTCATATTTCGTTGTTGTTGAAAACTGGACATACAAATAAACAAATAAATAAATGTGGCAACTCTGGAAGTCAGAGTATTTTACCAATAGGGCTTGCTGTTTTTGTTGTTTGTGTTGTTATTCTTGTTATTTGTTTTTTTTAAATAATTTTCCTGGTCTCATTCTATAACATCTATGTTTTTTGTCATGTGCAGCTTCTGAAGTCTTTGCTTAGTTATGTTATTCATCAGCTAATTATTAAATGCCTTTGGCCAATATATCTCCCACCCTTTACCAAGGGCCTGTGTGTTTGTGGTATAGTACTTCTTCAAGGCTTCAGCAGTCTGCAACTCTACCTCGAGCTCTACTCCTTAATGGCCATGAGCCTCAAGATTCACCAGAGATCAGAGATTAGGGCCTTCTTGGGTCTTCACTGGGCATGAACATGGTGTACACATACATATAGCCTTCTACGTCCCAAGGAATATTTTGGAGCTTTCCAATGCTCCCTATAGACATCTCATTTTGTAAACTCTCCTTTTAAGTATTTTATCCAGCCCTTTTCTGCCAAAAAAAGTATCACCATCTAGGGCAGTTGCAATGTTAAATAATTTCAGGCTAATTATTTTCAGGAAGCGATTTGGGAATAGGATTTCTCAATGAAGAAGCTGAGTCAGGTCAGATAAAGACAATTGCTGAGAATTTTTATTTTTCCAGAGTGATTCCAGACAAATAGTTATCTGGGAATGGGGCTTTTTTGGAATTTATAAAACCATTCTCTCATCTCCAGTAGCTGTTAGGCTGCTGCTTTTCACAGTTGCCATGAGTGTAAAACTGCTGTTTTTTGAGACTAGCACAGATCTGAAGAGAGTTGGGTGGTAGTGAGGCAAGTTAAAATGATAAAAAATGCTCTCTTGTTTTTACTGGGAATCAGCTACTTTTCTTGAAGAAACACTCCTCAAATTCTTTAAAGACTTTGATTAACTTGCGTAGTTCTGAAAATGTTGATTTTGACATTTTTTTTTTTCCCAGGGTTCTAATTGCTTTTGTGGAAGAGTGGCTTTACAAAGGCCCTTAACTCTACGATTCTGGAAATGTCTTTGTACTTCCCCATTTTAAATATGGTCTTTAAAATAATGCATTATATTAAACACTATGTATTAAACACTATGTTTAGTATATGTTTAGTATAATGACTAAGAACTAAACATACTTTCATTCTTTTAATTTTTTTTTATTCTCTGAAGGAAAAAAAGGAATTTTAATACATAATTTATCAAGAAAAAAGATCCAAAATGTTTAGAATATATATTTGTTATATTACTTAAGACTATTTAATTGTAGTATAGAAAATAAGAGACACTATGAATGTAATCAAATAGCTTATAAAATATATTAAAAATAGGTAAGATAAATAGCTCCTATGTGTGCTGAACATAGGGAAAATTAAAGGAACTAAGTATACATCAAGCACTCATGAAATAGATGAGGCCTTAAACATTCACAAAGACTTAAACTAGCCATTTATTTGCAATACCCGTCATGATACATGTACCTTGTGTTCTAAACATGCAGATAAAAGCAATAGTTATGGTTGTTGACAAGGAGTAGTTTTCCTGTTTGAAACTTCTGCATTCTATGTTTCCTGTTTATTCATGGATTCCACTTATACAAGACTTCTATTGCTTTCTCATTATATTCTCTTCGTGACTTTTAGCTTTTTGTGCCACTAAAAAATTAAGTAAATAAGTAACCCACATTTTGCTTTTGTATTCAAGAGAAGAAAGTATAATTGATTCCATTAATCACAGTCATCATTAGTTGGGTAAACATTTAGTGCAGAACTTCTCAAAGATTGCTGATCTGGAAAGAATTAAGAATTAACTGTCTCATTGGGGAGGGTATGTGCTATGGTGAGCGCTGTGAATTGTGCAAGACTGTTGAATCACAGATCTGTACTTCTGAAACAAATAATGCAATATATGTTAAGAAAAAAAAAAGAAGAAGAAGATAGCAGGAGGGGAAGAATGAAGGGGAGTAAGTCGGAGGGGGAGACGAACAATGGGAGACGATGGACTCTGAAAAACAAACTGAGGGTTCTAGAGGGGAGGGGGTGGGGGGATGGGTTAGCCTGGTGATGGGTATTAAAGAGGGCACGTTCTGCGTGGAGCACTGGGTGTTATGCACAAACAATGAATCATGGAACACTACATCAAAAACTAATGATGTAATGTATGGTGATTAACATAACAATAAAAAATTGAAAAAAATAATTAACTGTCTCAGATTGAAATTGGTTCTGGAAGCTGGGGATGGGAGAGGTATACTGGTGGATATCAAGACAACTCAACTGTGATCAGTGGACAGGATCAAAAGTCTAAGGATCAAAGAAGTCTGGCAGCTGACTCACAAGCCATGTCACAATTGGGGATTTTAGTATTTCTTCCTTGCCTTTATCCTTCTTGTCAGTATGTTATCAATGGACAAGTTCATCTGATAGCCGCTATATTCTGAGAAATTTTGGGTTCATATAGGTAAAATTCTCAGAGAATTTCCTTCCATATATTGTTTTGGGTAAACAAGTGCCAAGTGAACTTGAATGTGCCTTGGAAGGCAGAAGTGAAGCAGCAATCATATTAGATATGTACAGTCACCAGAACCTGGTGTAGCCTGCTAACTTTTTGATGAAATGCTAGCTCACTCTGTTATGTGCAACAGCACCTGGGTCCACAAATCCTCCATGATCTCCAATCTTCTTCATTCTCTCCAACTTCTGGACCATGTGCATATTTAGTTCTTGATGAAAGTGTCCAGCTTCTCCTAAAGGTCACCTGTATTACCAATGCTGGCAGCTTAGAAGCAGGGGGGAGACCAACACAGTTTCCAGCTTTTTCTTATAGATTTCAACTTTTCTTTGTTCTCCCCACTACACGTCCATGTTTCCTTTCCAACTGCCTGATTTTCTGAATTCAGGCCTAGCCAGATGAAAAAAGAAAACATAATGTTTAACTAGTTGGCACAATTGTGCAAAGTCAAATTCCTATCAAATTCCATATTCTATACCTTTCTTAGTTTTATTCTTTATATACATAGAATTCCTCATCCCAGTAGGTCTCCCTTACTTTTTTTCTGCTGCCTTAAATTACACTATGATCCTTAACGTTATACTAAGGTTACACTGGCAGAAATGTGTTAACTTCATTTCCATATGGTTACTCAATTCCTCTTTATTTTTGCTACGCACCACTACCAATAAACTACCTTATGAAAACTGAAAGCTATCTTAAAAAATATATAACAAGAGGGACCTTTCAAGCAGTAGAAGCAATAAGCAATAAGGATTAAAATAGTCTATAGTTTAGAGTTGTGGAGTGCCCATATTATAATAAATTCTTTAACACTATACATACACTATACAAAATACTTTAGGAAAAGTTACTATTTATTTCCCTCACAACTGCTCTTTGAGGAAAGAAATGATGTGCTGAAGGCTTGCACCAGCTTGCAAAGAGCCTATTGTGTGTATCTCTGTTCAATTTTCCTTTCAATAGTGTCATTTATACCACAAAATTGCCAATACTACAAATCAAGATCTTCCAACCAAGAGCTGTATTTCATACATTTACCAGCATACCACATCAGATACATTTCATTCCTATATTACAAACCTCAAAATTGAAAGATACAGTGTGTAAATATCTATTCTCAGTATAATACCATGTGGTAAAAGAAATATTACAATAGGTATGATTTTTTCACACAGTTTTGTTTTTTCCATTAAGAATATGTTTTTGACAAAAAGAATAAAAGGATAAAGAAACATGGTTTTGTGAATACTACTTTTGAAGTAACAGTTTCTTAAAAAAATTAGTTTAGGGACCTAGTGGATCATAGAAAAATAAACTGGAAAAGTGATTGCAAGAGTATTTTATATAAATTGATCCTAAAGTTTTTCAAAGAAAATCACTGGATCAGAAGTTTTTCTTGTGAGATTCAAGTTATCACCTTTACTAGTTTGATTAATTAGCACCTTATAATTTGCCAACCACTACTTACATGCTTCTTATATACATACATTTTTATCTCATTGAAATAAAGTATATTAATGAACACAAATTTGAATTTCCACATTATTAAATAAGCAGAAGAAAATGACATGGAGACTGATAAAATTCCTCAGAATGAGAGATTTCTTCTGACTCAGAGTCCATTAGAATAAGGTATTATTTCTGTTAAATCTATCAGTGAAATGCCCTCCTCTTTCCCATAAAAAAAAAATCAAGGTATCATCTTTAAAATTTTAATCAACATTATTTTTCATTGAATTTCCATTTAAATTTGTATTTGAAGAAGGAGGTCTAAATATATTTTGGAGTAAATTTCAAGGAAAAAATACAAAAACATTGATTAGCTTATACCTCACCTTGGTTGAAAAACACTGCATAAACTACCACAGTTTGCGTTTTAGAATTATTTTTTACTTTTAAAAATAGCACCTTCCACCTGTATTTAGGATAAAAAGATAAGGCAATAGGCAACAGAAGCACATATAAGAAGGAATACATGTAATAACTCTAAAAGAAAATAGTCTAAAGAAATAGTAACTATTAATTAGCAAAACAATTTTCTTCTGCACTAAGCAAATACACCTTAAGTAACTTGAAATTGACTTTCAGTAAGTTGCCTTTTGTTTCTTATGTTTGTTTCTATAGGAAAACCATGTTAGCCTCACAGAGCTGTGCTTTGTAGGACATAAACTTGTTTCAGTGGATGACTACCTTTAGGCCTAAAGTGACCAAATGAAATAAGTAAAAGATATATTTGAAGCTGGAATATTTGATTTGTGTGTAGATAGTATTCACAAGAAGTCAAATTAGCTATTTCACTCTTTTTCTGTGGAGGTTATTTCCAAAGAGTATGGGTAAAGTCCCAAAAGAAAGGTCAGTTAGCCACAAACACTTCAATATTATCCGATTTCCAACAGACACACTTTTTTAGAAAGCTCCTAGAACAAGCAAGAGCAAAATGGACTTTCATGGTAAAATGTATGCTTCCAAGTGCACTGCACAGAGGCAGGTCTCAATAAACTATAGTAGTGTCAAGAAGTAGGAATTGTTGGGGTTATGTGCACGGTATCTAGCAAAATGAAATTAAGTGAAACTAAACAGTCTAGTCAGGAAAATAAAAACTTCCTGAACTTGGCACAAAATCTTCTATAGAAAAGATTTATAGATTATACGTGATTATACGTGATCTTCTAATCTGAGACAATAGGCCATATGAAATTCTACACTATATGAGGAGTATTCTAACAGTGACATCACTCTTGAATTAGTTTTCAGATAGAATACAATGAGTTCAATATCTGTTCACAATCTTTTGGTAGTAGAAAATTTAGCACTCTTTTGAAATTAAAAAATAAAAAAGGAAAATTCCTCAGTCTGATGATGATCTATAGTAAGTCTTAATCATATTTGCATACTAATAGGAAGACATCATTAGATATGGGGAAAAATACAGTAGAAGAATATTAATATATTAATATCATTGGAAATGTGATGGGGGCATTTGATTCTGAGAAACTTTGCAGTGCTTCTTCTTTAGATTCGGATGACAGAGGAAGCTGCAGTTGTGGAATGCCTGATAGTCTTAGGAACCCTGGGATCTCAGATTTCAGAAGCCAGTTGTCTCTTTATGCAACACAGCATACTCTGAGCAACAAAGAAGTGGCATTCAGGATGATCTGACCTAGAAGTAGTTCTAGCACTGGCTGGTAAATAAGTTTCTAGAACAAAGATAATTAATGAGATGACTAAAATTTTGCTCAATTTGTAGAATAAGAAAAAACTGAAAGATACAATATAGTCCTCCCCTGCATCCATGTGGGATATGTTCCACAAACCCCAGTGGATGCCACAAACTACTATGCCATAAATATACTATATTTTTCCTAAACATACACACCTATCATAAAGCTTAATTATCAATTAGGCAGAGTAAGAAATTAACAATAATAACAAAGTAGAAGAATTATAACAATATGCTGTAATAAAAAGTTAGGTAAATGTTGTCTAAGTATCTTACTGTGCTGTACTCACCCTTCTTGTGATGATGTGAGGTGATAAAATGCTTACGTGATGACATAAAATGAAGTGAATGACATAGGCAGCACTGAGCTACTTTTGACATTCTGACTATATGTCAGAAGAAGGATCATCTGCTTCCAGACCATGGTTGAATATGGGTAACAGAAACCATGCAAAGTGAAACCACAGATAAAGGGGGACTCCTGTATTAAATAGCCACCCCAGTGGAAAATCTTGGTCTCTTGGAGTGATCTAAACCCCTTCATAGATACAAATCCAATGACTGGAGGCTGAATCCTATTGAACAAGGTTCAAAACACATGAAAGTAATTTTAATATGTAGTCCTTCAACTCTTCTGTGCCTGGAATGGCCAGCAATCCCTGTAGCTACAGATGAAAAGATGGCTCCAAGCTTTGCTGTGAAAGAGAGGAGAAGGCAAGGGGGTCAATGCTCAGAGATGAAGACCCTTTGCTCTTCTTTGCTCCCGCTTTTATTGGTCCTTTGGGATAATCACAAATCCTCATCAGTTATTTCTCAAGCACATGATGTGTGACAAGGGGTCTTACTGAAACTGGGAGGATCTGTTTACAGGAAAGATACAATATGCTAATCTGCATGTTCTACGAGTTCTGCTAAACACAGCCTAAGGGACAATGCATACATCTCTTAGAGCACAGGGCGGCTATTTGGGCTAAGAAAGCGTCCAGGAAGGCAGCTCCTTGCACCATTCCAAGGGCAAAATTCCAAGTTAAAAGTCCAACTTCATTCTTTTGCATGTGGATATCCAGTTTTCCCAGCACCATTTGTTGAAAAGAGTGTCCTTTCCCCTTTGAATATTCTTGGTACTCTTGCTGAAATCTATTTGCCATAAATGTGAGGCTTTATAGCTGGGCTCTCTATTTTATCCATTGGCCTGTATATATATATATATATACACTTATGACAGTATCATACTACTTTAATTATTGTAGCTTCATATTAAGTTTCAAAGCCATGAAATATGAATCCTCCAATTTTTTTCAAGATTATTTTGGCTATCCAGGGCCTTTTGCAGTTTCATAAATTTGCAATTCCACATAAATTTTACAATAGGTATTTCAATTTCTACAAAAAATGTCATTGATATTTCGATGAGATTTCATGAATTTGGAGATTTCTTTGGATAGTATTGTCATTTTAACAATATTAAGTCTTTTTTTTTTAAGATTCTATTTATTCATTTGAGACACAGAGATACAGAGAGAGAGGGAGAGCACGAGCAGGGAGAGAGGCAGAGGGAGAGGGAGAAGCAGTCTCCCGGCCAAGCCAGGAGCCTGACGTGGGGCTCAATCCCAGAACCCTGGGATCACGACCCGAGCCGAAGGCAGACGCTTAACCACCTGAGCCACCCAGGTGCCCCAATATTAAGTCTTCTAATCCATAAGCATTTTACTATAAAAATTTAATAAACTACAAAACAAGGTAGTAACAGTGGAAATGAAAGACCCAAAAAAGTATAAAACATACAGAAAACAACTCCAAATCAGTAGCAATAAGTTTTTCCTTATTAGTAATTACTGTAATGTAAATTAACTTGACTCTGCGAACAAAAGACAGAGACTGCCAGAATGGATAAAAAATTACCCAAATATATACTATTTATGAGAGACTCACACTAGATCCAATCACACAGAGTTTGAAAGTGACAGAATGAAAAAGGCTATCCTATGCAAATAGTAAGCAAAGGCAACTAGAATGGTTATCTTAATATCAGACAAAATAAACTTTAAGTTAAAATCTGTTATAAACTGATAAAAGGCTTAATTCATGAACAAGATTACCATTCATAAATATATATATCCAAGCAAAAGAGCCCTATAATGGATGATGCAAGCTTTGACCAAATTAAAGGGAGAAATAAACACTTTTTCTAATAATTAGAGACTTCAAAATCCCACCTTCAATAATAGGTAGGAAAAGAAAAGCAGATTAAAAACAGATTAAAGATCAATAAGATCAACACTGTAAATGTTGCCATTTGCAAAAATGTGGATGGACCTCATATACATACTATATACATAGTGGATGCTTTAAACTACTATGGACCTTATATACTGGACCTTATATACATAATATGATATACTATATATATATATACATATATATATATATATTTAGAATAACCCACTCAATAAGAGCTGAATACACATTCTTTTCAAGTGCACATAGAACTTCCTACAGAATAGATCATGTGTAGGCCACAAAACAAGTCTCAACCAGTATAGTTATACAGATCATACAAAGTTTCTTCTCTAACAACAATGAAATAAAACTACAAATCAATAATAACATTAAAATGGGTAAGTACACAAATACATGGAAATTAAACAACACTCTCTTAGGAGTCACAGAGATATTAGAAAGAAGAAATCACAGAGATATTAGAAAATATTTGGTTCAACATAAGGAAGTCAAAGTACGAAACTCTGAAAATAGCATTGGTGAAAATCTAGGTAATTTTGGGTGTGGCAAAAACTTGATCTATGAGAGAAAAAAATAAGTTGAACTTTCCTGAACTAGAACCTTCTGCTTTATCAAAGACAAAAAGAGAATGAAAATACCAACCTTGGCCTGGGGGAAAGCATTTGCAAAATACATATCTGATAAATGACTAATATCCAAAACATAGAAATACTCTTTTTTGTTGTTTATTTTTAATTTAAATCCAATTAATTAACATATAATCTATTATTAGTTTCAGAAGTAGATGTCAGTGATTCATCAGTTTTATATACATTACAGCCCGTGTCCTCCTTAATGTCTATCACCCAGTTACCCTATCCTCCCGCCGCCACCCCTCCAGCAACTCTGTTTCCTATGATTAAGAGTCTCTTATGGTTTGTCTCCCTCTCTGATTTCATCTTGTTTTATTTTTCTCCCCTTTCCCCTATGATCCTCTGTTTTGTTTCTTAAATTCCACATATGAGTGAGATCATATGATAATTGTCTTTCTCTGATTGACTTATTTCACATAACATAATACCCTCTAGTTCCATCCACATTGTTGCAAATGACAAGATTTCATTGTTTTGATGGCTGAATATTATTCCATTTTGTATATGTACCACATCTTTATCCATTCATCTGTCTATGGACATCTTGGCTCTTTCCAGTTTGGCTATTATGGACGTTGCTGCCATAAACATTGGGGTGCAGGTGCCCCTTCGGGTCACTACATTTGTATCTTTGTGGTAAATACCCAGTAGTGCAATTGCTGAGTTGTAGGATAGCTCTATTTTCAACTTTTTGAAGCACCTCCATACCCAAAACATGTAAAGACTCATAAAACTCAACAATAAGAAAACAAACAACCCAAATAAAAAATGGGCAAAAGAACTGAACAGATACTATATCAAAGAAGATGTAAAGATGGTAAATAAACATATGAAAAGATACTCAACATCCTAAGAAATTAAGGAATTGCAAATTAAAGCAGCAATGAGGTATCACTACACACCTGTTAGATAGTTTAAAATCTAAAAACCCAACAACATCAAATATGGACAAAGAGGCAGAGCAACAAGAGCTCATTCATTTTGGTGGGAATGGAAATTATAGTCACTTTGAAAGACAGTTTACTGGTTTCGGGCAAAACTAAATATAGTCTTAAACATATGACCTTGCCATTAAACTTCTAGGTATTTAGCCAGTCGAATTGAATTGAACTATTCAGTATAATACTGTAAGGGTGGACACATGACATTATAAATTTGCCAATAAAACAGAACAGTACAGCACAAAAAAGAAACCTTAAAGCAAACTGTCTATTTTAAATAATAATGATGTTTCAGTAATTGTTCATTAACTGTAAAAAGATGTTAATAGGTGAAACTCTTTGTGTGGGGGGTGTGTGTGTGTAGGGTACATGATAATCTCGGTATTTCTTGGTTTACGTTTATGTAAATCTAAAATTTTCTAAGATACAAAGTCTACTAATTCATTAAAAAAACAAAAACAAAAAAGAAGTGGTGTGTATCCCAACTTTGTCTATAAACTCTTGAGCAAATGATTTTTCTCTGAAAATAGTGCCAAGATAATAAGGTAATAAAGGAACAGTGCATTCTAATTCTTTCTCCCTCTCTCCCTTTTTTCTACTTTCCCCATTTATTTATATGCACCTTTATTTTTCTTAGTATTACTATTTCCCAAAATACCACCTTGTAACCTGTAAACCATCTTTTTTCTAAATCCTGTGAGTGAAGGAAGAAATGTAGTGAATTCATGTTGGATGTCATAATATTATATATATATATATATATATATATATATACATATATATGTAATAGTATAATACATACAATAATAAATATATAATAATAAAGTTTTATTCTTTTTATTCACCTGTCATTTCTTTCTATCTACTCCACTGATGTAAATCCAATATGACAAGACTAGAAGGCATATTAATATTTAATGATTTACATAATTTATTTCAATCTTCACATATTTAGTCAGTATGAATAAAGGAGAATAGCATGTCTGATATATATGAATAGTCCAGTTGTACTAATAAATCCTAAATGAATTTAAATCTGATCCAGATAATGAAACATAATTTAAAGTGTATTTTTAGCATTTTTCTTCATGACAAAGAATATTTTAAACAAAAGGATCATTTATGAAAATAAGCAAGTTCAATAAGAAAATTGGGACATGTAAGGATCACCAGATCAGAAAGAAAGAAAATGTACACAAATTGAAAAAAAAAAATCTGTGAGCTGGAGCAGAGTGAAGGAGGGAGAGTGACATGAAACATAGTTGGAGATGTATATAGGAATCAATTAATACAGGGCATAATAAAACATGTGTTAAAGGCTGAGTTGTGTACCCTTAAAATCTGTCTATTTATGGAAGACCCAAGCCCCAATACCTTTGGATATAACTGTATTTGGAGAAAAGAACTTTAAGAAGGTCAGTAAATTAAAATGAGGCCATTATATCAGGTTCTAATTTAATATGACTGGTGTCCTTATAAGATAAGAAGGAGACACACCAAGGGCACCTGTGCATAGAGGGGCAACTGTGTCAAGAGACAATAAGGGGGCAGTCATCTGCAAGTCAAAGAAAGAGGCCTCAGAGGAAACCAAGTCAGCAGGCACCTTGATCTTGGACTTCTAGACTCCAGGACAGGGAGCAAATAGATTTCTGTTGTTTAAGTCACTGAGTCTGTGGTATTTTGTTATGGCAGCCCTAGCAAACTAATACAGTGTGCTAGGGAGTTAGTGTGAATATTTGCTTGCTTCAAATTGAGGTGGAAAAGTTTTTATGTAGGAGTATGAGGTGATATAACTCACTTAAAAGATTTACTTGATGTCCAAGTATAGACTAGATTAGAGAACAGCATTGTAGAAATATAGAAACCAATAAGAAACTAATGAAGTTAGTAAGTTGAGCAATGAAGAAGTCTGAATTTAGAATTTATCAGGAACACGGATTCAAAATATATTTTAACATTAGATCCTCAAAAGTATCTACATATCACTGAGAAAGTGGAAGAAGCACAAGTGGATAAAAGCTTGTATTTGTAATAGACATTCTATACTCCAGGTAAGCTTTAAAATATACCAGTTCTAAATGTATTTTTTATTTTCAAAATAGTTCTAGTCAGGATCAATAGTCAGTTAATTTCATATACTTATCTTTTGAATAGCAAAGGAGGTAATATGGGTATTTGATGCTATTTTTATTATTTGTTTTATTGTGTTATTGTTTTGTGTTAGGTTTGTGAAGGCCACAATTTTTATCTCTGTGTGAAATTCAAGATCATTAACTCTGTAGGAAAAATAACAAAGATTCCTTCAAAGTTGGAAATATTTTTCATTCTTCAGGCAAAATGTCTTAAACAGCCACCTATACTTCTATCCTAAGTATTTGATTATTAAAGCTGGAGGAAATTATTTATCAATGCTAATGACGTATATCAACTAATGACATATCTACCAATTTATGAAAGATTTATTTAATTATTTTTGACAAAGGAAGTATTGGCCATGGTAGTTATACCTAAATTCAAAATCTGCAAATGAGAGGAGAGTAGGATTGTATGAAAAGACTAATAATTAAGAGTTAGAATCATGGTAGGTAATTAAAACATATCCAAAATATGAAACTATGAGGTTAGAATAAAGATATACACATATATATATTTAAAAATCAAGAATTTTCTCTTCTCTATACCAACTCTACATTTTTGTGTTTTATTATTTTATGATGCTGATTGTTCAAACATGCATGTAATGAAATGCTTCAAAGAATAATGGATTATTTTGAAGTGTACAGAATAACCAAGTCATGTAATTACTTTATTTTAGAATAGACATGTATGGTCTCAGCAATCAGACAACAGAAAGAAATAAAAGGCATCTGAATGAGCAAAGGATAAGTCAAACTCTCACTCTTCACAGATGACATGGTATTCTGTGTGGAAAACCCAAAAGACTCAACCCCAAAATTGCTAGAACTCATACAGGAATTCAGCAAAGTGACAGGATATAAAATCAATCCACAGAAATCAGTTGCATTTGTATACACTAACAATGAGACAGAAGAAAGAGAAATTAAGGAATCAATCCCATTTACAATTGCATCCAAAACCATAAGATACGTAGGAATAAACCTAACCAAAGAGGCAAAGATCTATACTCAGAAAACTATAGAACACTCATGAAAGAAATTAGGAAGACACAAAGAAATGGAAAAACATTCCATGTGCATGGATTGGAAGAACAAATATTGCTAAAATGACTATGCTACATAGAGTAACCTATACATTCAATGCAATCCCTATCAAAATACTATCAACCTTTTTTTTCACAGATCTGGAACAAATAATCTTAAATTTTGTATGGAACTGGAAAGACCCTGAAAGCCAGAGGAATGTTGAAAAAGAAAACCAAAGCTAGTGGCATCACAATGCCTGACTTCAAGCTCTATTACAAAGCTGTAATCATTAAGATAGTATGGTACTGGCACAATAATGGACACATAGGTCAGTGGAACAGAATAGAGAGCCCAGAAATGGACCCTCAACTCTATGGTCAACTGATCTTTGACAAAGCAGGAAAGAATGTCCAGTGGAAAAAAGTCTCTTCAACAAATGGTGTTGGGAAAATTGGACAGTCATTTGTAGAAGAATGAAACTGGACCATTTTCTTATACCATATACAAAAATAGACCCAAAATGAATGAAAACCTAAATGTGAGACAGGAATCCATCAAAATCCTAGAGAGGAACACAGGCAGCAACCTCTGTGACCTCAGCTCCAGCAACTTCTGGCTAGACATGTCTCCAAAGGCAAGGGAAACATAGGAAAAAAATGAACTATCAGGACTTCATCAAGATAAAAACTTCTGCACAGCAAAGGAAATAGTCAACAAAACCAAAAGACAACTAACAGAATGGGAGAAGAAATTTCAAATGTCTTATCAGATAAATGGCTAGTGTCCAAAATCTATAAAGAACTTCTCAAACTCAACACCCAAAGAACAAATAATCTGATCAAGAAATGGACAGAAGACATGAACAAACTTTTCTCTAAAGAAGACTTACAGGGCGCCTGGGTGGCTTAGTCGTTAAGTGTCTGCCTTCGGCTCAGGTCATGATCCCAGGGTCCTGGAATCGAATCCCACATTGGACTCCCTGCTCAGCGGGAAGCCTGCTTCTCCCTCTCCCACTCCCCCTCCTTGTGTTCCTGCTCTCACTGTCTCTCTCTGTCACATAAATAAATAAAATCTTTAAAAACATAAAATAAAAAAATAAGGAAGACTTACAAATGGCCAACAGACACATGAAAAATGTTCAACCTCACTCCGCATCAGGGAAATCCAAATCAAAACCACGATGAGATATCACCTCACACCAGTCAGAATGGCTAAAATTAACAACTCAGGAAATGACAGATGTTGTTGAGTGTGTGCAGAAAGGAGAACCCTCTTACACTGTTGGTGGGAATGCAAGTTGATGTAACCACTCTGGAAAACAGTGTGGAGGTTCCTCAAAATGTTGAAAATAGAGCTATCCTTTGACCCAGCAATTGCACTACTGGATATTTACCCCAAAGATACAAATGTAGCAATCCAAAGGGGCACCTGCACCCCAATGTTTATAGCAGCAATGTCCACAATAGTCAAACTATGGAAAGAGCCCAGATGACCATTGACAGATGAATGGAGAAAGAAGATGTAGTATATATACACAATGCAATAATACTCTGCCATCAAAAAAAATGAAATCTTGCCATTTGCAATGACATGGACGGTACTAGAGGGTATAATGCTAACTGAAATAAGTCAATCAGAGAAAGATAATTATCATACGATCTCACTCATAGGTGGAAATTAAGAAATAAAACAGAGGATCATAGGGGAAGGGAGGGAAAAATAAAACCAGATGAATTCAGAGAGGGAGATAAACCATAAGAGACTCTTAATCTCAGGAAACAAACTGAGGGTTGTGGGAATTCATATTGCCTAGCTAGAGAAGATTTAATAAACACATGCCTCCCTGGATGAGATTAGTTGAAAAGGAGTGTCCCAAAACTGGGCCTCCTTTAGAGTTTCTGGACTGAAAACAGCCGGATCCTCATTGCGGCTCAAAGCACTCATCCAGGGAGTAAATGCTTGACTTAGGAGAAATATTCTGTCTGCATGCCTGTCACAAGCACAGCTTATTCTATTCATAGGTTACTCCCATGTCACTGTCTTGATTATTACAGCTTCACATTCCTTCTTGTTTTTCATATTCCCTAGTTGTATTTATAAAATTCTCAGTAAAGGTGGAGGCAGAGTCTGGCTCAGTGCCTTTCGCCACTAGAGTGTCTGGTCCCGAGGCCTCTCCTTTCTCCTACTAAGGTGTCTGGAGTAATTTTTTCATTTTCTGCCTCAGGGTTTGTGGGCCAAACCTGACAGAGGGTTGCTGGAGGGTAGGGGGTTAAGGGACATTAAGGACGGTACATGATGTAATGAGCACTGGGTATTATATAAGACTGATGAATCACTCAACTCTACCTTTGAAATTAATACTACACTATATGTTAATTAACTGAATTTAATTTTTTTAAAAAGGTAAAAAATAAAAGTTAAAAGAAAAAATAGATATATATGTATGACAATAAAGATGTTCAGAGAATCATGTTAACAAATATAAAATGTAAAATAGATATGAGAGCATTAATAATAAGAAAAGAAATAGAGAATCAACTAAATAAATTTAATAATGGTAAATAAAGATCCATTTTGCTAAAAATAACACTGGTTTGTCTTTTTGATCCTCATGCTATCTCTTCTTCCATTAGATTTGCTCACAGTAGACATAGTGGAAACTGGGTATAAGACAGAAGATGAGTAGAGGGCATAGGATACATTGCTTGGGAGGATCAATTGTAATATGATGTTGATGTCTTCTGGACTATGGATACCAAATTTCACTTTTATTCTTGTGGGTACCTTTTGTATTTCAACAGTTCTTGATTGTAAATATCTGATGTCATCTTCTCCAACACTGAAAATTGACTCAGTTAATTGCTTATGAAGTCCTCATCAAATTTGGTTCCTTTGGAGCAATTCAAAAGACTGTTTTTAGTGTCATTTGTTATGTTAAAAGTCTTAGCAAGGATGCCCAGACACCTTCTAAAACATCACTTCTGCCCCACAGGAAACATCTGATATTTTTACTCTCCATAAGTAGAAGAACAGGATGCCCCTACCTCTTCCCCAGAAGAGGGGAACTATCTGATATTGAATTTTCCTTTTTTTAAAAGATTTTATTTATTTATTTGACAGAGAGACAGAGAGCACAAGCAGGAAGAGCAGCAGAGGGAGAGGGAGAAGCAGGCTCCCCACTGAGCAGGAAGCCCAATGCAGGACTCCATCCCAGGACCCTGGGATCATGACCTGAGCCAAAGGCAGACGCTTAACTGACTGAGCCACCCAGGCGCCCCTGATACAGAATTTTCCTAAATGAGTGCCAGGCACTAGTCCCTACCTTACAATCTCCAGAAAACATATGACACAATTTTGTAAAATACCATGTCAACTTTTTTTTTCACTTGATATAAGGAGGGAGCAAAGGAGAAAACAAACACTAACACTTACATATTCTCACTATACTGTCTCCACAAACGTGTTCATCCCAGACAAATTTAATATATATAGGTAAAAGATTATGATGGCAAAGGATGTAGTTTCTTGATATTTCAGCCAATCTCATAGCATTTCCAAAGCACTCATTTTAAAAATGTACTGAGTAGATGATACTTTTTACTGTCACTATCAATTTTGAGTCATCAAAATTCCCATTTTAATCATATATCAATACTTTCTTGATCTCAAAGACTAAGCTGCTCATCACAGAAGAAGATACAGGGACAGTGAAGCATTTATTTATATGAGTAATGTGATGACAGTTGGACTTTAAGCATTGTTATTTATGACTCTTGTTGATAATTCATGGAAAGAAAAAGAGGAAGAAAGGCCATCAGCATCAGTTTACTACGTCTTAACCCCGAACACAAAGCCAACACAGTAGAATACAGAAGTCAAGAATGAAAAGAAACTGAGTATTGACCATATTGTTGGGGCTCTAAATTCAGCCATGCCTGAATGGCACTTGACCTCTGGAATTGGTAACATATATAAGCTAATAAACTTCCTTTTTATTTAAGCCAGTATAGATAGGACTTGTAGACACACAGAATAAAAAGCTCTTGTAGTCCAGATAATTCACAAAAATTTGGAGCAGACTTTTCTTAGTGAAAAAAGAACATCTCACACAAATATGTGAGAATTAAATGAATGAAGTTGACCTCCTTCCAGCCCTATCACAACCAAAAGCAATATTTTATTGCTAGTGACATAATATTGTTCTATATGTACAAGCGGTAATATTACGTTTATATCCTAAATATCTAATGATACTAGTTCTAAAGAACACTATCTAATTGCTGTAAAGCCATCTCGAATCAAAATTCTAAAAAGTAAATAAAACTGTCTGATGGCAGTTATCTGCTCTAGGTTTTTATTGGGCTTGAGAAGTGGTAAAATTGACCTGAGAAGACCAAAAAAAAAAAAAAAGACAACCCTATATTTATAATGAACATTTAGAAAGCTTTAATATTTTTAATTTTTTGTATAAAAATAGAAAAATAATTTTCAACAGAAATTTTGAAAATATTCTTAGTCTCTAAATGAAAATCTACTGAAATTAATGTATGCACAACAGGGGATGAAAAGAATGGTAGTACCGCCTGGCTAATAATTCTAATAGTCAAAAAAAGTGAAAAAGCTGCAAAAACTTTCCCCCAAAGACTGCAAAAGAGAAAGTCTCTGGGTATTAAGATAAAGAAACAATATTTATATTTATTTAATGGCAGAATTCGGTAGTTCAACAATTGATATATATTTGTCAATTAAGTGGGGCCATTAATGTAATTTACAAACTTAAACAACTTTGTCTTTCATCACAATTGTATATCTTCTTGCTCTAGAACTTATTAAATAAAGGAAAAGGAATATAGCAAGACTCATCATACTTTTAAGCAAATCTTAGATTCACAAATGTTATGCATTGCTCTTTTAGCAATTTCTACTGCCTACACATCTTCCTACAAAATACCACTAAGTATAGACACCATACCTCAGTTGTAACTGAGCAATCATTTTGTGCCAATCCTCATAAATTTACACAGTTTTATTAGAAAACAACTATGCATAAAAGAGTTCTATGTTGTTTTTTGCTGTTGTTTTGCAAGTGTTGGGGTATTATAAGGAAAATTTTATTGCCTTATACATAGGCTTTGAGAAAATCATTCTATCAGATAATAAAATCCTTCCTTTAGTTTTCTAAATGAGAATCTACTTTTTCTCAGTAAATTCAAGTGGAGTTTCTTGAAAATAATCAGAATAGTATAGGGAGGGAGAAAGAGAGAGAGACAGAGAGAGAGAGACAGAGAGAGAAGCCAAATGGGGTCAAACATATACATTTATTACACCAAATCTTTCTTTTGTTTCATCCTGCATTTATTAGTATTTCTAAATATCTGTCTGAACATATCATTGGTGTATATTAAAAGGATGAATTATTTGTAGTATTTCTATTCCATAACCTTTCAGAGTGTTGGTCAGACAAATCACACATGCATGAATCAATTAAGAAACAATGAAAATCAGTATATGAATAAATTCCAAACTGAAGTCTTTTGAAAGTAATTGGATAATTTATCAGTATTTTCACAGAGGGACTCAGTAATGCCTATTATATAATTGAGTCCATAGACTTAGTGAAGGTTTTTTATATGAGGTCTTTAATGTGAAATATTGTATAACTGAAAATTGGGCTGCTTAATGTCATTTTAATTACAAATAGGTACAAATTGCCATTGTATGAGAAAATGTAGAAAAAAATCTAATAAAAAATGTCTTGTTTGCTCTATTGCCTGGCATTAAAAGGAAATACCTATACAAAACACACAGCATGAGCATTAGACATTCTATTCTATCATCTATGTCATTAAACGTATTTTCTATTTTCTTAACTAAATTACTTTTTTCCCCTTATGACTGCCACTTTAATACTAATACTGTTCTGTTATTTCCCACAGAAAATTTAATTCATTTGTCATGTATGTATCATTTTAATTTAGAATTTGTTATAGTATTTAAAGGTCTATGTTTTCAATAATAAATGTGTTGAGAGTACTGCTGTGCTATAAAACCGCCCTATCTACTTGTAATTTTTCTGTAAAGTGGTTATCCAAAGAAAATCAGCTTATTAAGTATGAAAGTAAAACACAGTGACAAAGGTGTTAAATTAATTATTTTTAATGTTTAAGTAAAATTTCATTATTTTTTCTTTCTTTTTTTCTTTTTTTTTTTGCTATGCATTCCCCAGGTATCAGTTAGACTTAGGTTCATTTTTATTTATTTATTTATTTTAAAGATTTTATTTATTTATTTGAGAGAGAGAGAATGAGAGAGACAGAGCACATGAGAGGGGGGAGGGTCAGAAGGCAAAGCAGGCTCCCTGCTGAGCAGGGAGCCCAATGCGGGACTGGATCCAGGGACTCCAGGATCATCACCTGAGCTGAAGCCAGTCACTTAACCAACTGAGCCACCCCAGCACCCAGACTTGGTTCATTTTTAAAGTATTTGCCAGCCTTAATAGCTTTCCATGTTACTTAGACCTTCCATGTTTGGCCTCCTGCCTACTTCTTCACTTCAGCCAAAATTGTTTTCTTTGTTTCTTTCTACCCTAAAGCCTTGTTATATATAAGTCCCATTTATTCTCATCAATGTCTACTCATTCCAACTCTCAGACTAAGTAGCCTTCTTCAAATAAACTCTGCCTGGCAGCCTTCCCATACCACCCATTCCCTGATGCCACAGTTACCATAAAAGTAGGAGCATGATAGCTCTGCTCATGTTTCTGTTGCTGTGTCCTAGAATGTTCCAGGTACTCACATATGTGCTGACTTATCTGAAACAACAGTCATGGTTGGATGCACCTCAGGCCATAAGCAGTTTCTAATCTCCCAAGAGGCACCCCCATAGTTCTGATTAGACAAACTTCACTACACATATCTCCTTAAAATTTCCCCAATCTCTACAAGTATTGTCATCAACCATCCTGATAATGAAGTCAAAGTTTTGGGAGTTACATTTGGTCCCTCATGTTTTTTCACTCTTCTTTCCTGTCTAGTTTTTCAGCAGATAGTATCAATTTTATTTACAAAGTGTATCTCAAATCTGCCTACCAATCCAAAATATCATCATCTCTTAGAATTTCAAGAGCCTTCTAAATGGTCTCCAAACTTAACTTCCTATAAATTATTCTCCTTAAAAGACACGGTTATTTTCTTTTATTATTTTCAAAATAGTGGTCGATTAGGTAGTTATACCTAGTTGGATTAAAATTCAAATGTTTCATAATTAAATTAGGCGAACATTGTCCCAGCACTCACCTATCTCCCCATCACCTTGGGAGACTACTAAAAGCAACAAACATAAGCAGTTTTCTTCATATCTGAGATATTTTGAACATATACAAACAAAAAATATGTATGTTGCCATAATATGCTAATGATTAGCACCATGTTTGTTTTTTTTAATTTAATACCATATAGTGGAGAACGTTTCATATCAGAATTCAATATACTGTTTAATATATTCTATTTCAGCAGAATATTCCATTAAATGGATATAAAATAATTTAAGTGAGGTCCTGATTAATGAAAATTTAGATTCTCCAATCTATGATATTACAAACCATGCCTCAATCTTGCATATATCAATTCCTATAGGGTGATTGTATTTAGAGAAGAGATCCTAGAAGTCTGATGCAGAATTAGAGGATATATATTTTTCAATTTTAATAGATGTTGCCAAATCCAGAAAACTGTGGCAATTTACAGTTTCTCTAGCAATGTATGTTTGGTTGCATCTTTGACTTCTAATTACTGGAAGAAGAGTATAAATTCTTGTAAGTAAAGAATGGTTGTCAGTAGACATGTTTATGCTTCCTTCTATGTTTATTTAATGCTACAGTACTCTTTAACATGCCAACAGCTTCTGAATCACTCAGGGATGATACCTTTCCCAAAGAGCAGGAAATCGATGAGTTGCCCCATAAATTATGATGTGTCTTGACTCAAAAATATAACTTGCCAAGTCTAGTCATTTCTCACTAGTTTTAACTAAGAAGTGTTGAGAATATGAAGCAGAGAGTGGTGGAAGCAGCACTTAAAACATTTTGATGTGGAATAAGACAGGACAGACTGTGATAAGCCACATGCAAGATGAAATTGTGATGAAAGAGAACATTATAATAAGCAGAAGGAGTCAATAGAAAAATAAAAGTGAGCAGATGCACAGAATGAAGTTGTGCTATGATGTAGGCCATGCACACTGCATGGCAGAACAGTCTCAGATCAGAGCAGCTTTGCAACTCCACGTCTTGTGTGTATATTTGTTGTTGTTGTTGTTGTTTTAATACCTTCTTTTAGAATTAAAATGAAGCATTTCATAATATATCTGCCCATTGCCTTATTTCACTGACAAAACAAAACAAAAACAAAAACAAAATCATTCTTTAGTGGCTTGCCAAGATATAGCTATTCTACTGACAGAGTCAGGTATACACAACATGAATTTTTTTAACTATTATTATTTAATAAGTTGCCATGATGTGACCATGTTTGCTATTTTATTTATTCCTTTCTTCTTTATCTTTTCTTATGCACAAGTGGGTGACACTCCTCCTGGATCCCTTGCAGTTTGGTGCAGGATCCCACAGCTTCCACAAAGGCACTTTTGTCTTTGGATGCATGCTAAATTTTGTTCAGTAGTGAGCTATGGATGCCTTATTTGGGTATCTTGCTACTGTCACTACCAGTTAAAACTTTTTTGAAAGTTATATTGCTATTTCTTGTATGTGTATTTTACTTGAAAATGCCTAATAAGTATAGAAAAGCAAATATGAATATATTAAACATCCAAGCCTCTTCCCAGAAAAACAAGCATACTGATGGTTTTTATTTCATAATTTGTATAAAAACAATAAACAATAAAAAATTTCAGATAAATTTTACAAGGTTATTCACTTTTACTCTCCCTTTAATATCAGCTATTTGACTTAGAATACTTTAAGTGCTCATTTCCTCTTTCATACCCAGTAGAAGCCATTAATCTATAAAATTTTATTTTGAAATGATTTTCTAAAGTCTATATAACAAATACATAATTTTATATGAGGATACAAAATGACAATATCTGATTCTCCATTTTTAATCAAGTGCTTAGGAAGAAAATAAGCAATATTTTAAGTAAACTAAAATGGAATTTGTTTTTTACCATGTCTCATAAATGCCAAACAATGAAATGATTTAGTTTTAAAAGTTATTATGTCCCAATTGATCTTCCAGACAATGGACTTATTATGTAATTATGAAGATATGCACATTTATCAAAAGTTAGAACCATCTGTCTCAATTCTGTTTAATTTCATTATATATTCATCATTTAGACAGTTAGCTTATGACATAAGTCTCTACCAATGAGTAATTCTATACTGATTATCACGAGAACGTGCACAGGCAGACATCAGTCAACTCTTATTAGTCTACTTGGAAATTAAAATTCTACCAGTAATAGGCTGCTGACTAGCCAGTCATCACTAATAAATGCATGGAAATCTCTGGCGTTCCCCTAAAGAAATCTAAAACTATCAGTGTCTTTCTTTCAGCAAATCATATAAACTTAGAATTCATAAATACTTCTTGAAATGAGAGTCATGCATATAGTATATTCAGATATACTTAGGCCCATGTACATATATTCAAAATTCATATTTTAGATAGAGATCAAGAAAGAATAATTATAATTTAAAGCATCTGTGACTAAAATATTTGTAACATTCTTAAGATTTTATATTTATGGGAAATTTAACAATAATTCTGGTTAGTGACTTGGGTCTGAACATCAGGTTAGATACTGAATACAATTTCCTTTCCTTATATGTGTAATTTTTATTAACATAAAACATTTTGTTAAATGAGTAAGAATATGGAAAATTATTTACTTAAAACCTTTTTTAAAGTATTTAAGTGCCTCTTTTGTGTATCTAGAAAGAAAATGAAAATACCTCTTGTCCAATTATAGGAGTACTAAAAGTCATTAGAAAAATATCTTAAATCATCTCATAAATAAGAATGTAGAGGAATGATGTCACCGATATGACAAAATAGGTTGTTCCTGATGTGGCTCCCCCTCATAGGAAAAACAACTAGCAACTACCTATTCAAGAATAAGACACCGCTAGGAGAATCCTAGAACATGAATTGAGGTTGAAGCACCCCCTCACACACACACACACACACACACACACACACACACTCACACACACACACCTCAGAAACCAAGACAGACTGCATTGTAAAGGTAAGCAAAGCCGCTACTCCACATTGGCCACATTGCCTCTCTCCCAGGCCAGTGTAGCACCATGTGGAGAAATTTCCCTTGAGCTTCAAGATCTTCTAGTGGGAAAAGACAACCTAGGGGTACAATCAGCCTACCATAGCATTGGGACCACATTGTGGGGAGCCCCTATTCTAATCTTACACCGTGGGGATTGCAGGAGAATCTATGGAGCTCAACCACTAAAAATTAAACTAATTAAACATACAGTGATGGAAAAGTGGGGAGGGGCTTGCAATCAGAACACAGACCTTGTCAGACCAAGTTCATACCTGTGGTATCCAACTTGTAATTCCAACCAAAGATCTTGCTCATCTGTAGGACCAAGTCAGGGGCACACTCTGGCCAGGGAACTCAATGGGGTACAGGTCTACATGATGCAGATTATCAAATAAGGAGTTTTTCTGGCTGTGAAATCCAGTTTGCCTGTGCCTAGGCAATGAGCTTAATCACAGCCCGACCACTGTGGAATGACTTCCAGCCCCATGTGATCAGAAAAGCTGGAGAAAACTTCTGGAAACTGCCATACAGCAGCACATGAGCTGAAACACAGGTGAACAGAGTTGATCACCCACAGAGCAAAGTCCATATAAAGAATGCATCATTTCCGTGCTACACATAGGCAGGGGGATTAATTCATAGCCAAGACTGAGGAAAGCTCCCCACCAGTCCTTATTGGAGATCTAATTTAGGAAAATGAGAGTAGCTTGGAGTGGTCACATCCCCTCCCATAAAGCTAAAAATCTGCAACATAGCTCTCTACTGTGGAGAGTGTCTTCTAGCCTTAGACCAGAGGGCTGGCAACAACTCCTGGAAGCTGTGAACTCAGGAGCACTGGAGCCAAGAGATATGCAAGCGGAGCTGATAGTCTGCAGAGCAAAGCAAGTGTCCCTATTTGGTCAGGAAACTTAGATTGTGGGTCAGCTTGTATTAATAAATGGGAATTTACCAGCTTTAGAGCTGCTTCTCACACTTGCTTCAGGCAGAGAATCTAATTCATAGCCCCACTCATCATTGAATATAGACTTCACCCTGTTTATCCAGGGAACGTAAACAGAACACAGGAAGCAGCATAGCCCACTCCACAGTCCTCCATACAGTGACACTTGAATAGAGAGCATGGCCTTGGGCTGCCCTTATTTATATGGCAAAACTGATAGATTCACCTGACCAGAGAATTCAGTGCATCAGACCAGAGTGCACTGGTCTGATTCAGAATGCACTGAATTCCCCCCAAGTCCCCCAAAACAAGGAGCTGCACGTTTTTGGGTCCTGTCTGGCTTACCTCCCAGGGCAGAGAGCTAAGTCAGAGCCTTGTATGCAACTGAATATAGTACACAGTCCCAACTATCTAGTAAGCCTGACCAGAGAATCCAGGCAATGTAGAGACCACCCTACAGTCTCACTTGAATAACGAACCAAACCAGCAGTCTTTTAACTGTTCTCAGTCCACTGGCACATACCCCGAACCCCATCTTCAATAGCTTAAACAGTGGCCTCAACCAAAATTAGATCATAATAGCAGACCCTACCTTCCCCAAAACATTAACAGCAGAAACACCCAGAAACCCAAACTGAGCTGAATGGAGAAGAACTGCCTCTGCCAAAGCAAACCTGTAAAGTCTGGAAGAGGAACCAGATTACTCAAATAAGAAGATCCCAACCCAGGAAATCAAGAATCATGAAAAAACATGCAAATATGACATCACCAAAGGAATATACTAAAACTCTAATAACTGACTTTAAAGAAATGGAAAACTATGAGCTGTCAGACAAAGAATTCAAAATAATCCTCTTAAGAAGTTTTAGTGAAATCCAAGAAAACACAGGCAGACTACTAAACAAAATTAGGAAAACAATGTATGAACAAAATGAGAAGTTTGATGAGGAAATAGCAACCCTCTAAAGAAACAAAAACAAAGAAGTTCTAGATGTGAAAAATACAACTGAACTGAAGAATTCAATAGAGTTTCAAAAGTAGACTTGACCATATAGAGAAATGAATCAGTGACCTGGATGAAATACTTTGGAAATTACTGAGTCAGAGAAGCAAAAAGAAAAAAAGAAAGAAAGAAAGAAAGAAAGAAAGAAAGAAAGAAAGAAAGAAAGAAAGAAAGAAAGAAAGAAAGAAAGAAAGAAAGGTAGAAAGAAAAAAAAAGAATTAAAACAGTGAAGAAAAGCTATAGGAATTATGGGATACAATAAAAAGAAACAACATTCACATTATGGGAATTCCAGATGAGAGAGGAAAAAGGAACAAAAGTATATTTAAAGTATAATGGCTGGGAAAAAAAAAAAAGTATAATGGCTGAAAACTTCCTGAACCTGTGGAGAGAAGTGGACATCCAGGTATCTAAGGCCCAAGAGACCCTAAATAGGTTAAAGTGAAGAGAGCTACACTGAGATATATCATAATTAAATTGCTAAAAGTCAAACAGAAAAAAAAAAAAGAACTTGAAAAGCAATAAGACAAGAGAGAGAAGTTACATACAAGGAAACCCCCATGAGACTGTCAGCAGTTTCTGAACAGAAACTTTTCAGGTAAGGAGAAAATGGGATGATATATTCAAAATATTGAAAGACAGTAACTGTCAACCAAGCGCTTTATATTTAGTGAAGCTCTCCTTCAGAAATGAAGGATAGATAGACTTTCTCAAGCAAACAAAAGCTCATTGACAATATACCTCATCACGCAAGAGCTCTGATGGAGATGGACAATGAGATTAATGTTGTTTTCATGCCTGCTAACACAACATCCATTCTGCAGCACATGAATCAAGAAGCCATTTCACTTTTAGGTCTTATTGTTTAAGAAATACATTTTGTAAGGCTGTAGCTACCATAGATAGTTATTCCTCTGATAGATCTGGGTAAAGTAAATTGAAAACTTTCTGGAAAGTATTCATTCTAGATGTCTTTAAGAACATCTGTGATTCATAAGAAGAGGTCAAAATATCAACACTAACAGGAGTTAAGAAGAAATTGATTCCAACCCTCATGGATGACTTTGAGGGAGGGGTTCAAGATTTCAGTGGAGGCAGTAACTGCAAATGTGATCTAAATAGCAAGAGAACTAGAATTAGAAGTAGGGTCTGAAGATGTGACTGAATTACTGCCCTCTCATGACAAAACTTGAACAGATGAAGAGATGTTTCTTATAGATGAGCAAAGAAAGTGTTTTCTTGAGATAGAATCTATTCTCGGTGAAGATGTCATGAAGATTGTTGAAATGACAACAAGGAATTTAGAATATTATGTAGACTTAGTTGATAAAGCAGCAGCAGGTTTCAAGAGAATTGACTTCAATTTTGAAAGATGTTCAAATGGGTAAAATGTTATGAAACAGCATTGCTTGTTACAGAGAAATTGTTTGTGAAGGCAAGAATGGATGTAGCAAATTTTACTGTCTTATTTAAGAAATTTCCACAGCATGTAAACCTTCAGCAAACACCACCCTGATCAGTCAGCAGCCATCAACACTGAGGCAAGACTTTCCACCAGCTCAAGGTTGTAACTTGGTAAAAGCTCAGAGAATGCTAATATTTTTTAGCAATAAAGTATTTTTATTTTTTAAAGATTGATTTATTTATTTTAGAGAGAGCAAGCATGAATGGGGGGAGAGACAGATTGGGGGGAGAGAATCCTCAAGTAGACTCCCCACAGAGCATGGAGCCTGACATGGGGCTTGATTCCAGGACCCCGAGATCATGACCTGAGCCAAACTCAAGAGCCGCCAGTTTAACCAACTGAGCCACCCAGGTATCTTCACCTGACCAGAGAAATAAAGTATTTTTTAAAAAGATTTTATTTCTTTATTTGAGAGAGAAAGAGAGAGAGAATGAGTAGAAGGAGGGGCAGAAGGAGAGAGAGAAGCAGACTCCCCACTGAGCAGGGAGCCCAATGCAGGACTCAATCCCAGGACCCTGGGATCATGACCTGAGCTGAAGGCAAACATTTAACCAACTGAGCCACCCAGGTGCCCCAGCAATAAAGTATCTTTAATTAAAGTATGTATACTGTTTTTTCAGGCATAATGCTATTATACACTTAAAAGACCACAGTACTGGATAAACATAACTTTTATATGCACTGGGAAACAAAAAAACCCATTTGACTTACTTTATTGTGATACTTGCTTTATTGCAGTGGTCTGGAACTGAATCCGCAATATCTCCAATTATGCCTGTAACCAAAGGAAACAGAAACTCTAACTTGGAAAGATATCTGTACTCTGTGTTTATAGCAGCATTATTTATAATAGCCAAGACATGGAAACAAAACAACTTAAGGGTCCATCAATGGATTCATGAATAAAGATGATCTGGGGTGTGTGTGTGTGTGTGTGTGTGTGTGTGTGTGTGTGTGTGTGTGTGTGTGTGTAATGGAATCTTATTCATTTGTGACAAACATGAAAGCCATATGCTAAGTGAAATAAGAGAGAAAGACAAATATTGTATGATTTCACTTATATGTGAAATCTTAAAACACACATACACATACACAACTTATAGCAAAAGAGATCAGACTTGTCGTTACCAGAGGCAGAGGGTGGGGGGAAGGCAAATTGGAGGAAGGTTGTCAAAAGGTACAAACTCCCAGTGATAAGATAAATAAGTACTAGAATGTAATATACAATACAATGACTGTAGCTAACACTCCTGTATGAGATACAGATAAGTTAAGTGAGTAAATCCTAAGATTTTCATCACAAGGAAAACTTCTTTCCCTTTTTTCTTTTTATTGTATCTATATTGAAAAATGGATGTTTGTTGAAACTATTGTGGTAATCATTTCACAACATATGTAAATCAAACCAAAATGCTGTATGCTTTGAACTTATATAATAATATATGCCAATTATTTCTCAGTAAAATTGGAAAAAAGGAAAGATACTTAAGCAAATAAAAAAAAGCAAAAAGAAAATGTATCTTACATATGGCACATCTCTTTGCCTGTCATTATGTTCACAAGTAACAGAAATAATAGGATCAAAAATTCTCAAAAGGAAAAATTATTCCCTCCAATCAAATCAAATGCAGGGATTATATATATAATTATATTCATATATTATACAATATATGTAAATGAGAAGCAAAACATCTGATAAAATTATTTTTAAATATAACCTATTTTAATTCAACAGCAACTTATATGAAATGATTAAGAGAAATTGTGTCTCTAATCAAAGGTAAGTTTTGCATATTATATGGGAATCTAATTTTCCCAACTTATATCTCTCTGAGATTTACTATCAAAATAAGAGGTTTACAAGGAAGCCAAAGCCAGTGAGAGTGGGAGAAATTTGGACCAGGCAGCCAGGGACCTAAAACAACCAGAGTTAACCCATGGAATATGTAGCAAGCAGTGTGTTATTTGGCATCCAAGGGGGTGTGATACACTTAGAACTGATATTGGCCAATTTTAGTATTTAAAAAGAAACAATATGTTGGTCGGGACAGCATTATAAGCAAAAATGAAATATGAAGAAATTTAGATATAACAGTCATTTCTCTTAATTCCTTCTTTTTAGAATAGGTTTTCAGCCAGCAGCTGAATTTTTATTAGTAACCAGGTCAAATTTCCCCAATAGAAAAATATAGGTGAAAATAATCTACTAGAACTCCAACTACATAGACAGTAGTTTCAAACCTATAGTGATACTATAACCCTTACTAAGATAACCAAAACAAAATATAAATTGTACTTTAAAGATTGTTAATCATTTCACATGGTATATACATGAGCAGGGCTAACTTCAAACACCATTAAATCACCCTTTAAAGATAAGAGCAATTAGACACTACCTTCACATGACATGGAAGCTCAAGACTCTGTGATTCTCAAGATTGATAAGGAGGAGAAAGATCTGGGCTGTTGTTTTAAGTAAAAGTCTTTGGAATAGAATGAGGAAATGTGTTATCTGAGACCAAAGGCCCTAAAATTTTAGTATGTATCAGAATATTTGGAAAGTTGTAACAAATGCATATTTCTGCATCTTTCCCCAAAGAATTTAAGCAAACATTCTGAAATAGGCAGTAAGTGGTTCACACTTTGAGATTTATGGTTCTAGGCAGAATAAAGGTCATAATGACTGTTTTAAGGTATTTCCTTACAGAATTTTGACTTCCTAGTCAGATTACATGCAAAATTACAAAGGTGGCAGCATGATTTAGAGAGGCTTCTGAAGGCAGCAACAAGCATGCTTGGTCTTAAGGTTTCAGTTATCTTGAATTAGACATAGGGAAATGTTTTCTACTTTATCTGTTTGTCTGAACCACCTGAGTCACCAAATCAGAACTAATTACCCTAACTCACAGATATAGTAGGCTATCCAAGGAATCGAAACAACTTCAGGAAGGAAAGGGAAACAATAAAATCAAAGCTCAGAAAAAGACACACAGACACACAAACCAGTAAGTAATCTTCCCTTGGAAATGCTTAATTATTTGAAAATTGTGTATTCTTTATTTTGTCCTTAACTATAGAAGGCAAGAGAACGTACATAATTTCCAGGATAATAGTACCCACTGTATAGCCCTAATGTGGTTAATTATGAAGTTGAAACTTCAGAAATTATTGAATAAATGATCTTACCCAGGTTCCTGGGTTTATGAGATCTCTTCCACACACCTTATTGAATCTATAAATCTCCTTAACAGAGAGGCTATAACACCATTGATTGTAGAAAATTTGAATTGCCATTTCAAAGCAAAAAAATTTCTTAATTTTGAGAAGTTATAGTGATATGAAAGATTATGTATTGTCTTTAAGGGTGCTGTAAAATGAATCTAAATTATAAGATCATAGATGCCAAAACAGCAACTTCCTAGCTTCTCCTACCCGATCAATCTATTTAGACCCTCTTTCAACACTGCATGTCCTTTAGCAACTCAGTAAGCTACAAAGAGCTTTTACTAATTTATTATCTGTGCATAAAGAGATTTTATATTTAATTATTTCACAATTTATCTTGAACATACATACATTTAATGTATACTTTTACTCCATTTTAAGGAGAAATTACACTCCTTTAATGTTAATCCAAAACATTCAGTGTTATTTTAGATACTGCCCTACCATCTCAAATGAAATTTAAAGTGGACAGTAGTAAATATTCTAAGGAAAACCTCATATTTGAACTTATAAAATAAAAATGACAAACAATTTCCAGCATATATATCTTCTTTTTATTTGGACCCATAATAAAGATTTTAATTTTTTTTGGTGAACTAGAAAAATGTATTTCTGCCATTGCAAACAAGAAAAATACAACATATGCAAAGAAAAATATTTTCAATTGTTACAGTGCAAATGTTGTCATTAGAAATTGAATACATCAACCCATTGTCTTTGGTTTATATTGGTTTTGCAAAAGTCACAGTTTTACTGTTTCTCTTTTAAAACATAATGTCTCTTTTTTTCTCCTCAGACTGTTGCAAGATGTTTTATTTTAGTCTTTGGTTTTCAGTAGTTTTTCTATTATCAGCACATAGTATATACTGCTCTGGGAATTGCAAGTCTTCTTGAAGATATAGATTAATTTATTTTTCAATAATGAAAAATTCTAAGCCTTTATTTATTCAAATAATAGTTCTGTCTTATTAAATCCCAACTTCTGAGACTTAAAATGCACATATGCAAACATTTTTACCATAGACATACTTCACTACCATGCTTCCTACTGTTTTTTATCATTTCTTTTTTCCATGTTTTATTCTGAATTTTTTTTTCTGATCTTTTCCCCAGTTGATACTTTTCTCTTTAGGAATTTAAAACTAATGCTAAACATAACCATTAAGTTATTTTTTATTATTATTTTCATCATTCCTATAATTTTCATGAGCTCTTTATTATTGTTTCCTATTTTCCATTAAAGCTCTGATCAGCTTCTCTAATAAATTATCAATCTTTTATTTCAATTCCTTATCATAATAAGCATAGTCCTTTGAAAGTACATGACTGATGGATCTAGTTACTTGATTCACTGTAGTTTTTTCTCCCTATTTTCTGTAATTTCTTCTTAATATAGGTTATATTGTTCTGTCTTCTTTTATGTCTAACTAATTTTGACAGATTCCTATGAACTCCAGATTAAAAATTACACAGTTCGACTTCCAGTTTCAGCTCTAATATGTAAAGAACTTGGAACTTGTCACTCTCATCATTACCAAAAGAAATATATGAGCAAAATGAATAAAAAAAATTTAAAGATTTTATTTATTTGACAGAGAGAGCACAAGCAGAGGGAGAGGGAGAAGCAGGCTCCCCACTGAGCAGGGGGCCCAATGTGAGACTAGATCCCAGGGCCCTGAGATCATGACCTGGGCTGAAGGCAGCTGCTTAACAGACTGAGCCACCCAGGCATCCCGAGCAAAATGAAAATTAATAATTTTTCTTGTTCCTAATCGTAGAGAATTGAGATTGCAGTGCAAACCCCTACTAAGAAATCGGGATAAGTAGGCAAAACAAAACATTTACAGCCAAGGTCCTACTTAGAGCAGACACTCTATCCACTGAAGTAATAAACTAGTGGGGATACTTCACTGGCAATTCTGACTAACTGCTAAGGCCGATTGTGGACTACACTGAGTAAGAAACTACTGGGAGCTGCTCTCTTAGAAGGACTCACCTTTTCATGGATTTAATCTTCAAAAAGTCCACAAATTTCTCACTGTGAATAGTCAGAAATGATTTCTCACTGGCTTGGCAAGGGATGGGATAAAGTGCCCAGAGAGTTTTCATTAAAATAGCTTATTTTCCAAGGTGAAATACTTTGCTAGAGCCTTGTCACTTGTGAGCTAACAACATTTCACTGAGTCCAGCACCCTCTAGCCTTCCTTTCTCATCTAAGTGGGGGGAAAAATACATATGAAGATAATAGCCCAGAGGCAAGCCTGAAATACTAAGATTTAATTATAAGATATAGAATATTTCCCTTCCCACACATCTTACACCTCTTGATGTAGTTATCAACATGGCACCACTCTAAATAACAATGGATTACTACTGAAAAAGCAGGAAGAAAAGATATTTGATAAAAAGATTCCTATGGAATCCCAAAGACAATAGAGGGGATGAAAAATCAAAGACACTAGAAGGTTTGAAGTTTCTGATATACACAGTTATAATAATCAATAAACATTACCAACTCCTAGAAAGACTTACATAAAATATCATGCTAAGACCTGTTTACCTCAGGTCTTATTACCTGATACATTATCTATGGCTTTCAAAATTATAAAAAAAATTACAAAAACAAAAAGAAATTACAGAGGATGCTAAAAGGCAGAAAAAAAAATCAAAGCCTGTTTCTCCCTCTCCCACTGCCTCTGCTTGTGTTCTCTCTCTCATTGTGTCTCTTTCTGTCAAATAAATAAATAAAATCTTAAAAAAAAGACACAGGTTGTCAGATAGGAAATATAAAGCATCTATGATTAATATGTTAAAAGCCCTATGTTATAAAAATAGCATGTAAGAACAGACAGAAATTGCAAGCAGAGTGATAGAACCTCTAAAGTAGAAGGATGGAATCTCCAAGACAAAAATCAAAGGAAAATTATTATTTTTCAAAAATGTCTTTGATGGGGCACCTGGGTGGCTCAGTCGGTTAAGGGTCTGCCTTTGGCTCAGGTCATGATCACGGGGTCCTGGGATTAAGCCCCACATTGGGCTCCCTGCTCAGTGGAGAGCCTGCTTCTCCCTCTGCCTGCTGCTCTCCCTGCTTATGCTCTTTGTCTCTGTCAAACAAATAAATAAAATATATTTTTTTAAAATGTCTATGATGGGCTAACCAGGAGATTATATACAGCTAAAGAAAGCATAAGTAAGTCTAAATATATATCAACAAGAGATGTAGCATGCAAATAATTGGAATAATAGAAGGAGATAAAAAGAAAATGGAGCAAAAATATTTGAAGTAATAGTTGCTGAAAAGTTTTGCAAAATTAATGACAGACACCAAACAACAGATCCAGGAAGCTCCAAAAACACCAAGCAGGAAAAATATCAAAAAACCTACGTGTGGACATATCATATTCAAACTAAATACCAGATATAGAAAATCTTGAAATAACCCTGACAGTTGTAATGGGGCAGGAAAACATCTTAACTTGAAAGTAACCAGAATGAGAATTACAGTAGATTTTTCATTGCAGAAACTATGCAATCAAGAAGAGAATGGATGAAATATTTAAAGTGTAGAAGGAGGAGGAAAAAAGTACCGATCTAGAATTCTATGCCCAGCAATATTATCCTCCAAATGTAAAGGAAAAATAAATATATATTTCAGGAAAAAAAAAAAAAAAAAACTTGAGGGAAATCACTTTCAAAAGTCCTGCCCTGTAAGAAATGTTAAAAGGAGTTCTTCAGCAGTAAGGGAATGAGAAAGTCAGAAACTTAGCTCTACATAAAAACGGAAGAGCATCAGAGAAGAAAAAATAAATAAATAAAGGTAAAATAAATCTTATATTTTTCTTATTCTTGGTACAAAAGTTAAATCTTTAAAGTAATAGTATTGAAAAGGTGTTGGCTGATCACAAACTGAGGGTTCTAGAGGGGAGGAGGGTAGGGGGATGGGTTAGCCTGGTGATGGGTATTAAAGACAGCACATTCTGCATGGAACACTGGGTGTTATGCACAAACAATGAATCATGGAACACTACATCAAAAACTAATGATGTAATATATGGTGATTAACATAACAATAAAAAAGAAAAAAATGAATAAATGAAATGAATAACAGTAATGATATAACAACATAAAAGGGGAGAATTTAAAATACTCAGTTATAAAATACCTGTACTAAAAATAAAATAGTTTTATCATAGGTGGAAATAGATTAGTTAAACAAGGTATTGATGGGGTACAAAAGGATATAAAATAAATTATATATAATTCTCAATTAAAATCAAAGAAGTCAAAAAAAGATAGTGAAGATGTAAAATTAAGAACAATGCAATGAATAGAATATAGTTACAAACGTGGTAGATATGAATGTAACTATTTTGATAATCAGTTTGATATGAATGTTCTAAATACACCATTTGTAAAATAGACATTGTCAGAGTGGATAAAATAAAGACCCAAGTATAAATTGTCTATTAAAATACACTTAAAATATAAAGACTGAACAGTTCAAAAATAAAGAGTTGGATAAGGATACACAATGCTAACCATAACAACAACAAACGAGCAACTAGAGTAGTCATATTAAATTCAGACAAAATGGGATTCAGAACAAAGAAAATTATCTTGGACATAGAGGGGTGCTACATATAATGAATGGATCAATTCTCCAAGAAGACATAAAAATCCTAAATGTACTTAACAAGAGAGTATGAAAATATCTGAGGCAGAACTGTACAACTTGAAAGGTGGATAAGTCCTCTAGCATAGCTACAGAAATTAACATTCCTCTTTCAATGACTAATAAATCAAACAGAAACAAAATTAAGAAAGATAAAGTTGTTCTAAGAAACAGCATCAATAAACTTGATCTAATTGACATTTATAGAAGACAGAATATCCCATCCAACAACAGCAAAATACATACACATCTTTTCCAAGTCCCCATGAAAATTCTCTAAGATGGGCCACTTTTTGGGCTATAAAACCCTCCCTAACATATGTTAAACAATAGAAGTCAGACAAAACATCCTCCCAGACCATAAAGGAATTAGAGTAGATTACATACAACAGATAGTTTATAAAAAAAAAATAAAATCTCAAAATAGAGAATAAAAACATACTTCTAAATAACATATAGTTCAAAAAAGAAATATCAAAAGAAATTTTTAAAACAATCTGAGTTCATTGAAAATGAAATTCAGGGATGCCTGGGTGGCTCAGTGTGTTAAACATTTGTCTGACTTTGGCTCAAGTCATGATCCCAGGGTCCTGGAATCGAGTCCTGCATCAGGCTCCTTGCTTAGCAGGGAACCTGCTTCTCCAACTGCCTGCTCTGCCTGCCACTCTCTCTGCTTGTGTTCTCTCTCTCTCTCTCTGAAAAAATAAATAAATAAAATCTAAAAAAAAAGAAAATGAAATGCAATGTATCCAAATTTGTGGGATGCAGCCAAATCAGTGCTTAGAGGGAAATTCATAGAGTTAAATGTATTTATTAGAAAATAAGAAAGATATAAAAAAGATCACCCCAAGAAAATAGAGAAAAAAGAACATTTTAATTATAAAGCAAATAGAAGAAAATAAATAAGATTAGAATAGAAATCAAAGAAATTGAAAACAGGAAAACAATAAAGCCAAAAAACCAAAAGTGGATTATTTGGAAAGGTAAAAAGAAAAAATGATAAACCTCTATCCAGGCTAACCAATTAAAATAGGGGAAGACACAAATTACTAACATCAGCAATGAAAGAGAAGTCATCACTCCTAACCTCATGAACATTAAAAGGATAATAAAGGAATACTGTGAAAAGCTCTATGCCCAGAAATTTGATAACAGATGAAATAGTCTCATATCTTCAAAGGCATGAACTGCAAAACTGAACCCAAGGAGAAATAAATTATCTGAAAAAGTCTGTGTCTGTTAGAGAAATTGAATTTATAATTAACCACCTTTCAAAAAAGAGTTCAATAGGTCCAGATGGTCTCACTAGTGAATTCTACCAAATATGTTTAATGAAGAAATTTTATTTTCTACAATCTCTTTCAGAAAATAGAAGACAAGGAAACAGGTTTAAACTCATTCTTTGAGGCAAGCATGACCCTATTACCAATAATATACAAAGATATTATAAAAATGGAAACCTGTAGATGAATATTTCTCATAATCATAGGTGGAAAAATGTCAATAAAATATTAACAAATTGAACAATGTATAAAAATAACTATTCATTATAAACAAGTGGGATTTATTCCAGGTAAACATGACTGGTATAACAATCTAAAATCAATCACACCACATTAACATGGTAAAGTAGAAAAATAATATGATCATATCAATTGATGCAGAAAATAATAATTTTGGCAAAATCCAACACCCACTCATGACAAAAATTATCAGAAACTAAAAATAGTTTGGAATATCCTCAACTTGATAAAGAACATCTATTAAAAAGTGATGAAAAATACTAGATACTTTCTCTCCAAGACCAGGTAAAATGTTGACTCAATACTCCAAACCAACATCAAGAGAGTAAATATAAATTATTCAGATTGGAAAGGAGAAATAAAATTGTCATATTTTATAGATTATATTATTGTATATGTAGAAAACCCTAAAGGGCCAACAATAGAACTCTTTGTATTAGATGAGTATAGCTAGGTCTCAGGATGCAAGATTTATATGTATAAATTGTTATATATAGGGAGAGTTATATGTAATTGTTATATATCTTATATACATGTAAATTATACATATGCAAATTCCTTGCCTATATATCATCAATGAACAATTGGAATTTAAAATTAAAAGATAAATAATATCATGTACATTAGCACCAAAAAATGAAATATGTAAATAAAATTCTAACAAAATATGTATAGGATCTATATGAGGAAAACTACAAAACCCTGAGGAAATAAATTACAGAAAATAAAAATGAATGGAGAGACATTTTGTGGTCATGGACAAAAAAGACTCAATATTACTAAGATGTCAATTCTTCCCAACTTGTTCAATAGATCCAATGCATGTAAAAGAACAGACACCGGGATCAATAGGAAACAATGGAGAACTCAGAAAGAGACCCAAACAAATATAATCAATTGATCTTTGAAAAATTAGCAAAGACAATTCAATTGAGAAGGAATAGACTTTTTAACAAACAGTGGTGGTACATAAACAAAAGAAAAACAAAACCCTAGACACAGACCTTACACAATACATAAAAAACAACCTTGGACAAATGTAAAACCCTAAATTATAAATTGTCTAGAGGAAAACATATGAAAATCTAGTTCACCTCTGGTTTTGCCTTGAGTTTTTATATACAACATCAAAAGCATCATTGATGAAAGAAAGAAAAAATGAAATGGGACTTGATTAAAATCAAAAACTTCTGTTATCAAAAAATACTGCTGGGGCGCCTGGGTGTCTCAGTTGGTTAAGCGACTGCTTTCAGCTCAGGTCATGATCCTGGAGTCCCGGGATCGAGTCCCACATCAGGCTCCCTGCTCAGCAGGGAGCCTGCTTCTCCCTCTGACCTTTCTCTCTCTCTCATTCTCTCTCTCAAGTAAATAAATAAAATCTTTAAAAAAAAAAAAATACTGCTGGAAAATGAAAACCCAACTCACAGACTGGGAGGAAATATTTACAAAACACCTACCTAATAAAGGACTTAAATTAAAAATGCACAGAAGACACTTAAAACTTAATAATGGGAAAACACACAGCCCAATTAAAAAATTGGCAAAAGATCTGAACAGATATCTCACAAAAGAGGACATAGAGATGGGAATAAACATGAAATAGTGTTCCAGATCATCTGTCATTACAGGATTGCAAATCAAAATAACAGTGAACACCACTATACATGTAGTAGAATGGCTAGAATTAAAAAAAAAAAATCTGACAATGACAACTTCTGGCAAAGATGTACAGCATCAGAAATAATCATTCATTGTTGGTCAGAATGCAAAATGGTATAGTCACTTTGGAACAGTACTAGTTTCTAGCAAAGGTAAATATAATTATAGCTTATCATCAAGCAATTGTGATCTGAAGTATTGATTTCAATGATTTGAAAACCTATGTCCACACAAAAACCTGCATGTGAATTTTTATAACATATATATTCTAAAATGGATGCAACCAAAAATGTCCTCCAATAGTTGAATGAATAAACTGTGGTATATCCATACAATGTAATATTATTGGCAATACAACAAAATGAGTCCTCAAGCAACACAAAGACATGAAAGAAACAAATATATATGCTTAGTGAAAGAACTCAGTCTGAAAAGCAACATACTCTATAAATCAGCTATATGACATTCTAGAAAAGTCAAAACTATAGTGATACTAAAAAGATTAGTAGCTAGAGGTTTGGAGGAGGAGGGGAGAGTTGACTGGATGAGGCACAGGGAATTTGGGGGGAGAAGGGAAACAATTCTGTATGGTACTATACTTATGGATACATGATACTATTTCTTTGTCAAAACCCACAGAGCAAGGAAAATATGCATATATATTAAACTGTTGTGTACACATATCCATAAATACTTTTATGTATAGCTGCACATACATACACACACATTAAGCTAAACATGAGTTCATACTGATGTCTCAAACTCTAATCTATTACCAGATAGATCATTTTAGAATCCTCCCCTTGCTTATCTGTAATTCCACATTCCCACACTGAGAAAACTAACTCTAACCATCTGCCACTCATTAGCTTAATTGCTGAAGTGTACATGTATATGTATAGTAGTAACAAAATTGTGGCATTATTACACCCATGGGAAACAACTATATAAACTAAGGCATGGTGCTTATCCAGTTTCTTTTGCCTTAGTCTTACATTACTAACTTAATAATTTCAATGTTACATAGATCAGCAACCTAATCCCTCACATATAATACAATTACATTGTTTTGTAATGAAATGTGTTTGTACACATGAATATTCTCTCTCTTTCTCTAAAATAAATAAATAAGTCTTTATGAAAAGGAAGATATTGGTTGCATAAGGGAATTCTTATCTTCTGTTATCACCTTTGAAGATAAGTTCTAATCATTTAAAATAAATAAGCATAATGAGATTTTCTAGAAAGATATTCTAGTAGAATTCCTTTGTAGATCATTGGTTTTATAATAAATGCATAATTTGAGCCTGAAGTGAAAATGCAAATTAATTCATTTTTATTAGAAACAGTGATGGAAATATCTTAGGTTCACCTGACAACACAATTTTTTAACAAAGGTAATGATCTAATTATATAAATAAAAACAAATCAAATTTGATTCTGTAATTGAACAAAAATTATTCCAGTGAAGATGTAATTCCTACCATAAAAATGAGAAAACTATCTCATTTCCCCATTTTTTTAAAGGATTTATTTTGTTTTATGACAGAGAGACAGCAAGAGAGGGAACACAAGCAGGGGGAGTGGGAGAGGGAGAAGCAGGGTTCCTTCTGAGCAGGGAGCCTGATGCAGGGCTCAATCCCAGGACCCTGGGATCATGACCCAAGCCGAAGACAGATGCTTAATGACTGAGCCACCCGGGCGCCCTTATTTACCATTTTGTCTGAGAGCAACATTTAAAACTTTTAAAAATAGAATCATCTTCAAAATAAGAGTTCATAATTTCATAAATTATAAGTTTAAAGAATATACTTCTGTAGGAAATTCAGTAATTTCATGTAAATTAATGAAATTTAAATTTTCATTTAAAGTATCAATTCCAATGCATTTGATTTAAATACATTGTTCACACTTTTTTTTTCTACAAATTAAAAATTCTAAAGTGAATACATTATAGGACTAAAACTCATGTTACTTAAACATTTTTATATCAGAATCTAATGATTTGAAGAGATGATAATATAATAATGCTCAATTATTTTTCCTTCATAGTGAGCCTCATGACATATAATTAATTTTCTCTGTGTACTCTAAAAAATTAATAATATCATCTAGTTTCCTCAATAATTCTTTTAATCTCTAAGATGAAAACACAGAACCAGAAATTTAATATATATATTAAAATATACATATACTTAATGTTAATGTATATATTATATTATGTATATATATTTGTGCAGTTACTAGAATTTCTGACACATTAAGATACTTATTCAGATTTTGCTTGTCATAGCTTTTCATGGATGCTAACAATACATTCTTTCTGGAATTTATTCATTATGTTTATGATTTTATTTTAATTTTTCTAAAGAAAAACTCTATCTACATTTCTTAAATAAGAAAGGAAGAATGGAAGGAAAGAAGGAAGGAAGGAATGGAGGGAAGGAAGGAAGGAATGGAGGGAAGGAAGGAAGGAATGGAGGGAGGAAGTGAGGGAGGGAAGAAAGAAGGAGAGGAGCAGGAAATCCTATCACCATGGCTTGTCCTTTGGGATGTTCTCATTTACCATTTCCTCCTTAAATATAACTGAAGCAGAACCATACGGTATAAATTACTAGGGGTCATATGACTTTTGTATACTGCTTCCTGTTAATAAAAATTTGGTAATCTAACAGTTATTTTTGGCTTTTGCAAGAGAAACTCATGTTTTCTTAGGAAATAGATTTTTTTCAGCAACTCTGTAGGCTCATAGTAATTTTACTTCCAGTCTGTTCCATGTATCAGTAACTATTCTCCATATTCTTTTCTATGCATCATTTTTGCATTTATCTTATTCCTTTTCCTACTACTTCTGACTGTGTCAGGTAACCCACAGAGAAAGAGCTCATGTATTTACACCCTTGTGTGGTCCTCCCACATTGACCCCTGAACATGTGACATCCTTTGGCCAATGAAGCATTAGCAAGTGTATTACAGAGGCTTGGCAAATGCTTACACATTGAGGCTTGATCTCTTGGAATGCACTTCTTAGAATCCAGCTGTGATGAAGAAAAGAAACTCAGACTAGACTTCTCAATGATGAGAGGCCATATGGATAAAGATCCTGGTGGGGGGACTGGAGGAAGAGGCCTTTTGGGATATCTTAGTTCCAGCCAGCTTTATGCAGCTCTACGAGTGATTTCTCTCACCCCTGAAGAAAAGAATAGCTCAGATGATCCCAGACAACCCAGAGAATCATGAGTAATAATAAATCATTGTTGTTTTAAGCTTCTAAGTTTTGGAGTGGCTTGTAACCCAGGAAGTAAATGCAATACTTCTCTTCCTTTGTCATATTAAAGACCTTTAGCTTGAGGCCATCTGAAATAATATGGTTGGAAAAAGACTGGTGAAAGACATCATCCTAATCTCCCATTTTTTGTATCCTAGTGAGTTGGACTTTCCAAATCTTTGCGTTCTTTGATCTCTATATTCTATTCTCTTTCATCTCTCTTTGCAAATTGCTACATTATAGCTTTTGTTTCTTTGTAAGTTTACTAAATACCATTTTTGGTTATGTCTATCATCTCCCTGAAAGTTGGTGTGGTTGAACTACCTTCCTAGTTCCTGTAAATAAGTTTTTCCACCTGCAATTTCTGCTTCTTTTTTTGCTGCTGTTAAATAACCATGCCAGTGAAACATAGTTTATATTATTGTTGGGCATCTCCATTCCAACATGTTGACCTGCTCTTACTAAAAGACCCAAAATACACTAACTCAGTAAGATGGAATTTTACTTTTCTGATATAGAATGTGTCTGTTCCATGTTAACATTCAGAAAGCTAGTTTCCCCCTTGTTTTCTTGTTTTTGATGGTTTGTTTTGTTTGTTCGTTGTCTTATGGTCAGTTCATAAAGCAGTATCATTATTGCATTATTGAAGCCAGGTCACAAGTACAGCTATACTGTGGCTTAAGGAAAGAAGAAGGAGACCTTGCAGAAAGCATGGCTTATTCCTAAGGATCTGTTCTTACAAGTCATACATACCACTCTTGTTTGTCTTCCACTGGAGCTAACATGGCCACTTGGCTTTATCAAAAACTCTCCCCTTAACCAAAATTTAGTCAGGTTCCCCTGAGCCTTTTCCCAGTCTAAGCCTTGATCTTGGCCTCCTTCTTGTCTTCAGCCTACCTAGCCCAGTCTTTTTTTTTTTTTTTTATGTTATGTTAATCACCATAAGTTACATCATTAGTTTTTGATGTAGGGTTCCATGATTCATTGCTTGCATATAACGCCCAGTGCTCCATTCAGTACGTGCCCTCCTACCTAGCCCGGTCTTAGCAAGAATCTTGCTAAGTCAGTTTAGTGAGGAACCACTGCCCCCGTATCTGATCACCTTTGATATCCAAACCTTTGATATCCAAAGGTTTTTCATCCCCTACTTTTTTTTTTCATTTTGGTGACAAAGTCCTTCGCCTGTCTTTAGCAAGAATCCTGTTAGGTATGTGTAGCAATAATCTTCCTTCTTTTGATGTCTTCTCAGTAATTTTCCCTCTACTGACCCCTCACCCTGTCCCTTGGCTATAAATCCCCACTTGTCTTCATATTTGGAGTTGAGCTTGATCTTCTTTCCCTACTGCAGTTTTCCTACTGCAGTAGACTTGAATAATGTCTTCTCTACTATTTAAACAAATTTCAGAATAATTTTTCTTTAACAGTTTCACATAACTGAAAAGGAGATTCTAAAATATAGTAGCCATGTGACTGGTACTTATAGTAATATGAATGTAGGGGAGAGATAATTTTAGTGGAGAGATGGCTGTCTCTGCTACATGACTAATGGATGCAATAGGAATTCACACTAGCCCAATTTTCACAAGATTAGCATAAGTGTCAAAATGAAATAGGAATATTTCTACCCTACTGCGAGTATTTACTTTTCATTTTGGAAAAATTACAAACAAATCATTTCATTTAAAGTAGTTTACTAGAATTCCATGGAGTCTATTCTCAAGTTTTGCTTTATGAAATTATTATATAAGACTTATACTAAGTTTGAGTAGTATATACAATGTAAAAGAGACATGGGGAAAATAAAGTGATATCCTTTTGAAGTACAAATATGTATTAAATAAATAATTAAGTTGGTCACAGTTCTATTGATTTTCCATAATTCCTTCCCATTAGGTTCTCATTAATATTGGAAAGCTAGTGAATTTTAACCCACAGTTGTTTATATATATAGAGAGAGAGAGAAAGAGAGAGAGAGAAGGAAAGAGAGAGAGGTAAGCATTTTAAAACTGGTAAATATTTAAGTAACTTTAAATGATAAATGGAGATGAGAACTTTAATATGCAGAAAACTGCATATTGCTGATAAGCAATATTGTGAGTTTTAATTCATATTCAAATATTTAATCTTGAATAACTTCAAAACAAAGAGAAAGTGATTTGAACAGATGTTATCTTAGTAGGATTCTATTCTTTAAAGAACACCATGTGGAGCTACCACGAGCTTAAAACTGAAGAAGAATAAAGATTGAGCTTTATGAAGTCCCAGAGGATGCTCAAAGCTGATTTATCATGTGGCTTGTCTGGGCACCTCAAATAAGATGGTTAAAATAAATGTTTCATGCTAGTGAAAAACACCAAAAAGCAAACAATATAGTATTCCTTTGCCTGAATAAAAGAAGTCTTTCTCTGAATTCAGTTCTAGAGCAAAATAGGGGAAACTCATACACATTTAAAATAAAACTAAAAACTTTTATTTATAATCTCTGTGGCAGTTATGCCTTTGTGTGCTATATTTATTAAATATGTATTTTATTCTTTAACGAATAAATTTGTTTTTTTTTAATCTGAAGTCATTCTGAGTCACCATCTCTCTACAAACTTCCCACCTGACATTCTTATAATGGTAATGCAATCACTGAAAATATAGTGCATTTTCATTGGCTGAAAGCACAGGCCCTGAAGTCGGATCACCTTGTTTACATTTCAGCTCTCTCATTTATTAGGTGCGTAACCCTGGGCAAGTTACTTAATTTCTCTCTTCCTTAGTTTCTTCATCTGTATGTGGGGATAATAGTAGCATTTACATCATAGATTGGTGTCATAAAAATATACCTTTGAAATCTATCTATCTATCATCTATCTATCTATCATCCATCTATCATCTATCATCTTTGTAGAACAGTGTCTGGTACGTAGTAATACATGTTAGCTAGTTTCATTTATTTAGCATATATATATATTGGAATTATCTTCTTTGTCAAGGCATCAGGATGAGTGTTGAGTGTACCACAGGGTACAGACATAAAGCCACTTCACTCATGGAGCTTTTGGGCTAGTGGAGAAGCTTAACACCAAACAAGTAATTGGAAGGATGATGCTATGGAATGCTATGGCCCTATATAGCTGGGGGTGGAGGTGGGCATAGGGTGGAGGGGGTGAATAAGCTAGTCTTGAGTAAGTCCAGAGAAAGCCTCTTTGATAAAAGCCTTCATAATTTGAAAGCTAATAGAGTTGGCCAAGTGAAATGGAAAAGAAAATTATTCTCTTAGTAGTAAAATACAAGTAAAGAGAGATCACATTTTATAAAGGGCAACAAAATTTGCCCCCCAAAAAGTAGGAATGTATGAGCTCAGAATGAGGCTGGGTGAGAGGCATGACAGACTGTTTAGCTATCAAAAGAGTTTGTATTTCATGTTGTCATTCCCACTGCATCATTTTGTAGGAGGATGACAAATCGGATTCATAAATCTGTGGCATCACTGGGGAGCATGTTTTAACAATGCCTCAATTTTGTAACAAATTTGTGTTGTGACTAGGGTAAGCCATCAACTTCTTTAAAAGTTTGCATTTAAAGAATGCAAATGAGAAAGTTAGTTAGGAAAACTCCTTTAAGGTTAACCCCAAAGAAAGGGTTAAGTTTCCATTCATTAAATCTAAACCTGAATTTAGGAATCTATGAGGAAAGTAAACAGCTCTACAAATGGCCTCCTGCTCACATAGGGTCTGGAATTCTATGCATCTGCTCAGTTTTCATGTTTTAATTTTCTGATTCTTCTACTTATTCACGGTCCCTGCTCCCAAATAATCATAATTTGCACAAATCACACCATCACCTCCCCAACTCATCCCCTATTCATTGTGACATGCAAATAGTCTAACACTAACTTCCTTTCTTTTAGTATCTCTGAATTCAAATTCCTAAGAGAATATTTTGTTGAGACTTTAGAACTGTATATGGATTGTGTATCCCCATTTGTAAGATTTCATGCAGCAACTTAATTTGGCTTTGGTTGGGAGTGGGACTAAAGAATGGGGTGAGGGGTCATGTGGGATTAACATAGCTACGGGTAGAACAGACATTTTCATTTAGAATAAGGAATTGTAAATGCATAATACAAATCAATCTTTAAATATAAGTTATGTTCATTCTTCTGGGACTTAAGGCTTCAAAGATGCCCCCACTCTTATACACTGCAGGTAAGACTATAAGTTAGTAGGTAGGCCCTGTATGTGGAAAAATACTATTAAAAATGTAAATGTACATTTATTTTGACCCAGTAATTCTATTCATGGATGTTTATCATAGAGGTATACATACTCATGTACCAAATGAGGTTTCTACAAGCATATTCACTACAAAAGGCTTGTAGTAGCAAAGGGAGGAAAGCAAACTAGAAGTCCACCAATAGAATATTTTCTATATTAAATATAGTACACCTACATAATGAAATAGTATGCACCATTAAAAAGAATGAGTCAGCTCTAAGTATAACAGTAGAGAAGTAAAGATTTCATAAATAAATATGGCAAAAATAAAAGGCAAAAGAACGTACAAAATTGTATATGTATAGATATTTTTGTGAAGATATATAGAAACATAGAAACAGATAACAGTAGTTACCTCTGACTGGGTAGGAAAAGAGAAGTTTGACAGTCCTTTCTCCCCTATATGCCCTTCAGAAACTTTTGCTATTTGTAACATGTGCATGTATTACCTCCTCAAGATAAATAAGCATATAATTTTAAAACATTCACAAACTTATCACTAATACATGTAAAACTTGAACCACTTTTACATATCCCTAATAAACATCCACTTTTATTAACAAGCAAATTTTTTTGCTGTTGGGAGAATCCTCAATTTCCCTTCATAGCAGGTTTTCTCATTTCTCTTTGTCCCTTTCTCTAATCTCAATTAACATTCTTCCAGGCCTAGATAACATCTGAGTTGTAGAAATACTACTATATTGATAAACAATTTTATATCATTATATGTTTTTATTTTCATGGTTTGTATTTCCTTGTCAAGATTTGTGAATATTTTTGTGTATGCTTGTGTGTTTATCTAGAAGAATCATTAACATTTCCAAAGGAACTTGGAAGACAGAGTTAAGATTTAATATTTTACCAGATAATGTCATAGGTAATATTTTAGGATTTAGAGTAAATATATTACTCTCTCCTATCTGTTCTCAAACTTCTTAACCATTACAGGTGTTACATTACCTCTTAGCTCATTGTCATATAGAAAAAAATCACATACCTTTAATTTTTTCTTGGGAATATCTCACTAAAAATGTTTTTGCATATTAATCTGAAAGTTAATAATTGTTTTTATAAAACTTTCCATTATCATTAAAATTTACATTAATAAAAAGGAGTATTACAAATTTGATTGAATCTCTTTAATATGAAATAATCATTGTAGAATTAAGGTTAGCATTAATCTTAAACATTTATCACACATTGTTAATACCAAAATAGATTTATGAATCCTAAGTGACATTTACTAAAATCACCTATTCAAAATTAAAACCCTATTTTTAATGAATACGGTTGCCAGACCATAGTGTTAAGTTTGAAGTATAAGTTATTAATTCAACTTTTTAATATATCAGCAGATATAGAAACTATTCTCTGAAATTTAATTTCCAATTATAAATTATGAATATACTTACTGAAAAACAAGAACCCAAATGAGAAATGGATTGTATTTGAATAGACATCCTGTGTTAGTTGGACCTCTCTTCATCACTGATATGACTCATGACACCAACAATAGTGTTGGCCAAATGGAATCAGTTTCATCCAAGGTGAGAAGAAGGAACCAGAAATTCTACTGCTATTGGCTTTCAGAGTTGGAACCATAACTATTGCTGCTTTCTCTACAGAATTACTATACAGAGATTAAGGAAATTTAGTTGAGGGGCGCCTGGGTGGCTCAGTCAGCTAAGCGTCTGCCTTCGGCTCAGGTCATGATCCCAGGGTCCTGGGATCAAGCCCCGCATCAGCTCCCTGCTCAGCGGGAAATTTGCTTCTCCCTTTGCCTCCGCTCCCCCAGCTTGTGCTCTCTCTATCTCTCACTATCTCTTTCTATGTGTCAAATAAAAAAAAAAAAAAATAGAGATACAGACAGAGATAGATAGAGAAAGGGAGATGGAGAGACAGAGAAAGAATGAAATTATGCCCTGAGGCTTCTTCAGGAAAAAGTCTCAAGGAACAGGCAGTGATAGTCTCCTGAGATGAATTTTAGATACCTCAGATCTACCTGGAGGAACAGGTTCCCTGAGACAATGGAACTGTACCTTCTGGTTGCTACAGCCTTGGACTTTGGCAGAAGTTAGTTTGGGGCCCTGGGGTTCTGCCCAGCCTTCAGTTCCCTGAAAGGCTAGAGATTTGCAGAAATACATGCACAATTACTTTCCAGGCTGGCTTTTGGCATTGCTGTCCTGCACAGACTTTGGCTTGGAGCCTGATTCCCACACCTGGCTGGACCCTGGAGTGAAGCACCCCTGTAACTGTGACCCTGAGTGAGACGGAGGACATTGATTGGGATTGGGGTTTGTTTGCTAAGTGGCATGAGGAAGACTACTTACAGTGGAGTCTGAGACAAGGGCCCTCAGGGACCAGGGCTTATAGGTATTTCTCCTCCCAGAATATCCCACTGGTGGTAGAACTCCTGAGATCATGAGATATCAGACTTCCTCTAGGGGCAAAAAAAAAAAAAAAAAATCCAGATTAAGTGTTATTATGGATTGAATTGTGTCCCTCACAAAAAATTATGTTGAAGTTGTACCCTAACTCCTAATACCTCAGAATGTGACCTTTGGAAACAAGGTCATTGCAGATGTAATTAGCTAAGGTGCAATCATACTAGAGGAGGGTGGTCTACAAATCCATTATTGACTTGTGTTCTTATGAAGAGAACATGATGTGAAGAGACAGAAATACAGGGAGAAGACAGCGAGGTGAAGATGGACACAGAGATTGGAGGTATGACAAGGAAATCTTGCAAGGAAGCATCCAGAGGCTTCACAGAAAGCATGGCTGTGCCAACAACTGATTGCATAGTTCTAGCCTGCAGAACTATAATAGAAAAAAGGTCTGTTGCTTTGAGTCACCCAGTTTGTGACACTTTGTACAGATACCCCTTTCTATCTTATATTACAGTGCTTTTCCCCTCTTAGCACTGATCATATTTTATTATATTCTTTTCATCTTTTTGCCATTGGTTTGTGACATTTTTGGGGGGAAGTTCCATGCTTATTTTGTGAGTATTTTAACTCCTGTGTCTACCACAGTACCTCACATTTTATTAAGTATTTTTTTAATTTACATTTTTGGTGTAAAATTTTAATTAAATGAATGAATTTAAAATTTCAGTGACTTATGCATCAAGTTTGTATCTCATGAAAAGTAATTTTTGAAATATAATTAGTTAGGAAAAATTAATACATGATGTCCTGCTTTCTACTACTAATTTTTAAAATAGCCATTTATAAAAATCTTCCATTTAATTACTTAACTGAAATTTTTTTATATTTTATAAGAGATTAGACTATTTGAATCACAAATTAAAATATAGGGTAAATCATTTTTCCTCTTATTGAAATACAATGTATATGCCATAAAATTAGCTCTTTTTGCATGTACAATTCAGTATTTTTTTAGTATACTCACAAAGCTGTGCAACCATCATCACTGTCTAATTTTAGAACATTTTTACCACTTCCAAAAGAAATCCCACACCCATTAGCAGACATTCTTTATTTCCCCTTCTCTCAGTTCCTGGCTACCATGCTGTACTTTCTAAAAATCTATTTATTCTGTATATTTCATACAAATAAAATCTTATGTGTCCTTTTGTGTCTGGTTTCTTTCACTTAGCATAAGGTTTTCAAAGTTTATATATATTGTAGCATATACTGTACTTTATCCCTTTTCATTGGTGAATAATATTCTATTGAATGGATATAGCGTTGTCGACCTATGCATTTGTTAATAGATATTTGAATTATATCTACTTTTAGTTATCATTAATAATGCCACTCTGGACATCCATGCATAATTTTTTTTATACATATATTTTCAATTTTCTTGGGTACATTCCTAGAAAAAAAAATTGATGGTTATAAGGTAACAGTATGTTTAACTTTTTGAGGAGCTGCCAAGCTATTTTCCAAAGCAGCTATACCATTTACTTTTCTACCAGTAATGTATGAGGTTTCAAAATTCTCTACATCCTAGGGAACACTTGTTATTGTCCACTTTATGACTATATCCAACTTTTAAAGTGTTATAACATTGTGGTTTTGATTTGCATTTTTTTAATGATTCATGATGTTGAACATTTTTTCTTCTGCTTATTGACCACTTGTACATCTCGTTTTGAAACAATTTTCAAGTTATTTTTCATTATTTTAATTGAATCATACATTTACATTGTTTAGTTGCAAGACCTCTTTATAAACTTTGAATATATTCTGATGGTCTCATATATAAATTTTGCAAATATTTTTTCTCATATTGTGGTTGTATCTTCATTTTATTGATAATGTCTGTTATGAACTGAATATTTGTGTTCTCCTAAAATTCATATGTTGAATACAATCCCAATATGATGGTGTTTGGAGGTGGGGCCTTTGGGAGGTCATTAGAGTAGAGCCTTCATGAATAAGATCAATGCCTTTATAAGAAAAGTTCAAATAAATATCTCATTCTCTTTCTACCATGTGAGTAACAGGAAGTTCCTCTGTAAACTAGAATGACAGGATTCACCAAGAATTCAACCATGCTGGCACCTTAATCTCAGACTTCCAGCCTTTAGAACTATGAGAAATGATGTTTGTTGTTCAAACCACCCAGTCTATGGAAATTTGTTTTAGCAGATCAAATTGATTAAAATAGTGTCATTTGATTCATATTTAATTTTGATGAAGACTAGTTTTTCTTTTTTTTTTCTTTTGTTGTTGCTTTTGCTGTCATATCCAAGAAACCATTGCCTTGTTCAAGTTCAGGAAGATTTATAACTATGTTTTCTTCAAAGAGTTTTATGCCTTTAGCTTCTACATTTAGATTTTTCTGAGTTGATTTTTGTATATGGTGTGAGGAAGGAGTCAAACATTTTTTCCATATCAATATTCATTTTTTTCCAATAGTCAGTTTTGCAATCCAATTTACACAGTTTCTGAGAACTGAATATCTAGTGAAAAAAAAATACTGTTTTTGCATTTATGCTTCCTTCACTGGGAACTTAATCTTAAATATGCATAATCATGTTACATATATACAAATCATAAATTTATTTTATATTCTTTTCCTGTAATTGAATTTAGAGAAGGAGCATCCATAGTAAAATTCTAAGCAAAACAGAAAAGATTCTGGAAACAAAACTCCATGGAGATCAATCTCATACAAGTTAAAATCAGAATACAAAATTTTTTGAGGTTCTTTAACAAAATATGTACCAATTATTTTTAAGAACAGGAGGAGAGGCAACACAAGGATATTATGTTAATGTTGTGATTAAAAATTACTTTGTAAAAATTATCTAAAATACTGATATACTAAGAATGACATCAGTTAAAGGCTTTTAAGAATTGGAAGCACATAATATAATAGATTATTGTTCTGACTTGTTTTCATAATTTCAATGCCTTCCAAAAATAAGTGTGTTATTATTTTCATTAAATTCACATATATAGAAAGCATACACCTAAAAAAATTGTGTTTCAACAATATTTCTCAAATGATTACAATGGGGGGATACCTGGGTGGCTCAGTTGGTTAAGTGTCTGCTTTCGACTCAGGTCATGATCCTAGGGTCCTAGGATTGAGTCCTGCATCAGGCTCCTTGCTTAGCGGGGAGCCTGCTTCTCCCTCTGCCTGCCACTGCCCCTGCTTGTGCTCTTTCTCTCTGGCAAATAAATAAATAAAATCTTTAAAAAATCTAAAAAAAATGATGACGCTGGGATAGAAACAAAATCTGGTTTATAAATTTGGAACTGAAGTTGAAATGAAACAAATATATCAAGGCATATCAACAACACATTCCAGGCAAAGAGATAAAAGGGAGTGTTGTACATGTAGTGTTTAGGGTAGATAAGCACAACTTGGTTGCTGAACTAATTAATGGTTTGATTGTTTATCAAGCTTTAAGTATTCAATAGACTCTATCTCTGGGCTCTTCCAGGCATCTTAAAAAAAAAAAAAAAGATTGCTAATATACCTAGAGCTATTTGTGATGCTATCTAGATTCTCCTTAATCAACTTGGTATTTAATATCTATCTGCTTTAAAAGAGAAAAATGAAAACTAAATTTTTAAAAGAATTAACATAATACAATTGAATGAATACTAGATATTTCTCAGATAATTTAAATCTTCAAAACTGCTGTGCTTTAGAAAATATTATAAATAATAGCAAAATGAAACAACACCTTTTAGAAATTTTTATGTGAATGAAATGCATTCAAAATGCTGCTTACTTCCCTCCTCCTAACTTATTTCTTATTGTCCTCCAAATATACCAAATATATTACAAACATTATCTCCAGAATATCAATTTTACTAAAAAAAAATCTCTAGGTTGAATGGTTATTTACATAATTTATATTTACTAATACAAAATTCAGAATTTTGCAATCTAAATTTAAAGAAAATATACCTTAAAATCATTTCAAGAAATGTAAGAAAGTATTTGGTTAAATCATCACTTATCCTTAATAAAATAAAAATGTACTAATTATATGTCATAAAGAAAATCACAATAGGCTGAAATATTTAAAGAATTTATTTATTTGAGAGGGAGAGAGAGAGAGAGAGAGAGTATGAGCAGGGGAGGGGCAGAGGGAAAGGGAGAAGACTCCCTGCTGAGCAGGGAGCCCTACGAAGGATTCCATCCCAGGGCTGTGAGATTGTGATCTGAGGGGAAGGCAGACACTTAACTTACTGAACCACCCAGGCTCCCCAATAGGCTGAAATATTTGTATCAAATGGTATATGTAGAACTGGCTCTCTTGCAATCAAATCCAAATTCTTACTAAAATCTTTGTACAAATATAACACAAAAAATGAAAAGCTCCTAAGACAACTGACAGTCTAAGACTGATAAAGACCATGAATCTGTGAATAATTTTCACAAGCTATAAAATTCAAAGATCAGGACTAAAGCAGACTCTGGCTACCAATGTTAACGTTCACTGAACAGCCATGGTATGGTATGGCACAGTAATAGAATAAAATATATTTGGTCAATCATAAGACTGACGTAAAAGTGTACACCAAACAGAATAAAGAAGTCATCTTTCTCCAACATGGGTTTTAATTTTTTATTTAATAAATGACTTTTTTTTCCATTCTCTGATTTCTGGAAGTATGCGAGATTCTAATTCTTATTTTGTTCATTCCTTTTGTTTTGTTTTGTTTTCAACAGTTGGTTATGATAAGCTTAGGGATGCTTTTTGTATGTTTAACTCCAACTTGAAATGGGCTGAATCTCTTAGACCTGTAAACTAACATGTTTTAATAGACCTTTGGAAATATTTATCCAACTTTTTTATGATATTCTTTTGTCTTATTCTCTTGCTCTTATCTTTCTGGGACTCTGATTATTATATATATGTTAGATAGCTTGATATTGTCTCATATGTCACTGTAATTATCTTCACAGTTTTTCAATTATTTTTTCCTTTTCTTTATATATGTATGTATATATATATATATATATATATTTTTTTTTTTTTTTAGAGAGAGAGAGAGAAAGAAAGAGAGCGACAGCAGGGTGATGGGCAGAGGGAGACAGAGAATTGCAGTAAGACTCTGTGCTGAGCTCAGAGCCTGACACGAGGTTCCATCTCACAACCCAAAGATCATGACCTGAGATAAAACCAAGAGTTGGACACCTAACTGACTGAGCCACCCAGGCACCCCAGTGAAGAAAGTCTTTATATTCAAATTCACCAACCTGTTATCTGCCACCTCTAATCTGGTGGTAAACCCATCCAATACATTTATCCCTTTAGTTATTGTATGCTTTCGTTTTATAATTCTATCTCTCCAACTATCCAACTATCTATCATTTTAGTTTTTCCTCTCATGATATCTGTTCCTCTCAAGATATCTGCTCATTTACAATTATATTTACCTCTAAGTAGCACAAAACTCATTTGATAATTACTCTAACGTCCTTGTCTTGTAATTCCAACATTTTAGTCATCTCTAGATTATTAAGTTTTGTCATCCTGCCCTTTCCTGTTTTTCTATAAATCTTAGTATTTTTTTTTTAATCTTAGCCAGGACATTGTGAATGGTAATATATTTGGTTATCTTCCCCTGAAGTGCATGGATTTTGTCCTAGGAAGGCAGCTTGGCAGGACTAAAATTGTAAACTTGGTTCCCCGGCAATAGATAGCAGCTGGAATCTTCATTCAGTTTACTAGCTCCTTGGATTCCCCCTTATAAATGCAGTTTATATCAGCCAAGGATGTGAGTGGAGTTTGTATAAATATTTAAGCTTCTCCATCTGTAGTTCCTTTCTTTACATAGTTTTCATCTTTACCTTTCAGCTGTTCTGGCAACCCCAAATTTCAATATCTTGTTACCATTGCAAGAAAACCAGGGTATTTTCTTTGAGTTCCCAGCTTCCTTCTCTAACATCTGTGGTATAGAGAGTGCTCTCAAGTAAGAATTATTAAATATTCAATCTCATTTCTCTTCTCTCATGGTACACTACTCCTCTAGTTTATGGGGTTTTTTTTGTTGTTTTTTTGTTTGCTTGTTTTTTTCTTTTCTTGCAAATGCCTACAAATAATTGTTTTCTAAAATGTCTCCTATTGTTTACAAGTGTTTTATAGAGCTTGGTCTGATACAATCTACCTATGTATTATCAGAAACAGAGATGATGAGCTATTTTGAAATGGCCAGATAATATTCCTTCCCCTTGCTTTTTTAAAAATCAAACTAAATTGTAAATTATTAAGAAGCAATTTCACAAGATAAAGTACATGGACTTCATGAATTTTTTTTCCACAAAACAGGGTACCCTCAAGTATGTCAGTCACTTAGGAGCAATTAATTTTGGAATGGCAGCTCTTTGTTTTACTTTTTGTTTAATTACATCAGCATAACAAATACCCAATAATATAGTGTTGCAGAATGCTTATTAATCTATGTAAATTGAACTGTAAGCTATGAACAGCAGCTTACCTACTAATGAAAACTCTGAGGAAAGAATTCACCCAGTATAAAAGGGAGTAACACTCCTTTTGCCTGAATGACCTCACCATGCCCAGTGACTAAATTCATGCACTAGAGACTTAGAATCACACTCACAATTTTTTCTTTGCAATTTATCCCAACTTAGCACAATGTTTTTGCTTTTATTTTTTTTAGCTTAGTAAATACAAATCTAGGCATTTTATCCATCATATCTAAAACTTAATTCATCATCTTTTCCCAAAATTTTCCTACTCATATTTATATATATATTTTTTGTATCTACTGCAACACACTCATATAATACACTATCATCTTTTATCTTTTCCATGGCTTCTTCAAATAGCTTTCTTCTTGGTTTCTCTTCTTTTGGATTTGATTCTTTCTAAACTTTGATCTGCATAATGCTCAGAAATTATTTTTAAATCATAAGTTTAATATATTATCTTACTTAATACAAAACAAAACAAAACAAGAAAACCACCAGGCAGAGATTTGCTTTACTTTGTAAAAAGACAAAAAAAAAAAAGGTTTCTCCATAGTATTTTCAATTATTACTATAATTTCTTATTGTTTACACTTATACTTTAATTTAATATGAAAATATGTGAATTTTAAGTGAATATTGATAAAAAAATGAAGAAATTGAACATTGATAAAAATTGAACAACTCCTCACTGACAAGGAGTTGGAAAAATAAAGAATAAGAACAACAAGTATGTTCAAAACCAAGTACTTCGGGGCGCCTGGGTGGCTCAGTCGGTAAGCGTCTGCCTTTGGCTCAGGTCATGATCCCAGGGTCCTGGGATCGAGCCCCGCATCAGGCTCCGTGCTCCGCAGGAAGCCTGCTTCTCCCTCTCTCGCTCCCCCTGCTTGTGTTCCCTCTCTCACTGTGTCTCTCTCTGTCAAATAAATAAATAAAATCTTTAAAAAAAATAAAAATAAATAAATAACCAAGTATTTTGCTGGAATCACATATAGGCATTTAGCTAAAATTGAATAGTTAAGTTCTATTTGAATGAATGTTCATTTTGAATACAATATCCCATAGACTATTTTTATCATTTGCCATATGTTATGTAATTACATAAATGTTGGTATATGCTGTGAATATGCTGCAAATTAACAACATTTCTTGTTTCTGGAGAGAAAATGAGAAAATAATTTGGCGAATGTCAAGTTCAGTTCATGTCAAGATGCTTTTTGTGTCATGATCCATCATGAGAGATTAAACAGATATATCCTACTAAACAGATCAATTTAGGGGCAGCAGCTGTGGCTCACGTTTGTTCATTTCGCAGATTCATTCCACCTGACTTCAGAGAAATTTCTAAGATGATCTATTCACTGTCTGAGTATGTTTGTGTTTCCTTTGCCCAATTCAGTTAGAGGTGATAAAGGAAAAAGATATTATGTTGTTTTATGTATCGTCAGTTGAAAACAGCTACTGTAGTAGCTTTGTTCACGCACCAATAATTAGCAAATAAATGTAAATTAAAACTGCATACATCTAAAGTTTATGTTAACATAAAGTGTAATATATATAAGTGTCATGAATTATTCTGAATGAAATATAACTTTATAAGATTTTTAAAGCTCACAATGAATATGGATATCAACAGTGTGCTTTGTCTTCCATAATATTCTAAACTACATTTATTAACATTGATTCCGGGGGGGAGGTGCGGGAAACAGATTGTCATAGTCCACAGTCAAGAGGCATTTTAAGTGTCTTATTTCTGATTCCCTGTTGAACAAAAGTGTAACTCGAATTTATCATAATTTTATACTTTCTCTCCATAGCTTTGTGTTTGTGCACTTCTCTGTTATAAATTTATTTCTTATGGCAAACATATTTTAATACATTTTGACCAAAAGTATATTTTTAAATAATATGTTAATTTATGTCTTTGTAAAATATAGCTATGGACTTAAGTGTTTTTCCTTTCTTACTTAAACATTTGCATAATTTTGTAAGCATAACGTTCTTCAAGGCTTTCAAGAACTTAGCTCTCTGGCCTATGAGATAATGTGTAACAGCCCGAGAAACCAAACATAAACTTGCTTCAGTATCTACCTATGTGTCAGACATTGTACTAGTCATTTTACATAGATTATCATCTTTAATATTCATAATAGACTCTTTGATCCCTAATATGCACATCAAAAATATAAACCATAGGATATTAAATGATCCAGTTACATATTCAGTGAGCAGAAGTTGGGACTCAGGGCAATACCATTTATTCAATAACTTGTGTTCTTAATCTCTGTGAGGAAATTGAACGAATAGGAATCACCTCATCCTTTCTACTTGTGACCAGAGTGAGGGATATATGCAATGATCTTCTAATATCCAGAACAACATGAGCTGCTCTTTGTTCCAAACGGAGACAATTATTCATCCTTTTGTTATATACCATTGAATCATTTAACTGACATATGAACTTCAGACATATCTAAAATCACATGTATAATTATCTCTAATTGTTTATTTGAAGGCTATAATATGAAAGTTTTACCCAAAGTTAATTTTTATATAAAAGTTAAAGTACTATTATTATTATTACTGTGAATCAGCCTAAATTCAGAGAATATTTATACTAAACCCTTTATTCCAAATCATTTCAGAAACTCCAAAAACCAAATAATCCTTGCAGGGGATTAGCCTGCATTTTAAAGCTCCAGTGATCCAGATAATCTCTTTGGAGAATTCATTCCACTGTTTAGTGCTCCAAAGACAACATAGCATTTCCCTTAAAGAGTAACATTATTATAAAACATTTTAAAAAATAGAGAAACATCATACCCATTTATAAATATATTATATTTTAAGGTGGTACTTTAGTAATTTCAGAAATAAACTGACTTTGTTGCAAATACATTTACTGTTTTGATTTGTATGTTTAAATACACAAACCAATGTATTCACCACTTAAATGTAAATATGGCAGTGCTGGAGATCATTGGATACTACTTAACTGTAAAATCCTCACAAGACACTGCCCAGTGAATTCATGAAAATGAAAAGCTCTAGATTGACAGTGACATTTTTTTTTCCTAGAAAATAAGAAATAAGCCACAGAGAGGTGGCATACATAATGGTATGCCAAAAGAGAACATCTGAGTTTATTTTTCTTCCTTCTCCGACACAAGGCTGGAGAATCTGTCTTTTTTATTTTTTTAAGATTTTATTTATTTATTTGACAGAGAGAGAGACAGCAAGAAAGGGAACACAAGCTGGGGGAGAGGGAGAGGGAGAAGCAGGCTTCCCATGGAGCAGGGAGCTGGAAGAGGGGCTTGATCCCAGGACGCTGGGATCATGACCTAAGCTGAAGGCAGACGCTTAACCAACTGAGCCACCAAGGCGCCCCAAGAATCTATCTCTTTGAATATTTTAAATTCTTAATAATACTGCTGAAAATAAATCATCATCTTCAAAGTTCTGTATAGGTTCTAAAGGCCGGATGTTGGACAATAGATGGATTTTTAGGCATAAGACCACAGAGGGTATGGTCCCAAATCAGAATATTGCCTACATACTCACCCACCAGTAAGTGAAGTAAAAATATTTAAAATGCTGACAATATGGCAGTATGGAAAAATATATATTGTAGTAGGAATAACAGCTACAAATTTTTTGCTTTCTATTAAAAAAGCTTTAACTTTATTAAAATTATGTTAAAATTGTGGATTACCTGATGGTTCAGTTTCTACATGGGTTAGCTTAAATAATAATAATGCTGAGCTATCAAAAATCATTAAGAAAAATGTGACATTTAACTTGTTAGGTTGGATTTCCTGGGAAGCAAGGAGATAAACGTGTAAGTGTACTGGCAAATACTATCAGGGTCAACATCTTTGAGAGTGTAAAAGAAGTTGAACTGAGCATAATGAAAGGTTGAACTGTGATGCAAACATTGTTTCATGGACCATTCTGGACCTGAAATAACTTTTCAGAGTTGTCTCACCTTAAGGCAAGGGGTCGGGGCCTTTGTACCACATATGTAGCCGTCATTATGTATAAGCAGCATCATAGAGAGAGAGAAATGACCTTGGCTAGGCAGATCTTTTTTTTTTTAAAGATTTTATTTATTTATTTGAGAGAGAGAGAATGAGAGATAGAGAGCACGAGAGGGAGGAGGGTCAGAGGGAGAAGCAGACTCCCCGCTGAGCAGGGAGCCCGATGTGGGACTCGATCCCAGGACTCCAGGATCATGACCTGAGCCGAAGGCAGTCGCTTAACCAACTGAGCCACCCAGGCACCCCTAGGCAGATCTTTTCAACCAAAAACAATTCTTAGGGAAGGTCTCAGTTTATAGCACAAAACCAACAACACTCCCTGCAGATGGGGGAATGAGTATTTCAGTATAAAAGAGGATCTGGTTTAGGCATTACAGTATCCAATATGATCCTCCCTTGGAGTACTCAAGCCCATTTTATTGAGTTGTGGAAACTGTTTCCCCATGATACTGGTTGGACTCTTTCTGGGAAAACTGCAAAAAGTAAGATACATAGGAGAAACTATCACAGCTGATCTCAAAGTGATAATTAATACCTATCACCTTTCAGCTTCACTCATTGGCAATTCCTCTAAACTGGGCTAGCACCTCTATGGGTATTAGTTACCTAGAGCCATGGTAACAAATTGCTATAAACTGGTGACTTAAAACGACAGAAATTTATTATCTCGTTGTAGAGGCTGCAAGTCTGAAATGAAGATGTGGGCAGGGCCAGGCTGCTTCCAAAAGTTCTAGGCAAAAATCCTCCCTTGTTTCTTCCAGATTCTGGTGACTCCTGGCATTCTGGAGTAAACCCTAAGCAAGCTCTCAGAAAGCGGTTCTAGCTGAGACCCTGTAGGCAGAAAAATAAATCCATATGCCAAATATGTCTTATTCATAGTCAAAATAAATCATTACCCATTCCATGTGGAAAGAATCAATATAAGCCACTTATCACAAAGTGGCTCCTAGAATTTTTTGAGAGATGGTGTCATATTGAAGGTTCAGCATTTGTGTTTGTCCCTGTTGATGGAATGTAGGACATTATAGAGTCTCAGTAACTAGATTACGCTTGAGTACAAGTCCACGTTCTTGGGCTCATAGGTATACTCCATCCTTGTCACCATGGCTACTCTGTTTATGAGCACACTGCCATTTGTATAGGGGGTTGATGACAGAGACTACCAGATATCAACTTACCAAGACATTGTGTCTACTTGGATCTCTTCTATGTTGGATGTTCTATAATGGATGGGTGATACAAAGATCATGCTTTTTGTACTTTTTCATTTGTCCACCTGTATGTCTCCTCTGTGGACCTTCAAGTCACCAAACTTTCAATGTTATCCTTTAGGCCATTGATTAACTTGCTAAGCTATTTATCAATGGCCTTGAATCAGGTTATAGTCTTACTTTAGGTCTTTTCTTTTTCTATAACATATTCACTGCTTGAAACCATGCCCACCTAGATTTCTTTTTTCCCCTCACTCGTCTTTCAGACACACAAATGAATTATGCTATTTTATACTAGCAGCCCATTTAAAGAAATCTGTATCTATATAATAAACCTACTGATGTATGAATCAAAACTATTCTTTTTCTTCCTCTATCAACTGGTCATAAAGAACTGCCTCATGTGGTTTAAGTGTGAGCTGAGAGAGGACCACCGGCAAAACTATGGTGGAAGACATAGTGTACTGGATCACTTGCTAACTGAAGATACAATATTCCATGGATTTCTAATGCTTCCACATGTTTTCCTGAGTATGACAAGAATGCAAGATCATGACCACTCTTTACTTAGGCCATTTCTCAAGGTTGTGTTTACTTCTCAAGGAAGTAATGCTTCTCCCAGAACAAAGACCAACCTTGCTTTTAAAAAACTGTTTAAAAGAAGTATTTTTAAAAGAGTGTTAACAACGTCAGTGTTTCTCAGCTGTGATGGTACACAATATGTGCAATAATCATCTTCTTTCTGTATCATTCCTCCTGGACTTGAGGGATAAGAGGAGTCAATGCTAACAAGAATCCCATAATATTTGCTGTGTCATGAATGAAAAACTCCTTTGTGTGTCAGGAGTTTCACGTCAGCTGTCTATATCAATAAAACAGTAACAGGTTCACTTATTAGATTGCAAGTTGTGTAAAACCTTAGCCCATGTCATTTGTTCATGCAGCTCACATTTGGCCTCTTTCTCTGCTTATGATAAATCCTGAATGTACTACTTTTATCACATGTTTGATTGCTGGTGGGCTCAACTAAGCACGCCATTTTTGGTCTACATCACAACTCTTTCAATGGGCATTCTGTCTACATGGTCAATTCATTTCCCACAGTTAGGTGCTCTGTCTTGATTTGGAGGCAGTTGCATATCAAGTTGTGATAATCAAATAGTATTTGTATCTTTGACATAGATAATTTAGGCTTGTCCCAAACTTAAATGAGTAGTGATGGTGTAATGCGTATATGGTGTGTGTGGGGGGTGGGGTGTTGGGTGTGGGTATGCACAAATGCACTGCTGAATCTTCATTTAGAAAAAAAAAGTGTTTATGCAAGGCACACATTGAAGAATTTGAAACTACAAAGTCTTAAGTGTTGTGTTGTTCAGCATTCCAAAAATCTCCCAAGGCTCTCCTGATTCATTAAGATATATACAAACTAGTAAGTTGTGGAATCAGTGAAACTTAAAAGCAGAAATGTCAATAGATACTCTACAGGGGCTCTCTGATTAATATCTATATTTTACTTCAAACATTTGAAAAGTAGAAACCTTTCTGAATTCATTTTATAATAAATAAAAATTTCCTTCAACACAAACTCTGTCATTTCATCAACATAATGAAGATTGCCAGCTATATCTACAGTGTTGATTTCTGAAAGTTATATTGCCTTTTCTTTTTTCATAATCATGTATCTATTTTACTTCAAATTTGTACTTTCTCTAAGTAATTTACTATTCCCAATTTTAAGTATAGATGACAAATAGTAAAGTTTAGACTAGTACTACTAGTACTACTAGAAGAAGGAAATTACAACACTAACAAGACAGAAGGGGAAGACATTAAATAGTAAAACAAATGGAGAGCACATGCTGCATGCTTCAAATTATACAAAATTCTAGAAAATGCAAACTAATATATAGCAACAGAAAGCAGATTAATGGTTGCTTGGAAATGAAGAAGGGAGCAGGGAAAAATTAGAGGTGGGAGGAACTTTTGTAGAGATGACAGATATATTTCTTGTTTTGATTGTATTGATGATTTCAGAGATATATCCATACCTACATTTATATTGCATATTACTATTCAATATGTGCAGTTTATTTTTCACAATTTACCCATTACTGATGTTTAAAAACAAAAAAATAAAAATAAAAATTTACAAACTTAAAAGTTCTTTTCTACCTAAAGATCTTTTTATTTCCTTTTCCTCAGTAACCATAAATCAAGTGATAACGAGAATGTCAAAGATAAATGATTTCTTAACATTGAAGTTGAAGAATTACCAATTACTGTGCAGATAAGGCCAGTTTCATTTCAGATGCTTACTAAAGAATTAACGGTACTACAGTTCAGGACAGTATGTAGATACAGAAGAGTGCAAACTCTGATAAATACAGCTAAAAAAAAACAGCAATGTAAAACTTGAAGTTCAACCAAAAACTAATAATTAATGGATCGATAATACGAATCTGATCCATCTAAAGTAAGTTTTGAATAAGCTTTTACATGTAGGATAGATTTGTAAAATGATAAAGTACATATACAGAAAAGATTGATTAAGTTTTTCCCTCAAAATGTATTGTTCATTACATGACAGGCAATGTCTTAGTCACTGAAGGAAACAAAAACAAAAACAAAAACAGAAAACTCTATGACTTTATAGAGTTTAAATAATAACATAATTTTGGTTATAGTTCATCTAACAAGAGAAATACATTTCATTAATAAGTGCAATTGATAGCTCTTAAATATTTTCCTATTTGCCTCTGTATATAATTTTTAAATTAGAAATGAATATGAATACTTAAGGTTTAATTCATCACTATTAGATCATTCTTAATATCACTTTGGTTGTGGTACAACTCAGTGCATAAAGAAAATACTTTGTGGTATCACAGTGTGCTATTTGAGGAGATCTCACTTAGAGTCCTACAGTTCTGTAGGTCACCAAAAGGACTGATTTTGAAATTATTTGTACGTTCACATGTGCCTAACCATTCATACCAGTGTAGTGTCTTTTATGTTGCAATAAAAGGTAATTTTGGATTATCTGATTTTCTTTTTATCCTCCATAATGCTGTATTCTAAAACGTTAATTATATCTTAACAATACAATTAAACAATACAGTTAAAACATAGGCAGAGGACCTATAAACATCTTTCCAAAGAAGACATACAGATGGCCAACAGACACATGAAAAGATGCTCAACATCACTCATCATCAGGGAAATGCAAATCAAAACTGAGATATCACCTCACACCAGCTGGAATGGCTAGTATCAAAAAGACAAGAAATAGCAAGTGTCAGGGAGGATGTGGAGAAAAGGGAACCCTAATGCACTGTTAGTGAAAATGTATATTGGTGCAGCCACTATAGAAAAAAGTATGGAGGTTTCTCGAGAAATTGAAAGATGGAAATACCATACAACCCAGGAGGCACCTAGGTAGTGGAGTCGGTTTAGCGACCGACTCTTAGTTTCAGCTCAGCTTATGACCTCAGGGTTGTGAGATCTAGCCCCATGCTGGGCTCTGTGCTCAGCGTGGAGTCTGCTTAAGATTCTCTTTCCCTCTCTCTCTGCCCCTCCCTTTTGCTCTTGTGCATGCATATGCACGAGTGCATGCATTCCCTCCCTCCCTCTCTCTCTCTCTTTCTCCAATAAATAAATCTAAAAAAAAAGAAAGAAAGAAAGAAATAGAAAGAAGAAGAAAGAAAGAAATAGAAAGAAGAAGAAAGAAAGAAAGAAAGAAAGAAAGAAAGAAAGAAAGAAAGAAAGAAAGAAAGAAAGAAAGAAAGAAAGAAAGAAAGAAAGAAAGAAAGAAAGAAAGAAAGAAAGAAAGAAAGAAAGAAAGAAAGAAAGAAAGAAAGAAAGAAAGAAAGAAAGAAAGAAAGAAAGAAAGAAAGAAAGAAAGAAAGAAAGAAAGAAAGAAATACCATACAATCAAATAACTTCACTTCTGGGTATTTACCTGAAGAAAACAAAAAACTAATTTGGGAAGATATATGCACCCTGTTGTTTATTGCAGCATTATTTCTGCTAAGTATGGAAGTAACCTAAGTATCTAACCATAGATCAATGGAAAAAGGATATGTGGTGTTTATACCTATACCGATCTATATCTATATCTAGCTTAACATTCATAACAACATGGATGGGCCTAGAGGGTATTATGCAAAGTGAAATAAGTCAGACAAATATATAATTTCATTTATATGAGGAATTAAATATATATCTATATCTTAATCACTGGATGATCTTTCTCTGATTTATATTTCATATAATCTTCAGCAAAAAGTTCTCAAACACAAAAATAAAGCAAAAAACAATAACATCCTAACATGCACATATTGACTTTTATAGATATATTCTATACCTGTATGATATACTGTATTTTCTACAACTTTGTGACAAGTGTGTATATCATTTTAATCTCTTTATTTCCATAGATTTATGTCTACCTAATAGTTTGCTTTCCTCACCATTTTCACATGTATTTCCCAGGAAACACTGTAACTAGAAGGCACAGCATTTTATTTCTATATATCATTTTCACAAATATATAAAAAAATAAAGTAGCACATATAACTCAGGAGGAAACTTGTTACCTGCTATCCTATAACTTACTAGCATTTCATATCTCACTTTTCTCTTGTGTTATGCTTGAAATAGAGTAAGGAATCCCTCCTGCAGTTGTATACTCCATCCATAAAGAAAAGGTAATAAGAAACTGTCTCTGTGATCAATTTTCAGATTTTCTGTGAATAAATGTTTCCTTATGATTTTATTCTACAAAATGAATTTAATATTCACTGCAATACACTTTGGAAATTAAATATGTTGTTTGCCTAAATATATTTGTCATAGGAATGGTGGTTAAATATTAGTTGATGGTCCTTTATCCTGGATTAGTCACTTGTAATTGACAATGGGCTATAATTGTGAATACTATTAATATCCCCACATTACAGAGAGTTCTGTATGAAAAATCTTAACAGGTTTTGCCTGGCTACCAAGAAATAAGTGCAAGAAAATTTTACTTCTCTTTTCAAGACTAGTCAATAACAATGAATTTTTTTCTTATAAAATACCCAGTCATGTTTTAAATTGGAAAAATGATGATCAAATTTTTGTATCCACTTTTCCACTTTTGCAATGTGACCTTCCAACATCTTACATAAAGCAGTGAAGTCTACTGTTCTACCTCGTGAATCTAGTTTTGACCATGTGATTTGCTTTAGTCAATGGAACAGTAGAAATATATGATGGGACAGTAAAAAAATATAAAAAATAAGTGTTGGCTTATTCACTGTAGTTTAACCACTTGCTGCCCCTTAAACTCTCCCACCACTATATAAGGTAGCCCTGATAGCTTGCAGGAAGTTGTGAGATTAAGTGTCCCCAGTTGAAGTACCAGACAACAGTTGAGTTAAGCTCAAACCAGAAGAAGAATCCAGTCAAGCTCAGACAAAATTAAACACCTAGAGATTCATAGGCTGAAAAAGTGATTATTATTTTAAGATGTTAAATTTTGGAGTGATTTATTAGGCAGTAAATGCCAACTGAATCAATCATTTAAGTGAATTAATTTTAAAACTGGACCCAGGGTCACCTGGGTGGCTCAGTTGGTTAAGTGTCTGTCTTGGGCCCAGGTCCTGATCGCAGCGTCCTAGGATCAAACCATGCATGGGGCTCCCTGCTCAGTGGGGAGTCTGTCCCACTGCTCCTCCCCCACCCTTTACTCATGTTTTCTCTCTCTCTCACTCATGCTCTCGCGCTCACTCTAACTGAAATAGATTTAAATTTTTTAAAATATAAATAATAAATAGATAGATAGATAGATAAATAAATAAATCTGCACCCAGATTCTGCAATAACCTTTTAAATAGTGACTTTTCCTAGATTTCTTCCTTACTATTGATTATAATACGATATGATTATAATCAGACAAAAATCCAGGATATATTACACATTACAAAATTGGGAAATCAAAGAAAATCAAGAATGTAAATTAGAAAGACAGCATTGACTTCCTGTTAAAAGTGGGGAACTGAACCTCTGTTAAATATGTTTACTTTTTTTCCTTACCTAAATTCACTTAAAAAATAAGAGAAATAAAAGGCATAACCTAAATGACAAATAGAAAGGAAAGTTTATAAGACTCTTGACTCACAGACAACCTATAGAGAAGTTAGCAAAATTAGAGTAAATACAAAGTGCTTATAGAGGGAATGCCAGTAAGATTATGCCAATCTTTGTCACAGAACCAAGGACAGCTGCAGATATGGAAAGCATCATGAAATGTGAATGGTTGAAAGGAAACATGATAAAGAAAATAGAAGAGTCGGTCAAAATTCTCTAAAAGATTTATGTCCTCAAATGCCTTTCCTTGTCCAGTTTATTTGTATAAATAAACAGATTCCAACCCTGCAGGTAACAATATTATTCTATGTAGAAATTGAAGCAGAAATAGTCCATTCCATGAAATAAAAGCCCAGAAGAAGACAAGGGAAGAACATATCTTCTAAAGAATCTGAGGAATTAATGAAAGTTTTCTTAGTGAACATGTGCCCAGGTCCGTATGTTATCAGAAGGAGAAGACCCAAAATTTGTTGATGAATTATTATTACAAATAACATACTCATGATCATAAAGTTTCCAATAATTGGTTTTAGTGCTTCTTAAAGAAAGAAAGACTGCAAAGGAATGCCAAATACTTAATGAAAGTATATTTCTCCATATAAATTTCGGAGTACAAACCTAAAAAAAGGAAAGAAAATGTAAAACAAAAAGAAAAAGAAAAAGTAAAACAAAACAAAACAAGGGGCATCTGGGTGGCTCAGTTGGTTCAGCATCTGCCTTCAGCTCAGGTCATGATCTTAGGGTCCTGGGATCGAGCCCCGAATCCGGCTCCCCACTCAGTGAGGAGTCTGCTTCTCTTTCTCCCTGTGCCCCTCCCCCTGCTCTTCTCTCTCTGTCTCAAATAAATAAAAAAAATCTTAAAAAAAACCCACAGGAAATTGAACAGAGAAAAAATCTTAGTAATAGCTGTAATATTCTCATATATAAGGTATTGCATCCATTAACAAAGATGTAATTTAACAGAGACAGAGAGTTGAGAGTGCTAATTGTAAACCTCAAAAGCACAATCAATGATTTAGAAAAAAAATTTGCTAAAGATACTTCCCAGAGTAAAATTAAAAAGGTTAAAACAGTGAAAAGTTAGATGTTCAAAGTGTTTCAACATATGACTAATTGATATTTCAAAAAGTAAAATCTATAAAATTTGTGATTAAGAAATTTTCAAAGAAAGAATACAAAAAGCAATTCCTGAAAATAAAAGACACAATTTTTTAAAACTTGGAAGCATCAAACTTCTTCACAAAATTTGAGGTGGGGAAACCCCATGCCGAGTCACTTTTTAATATATTTTTAGAATTTTATTGTCAGACAAAAAATTCAAAATCTACCAAAACAAAGATTATAGATAACATGCAAAATATACAAAGTTTTAAGGTACATATCATGATTAAACTTTTCTTACTAGTAAACAACAGTGAAATAATGTCTTCAAACTTTTGTAAAGAAAACCATTTCCAAATTGAAATTTTATAATTAGAAAACTGGTCTCTCAAATACTACGTTTATGACATTTTAGACATGAAAGAATAAAAGAAATATATCTCTCTTTGCTTTAAAGTTCTCATCCTTTAGAGAAAATTTCAAAATATTTTTAACACCAAAATATTTACTAATTAAATAGTAATGTGGTCCATACTCATTTCAAAATAATATTTTGTGAAAGTTATTGGGGGATTTGGAAAAAATAGATTGACCAAATGCTAATAATAGCTGAAGCTGGGTGTAGATTACATGGAGTTTCAATACACCAATATATTCAAGATACCAGTCAATATTCCATAAATATATATATATATATCCAATTTTGTATATATTCAAATTTTCCATAATAAAAATATTTTTTCTTGTTCTTTTTTTTATTCTTCCCATCTAATCTATCCATCTCTCTTTCTATCCAAATTGTGTATAACATAAAAGATAGTGAAAATAGTTGAAATATAAACTTTTAGAGAAGCATGAAATAGAAAATATAATTTCAGTGACACTGACAAGGTTTAGAGGTAGTGGCATGTAAGTTAAATTTGAAGGTTAAATTAAAAGCATAGAGAAAAACACAACCAAGACATGACAGTAGAAACAGAATTTAGGGAAGTGGTTAAAACGAAGATGATTTGGGGTGAGGGACAGTGGAGATAAGATTCAATAAATAACATTCTTTTCCCTCAATCAAATTATAAAACAATTAAGAAATAAGGCATTTGTCTTTGGCTCAGGTCACAATCCCGGGGTGCTGGGATCAAACCCTGAATCAGGCTCCTTGCTTGGCAGGGAGCCTGCTTTTCCCTCTCCCTGCATGCTACTTCCCCTGCTGTGTTCTATCTCTGTCAAATAAATAAATAAAATCTTAAAAAAAGAAGTTTCCCTGTCATGTGAAACACAAGAAAATTGTCCTCCTGTGATTTAAAAAAAAAAAAAAAGGTTATGTGGACTCTGAACAAGATATGTCCAGGGTTTTTTAATATCAACAATTAATTTTCAGGGCACCTGGGTGGCTCAGATGGTTAAGCGTCTACCTTCGACTCAGGTCATGATCCTGGGGTCCTGGGATCAAGCCCCGCATCAGGCTCCTGGCTCAGCAGGAAGCCTGCTTCTCCCTCTCCCTCTGCCTCTTCCCCTGCTCATGTTCTCATTCTCTGTATCTCTGTGTCTCAAATGAATAAATAAAATCTTAAAAAGTTTTTTTTCAAAGTGATAAGAATGAAAGGGGATTAACTGAAATAATTACTCAACTTCCATAGATTTTGATTAATTATTTTCTACATGTCAATTATACCTTTTGATTTTACATGAGCCATTGCCACTGTTCAGAATTAGACTTTATTTTAAGGCCTCAAAACAGAAAGATTGGAAAAAATGCAAAAAAAAAAAAAACTTAATTTCCCCCCAAAACAAATGTTATGGATGACCTGGTGGTATTTAATAGCACCAAAAAATTAAAATTGATTCCTACATAATAGTTTGAGTAAGTATCAAGTTATGTTTAATACTGTAGGGCTTATCAGACCTACTGTTTCCTAAGCCCTACGTCTCCATTGCATTTTACACATTCCCTGGGTCATTAGACAAGCTTAGGTATGTAATAAGCTTCAAATATCACAGACCTGCACCATCCACTGTGGTAGCCGCTAGTCCCATCTGGTTATTGATCACTTGAAATGTGGCTACTTTCAATTAGATGTATTAAGTCTTAAAAACACACAGGATTTTAATGAATTAATATCAAAAAATGAACATACACTGGAATTAAAATAAAAAATACAAAATAACTCACTAATATTTTATATTCATTACATGTTTTTTATTAGTATTCTCCAGAGAAACAGGGGTAATGGTGTGTGTGTGTGTGTGTGTGTGTGTGTGTGTGTGTGTGTGTGTACTTAAGAGATAAAAAGAGAGGATGATTTATTTTAAGGAACTGGATAACACAATAATGGTGGTTGGGGAGTACAAAATCTTCAACCTTGGCCATCAGAATGGAGGTCCAGGGAAGAGCTTATATTACAATTAAAGTCCACAGGCCATCTGCTGACAGAATCCCAGAGATCAGTCTAGTTCTACTCAGGCCTTAAAGTGACTGGAGGAGGCCCACATCATAGAGAACAATCTGTTTTATTCAAAATCTATTGGTTTAAATTATATTCTCATCTAAATGTGTTATCCTCACAGAAACATCCAGAATAATGTTTAAGCAAAAATCTGGGCACTGTGGCACCAAGTTCACATAAAACTAACCACCCACATGTTCTATATTTTGTACCTAGTGGATAATACTACTGTAGGCAGGATTAGATATAGAATTTTCACAAGGAATGCAAGAAATTATGTAAGCAATTGATAATAATACTTGTTTTTGCTGATTGTGGGCAACTTTTAAATTCTTATCTATAAAATCTTCTGTTTATTAACAGATATTACTGCTAAAATGAAAAGATTGCACTTACTATTCTATATAATTTAAATAATTACATTTTGATAAGTTTTGCAAACTGACAGGAAAATAATGCTTAGGACTGAATTTTTTGATTCACTAGTGGGTGAAAATTCAGTTGAGTAAATAAATTTTATTATAAAACCTCAGAAATTTTTCCTAGGTCTTGTGCACTAAATAATGAGTTTCAAACACTACATACTGATGATTCCTAAAAATCTTATTATTTTTTAGGTTGTGCCAAATGATTGTGACATTTAATTCTAAAAATTAACTAGTGTGTTTTAAAATTGTGTAAATATGTATGTGTGTATATGTATATCTATAGTCTATCTCACATTTTAAAAAGAAAGACACATAGTGTGAATGTTATTGTTTTTTTCATTTTGGTATTTATTTCTCCATGTGGGGTTGTATATTTTCCAAGTTTTTATCCTTCCCTTATTCCTAGCATTATGGTGGTGGGGCCAGAATGCTGCTGCTGATACGGTATTTTGTATGCAAGATTTCGCTTCAGAGTAAAATGAATTTTAAATGCATAACAAAGACTTCATCCTATAATGATTGAAATATAACAGTCTGAGAATAAAGAAAAACTAGGCTAATTAAATCAGTTTGCAAGACTCGATTAAAAATAATACCTTTGAGAAGGAGAAATGAAACATGTACATTGAGTTAGATTTTACCTTTGTGAAAACAGACAAATTAAGTTTTCAGTAATAAATACATCAGTTCCTTGAAAGTTTTATGTCTACTATATTAATTAGTCTTTAAAATGCAGTGAAAATTAAGTAGATACAATATTAAAGCTAGCAGTGAGGAGAGATTCATTTAAATAATGGAGTATTAAATGGTTTACTATTGTTTTATGAGGAACACCATAATTAGAATGTTTTACTATAGATCTTAACTTTGTGGAAATTAAGAGATGTTCTCTTTTTCATACATTTCAAACAATTTTGATAATATTTTAGCTATTTTCAAGTTCTATTAATATATAATATATATTAATTATAATATCAAACATAAAATGTATTGATTATAATGTAACTTTATATATACTGTATATGAGTTAATTTTCTTTTCAACCTGCGACAACTATGGTCACTATCAGTGCTATATAATAGTGTCAAAGGAAGAAATTTGAAGTTTTTAAAACTTCATGATCATCATCATTACATAGGTCTCTGGTTGGTGGGACCAATTTTCCTTTTTGAAGCATTTTGAAGAATAAAATTTACAGGTTTTAAAAAATCAAATTCACAAAATTATTAAGGCTAGTCTTGGAATATATAGAACTTGGGATTTTGACCTGTGGTGAAAAGACCCTAGAGTGGCATGACTTTTCTTTCCCTCCCTTCCTTCATTCTTTCCTTCCTTCCTTCACTCCTTTCTCTTCTTTCTTTCTTTCTTTCTTTTCTTTCTTTCTTTCTTTCTTTCTTTCTTTCTTTCTTTCTTTCTTTCTTTCTTTCTTTCTTTCTTTCTTTCTTTCTTTCTTTCTTTCTTTCTTTCTTTCTTTCTTTCTTTCTTTCTTTCTTTCTTTCTTTCTTTCTTTCTTTCTTTTCTTTCTTTTCTTTTCTTTTCTTTTCTTTCTTTCTTTCTTTCTTTCTTTCTTTCTTTCTTTCTTTCTTTTCTTTTCTTTCTTTCTTCTTTCTTTTTTCTTTCTTTCTCTTTTTAGGGTGGTTTTTCTTGATTCTGCCTGCCACTGGTGTTCATATTCATGTATAATGATACCCTTTCTTTGAGTGTGAGTCGTACCTGTAACTTGCTTCTAACCAACATAGAATATGACAGAGATAATGGGAAGTAGGATGTCACTTATGTAATTTTATTACATTATGTAAGATTCCATATTCTTAGCAGACAAACTCTAGAGAATCTCTCTCCATAGCTGGCTTTGAGTAAGTAAGCAGTCTGGGTGATCTCTTTGGCAAGGATCTTAAAACAGCCTCCAGGAGCTGAGATGAAACTTCAATTAACACTTACTAAAAAGTAAGTGCATTTTTCTTTTTAAGATTTTATTTATTTATTTATTTGAGAGAGAGAATGAGAGATAGAGAGCACGAGAGGGAAGAGGGTCAGAGGGAGAAGCAGACTCCCCGCTGAGCGGAGAGCCCAATGCGAGACTCGATCCCGGGACTCCAGGATCATGATCTAGAGCCGAAGGCAGTCGCTTAACCAACTGAGCCACGCAGGTGCCCCGGTAAGTGCACTTTTCATTTGGAATGGACATCATTGGGAGGTCAAAGGTAGACTGTGGCAGACAGACTCCAGTGTCACCCATAGTTTCTGCCTGCTGGTGTTTACATGGTTTTATAACCCCACCACCACTGCTAACAGTCCTTGGGCATGGGTGTGACCTGTGACTTGCTTCTAATGAATAAAATATGGCAAAGTTGGTGAAATAGCCCTCCTGTGATTATGTTACATTATATAAGACCCTATATATCTAGCTTACTGGCTCTAGAGATTCTTTACCTAGCTGCCCTGGAAGAAGTAAGCAGCCAGGCTGTATGACCCATCTGACAAGTATCTGAGGGCTTCTTTCTGCCAATAGCCAACAAGAAACTAGAGCCCCCAGTCTTACAGATGCAAGGAAATGAATTCCACCAACACACTAAGTAAACTTTTCCTTAGTCAGGTTTCCAGATAAGAACAAATTTCAGTAGATAACTTGATTACAGCTATATAAGATTCTTAGCAGAATATCTAGCTAAACCCTGCCACTCCTGACCCACAAACGCTGAGATAATAAATGTGTGTTGTTTTAAGCCACTCAGTTTGTGCAATTTGTTATACACAAATAGATAACCAAAACAGGACCAAAAAGAGTTTGATGAAAGTCAGTTCCTACCATTTACCAAACTCTGACTTTGCCCAAGGTGTTTAATTTTTTCTATGGATCTATTTCCTGATAAGGAAAATCAGTATTATTCAGGTGTCTCACAATTTTTTTATTGTTTTGGGGGTTAAGGCATTTTAAGTGCTTAGGATAACTCATGTAACTTTTCAGTTTAAAAAAATGTAGATAAGGGGGCGCCTGGGTGGCTCAGTTGGTTAAGCAACTGCCTTCGGCTCAGGTCATGATCCTGGAGTCCTGGGATTGAGGCCCACATCGGGCTTCCTGCTCAGCAGGGAGTCTGCTTCTCCCTCTGACCCTCTTCCCTCTCGTGCTTTCTATCTCTCATTTTCTCTCTCTCTGAAATAAATAAATAAAATCTTTAAAAAAATAAATAAAAAATGTAGATAACAGTAGTAGTAATAGTAGTTGTATTAATGCTAAGCACTGCAAGTGCAGCACTGCTGTGCTAGATGGGTTCAAGGTTGAGTTTTCTGTTACAGGTTTATCTCCATCTTAAAAAAAAATAACCAGTCCCATTTGCATCTGAAGCATCAATACTCTAAATTAAGGCAATCACGTGGAGGAAAACACCAATTTCTCTGTTTAAAAATGACATGTAAAATACAATATTGAATGCTCAGTTAGTAAAACCAAAGCAAAAGCTGATTTAAGCTCCTCTGCAACAAAATCTAGGGTATAGTTGACCATGAAATAATAGCTGAAAATAGTTCTTGATTATTCAGCTCTGGATACTGTTAATACTCAAAGATTCATAAACAAGAGTAAGATTTTCAGCATGCTCTTTAAAGAAAATTATGGGTAGATTGTAGAGTAACAGAACAAATGTTGAGAGGAGGTTATTGAATTAGAAATAGGAATTTGTATTTCCATTAATGTGTATAATACAGTTGCTGTGTGAACATTAATGACTACAGCAATGTTTGAATATTTAGATTTAAAACAGAAGTCATTGCAGACTATTGAGGGGAAGAATTATAGCTAAAAGAAATAATTTAAAATATCTGTGTGGTAGATATTGCAAAATGGTTCACTCTCATGTGTCTTAGTGTGCAAAAGTGACTGGAATGCTAAAGCCTAGGCTTCCCAATCTTCCAAAAAATTCAGATCTTACATGGAATGTAGCCCCCACCAAGAAGCTGCATGTGGGCCAGATTTTGAAGACAGACATGGATATTTTGGGGCAAGGGCTATGCCTCTGCTGCTCTGTTGTAAGAAGTGTAGAAGCTGAGCCATTTACCAAATTTCAGATTTTTTTAGCTAGCTTTGTGGATGTTAGAGTTGAATCAAATAGTTTGGTCATGGGGTCTGTAGAAAAGTAGTGTGGTCTTGGAGGCAGTAGTTTTGACATGGCTCCCTGATTATTTAGCTTTGACATCTTGGAATACGTCATTGTTCCCTTGACAGACTGCTTTGTTGTTCTGTGACAAATAGGGTCTACTCAGACAGCTCTTCTAATAAATGTAAGACTTCTAGCTCTCTGAATTAAATGACTTTTTACTTAAATTAGAATGGATTGTTGTTACTGGAAACTAATAGAAATCATAATCTTATTAGTCAGAAATAATAGAAAATAAACAATAATAATATTTTTATTTTTCTTTTCTAAAGCATAATGTGTATGCATGTATCTGAAAGCATAGAGGTTATATACTCAACTTAGTCAAGTAACCTGAGGAACAAACTTATGTCATTACAATATTCTAAATCATCATTACTGTAATGCATATAATATAGATACAATAATTAATGCAATCCTTGTATCATTGCTAGACATTTGTAATGGTTACTTTATGGTGAAAAATAATCACACAACAGGTGACATAAATCAGGAATATATTTTCTGATTAGTTATGAACTAATATATTACGTTTTGAATTTTTTTTAAGATTTTATACATTTATTTGAGAGAGAGTGCATCATGAGCAGGGGTAGGGGCAGAGGAAGAAGGAGAAGCAGACTCCATGCTGAGCAGCGACCCCAACGTGGGGATTGCTCCCAGGACCCACTATGACCTGAGTCAAAGGCAGATGCTTAGCCAACTGAGCCACCCAGGCACTCATTGAATATTTTTGAATGTGAATATTTTCAAATGACATTCAAGAAAAATTTATACTCTTAGAACATCTTTGACAATATTGAAAAAATGTTTTTGTTATGGGTAAGGTGAAGTTACAGTCAAATATATTTCATTTTGTTTAGGTTAGTATTCTTAAATAATTAATAAGACTAATCAATTTAATTATAATTAATAACCACTACAGTCACCTTTGTTGTTTTTCACTTACTTGACTGCAGACAAATGATTGTTTTTTTTTTATTTTGTTTTGCTTTTATTTTAATTCCAGTTAGCATACAGTGTAATATTAGTTTCAGGTGTACAATATAGTGATTCAACATTTATATACATCACCCAGTACTCACCACAAGTGCACTCCTTAATCACTACCACCTATTTCACCCATCAAACCACCCCACTCTCCTCTGGTAACCATCAGTTTGTTCAGTATAATTAAGAGTCTATTTTTGTCTTTCTCTTTCTCTCTTATATTTTTCCCTTTGCTTGCTTATTTCTTAAATTCCACATATGAGTAAAATCATATAGTATTTGTCTTCCTCTGAATGACTTCTTTCCCTTAGCATGATACTCTCTAGCTCCATACATGTCATTGGAAACAGCAAGTTTTCATTCTTTTTTGTGTCTAATATTCCATTGTATGTTTATATCATCTCTTCTTTATCCAATCATCAATCAATGGACCTTTGGGCTTCTTCCATATCTTGGCTATTGTAGATAATGCTGCTATAAACATACGGGTTCATGTATCCATTTGAATTAGCGTTTTTGTATTCTTTGAGTAAATACCCAGTAGTATGATTGCTGGATCTAGAGTAGTTCTACTTTTAATGTTTTGAAGAATTTTCATACTATTTTCCACAGTGGCTGCACCAGTTTATAGTCCAACTAACACTGCACAAATGTTCTTTTTTCTCCACATCTTCATCAACACCTATTATTTCTTCTATTGTTGATTTTAGCAATTCTAGCTGTTGATTTTATCCACAGGTGTGACCTGATATATCATTGCAGATTTATTTTGCATTTCCCTGATGGTGAGTGATGATGAGCATCTTTACATGTGTCTGTTGGCCATCTGACTGTCTTCTATAGAGAAATGTCTATTTATGTCATCTCATTTTTTATAGCACTATTTGGTTTTATGAGTGTTAAATTGTATAAATTCTTTATAAATTTTGGATACAAACCCTTTCTCAGATACGTCATTTGCAAATATCTTTTCCCATTCCATAGGTTGTCTTTTAGTTATGTTCATTGTTTCTTTTGCTATGCAGCAACTTTTTATTTTGATGTAGTTCCAGTAGTTTATTTTTGCTTTTGTTTCCCTTGTGATGTACCTTGAAAGAAGTTGCTATGGCCTATGTCAAAGAGGTTACTGCCTGTGTTCTCCTTTAGGATTTTTATGTGGAAATCATAAATGTGAAACTGGAAATGTTCCACATTTAGGTCTTTCATCCATTTTGAATTTATTTTTGTACATGCTGTGAGAAAGTGGTCCAGTTTAATTTTTTGCATGTTTTCCAGACACCATTTGTTGAAAAAAAATTTTTCCCATTGGATATTCTTTCCCCCTTTGTTGAAGATTAATTGACCACATAATTGTGGGTTTGTTTCTGGATCTTCTATTCTGCTCCATTGATCTAGAGAACTAAAATTGTGTCAGTACCGTACTGTTTTGATTATTACAGCTTTGTAATATAACTTGAAGTCAAGAATTGTGATGCCTCCAGCTTTGCTTTTTTTTTTCAAAATTATTTTAGCTATTTGGGTCTTTTGGGTTCCATACAAATTTTAGGATTATTTGTTCTAGTTTTGTTAAAAATTCTGATGGTATTTTGAGACAGATTACATTAAATGTATAGAGTGCTTAATAGAGACATTTTAACGATATTTTTCTTCCAATTCATGAACATGGAATGTATTTTCATTTCTTTTTGTCCTCTTCAATTTCTTTCATCAGTGTTTTATAGTTTTCAGAGTACAGGTCTTTCACCTCTTTAGTTAGGTTTATTCCTATGTATTTATTGTTTTTGGTGCAACTGTAAATGTGATTGTTTACTTAATTTCTCTTTCTGCTGCTTCATTATTGGTGTATGGAAATGCAACAGATTTCTGTACATTGATTTTGTATCCTGCAACATTATTGAATTTGTGTGTCAGCTCTAGCAGTTATTTGGTAGAGTCTTTCATGTTGTTTATATGTAGTATCATGTTATCTGCAAAATAGTGAAACAGTTTCTTCTTCCTTACCAATTTGGATGCCTTTTATTTCTTTTTGTTGTCTGATTGCTGTGGCTAACACTTCCAGCATTATGCTGAATAAAAGTGGTGAGAGTGGACATTCCTATTTTGTTCCTGACCTTAGTGGAAAAGCTCTCAGTTTTTCTTCATTAAGGATTATATTAGGTGTGTTTGGTTTGGTTTGGTTTGGTTTTCCATAGATGGCCATTTTTACATTGAGGTATGTTCGCTCTAAACCTACTTTGTTAAGAGTTTTTTTTATCATGAATGAATGTTGTATTTGTCAAATGCTTTTTCTGTATCTATTGAAATGATCATATGGTTCTTATCTTTTCTTTTATTGATGTGATGTATCACACTGATTTGCAAATATTGAACTATCCTTGCAAACCAGGAATAAATACCACTTGATAACAGTGAATGATTTTTTTAATGTATTATTGAATTCAGTGTGCTAAGATTTTATTGAGAAGTTTTGCATCTGTGTTCATTAAGGATATTGGCCTATAGTTCCGTCCTTTTGTGGTGTCTTTATTTATTTATTTATTTATTTTTATCAGAGTAATGCTGGCCTCATAGAATGAATTTGAATTTGGGAGATTTCATTCCTTTTCCATTTTTTTGGAATAGTTTGAGAAAAAAGGCATTAACTCTTGAAATGCTGGGTAGAATTTGCCTGTGAAGGCATCTAGTCCTGGTCTTGTGTTTGTTGATATTTTTTTGATAACTGATTCAATTTCTTTGTTTGTTATTGGTCTGTTCAAATATTCTATTTCTTTCTGTTTCAGTTTTGGTGGTTTATATGTTTCTAGGAATTTATCCATTCCTTCTAGGTTGCCCAGTTTGTTAGCATATAGTTTTTCATAATATTCTCCTATAATTGTTTGTATTTCTGTAGTTTTGACTGTTATTCAACCTCTCTCATTTGTGATTTTATTCTTTTTGAGTTTTTTCTCTTTTTTACTTGATAAGTCTGGCTAGAAGTTTATCAATTTTATTGATTTTTTTTTTCAGAGGACCAGCTCCTGGTTTCATTGATCTGTTCTATTTTTTTCTTTCTATATCATTTATTTCTGCTCTAATATTTATTATTTCCTTCCTTTTGTTGGCTTCAGGTTTTGTTTATTGTTCTTTTTCTAGTTCCATTAGGTGCAAGATTAGGTTGTTTCAGGTTTTTCTTGCTTCTTGAGATAGGCTTGTATTGTTTGAAACTTCCCTTTTAGAACAGTTTTTGCTGCATCCCAGAGGTTTTGGATCATTGTGTTTTCATTTTTCACTTGTTTCCATCTATTTTTTTATTTCTTCTTTTATTTCTTGATTGATCCATTCATTGTTTAGAAGTATGTTATTTAACCTCCGTGTATTTATGGTCTTTCCAGATTTTTTCTGGTTGTAGACTTCAAGTTTCATAGTATTGTGGTCAGAAAATATGCATGTTATGATTTTGATCTTCTTGAATTTGTTGAAGTTTGTTTTGTGGGCTAATACATGATCTATGCTGGAGAATGTTCAATGTGCACTTGAAAACATGTGTATCCTGTTGTTTTAAGATGGAATGTTCTGAATAATCTAATAGATGTCTATCAATTCCATCTTGTCCAGTGTGTAATTCAAAGCCATTAATTCCTTGTTAATTTTCTGTTTAGATGATGTGTCCATTGATGTGACTACAGTATTAAAATCCCCTACTATTATTGCATTATAATAGATTAGTTCCTTTATGGTTGTTATTGTTTCATGTATTTGAGAGCTCTTTTTTTGGGTACATAAATATTTATAATTTTTTAAAGATTTTATTTATTTATTTGACAGAGAGAGAGAGAGAGAGTACACACACACAAGCAAAGTAAGCAGCAGAGGGAGAGGGAGAAACAAGTCTCTGCTGAGCAAGAAGCCCAATGTGGGACTCCATCCCAGAGCCCTGAGATCATGATCTGAGCTGAAGACAGATGCTTAATGACTGAGCGACCCAGGCACCCCAATATTTATAATTGTTATATGTTCTTGTTGGATTGTCTCTTTTATTATTATATAGTATTTTTCTTTGTCTCTTGTTACACACTTTTTTTTAAAGATTTTATTTATTTATTTGTCAGAAAGATAGCACAAAGCAGGGGGAATGGCAGGCAGAGGGAGAAGCAGGCTCCCTGCTGAACAGGGAGCCTGATGAGGGACTCCATCCAAGGACCCTGGGATCATGACCTGAGCCAAAGGCAGGTGCTTAACTGACTGAGCCACCCAGGCATTCCACACTCTTTATTTTAAAGTCTATTTTGTCCAATATAAGAATTGCTATCCTGGCTTTCTTTTGACATCCATTTGCATACTAGATATTTCTCCATCCTCTCACTTTCAATCTGCAGGTGCCTTCACATCTAAAATGGATCTCTTATAGGCAGCATATAGATGGGTCTCATTTTTTTATCCATTTGTCACCTGATATCTTTTGATTTAAGCTCTTAGTCCATTTACATTCAAGAACCCTCTCCATACATGCTGTTCCCTCCATCCTACGAGCAGCCTCCTTCCACCTCTCTGACCTTCCCAACCTTTCAGATGCAGCTTCTTCTCTATATTTAATTGTGATGTTTCTCTGCCAGTCTCTGGATCACTCTCCAGTTTATTGACTTGGATGTGGATGATATCTAGTTGAAAATGTGGGACAGGGTGAATTCAGAGTCCCTCTACTCTGCCATCTTCCCAAGCTCACTCAAACTGATTATTTTAATATTTAAACTTAGCTACTTCTTACTAGACATGAGTTGGAGGAAAGAAAAACAAAAGCAAAAATGAACTGTTGGGACTTCATCAAGATAAAATCTTCTGCAGAGTAAAGGAAACATGAACAAAACAAGAAGGCAGCTTTTGGAATGGGAAAAGATCTTTGCAAATAATATATCTGATAAACATTTAGTATCCCAAGTGCCTGGGTGGTTCAGTTGGTTAAGCATCTGCCTTATGCCCAGGGTCCTGGGTTCAAGTCCCGCATCAGGGTCCCTGCTCGGGGGGGGGAACCTGCTTCTCCTTCTGCCCTCCCCCCCCACTCGTGGACTCTCTCTCTCAAAAATATATAAAATCTTCAAAAAAAGTTTTATTATCCAAAAATCTATAAACAACTCGTGAAACTCAACACCCAAAAAACAAATAATCCAGTTAGGAAATGGGCAGAAGACACGGATAGATAATTTTTCAAAGAAGATATTAGATGGCAAACAGACACATGAAAAGATACTCACCATCACACATCATGAGGGAAATACAAATCAAAACCACAATGAGTTATTACTTCACACCTGTCAGAATGGCTAACAGGAAATGACAGAGATTGGTGAGGATGTGGAGAAAGGGGGACTCTCTTACACTGTTAGTGGGAATGCAAGCTGGTGCAGCCACTCTGGAAGACAGTATGGAGGTGCCTCAAAAAGTTAAAAATAGAACTACTCTATGACCCAGCAATTGCACTACTAGGTATTTACCCAAGGATACAAAAATACCCATTTGAAGTGGCACTGCACCCTGATGTTTAAAGCAGCATTATCAACAATATCAGAACTATGGAAAGAGCCCAGATGTCCATTGACTGATGAGTGGATAAAGAAAATGCAATATATATATATATATATATATATATATATATATATATCAATGGAGTATTACTCAGCCATCATAAAGAATAAAATCTTGGCATTTGCAACAATGTAAATGGAGCTAAAGGGTATTATGTTAAGTGAAATAAGAAACAGAAAAATAAATACCATATAATTTCACTCATATGTGGAATTTAAGAAACAAAACAGATGAGCATAGGGGAAAGAAAAAAAAAGAGAGAGAAGGAGGCAAACCATAAAAGAGGCTCTTGACTAAAGAGAACAAACGGGGTTGCCGGAGGGGAGGTGGGTGGGGAGATAGGCTAAATGGGTAATGAGTATTAAGGTGGGCACTTGTCATCATGAATACTGCATGTTATATGTAAGTGATGAATCACTAAATTCTACTCCTGAAACTAATATTACACAATATGTTAACTAACTAGAATTTAAATAAAAACTTTAAACATTAAAAAAAAACAACTTAGCTTAAAACAAATTTTAAAAGAAAACGAGAATTCTTCAGTGGAAAAAGTCTATATAGAATTATCATTTATACCTTAGAAACCATTAGTGAAAAGATTAATAAAGTTGACAATATATTAAAAATCACATGAAATAAGGTATTTGAGGCAAACAACAATAAAGCTATCAAATGTTGGGGACACACTGTTGGATATGCTACATCTGTGGTACTGATGTTCCTGTTAACAACTGCCAATGCATTCTCTAGTCACACAATGGCCTATATTTAACATCAATTTGTGGTCTATATTTAAGTCAATTTCTATATTTAGGCTCCATTTAGCTTTTCTTATTCTCAGTAACTGAAGTCATGCTGATCCTGACCTCAGATATAACATCATCCAATATTTAGAACACTCAAATCTAATAAATCTCATTTGTATGAGCACAGTGTTACAACTTACTTTCTGACTTTGGGTGTTTTGTGTGTGCATGTGTACTTCCAAAATAAAGTCACATACTCCTAGCTCAGATAACAGACATGCATGTGTGAATACAAAATTAAATCTATGTCTAAGTGAGATGATTATGGAAAAGCCCAATTTTCAGCTCTGTCCTATTTGTCTTTCAGTTTGTTTGTAGACAACAAGCACAGTGGAATTAGAAAAATTACCTAACATGTCCCCTACTGATATTGGGTCAGAACTGATGCATTTCTGCATGAAATAGTATCTAAGTAATAAAATGTTAAAATACAGTAAATATATTCAGACAAATTTCTTTTGATTGGCAAAATAATGAATTAGTATAGGAAATGGTAAACAAAAATAGAGAAATAAAGTGAAAACCAAGTTACTAGAGAAAATATACAGATACAGATACTTATTCAAATTATTTTAAAGTAAGTTATTTAAATTCTTAGAGATTTCATCTACATCAGATTAGGAAGTTGAGATAAATATTGGAGATCAAAATGGAGTTTATTATATTGCAAAATGTTCAAGTCCTACTTCCTCAGTTTTATTCATCATTTGTGTGTGTGTGTCCATAAAGTTTCAAGACCAAGCTTCATTTATTATCACAATGCTTAGCTTACATTTTCTTCACTATAAAGTCAGAGACAAGAATTTTAACTTCATTTTTAAAAGGCAAATTTTGTGGAATAAAAGTAGAGGGAAAAAATTAAATAACGGCTATATTTATAGATATGCATTTCTAATTTATGAGAATTTTGAATGTCTCATCCCACCAATTAAGCCAATTTACTTAATAACAATGATGCCCTTACTTTGTCTGAATATTAATTCCTCCATCTGCTTTACAAATAAAAAAGGTAAAATGTATTTCTTGTCCATTTGTTCACTTCAATAGAACTTTTTCAGTTTTAAAAATAATTTTCCACATTTTCTTCTTTAATTACCATCAAACATAAGTGATGAAAATATTCATTTGCATCATTTTTAATAACATTACACTAGCACAAATGTGTGTGTATGTTTATGTGTATAAATCTATCAATGTTGGATATTTGAAGAATATTCTTTTAGAAAAATATTGATTTGTCTTCTCCTTCAATTAAGTTTTATATTTGGAGAGTGATAAAATATGAAATTTATTTTATTTCAATGACAAACTGAAATGATAATTGAGAAATGTTTTTAATGTTTTTAATCCTTAATACTGAACAGTAATGAAAGAAATCTATTAAATATACCTGTTTTATTTATAGACTGAATTTATTTTCTGATAAATTATCATCAAAATATACATATCTTACCAAAGAAAAAATATGATTATTCATTACTTTTAAAACTATATAATAATCATTTGAAATCAAGATTTAGTGTTCACTTTACTAATAGAGCTTCTAAGAAATTAATATTAAATTCTAAACAAATAATTTATTAATTGACCAGAGAGGTAGGATCTTTGAAAATAAAATTTATCATTTTAAAGGGAAGTAGAATAATTTTTATTCCCTAGTTTTATTTGTTAATGTTATAAGTAACATTAAAATTTGTATTGCATATGAACACCAACTATATTCAATTATAGAAAGGAAGAACTGAAAGGAAAAACACATACTAGACTCAATCACATGAAGTTGCTAACATTACCATTTTAACATCTAAGAAAGGTGACGCCATACTGTTTAACTTATTATACTAATCAAACTATAAATTAGAAATACTAAATTTCAAGTACTGGTAAGAATTAGATTAACAAAAGAATGGCAGAATTTGTTTTTTCCTTTTTCTTCCAAAATAAGCTTAAAAGAGAAGGATGCTCAGTATTGAGTCTTTAATTCAATATGTCTCATGTGAGTTAGTAAATAGATACCAGAGTAAATTCTTAAAGCTGTTTGTAGTTTCTCTCTCGTACTCCATCCTAACAGCATCTGCTGTCAGAAACCATCTCCTATTCAGCCAACACTTCTTTTATATTTTATAAGTCTGCAAGCCAATAACATCATAATATTTGCTGTAAAAATAAAATATAATGACCAAAGAATTGTCTCTCAAATTTAAAAAATCCCTGTGATAAAGTTGTATCTGTACTTCTGTTGTACTTCTGATTTTCACAGATACTTGCCAAATAATTTCCCTAAGGCTATGCCATTAAATAATAATAATGTATTTCCATTAAAAACCCACACTGATGCTGTCCTTTTCACTTTTATTCAGAATAATGTTGAGTTAAGCACATGTGAGACTTAGGTTTACTCTTTAATTACTTGTACAGTTTTTACCCTATTTTACATAATTACTTTAGTTTAATAATAACTGCCTTCTGAAAATTTGACATGATGAAAATTATCATCTATTTAGAACAGATGATGAGAATTAACTTAGTAATTATTCATTGGTTGACATATTTCATAGAGACAAAACTTTCCCACCTCTAATGGGAAAAAGAGCACTATAATCAAGTTCACTCAAATTCATGTTTTATTGCAGTTACCCAAATACTAAGGTGAGGTCCATGTCAATCTGTAAGACTGTTGAAGGTAAGGAACTTTATAAGCTATGTCAAAATGTTTCTAGACTCACTAAAATAAAACAATAATGAAGCACACTGTATAAAACGACTCTTGATAGATTATGTATTTTCAGTTCGTCACAATGGTTGTGATTATACTTTACACTTGATCCTAAGCTTACTATCTATATGGTGCGTATATTATAGATGCCAGTGGTAACAGGAAAATAAGCAAAAGACAAAAACCTATCAAATTTCCTCTTCCTCTAACTTCAAACAGCCATAAAAAAACGAATTCATAATTTCCTTTTGTCTTTCTTTTGCTCATGACATTATTAGAACTATAATAATTCAGGCTGCCTTAAGACAATTCAAGGAAAACTCTACATTAGGCTTAATAATGCTTATAAGATTGTAACAAACAATTTAAAACTACTTGAATATGTTTTTAAAATTTGTGAGTTGATTTGCTCAAAATCATGCTTTTAAGTGTTGCTTTACTCATTTATTTCTATGGAAGTCTTAGGTCTCCTTTGACTTGCTTTATAAATTTTTATTTTACTCTTTTCTTGGCACAAAAAATATATTAGAAGGTAATTTTTCGTCTCTTTAATTTAAACAGAATTAACTGGATTGTCCTGGGTCTTTTTCTGTGGGCGGCCACATGAAGAATTCAGACCAATAAGATATGAGAAGAGTCTTCTACAAAAGATACTCTTTTCACATGAAAAGCACAGACACCTTTGCCCTTGGACTTCTCCTTTTCTCCTGCCTGGAATACACATGCAATGACTATGGTGGATAAAAATCACTTTCTAAAGAAATGGCCTGATTCATTGATTGACTTTTATAGATCTATATTGCCCTACCACCAAAATCCTTGCTAGTAAGAAAGTAAACTCTTTACTGGTCTACACTACTCTAGATGCACTTTCTATTTAATTCAATTCAATAAAATGTTGGCAAGTGCCATAATATTTAATTTTTTATTTTATTTTATTTTATAAAATTTATTTATTTGAGAGAGAGAGAGAGAGAGAGAGCAAGGGGAGAGAATTTCCAGCAGACTCCCCACTAAGCATGGAGCCCAAGGCATGGCTCAATCCCAGGACCCCGAGATCATGACCTGAGCAGAAATCAAGATTCTGATGCTTAAGCAACTGAGCCATCCAGGCACCCCTTTATTTTTTATTTTTATTTTTTATATTTATATTTTACTTTTATTTTATTGTATTTATTTTTTATTTTTTAATTTTTTTAAGCTTTTGTTTAAATTCCAGTGTAATAGTTTCAGGGGTACAATTTTTTTTAAAGCCACTGAAAACATCTGGGAATTTATTTATTTTTTATTTTTTATTTTTTTTAGTGTTAGTTTTACTACGTTTTTATGTATTTATTTAGTATTGTTATGTTAATCACCATACATTACATCATTAGTTTTTGATGTAGTGTTCCATGATTCATTGTTTGTGCATAACACCCAGTGCTCCATGAAGAACATGCCCTCTTTAATACCCATCACCAGATTAACCCATCCTCCCACCCTCCTCCCCTCTAGAACCCTCAGTTTGTTTCTCAGAGTCCATCATCTCTCATGGTTCGTCTCCCCCTCCGATTTACTCCCCTTCATTCTTCCCCTCCTGCTATCTTCTTCTTTTCTTTTAACATACATTGTATTATTTGTTTCAGAGGTACAGATCTGTGATTCAACGGTCTTGCACAATTCACAGCACTCACCATAACACATACCCTCCCCAATGTCTATCACCCAGCCACCCCATCCCTCCCACCCCCCACCACTTCAGCAACCCTCAGTTTGTTTCCTGAGATTAAGAATTCCTCATATCAGTGAGGTCATATGATACATCTCTTTCTCTGATTGACATTTCTCTCAGCATACAATTTAATGATTCTACACTTATATACAATATCTGGTGCACATCACAACAAGTGCACTCTTTAATCCCCAATTTAACCCATCCCTCCCATCCACCTCTCCTCTGATAACCATCAGTTTGTTCTTTTAAAATATTTTTAACATATTTTAGTATATTTGTTACATCTCAGTGTTGTCTGTATGGTCTATTTTCTCCCCAGTAGTGAACATTTCCACAAATAGTACCTCTAGTTTTCTCATACATAACTCCTCTTCTTTGATACACTGCTTAAATATCCCTTCTTCAGAGAAGCATTATGAAAAAGGCACTCTTATTTTTTTTAACCTTTTTACTTTATACAGTCTTTATTCATATATTCTTATGGTATTTTTTCAAAACATTCAGTAAAACAAAATAATTTTAATTTTTCTGCTTACTTACTGTATGCCTAGTTCCTCCATTAGAATGTGGCAGACAGATGACATCTGTCTTGTTCTTTTTGATTCCTTATAGCTTAGAACAGTTTATATTACATAGCAGGTATTTCATAAATGATTGTGTAATAAATAAATGAATAGAATCCATTTTGAGGCTAAGAAAGATTATGACCTAATAACATAATTCACTGTTTCTTGATTTAATAAAGAATATTTGGTACATTTTATGATTCATGATGAAGGAAAGGTAGCAAAACCACAATCATCCAATCCTATGTTCCACTGAAACAGTGTTGGAAGCATAACAAAAGAGGCAAAGAACACTGTAACTATTCATATTGATCAACATTTTGTTAGATAGCTGAATAAAGTGTCACTAATTATAATTCAGGAAAAGCCATAAATCAAAATATTGGAACCATTTGTAAGAAATAGAAAGTAGGAGCCATCTTTAGTGTGTGGCTTTAAAAACAAAAAACAAAACCAGGTAGCCTGAAGGGAAAACAACTTTTCTATTGCATGAGGGATTTTTAGCTCATGGATAATTCTATTTCATAACTAGAGTATCCAATACACTGCCTATTTCTGTCCTTCTTATAACAACTCTTTATGATTGGGTACAGAAGTGATCGATGGATAGTACCTTACCTTGATGGTGTGATCCTGGTGGTTAGAAGAAAGTAATCCTGGAAATGATGTGTAAATGAAGACTGTGTTGAAGGGAAAAACTGGCTTGTAAAATGTTGTTATTCAAAAACTTCTTAAATCAGATGACTAGACAGCAGGTAGTGATTCAATGTGACTCAAAAGATCTGTTATGAATAAGCACAAAAGAAAAGAAAGCTGGAGCAGAAGCTCTATACAATATCCAGCACATTACCTCTATATCTGAAACTGTACCCTGTGGATAGTAAGGGCTAACAGGAAGAATAAATCTGTGTACATCTTTCTTAATTGGGATTTTAGTTGAGATTTCCTTGATACTTAAAAATACTCTCAAGTTACAAAGACTATACAGAAAAATACACCAAAAATAATTGGAAAAAAGTTAACAATATAAAAGACAAACATTGCAGAAAAAAATAGTTTGAAAATGTACTTTGTTCACTTCGGAAAACTGTAGAAATCATTTGTATTATTATGTTATTAAACTTGGAAAATTTTGTATGCTATAAAAGAAGTAATCAAACAGGAACTATAAAGTGGCCTAAGATTAAAAAAGAATAGATTAGGGAATCATGAAAATATAACAAAGTAAGCTTTCCTATTCATACTATGCCTATCATTGGAAAATGTTTCTTTGCCTATGATCTCCCTGACTAATCTATCTAATCTATCTTGAAAACACCCCTATGTTGGACCTTAAGCCTGGTGTCAGTTTATGCAGGGAACCTGCTAGAAGTTTGCATTTTCCTCCTAGTACTCTTTCATTTCTTTTGCCTTCCTATCAGTTCAACTATTTTTGTTCGTTTTAACCATGCTGCTGTTTAAATGTATTATTTTTGTGAACTCAAAATTATATTAAGTTATAAGCAAAAATTGTAAGCAAGAAATGCAGTGGTATTAGATTGTGTTTTCCAATCCAGTTTATCCCTGCAAATACCATATGTTATATGTCAAAATAATAAACTATCTATAATTATCATAAAGAGAAAAATGCACTAGAGACTTGAAACCCTGACCCTAACTTGCTCTGTAACTTGTAAGTCAATTAATACTTCTGGTCATCACTTACCCTAGTTATAAAATAATGACATAAACTAGATTATCTTATGTTCCATGCCAGTAGTATCATTTAGTATAAGTTTGCCCCCCCCCCCGATCAGTTTCTGTTCCTGAAAATTCTTTTTTCCTATTTGAGCTTTTTTGAATATATTAGATTATTGAAAAATCAGTAGATAGAGAATTTTAGCAAAGAGTACTCAAAGAAATGCTGGTGATTAATACCCCTAAACAACCCAACCTCTAGTAAATACACAGTATATTGCAGATGTAAAATTCATCTTTAGATAACATTTTAAAATACAGAAATTTAAGTCAGTTATAATCACTATTCATTAAACTTTTAAATTGCAAACTTAAGGGCTATGGTTATTTTTTCCCAGTACTAGTGAAAGCGCACATCTGGATTTTAAACACTCTTTTTTTTCCTAAAAGCCCAAGGCTATAATTTATAATATTGCACCTGTGAATAATCCATATGAATTATAAAATAATATTATCCCTAATTCTTTATCATTTCACAGTTATTCCCTGATAGCTTGATCTTATGTGATAGAGAATGATATTGAAATGGATATAAATTTTGGAGTAAAAAACACACAAACTAGTGTTCTACAAACATATATTAATATCCACTTCATCCATCCAGTGTGTTATGTGGTGGGCATATAAAAGTACTAATGTCACTAAATTCAAGTTCATAATATAGTTGGTTAGAGACACAAATAAACTAACTCTGGTTTCTCTTCTCTTTTTTCTTTGTTATAGGTTTGTTTTTTGTTTTTGTTTTTGTTTTTAGTTTTTTGAATGTATATAAAAATGACTTCAGTCTATCATATTTTACTGTTCATATGTTTTTAAATAAAATTTACAGAGATTCAAATGCTTCATTATTAATATGAATGATAAATGATAGCAGCTTCCATTTATTTAATATTTATGACAGCAAATAAAGCTGAGTGCTTTTTTTCATGTATTATATTATTTAATTCTTACAACAATTTGACTTCTGTATTAATAGGTGAGGAAACATGATAAAAAAGAATATTCAACTGGTCCAAAGATACTGTAAAAGTAAATTATATTCAGAATTTGAATTCTGATGTTTTCTGCCTTCAAAGTTGTTATTATATTATACCACTTGTCCATACAGTCCTTGCTTAACTGATAGAAAATTGTATGTGATACATGATCTTAATATAATTTGTCTGCACATTATCCATTGTTTTCTTGAATCTTGAAACATATATAAAATGCAGAGTAAGAGTAAAATTATTAATTGTCAACATACTGGGAAACAAATTCTCCTAAGGTTATATGAGTTCCACACGTGAATATTTAGAAATAAATTCTCATTAATTATAGCATTTTGTAAAGAGTTAAAAAGGAGATGCCTTTAGTGTTTAACACAAACTTGAATTTAGGGCCATAGTAGGAAAGCAGATACCAAAATTTTTGGAAAATTTGGATATGAACAAATGACTGAATATTCTTTTTTTTTTCTGTGACTCAGTTAATTTTGTCATTTTATTTATTGTTTCTTTTTTTCTTTAAATTTTTATTGTTATATTAATCACTATACATTACATCATTAGTTTTGGATGTAGTGTTCCATGATTCATTGTTTGTGCATAACACCCAGTGCTCCACGCAGAACGTGCCCTCTTTAATACCCATCACCAGGCTAACCCATCCCCCCACCCCCTCCCCTCTAGAACCCTCAGTTTGTTTCTCAGAGTCCATCGTCTCTCATGGTTCGTCTCCCCCTCCGATTTACTCCCCTTCATTCTTCCCCTCCTGCTATCTACATTTTTTTTCTTAACATATATTGCATTATTTGTTTCAGAGGTACAGATCTGTGATTCAACAGTCTTGCACAATTCACAGCGCTCACCATAGCACATACCCTCCCCAATGTCTATCACCCAGCCACTCCCTCCCTCCCACCCCCCACCACTCCAGCAACGCTCAGTTTGTTTCCTGAGATTAAGAATTCCTCGTATCAGTGAGGTCAGATGATACATGTCTTTCTCTGATTGACTTATTTCACTCAGCATGACACCCTCCAGTTCCATCCACGTCGTTGCAAATGGCAAGATCTCATTCCTTTTGATGGCTGCATAATATTACATTGTGTATATATACCACATCTTCTTTATCCATTCATCTGTCGATGGACATCTTGGCTCTTTCCACACTTTGGCTATTGTGGACATTGCTGCTATATACATTGGGGTGCATGTACCCCTTCGGATCCCTACATTTGTATCTTTGGGGTAAATACCCAGTAGGGCAATTGCTGGGTCATATAGTAGCTCTATTTTCAACTTTTTGAGGAACCTCCATACTGTTTTCCAGAGTGGTTGCACCAGCTTGCATTCCCACCAACAGTGTAGGAGGGTTCCCCTTTCTCCGGAGAAAGGGGAATGACCGAATATTCTTAAACACATAGAGTGGCTTTAGAATTCTGAGGAAAAATAAGTTCTGTTCTCTTTTTCTGAATAATCCAATTTCAATAAAAAATGAATTTTTGAAAGCAGATTAATAAATAACCAGTAGGAAAAAAAAGAACGTATATCAAAAAGAATGTAGCTTATAAAAACAGATTCTGGAACAATCAAATACAGATAGAGGAGAAGGTTTCTAATAACGCCGAGAAAAAATACACATAATGTAACTTCATTTAGAATTAAGTAAAATGCAAGGAATAAATAGGTTCTTATTTTACATAACTAAAATTTTTAAAAATGCAGAAATTATACACCTTGTATTTTACTTAAAATTATACCCAAAGAATTATTATGTCATGCAAAAATATGAATAAGAGATATTGCCAGACTGGAATCAAAATTAAGAATTATGAAAACTGTAAACTATATAGCCAATTTTTATTAACCAAAGTCCTCACATTATAACTATTTATATATAATGATAACAAGAAAATTTAAACAATAGTTAATTTCAAATAAATTCTGCTGATGTCATGTGTCATAATAACATATGAAGATAATCTGCCAAAAAATAAAAGAATCTTAAAAACATTCACTTTCTCTTTCTGCATAGCTCTCTACCTGGTGCCTAGTATTAGTGTCATTAAGTAACTGAAATTAAGTTGTCATGAGTATAAGTATATAGTAAGTGTCAGAAGCTCAACTGAACTGGGCAAGAGAGAATTATATGGTTTGGAGTAACTGATTTAAAAAGAATGAGAGAAGAAAAAAAGAAAATGGAAAAAGTTAAGCCTTTAATCCCTTACTGCAATGGTACAAGTGAGACTCTAAAACCAGAGAACATACCAACTCCTTCCTGATTTACTTCCCTTATGTAATGTGCACTGGTTCAAGGTCAGGTGTATGGAGTCCACTTACTGTTCAGGGAACCCCCAAACCAAAAGCATTGAGAGTTTTATGAACCCTGGGCATGTGGGAAGGGCAGGAGAGAAGGGCTAGGCGTGAAAGAGTATTGAGTACTGAGCCAGAGTGGGAAAAAAAGTGTTCTCAGGGTATCCCTACCTCCCTTCATTAAGAACTCTCAGAAGAGGATCTTCCAGAGGACCTCCTTGAAGGCCCTTAGGTGAACAGATCTAAGAGTGAAGGCCTTTAAGACAAAAGTTTGTAATTGCTGATAGTCAGACCTGAAAAATCACACAGAGATTTTTAACCAGGACATGGGTTTCTCCCTAAGCATATACTTGAACTGTTAAGCAATGTTAATCAATGATTGACAACCAACATCTCCATCAGTGTTCAAAGTTTCTGTTCTGGGGGTGGGGAGTAATACAGGATCAAGAGATTGTGACAAGTAAATATTTATTATTGATATTCCAAGAAAGTCAGAGAACACAATAAATTACTTTCCTTGGTCTATCTGTATCTTTAAACAGGACCCAAGCAAAAAAGGAATCAATGTGAAACTTCCTTAATGTTAAGAAAGAGTGTAATGTAGAATAAAGCTTCAGTTCAAAACAAGGAGCAAAACTATTCTGAAGGGAGCCTTTGACTCTACCAAAAACTGATATGCACTGGTAATTGATCTTCGATATCTCTTTCAGATGACTAACCATGGCATCAAACTGAAGCCCATCCTTATTACTATGAACCATTGTTCATGAGTAACCTTCTATCAAAAAGAGTGAGAAAGGAATGGTAGCACGCATTTCCAATTTAACTGCCGCATGTCAACAATGCTCCTATATTTTTATTTTGCATTGGTGTAATTGATATTTATTTATTTATTTAAGATTTTATTTATTTCTTTCTCAGAGAGAGAGATCAAGAGCTCACAAGCAGGGGGAGCTGCAGGCAGAGGGAGAAGCAGGATCCTTGCTGAGCAAGGAGACTGATGCAGGACTTGATCCCAGACACTGGGATCATGACCTGAGCTGAAGGCAGATGCTTAACCGACTGAGCCACCCAGGCATTCTGTGTAATTGATGTTTAGTTTAAACAACTGCATTCAGAATATAAAGAACATTAGGAAATGTTAACAAATGTTGAACACCATCACTCTCTACTGGAGACTTGGGACGAAAGTGAGATTACTCTGAAAAATAAAATGTCTTAAAGGAAAAATAAAGGATAAACAGGTAGATATTTAAGGTATATAACATCTGAATTGATGTAATTATTCAGTTTTTTAAAGCTTACTTTACTCATAAACACTGAAGAGGGAGAAGAGAGAAACTGAGGTGGAAAATGTCATTTTTAATAGAGATTACCACAATATAAACCATAAGTTATGGTCTAGTATACCTGCCTAATACCTTAAAATATGAACTAGAATAAGAGTGCTGATATATGGGACGCCTGTGTGGCTCAGTTGGTTAAGTGACTGCCTTCAGCTCAGGTCATGATGTCAAGGTCCTGGGATTGAGCCCCGCATCGGGCTCCCTGCTCAGTGGGAAGCCTGCTTCTCCCTCTGACACTCCCACTGCTTGTGTTCCCTCTCTCGCTGTCTCTCTCTCTCTGTCAATTAAATAAATAAAATCTTTAAAAAAGAGTGTTGATATACAACTGCTTAGATATGTTAAGAAAGTTCACATAAGTGTTCATTGACAGTACCCTCAGCAATAGTAACATGGTCAAGTTAAGACTGAGAATAAATTCAGGATATGAAAAACTTGACTAAAGGAATGAGTGCAATAAATGCAATGATGCTGACCTGAATTAGTATGGTGGCCATGCAAATCAAAGAGATGGTTGGATTTGGAAGAAATTTAGGAGTCAAAATGGCACCATAATTTTTGGGATGTGCATAATGAGGAAGAAGATGGAAATGAGGATAATAGACAACTTTCCAGTATAGTGTAATTAGAGGTAATAACATTCTTCGGATAGGCCACTTTATATGAACAGTTGATTGTCGACATTGTATGGGAGGTGGAAATGCTAAGGTTTTTTGTTTGTTTTTGCTTTGTTTTTTGGGGGGGAAATATGAACTTCGAGGCATATGTGGAATATTCAAGTAGAATAGTCAAGTAGTATCCTTGTTTGTTATCAGAATAATGAATCAGAATTGTTTTCCAAAATATATCTTAGAATTCTTAAAGAAAAATATACGTGAAGTGACATAACAGAAATGTAGCTACAAGGAGCAAAAGATGCAAAACAGTACATTATACTATTAAATGTTTATTCTTTAAATTAAAAAAGACTCAAGTGCTTAAAACATACAAATTTCTCAAAATGCTTTATAATATTTAAAAACAAATTAATATACCAACATTTTATTGCTCTATAAAATTGCAGCCAGAAGAGACAGTGATTTCATCAATTAGTGCACAGGGCTTTTTGCAGCAAATCAGTTGTTCAACTGCATACTACAATAGTATATCTTTACTTGTGATAATATTTTGTAACATTATATATTATACATTATATACATTAAACACAACTTACCTCTTTCAGGAAGGTGGGTTTTGTCCAAGTTTATCAGGATTTATATAATTATCCGAATTCAATTTATATAATGTTCAAATTTTCTCAGAAATTATATCTAATTTTAAAATCACTGTCAAAGACAGTATTTTAAAAATAAGTCCTTTGTTTCAGGCAAGATATCAATCAGAAATGCAAAAATAATATCAAAGAAATGTTTTTTTCCTAATTAACTTAAAAAAGTTATTAAAGTTATTACAAGTTGAAAAATGTCATTAGAAAGGGAAGCAAAAAGTTTTATCTGGAAATTTCAGGGTTTTTTTTTAAAGATTTTTTATTTATTTGACAGAGAGAGAGAGAGACAGTGAGAGAGGGAACACAAGCAGGGGGAGTGGGGAGGGAGAAGCAGGCTTCCCGCTGAGCAGGAGCCCGATGCGGGGCTCGATCCCAGGACCCTGGGATCATGACCTAAGCTGAAGGCAGACGCTTAACGACTGAGCCACCCAGGCACCCTGGAAATTTCAGGTTTTGAGTACCTCTATTTTGACTGTCTTTTATATAATGTTACCTTCAGAGTTTGATTAGTGTTTATGGCAATATCAGATCAGACTTAAATATTAAAAGTTTTCAAATTAATAATTAGAATAATATCCAACAAAAATGGATATTCATGATGAACATACAATTCACAAACTAGTAATAATATTGTAAAATAAACATAAGATATATTCAATTAACTACTAATAAACCTAATACAACAAAATTTCATATATATTTTAAATGATCATTATCAAATGTACATGGAATAAGGCCATTGAATAAATTACTGGCAACTGTATAAATTGATGTGTATGCTATGAGGAAAAATACGACAGTATATATTTGCACAGAAAGATGAGTCATAATATAATAGCAGTGAACAAGTGGAATTTGAAATTAACAACATATTATCATTTATGTTAGCATCCAAAAAAATGAACTACAATGTATTAATCTAACAAAATATGTGCATGATCTATCTGAGAAAAACTACAAAATTGTGATGAATGAAATCAAAGAACTAAATAAATGGAGAGATATTCCACGTTCATGGATAGTAAGACTCAATATTGTCAAGATGATAGTCCTTCCCAACATGATTTATAAATTCAGAGCAAATTCAGTCAAAATCCCAAATATTATTTTGTGGATATCAACAAACTATCTCTAAAGTTTATATGAAGAGACAAAAGATCCAGAGTAGACCACAAAGACCTGAAGAAGAAAAACAAAGTTGGAGGACTGACACAATCTGACAAGTAGATTCATGGAACAGAATAGAGAGCCCAGAAATAAGCCACATAAATAGAGTCAACTAATAGTTGAGGAAGGAACAAAGGCAATACGTTGGAGCAAAGATAGCCTTTTCAACAAATGTTGCTGGAACAACTGGACATCTACATGCACAAAAGTGAATCTAGACACAGATCGCACATGCTTTATAAAAATTAACTCAACAGGGATCCTGGACCTAAGTGTTAAATGCAAAAATTATAAAACTCCTACAAAATAAAATAGGAAAAAATGTAGATGACCTTGGCTATGGCAATGACTTTTTAAAGCCTCTTTTAACAAAATAAACGAATGATAATAACAGAAATTTTACAGAAAAGAAAATGTAAGTAATTCCTAAACAAATGAAAAGATTCACAGCCTCATATATAAAAAAAAAAAAGAAATGAAAATCAATTCATACTGAAATATGCTTTTTCTCCTATTGGATTGGCATCAACAAATGTATGGGGAATCCCTTTCGCATTGCTTGTGGGAGTACAAATTGGTAAAACCCCTCATGAGAGAGATTTGTCAGTATCTATAAAAATTATAAATTGTTTTTGGGGCACCTGGGTGGCTCAGTCGTTAATCATCTGCCTTCAGCTCAGGTCATTGTCCCAGGGTCCTGGGATTGAGCCCCACATCGGGCTCCCTGCTCAGCAGGAAGCCTGCTTCTCCCTCTCCCACTCCCCCTGCTTGTGTTCCCTCTCTTGTTGTGTCTCATCTGTCGAATAAATGAATAAAATCTTTAAAAAAATATAAATTGTCCTAACTCCGAATTTCTGATAGTTTTTCTACAGATATACATGCATATCTGCAAACATCCAGTAATAAATCATGATCTTACTATAAAAGAATAAGAAATCTCTTTATATATCTATAGATCTACATATGATCTATATATTATGTTATCATATGGCATGATTGACAAGATTTAATATTAAATAGTAAAAGCAGGATCCAGAATATTGCTTCTAGATACCTACACAATCTCAGGGAATGTATATAAATAACTGATAACTTTGTTTTCTTCTATACTGGAGTTTTAGGTAATTTCTTTTGTTGGGAGGGGATTCTCATTTAATACTTTCTTTTATTTACTTTGACTTTCAAATTATGTAAATTATTCAAAAAAATTGAATAGGTTAAAATTTTAAAAAGAATTTCCAGGATTTATTTTCCTATAATATAAAAATGCCACTATTGAGGTCATTCCCACATAAAACAAAATTTTGTATGAGGAAGAATTTTTTTATTACTCAAGATAATTATACAAAATATTCATGGACTGAAAAGAAGACTTGAAATTATGCAACTATGCTTCAGTTATAGTTGTTTGCTTTCAGGAATTTATGTCTTTCATGAGTCATGTGATTTATTTTTTTAAAATAAAGGATAATATATTGAGAAATAGTTAAATGCATAGGTTTTAAAATCAGACAACTTAATTATGGAATTAACTTTGTAGCTTCTGAGTATTATTTTTCTCACTGTTAAAGTGCAGGTAATAATTTATCAATAAATTGCAAAAATTAAAAGATACGGTTTATATAAAGTATTTGGTATGACACTGTACATAAATATACAGTCAGTCAGCTTAGGTCAATTTATACTGTGATAACAAATGATCCATAGACTTGTTAACTTACAAGCACACTCATGTCCATCATGGGTTTTCTTTTAGTTTTCAACCCTGTAGGAAGAGTTCTTATCTGGGATATTCAGGTCTCTAAGTAGAGCAAAAAGACAAATATTGAAACCACACAACAGCTTCTGTAGTGTTTTCATGAAAGTTTACACACACACTTTTTTGGCCAAAGCAAATTTCATGGTGTAGCAGAAAGTATACTATTCCTTCTAGGGGAAGTTTGACAGGGGGCAGAAAATGAGAGAGAGGAGTAGGGAATATTTTGATATTAATACGACTTACCATGTACAACAAACAAATAATTATTTTGGTTCTTTGGTATATTTTTGACCATTACATGTAATCTAAATTAATAATCTATATATACTTGGTCTAAAGTATTTTAGTTCATTATCTCAATTCTTTCTAGAGAAAATAGGAAATATAAAATAAAAGCAAATACAATGGTAAGGATTTTGAGTCTATCTTCTAAATTGACATTGTAGCAGCATAAGATTAGTAAAAAAACTCATACTGACTCAAACTTTGTAAATGCCCCTGTTGCATAATTTGCAAGCTTATTAAAACTCCTAGTTATAAAAAACTTATCTGTCAAATTCATGAATTTTAAGAGAATATAAGTTATAACTCATGCCTCTAGTATTTTGCAAACCATTTACTAATTAATATGCATGAAGTAATGAGAAGAAGAGATAGTCAACTGGCACAGCTATGCAACATGTAAGTGGAATTTTGGTCATTGAGAGTCAGAATTTTTCAAATAAATTGAGCCTAATAGAATACTGAATGGGTTAAGGAAATAAATAAAGACCTGGAAAGTATCTTTCTTATCCTTTTGTTTAAGCCTATAATTAAAGGTGTACAGTGCCAAATTTGTTGTCCTCTAAGGACCCTTGGAATACTCTTTTCTGGTCCTTGATTTACTATATGAGGCTTTATAATGATACCCTAAGATACCCAAACTAGAGAAAATGTGTTTTGATTCTGTTTATGGAGAAAGATAAATTGCCTCTGGTACTATTTTCATCTGTTTATGTTTATTTCCCATCCTGCCTCATTAAGGCTTCTCTCAAGGCTTCTAATTTTATTTCTTTCAATTAGGCCAAATAGTATATCAAACATACCTTCTGTTTAGTCTCTAATATCCCAACAGGTATGATTTATTTTTCATGAGGCAATGTAGCTGTTCACATTGTATTATGCAATTTTAAAATGAATATATATGATGCCATTCATTAGAAAGCATATCATAGAAGAACAAAAGACCTATTGTACATTACTTTTAAATAAAATTTGTGATTTGTTTAGCTTTTCCACATTTGTTTTTTATCAGTTGGGCTACACTCATCCTCAAATAATATATCACCTAACTTAAAATGCCCCCAAAATGTATTGGATCATGACACAGTAAGATGGCTCCAGCAATTTTGCTCTTTACTTCCATAGGTAACATGGTTCATTTCCTGAACCTTAACTGGAAGCCCAGAGGTTTGCCAATTTTTCTTAGCAAACCACTGCTTTGGACTCATCGGTTTAGTAACATGATCATTATAAACCAATGATTGCCTAGATGAATGGAATTAGTTGTATACCAATCAGAGCTGCCTCAGGAACTATATTCATCTTTAACTAAATGCATGGGCTGAGTAAGCACTAAGTTCACAAATATTAGGTTTCTGTAGAAAATGAGGAGGGGAGAAGACTGCAGGGCAGACATCCAATAATAGCCAGTCTGACATGTTTTAAAATATTTCCCTTCTTTACTTAAAACTTTTAGTCTGATTTTTGTTTTAAATGTTTCTGTGGTAAGGGAGAGTTGTATTATAAGAAATATATTAATCCAAGGTATATTTTAATTGGCCCATATTTTGTTGTTCAGATTCCTGTTGAAAATAACATTTTAAAAGAACATTCCATCCACCTTTCATTCTGTACCAGAAGAATGTACATCTTTGGAAATAGTGTCAGAGTCACAGTCTTCAATGAAAGAACAGTACAAACGTATATAACACTGAGATTAGACAAGTTGCAATTTCTGCCATGACAGTGACAGACTCTGTAGAACCATTTTCATTTGTGTTCCATAAAAAAACCACGAACAACTGTCTAGAGCAGTTATAACACTTGCTTCTCACATGACATGGATTGTGTCATGTAAGAATAAGTCAAAATAGTATATTCTGCCTTTTTCTTTTCAGTACTAGATATAGTCTTGGCTATTTTCATTATTAGGAAATGCATGCTATACCCCACATATGTCAACACTCTCTATACATTTCAAAGGTACATTATCCCAAAGCTAACTGTTCAAACTATGTGGAAACTACAGATATGAAAATGTCATAACTTAAAAAAATACATAATATGACATAATAACTCATGTCAAAGCAAATTTATTGGCCTAATCTCTCTATATTATTCACCATAAATCTATGAGTTAGATGAGGGTAGAAGATGTTATGGATCCCATTCTACAGATGCCTAAACAAATTCATATATGCTAATTTCACCTGATAGGTAGGTAGAATAATCTGGGTTCTGGTGTTAGAATAATCTGACTTTTAGTCCATTTTGCCTTTCCAGTTAAGAAAATGTTGTTTATTGGATATACATCAAAATAAAAAGATTTTACATCAAAATAAAAAGATTTTACCAACAACAACAAAACAAAAAGGCAATGCATGAATGGAAGAAGATATTTGCAATCCTTTATTGGTAATGGATTAATATCCAAAATATATAAATAATGTATACAACTCAACACACACACACATCAAATAATCCACTTAAAAAATAAGCAGAGGAACTGAAGACTTTTTTTTTTCAAAGAAGTTATACAGATGGCCAACAGACACATGAAAAGATTCTCACCATCACTAATTATCAAGGAAATGCAAATCACCTCACAACTATCAGAATGTTTGTACCAAAAAGACAAGAAAAAGCAAGTGTTGGTGAGGATATGAAGAAAAACATATCCTGTGCACTATTGATAGGAATGTAAACTGACGCAGCCACCGTAGAAAACCATATGGAGTTTCCTCAAAAATTAAAATAGAACTACCATATGATCCAGTAATTCCACTACTGGGTTTTTACTCAAAGAAAGTGAAAACACTAATTTAAAAAAAAGATATATGCACCCTTATGTTTGTTGCAGCAATACTTATAATAGACAATTATGGAAGCAACCTAAGTGTCCATTGAAAGATAAATGGATAAATAAAATGTGATTTTACACATACACATACACACACTCACACATGCACACACACACACACACAGTGGACTGTTAACCATAAAAAATAATGAGATCTTGCCATTTGTGACAACATGGACAGACCTAGAAGGTTTTATGTTAAGTGAAATAGGTCAGACAGAAGAAAAACAAATACCATATCATTTGTGAGGAATCTAAATAACAAAACAAAGAAAACAGAAATAGATTCATATTAAATACAGAAAATAAACTAGTTGGTTGTTGGAGAGAGGGAGATAGGAGGATGGAAAAAATGGGTGAAGGGGAGTGGGAGGTACAGGCTTCCAGGTACTGAATGAACAAGTCATGGAAATAAAAGGTACAACATAGGGAATATAAACAATGGTACTGTAATAACATGGTGTGGTGACAGACGATAGCTACACTTATGGTGAGCATGGCATAATGTATAGACTTGTGGAATCATTATGCCGTACATGTGAGGTTAATGTAACATTGTGTGTCAAATATATTTCAATTAAAAAAAATGCCCAAATGTTCATTAGGTCAATAATTTTTCTTCTTTACATCAGCCTTTTTCTTGATTATTGATACAGCAAATATTCATTAAAAATGTTCTAAAAAATGGAATAAAGACATAGGAAAGTAAAATCAAACAGAATCCTTAAACCTAGACAAAATCACCTATTGTATTTTGGTGTGTTTTTTTCCTGTTATCCAAATATATGCAATCTATTTGAATTGTTTCTTTTAACCTGGTATAGTGACTGGAAATGCAACTGGTCATTATTTTTGTCTTTGGAATTTGTTGAATTAATTACATCATATCTATGAAATAAGATATTTGAGATATTTTAATCTTAAGCTGACACTTTTTTTTTTAAAGATTTTATTTATTTATTTGAGAGAGAATGAGAGATAGAGAGCACGAGAGGGAAGAGGGTCAGAGGGAGAAGCAGACTCCCCGCTGAGCAGGGAGCCCAATGTGGGACTCGATCCCGGGACTCCAGGATCATGACCTGAGCCGAAGGCAGTCGCTTAACCAACTGAGCCACCCAGGCGCCCTAAAGCTGACACTTTTTATATAATAATTATTTTATATAACATTGCTATCTATGTCTCTGAGTATCTCTGTAAAAATAAATGATTAAATATGAAATAATTGTCATATATATAACTCATTTTTAATTAAAACTTCATCTTTTAGAATATTTTAGGTTCACCATGAAATTAAGAGGAAGAGATTTCCCATGTACCTCCTACCCACACATACATAGCCTCCCTCACTATCAATATCCCCCACCAGAGTGGTACATTTGATATTTCTGTATTGAATGAATATTTTCTGGAAATCTCAATCATTCAACTTTGAGACAGAGAGAGAGAGACAGTGTGTGTGTGTGTGTGTGTCTGTGTGTGTGTGTGTCTGTGTGTGTATAAGGTGATATGGTTATGACCCTGAAATAAATTAATAATTAGAATGTTAGCATAAGTGGATATGTAGAATATGTAGAATAATTGAAGGCACATCAAAATAAATCTCATGTTTCAGCGATAATTTCAGATTTCTTTTCTTAGGACTTTTTTCACAAGATGATGAGCCACTGTTTGTTTAGGGTGGGAGTTGGGATGGCAGGAAATAGTAAAAACACATAAAAAAGGGAGCTTGACCAGTTTAAAATTGTGTCTTTTAAAAATATCTTATTTTCCTCTTTAGAATGTAATCTGTAGTATCTACTAAAGCTTACATTTTAGATATTTTTAATTTGTAATATAATTGGCATAAAAATCCTATCAGTTTCAGGTGTACATCATAGTGATTCAATATGTTTATACATTATGAAATGATCCACATAAATCCAATTACCATTTGTCACCATAAGAAGTTATTATAATATTGACTATATTATTTATGCTGGACATTGTATCCTTATGACTTATTTATGTTATGAGTAGAAGTTTGTACCTCTTAATCACCACTTCTGGATATTTATCAGAAAACAAGGAAAACACCAATTTGAAAAGATATATATACCCCTGTGTTCATTGCAGCATTATCTATGATAGTAACATTTAATGTTAATATCCATAATTTCTCAACATTTTCAAAAGGCCGCCCATATAACTCCTAGGAGTACTGTGGAAACCATGACAACTCACTTAGCCATTAACAAACCTCACAATTGTGAATATTAACCAGATAACTACAAAAAGAAATGTTATTAACCAGTTTTATTCTGATCAATATTTTGTCTGCAAATGGTTTGGTGAGACTTTTTTAGGAGCTTACTGCCAGTGATGTTCAAGTTTATATAATAATAATCTATTTGTAGCATGATCAATTGTCAATTTAGAGTATGTAAAGACACACAGCAAGACTTCAAACATTACTTTCATGAGAGTTGCATTGTTTTATTTCATTGGCCCATAGACTTCGTTTACCAAGTCCATCAGAATTATATTGGCAACAAACACAAAAATAATGCATATTTAAAAACATTTATGGCAACTCATAAGGAAAGTGTCCCAGTTCTGATGGCCACTGTGTACAGACACATAAAGAAAGAGAACATTCTGTGAAATCAAATGGGTAAAGATTTCGCAAGAAAAATGACATATTGTCAGCTCATTATAGTCTTAACCATAATGACACTTATTCAAGTTTTATCCATAATCATAAACATTGTTATTTTCTCCTCCCTTAGAGGAAAATTGCGTTAAAAAAAAACTAATAGTAAAAGCAAAGGATAAGCAAATAATTCTCTTACGTAAGGCATCAAAGAACACGAAAGCAAGAACACCCTTATTTTCTCTATTTTTTATGTTTATGGTTTCTTTAAAGGTGTACAACCTAGGAATTGTTTCCAAAAGGAAATGCACTAGGATCATTTTCTCAGATGAAAAATAAGAAAAAAAGTCACAAGTAAGTAACCTTGCATCTGAGTGAGTTAATTTTTTTTCAAGATTAATTCAATAAGAAAGGGTAGAGACATTTTGAAGTGATGTTTATTAAAAATGATGGTTAATTTTATGTTTCAATTTGGCTAGGCCACAATACCCAAGTATCTGGTCAAACATTGGCCTGGATGATGTTGTGAATGTATTTTTTAGGTGAGATTAAAATTAAAACAGTACACTGATTACCTCCATAATGTGGATGGGCCTCATCCAATCAATTGAAGGGTTTGATAGAAAAAGACAGACCTCTCCTCCAGTCCAAGGTGGCCAAGGAGGACACATTAGTTTTGTCTGGTGCCAGGAATTCAGCTAGATAGCTATCAAATCATTCTAAACACCTGCAAACTCAACTGGAGTTCTAAGAAAACAAATGCTGCAATTCTACAAATAGAAAAGTGACCACTTTCTGCAAGGTATGAGGTGCAGAGAAGTGAATTTGAGGTGATATACAGGAAAACAAATGGGGTGGGGGAGACTCTGTAAGCTGGTTACTGGAAATAATACAGTAGCGGAGCCCCAAATCAGGACTTTTAGAAGTCTACTCTGGTGAGGGATGTCCCTGACTGAAAGGCACTCAGGTGGTGAAGTGGGGTGGAATCCTAGGTGGAACAGTGTGGTCTCAGGATCCCAAGGGTCACAGAAAGAATGGAGGTGCTTGAGTATGGCAGAGTTCCCAGGCACTGGAATGGGAAAGCTGGCTGCAGTCAGCCCAGGAGTGGGCTTCCAGCTCCATACTGCCATAAACCATGAACCAGGGCATGATCAGGCGACTGTTCTCTGAACAGGGGCCCAGCAAGCAGCATGGCAAGACCCCCTTCCTTCCCCAGGAGGAGCAGCAGGGGTGTGTGCCACAGGAGTCTGCAGGGTTTGGAGACATGAAGCAGGATCATGTACCTGATATAAAAATGCTCAGTCACAGGTTGAGTGAGCATGGTGTGTGGTAGGAGACCAGGGAGACAGGAGTGATGGACTGCCTTTCCCTGAGGGTGCACTGAAGAGTGGAGTCCCCAGCTTTTGGCTCTGGGGTTGGAGATTGGGAGGCCACCATTTTCATTCTCATCTCTAAAGCAGCTAGGAAAGCCTTCAGGGAACTAAATAGAGCAATCAGGAGCAGGTTACTTAGTCTGGTCCCCTGACAAGGGCAGTGCAATTCTACCCAGGGCAAAGACACCTGAGAATCAGTGAAAAAGGCCCCTCTCCCAGAAAATCAGCAAGAACATCTAGCTAAGACCAAGTTTACCGATCACATGGTACTGCAAACTCCAGCATTAGGACAAAACAGTACGCAGAATTAAGGGTTTTTTTTTTTTTCTCATGGTTTTTTAGTCTTCCAGTTTTAATTATTTTTCTCTTTCCTTTTCAACCAATTTCTTATTTTATCAATTCTTTTTTTAAGTCATTTTTAAACTTTCATTTTAACAGTTACATTTTATCCTTTCTTTATATTTAATTTTATTTTTGTATATATATTAGTTTTTCTTTAAAATTTTGCGATGTAGTTTCTTCTAACCAACAGACCAAAATACACCCAAGATATAATGTATTTGCTCTGTTCACTTCACTTGTCTGATTTTATTCTCGTTCTTTTTATTTTTTTTAATTTTTTTTTTTTCAGTTTCAGGTCTCCTCTGATTTGCTTAGTGTATATTTCTCTTGGGTTATTGTTGCCATTTTAGTATTCTGTTTTCTTGTCCATCTATTCTTCTCTGGAGAGAATGACAAGATGGAAAAACTCACCTGAAAATGAGAACAAGAGGCAGTACTGACTACCAGGGACATAACCAGTATGGATATAAGTAAGATGTTGGAACTAGAGTTCAGAATAACGATTATAAAGATACTAGCTGGGCTTGGAAAAAGCATAGAGGACACTAGAGAATCCCTTTCTGGAGAGATAGAAGAAATAAAATCTAATCAAGTTGAAATTAAAAAAGGCTATTACTAACTGTTAGGATAAATGAGGCAAAAGAGAGAATTAGTAATATAGAAGATAAAGCTATGGAGAATAAAGAAGCTGAGAAAAAGATAAACAACTACTAGATCACATTAGAAAAATTCGAGAGATAAGTGAGACCATAAAGTGAAACAATTTTAGAATAATTGGGATCCCAGATGAAGAAGAAAGAGAGAGAGATAGAAAGAGAGGGGCAGAGAGTATACTGGAGCAAATTATAGCTGAGAACTTCCCTAATCTAGGGAAATAAACAAGCATTCAAGTTCAGGAAGAACAGAGAACCCCCTTCAAAATGAATAAAAACAGGTCAACACCCTGACATATAATAGTAAAGCTTGCTAATCTCAGAGACAAAGAGAAAATCCTGAAAGCAGCTCAGGACAAGAGGTCCTTAACCTACAATAGTAGAAACATTACATTGGCAGCAGACCTATCCACAGAGACCTGGCAGGCCAGAAAGGGCTGGCATGATATATATAGGGTGCTAAATGAGAAAAATATCCAACCAAGAATACTTTATCCAGCAAGGCTGTCATTCAAAATAGAAGGAGAGATAAAAAGCTTCCAGGACAAACAGAAACTAAAAGAATTTGTGATCACTAAAGTAGCCCTGCAAGAAACTTCAAGGAGATCCTTTAAGTGACAGGAGAGCCCAAAAGTAATATAGACCAGAAAGGAACAGAGACAATATACAGAAACAGTGACTTTACAGGTAATACAATGGCATTAAATCATATATTTCAATAGTTAGTCTGAATGTAAATGGAGTAAATGCCCCAATCAAAAAACACAGGCTATCAGAATAGATAAAAAAGCAAGACCCATCAATATCTTGTTTGCAAAAGACTCATTTTAGACCCAAAGTCACCTCCAGATTGAAAGTGAGGGGGTGGAAAACCATTTATCATAGTAACAGACATCAAAAGAAAGCTGGGGTAGCAAATCTTATATCAGACAAATTAGATTTTAAACCAAAGACTGTAATAAGAGATAAGGAAGGACACTATATCATACTTAAAGAGTCTATCCAACAAGATCTGAGAATTATAAATATTTTGGCCTCTAACATAGGAGCAGCGTATTATATAAACCAATTAATAACAACAGTAAAAAAACACATTTGTCATAATACACTAATAGTAGGGGACTTTAATACCCCATTCACTGCAATAGACAGATAATCTAAGCAGAAGATCAACAAAGAAACAAGGACTTTGAATGACACACTGGACCAGATGGACCACTCAGATATATTCAGAGCATTCCATCCTAAAGCAATGGAATACACATTCTTCTTGAGTTCATGTGAAACATTCTCCAGAATAGATCACATACTGGGTCACTAATCAGGTCTCAATTATTACCAAAAGTTTGGGATTCTTCCCTGCATATTTTCAGACCACAATCCTTTGAAACCTGAACTCAATCACAAGAGAAATTTGGAAACAACTCAAACACATGGAGTTTAAAGAGCATCCTACTAAAGAATGAATGGGTCAACAAGGAAATTAAAGAAGAATTTTTAAAAAATCATAGAAACCAATGAAAATGAAAACACAACTGTTCAAAACGTTTGGGATGCAGCAAAGGTGGTCATAATAGGGAAGTATATAGCAATACAAGCTTTTCTCAAGAAACAAGAAAGGTCTCAAATACACAAGCTATCCCTACACCTAAAGGAGCTGGAGAACAAACAACAGAAAAGGCCTAAACCCAGCACGAGAAGAGAACTAATAAAGCTTAGAACAGAAATCAATGAAATAGAAATTAAAAGAGCAGTAGAACAGATCAACGAAATTTGGAAGAATTGATAAGATTAATAAAGCCAGACTTACCAAAAGAGAGAGAGAAAGTACCTAAATAAATAAAATCATGAATGAAAGAGGAGAGATCACAACCAACACTGAATAGTTATAAGAACATATTATGAGCAACCATATGCCAACAAATTAGGCAATCTGGAAGAAATGGATGCATTCCTAGATACATATAAACTACCAAATGGAACCAGGAAGAAATAGAAAACCTGAACAGACCCATAAACAGCAAGGAAATTATAGCAGTAATCAAAAATCTCCCACCGAACAAGAGTCCAGGGCTGGATGGCTTCCCAGGGGAATTCTACCAAACATTTAAAGAAGAATTTTTTTTTTTTTAAGATTTTATTTATTTATTTGAGAGAGAGAATGAGAGATAGAGAGCACGAGAGGGAAGAGGGTCAGAGGGAGAAGCAGACTCCCCGCTGAGCAGGGAGCCCGATGTGGGACTCGATCCCGGGACTCCAGGATCATGACCTGAGCCGAAGGCAGTCGCTTAATCAACTGAGCCACCCAGGCGCCCCATTTAAAGAAGAATTAATACATATTCTTCTGAAGCTGTTTCAAAATATAGAAATTGAAGGAAAACTTACAAACTTTATTTAAGATTTTTATTTATTTATTGAGAGAGAGAATGGTAGAGAGAGAGCATGAGAGGGAAGAAGGTCAGAGGGAAAGGCAGACTCCCTGCTGAGCAGGGAGCCTGATGTGGGACTCGATCCTGGGACTCCAGGATCATGACCTGAGCCGAAGGCAGTCGCTTAACCAACTGAGCCACCCAGGCACGCTACAAACTCTTTCTATGAGGCCAGCATTACCTTGATCCCAAAACCAGAAAAAGACACCATCAAAAAGGAGAATTACAGACCAATATCCCTGATGAACATGGATGTAAAAATCCTTAACAAGATACTACCCAATAGGATTCAATAGTACATTAAAAGGATTATTCACCATGGTGGGATTTATTCCTAGAATGAAAGGGTAGTTCAACATCTGCAAATCAATCATTGTGATAAAATATACTAATAAAAGAAAGGACAAGAACCATATGATCCTCTCAGTAGATGCAGAGAAATCATTTGACAAAGTACAGCATCCTTTCTTGATTAAAACTCTCCATAGTGTAGGGATAGAGAGAACATACCTCAATATCATAAAAGCCATCTACAAAAGTCCCACAGCGAATATCATTCTCAATGGAGAAAAACTGAGAGCTTTTCCCCTAAGGTCAGGAACACAGCAGGGATGTCCACTCTCACCACTATTTTTTGACATAGTACTAGAAGTCCTCGCCTCAGCAATCAGACAACAAAAAGAAATAAAAGGCATCCCAATCAGCAAAGAAGTCAAAGTCTCACTCCTTGCAGATAACATGATATTTTTTGAGGAAAACCCAAAAGACTCCACCCCAAAAGTGCTAGAGCTCCTATAGGAATTCAGGAAAGTGGCAGTATATAAAATCAATGCACAGAAATCAGTGGCATTTCTATACACTAACAATGAAACAGAAGAAAGAGAAATTAAGGAGTCGATCCCATTTATAATTGCACCAAATCCATAAGATACCTAGGAATAAACCTAACCAAAGAGGCAAAGGATTTGTAGTCAGAAAACCATAAAACACTTAATGAAAGAAATTGAGGAAGATACCAAAAATGGAAAAATGTTCCATGCTCATGGGTTAGAAGAACAAATATTGTGAAAATGTCTATGCTACCTAGAGCAATCTACATATTCAATGAAATCCCTATCAAAATACCGTCAACTTTTTTCACAGAACTGGAACAAATAATCCTAAAATTTGAACCAGAAGAGACCCAAATAGCCAGAGGAACATTAAAAAAGAAAACCAAAGCTTGTGGCATCACAATTCCACACTTAAGCTCTATTACAAAGCTGTAATCATCAAGACAGTATGGGACTGACAAAAACAGACACATAGGTCAATGGAACAGAATAGAGAGCCCAGAAATGGACCTTCAACTCTATGGTCAACTAATCTTCAACAAAGCAGGAAAGAATATCCAATGGAAAAAAGAATCTCTTTAACAAATGGTATTGGGAAAATTGTATAATCACACGTAGAAGAATGAAACTCGGCCATTTTCTTATATGATACACAAATAGATTCAAAATGGATGAAAGACCTAAATGTGAGATAGGAATCCATCAAAATCCTAGTGGAGAATGTAGGCAGCAATCTCTGTGACCTTGGCTGCAGCAACTTCTGGCTAGACATGTCTCCAAAGGCAAGGGAAACAAAGGGGAAAAAAATGAACAATTGGGACTTCATCAAGATAAAACGTTTCTGCACAGCAAAGGAAACAGTCAACAAAACCAAAAGACAACCTACAGAATGGAGAAGATATTTGCAAATATCAGATAAATGGCTAGTATCCAAAATCTATAAAGAACTTCTCAAACTCAACACCCAAAGAACAAATGATCTAATCAAGAAATGGTCAGAAGACATGAACAGACTTTTCTCCAAAGAAGACATACAAATGGCCAATAGACAGGTTAAAAAATATTCCACATCACATGACATCAGGGAAATACGAATCAAAACCACAATGAGATATCACCTTACACCAGTCAGAATGGCTAAAATTAACAAGTCAGGAAATAACAGACGTTTTTGAGTGTGTGGGGAAAGGGGATCCCTCTTACACTGTTGCTGGGAATGCAAGCTGGTTCAACCACTTTGGAAAACAGTGTGGAGATTCCTCAAAAAGTTGAAAATAGAGCTATCCTTTGACCCAGCAATTGCACTACTGGGTATTTACCCCAAAGATACAAATGTAGAGATCCAAAGGGGCACCTGTACCCCAATGTTTATAGCAGCAGTTTCCACAATATCCAAACTATGGAAAGAGCCCAGAAGGCCATTGACAGTTGAATGGATAAAAAAGATGTGAAAAGATAGGAAAACTACTCAGCCATCAGAAAAATGAAATCTTACCATTTGCAATGACATGGATGGTACTAGCGGGTATAAGGTTAACTGAAATAAGTCAGTCAGAGAAAGACAATTATCATATGATCTCACTCATAAGTGGAATTTAAGAAACAAAACAGGGGATCATAGAGGAAGGGAGGGAAAAATAAAACAAGATTAAATCAAAGAGGGAGACAAATCTTAAGAGACTCTTAATCATAGGAAAAAAACTGAGGGTCGTTGGAGGGGAGGTGGGTCGAGGAATGGGGTAACTGGGTGATGGACATTAAGGAGGGCATGTGATGTAATGAGCACTGGGTATTATAAGACTGATGAATCACTGACCTCTACCTCTGAATCTAATAATACACTCTATGTTAATTAATTGAATTTAAATTAAAAAATAGTTTTAAAAAAGTTCCTTAAGGAAAGATAAAATAAAACCTATAAACCAAATGGAAAATGCTGTCTCTGGCCAGATTGTGTCAGGTTTGAGAGAATTGAGTTGAATCCTTACTTGTTGGGGTCCATGAATTGATTCTTAACTGTTGGGGGGAACACCTTTCACACACATTGGAATTGAGTCCAAGAAACTAAAACATACTCAAACATAGCAACTTGATAAACAGAATTATCAGTGATTGTTATAAATAGATGTGTTATAAATAGATGTTTTCTCTTAAAAAAAAACAAAAACAAACAAAAGACAGACAGACCTCCCCAAAAGAAAATGAAATACTACTAGCAGACTCCCTTTGGACTTGAGCTAAAATATCAACTCTTCCTTAAGTCTCTAGTCTACCAGATATCCTGCAGATATTAGACTGGTAAGGCTCCACAATCACCTGAGTCAATTCCTTAAACTCTCTCTTTCCTTTTCTCTCATACACCAACACACACACACACACACACACACACACACACACACACACATATCCTATTGGTTCTATTTCTCTGGAGAACCCTGAGTAATACAACAAGGATGTTAGGAAAGTAATCATTTATTCTTAAAACAATTCAAGTGACACATTTTAAATTGTAGTTCTGCAGGTACTTGAAAGTTTAATGAGAAAGTCTCATGGAGTCCCAGGCTGACTCACAATGACAGATTGTGATTCTTCCCTCAATATCCATGTGACATGGGTAAATCCTTTTGGATAGTTCATTGAGGTGGGACACATTAATCCCGGTCACAGGTAGCCCTAATTTCTAAACTGGCACTATTTTTAAATGGATAGCTGTGGGGTTATTTATTCATAGTAAGTGGTTGTAATGAACAGTGGAGAAGGAAAATCTGAGTAAACAGAATTTTATGTTTTATATCTCTTGGTTTTGAGTTTACTGCATTTCTTCACCTACTAGAATATAACTATTGTAATGATGGTGCACTCATCTCTCTTGTTCAAGATTAACCTTAGGGCCTAGATCAGTTCCTGGTAAAAATTAAATACTTGATAAGTATATGTGAAATGAATAAATGAGTAAAATGATATGAGATGTTTTTTATATATCTGGAAAGATTCATATGGAAATACTACTCCAAGCTACTGTTAGTAAAATTTTAAACAACTAAAAACTGAGTAAGAACAAATGTAATTTAAAAGTTCAATTTGAAGACAGTTCTAGCCCATCATAATCTGTGTCTTTCTCAATTTTTACTCCAAACTACCTTTTATTTGACTGCTTTAGCTAACCTTGCAAATATTGTAATGTGGTACTCATTACATTTTATAATTAAGTTTATTTTCAGTGGTCATTTGATCATTCTACCCAGCTAGAATATGAGTTCCCAAAACTCCTAGAACCTTAAAAGTTTTAACCACTAATATATTCTTAGTGTGTAGCAGGGAGTCTGGCACATAATTGATATTAAGATAACTTTGAAGAACTGAATAAATAAAATACTTAATAAAGTTTTTATATATTTTAATAGGCATTTATCAAAATGGTTGAAATTATTGTGTATATGGATGTTTACTTACTATGCTATTTATTAACTTATTTAATTTTTAAGTATTTATATGCACCTTAATTTTAAGAAAAATTGAACACTACTTCTAAAATATCTGCTGTATGTTAAACAGTATACTGTGAATTGCATATACACATATAAATTAATCACTTTAATATTCCACTTTTACAGCTATAGAAAATAAATCTGAATTTCTCTGAACATATATACAGAAGATAGCTTTGTAATATTATACATTCCTATATGCGGATGAGAAACAATGTTGATTGGATCAACTTTGAACAAGAAGGATACCATTATAATTGTCCTGACATAGTCTGAAAATATCTTCAAATCAGTTTTTTGGAGGGAGGGTAAATCTACCTAAAGTAGAATTATGAATAATAATCTGAAGTGTCAGGCTAATATTCTGAAAATTCTTTTTTTTATTATTATTATTCTAACAATTCTTAATAGCATTTATACCATATGTTAAAAATTATTCTTTTTTTAAATTTTGAGATACATGTTAGGAGAAAATAAGTAATTAGGTGATTATAAAATATTCCCAAAAATGTTATATTAACATTTTTTCATTATATTTTTTATCATCTCCAATGTTCGAACACTAGTATGTTTCCAAGATTGCCCATTTAATTTTAGGATTATCTTTTAAACTACCCTTTGATATGGTAAGTCAAATACCAACCATTACTGATAGTTTTACTTCTGTTTTACAAAGTTACACAGAAAAAAAATCTAAATATTTGTTCCCAAAATGATGTAATATATTTGAAAATAAGTATCTTCTCCATGTTAAATGGATCATTATCAATATTAGTTATCCACCACTTTGATGAACTAATCTAAACCTAGGGACATCAAAAAAATGCACAATTTAAAAATACTTTTATTTGTAATTACTGCACAATACATTAATTGAGGGTATCATATTACAAAATTTAAAAATTACTAATTTATTGATGTAAAGAAATAAAAAAATAGGAACACTGAAACTGATACAAAAAGAAAAAGAAAATGTTTTCATCTTTTAATAGAAATTGAAATATATTAAAAGTAGATCTGGTTCTCTAACTCATGAATAAAAAAAAAGAGTAGCAAATCCAAAATTTGGATATATGGCTCCAATGGACTGCATGTGGCCCCCAAAATTAATATGCTGAAGCTCCATGTGATGGTATTTAAATATGGTGCTTGGGGGAGTAATTAGGTGATGAAAATTAAGCTTTAATGATGGTATTAGTACCTTTATAAGGAAAGACATAAAAGAGCTTGCTTCCTTTCTTAATCTTCATCATGAAGGGATACAGAGACAGGGAAGACCTCTCACTAAGACACTGAATCTTCTGGCACCCTGACCTTGGGACTTCTTAGTATCTAGAACTGTAAGAAATACATTTCTGCTATTTCAGTCACCTGGGCTATGGTAGCTAGATATAGTAGCCTAAACTAAGACAGAATTTGGTACCAGGAAGTGGAGTGTTGCTGTAACAAATGACTAAAAATGTGGAAGCGGCATTGGAATTGAGCGATGGGTAGAGGCTGGAAAAGTTTTGATGTGCATGCTAGAAAATGCCAAGATTGTCATCAAGGGACTTTTAAAGGAAATGCTAGTGAAGACTCAGAAAGAAAAGAGGAGAGCTATAGAGTAAGTTTCCATCTTCTCTGAGAACCTATAAATAAACCTGTACAGAATATTGGTAGAAGTACAGAAGTTAAGGGCAGTTTGGATATCTCAGACTGAAATGAGGAACATGTTCCTGAACTATGGAGAAAAAGCAATCCTTGCTTTAAAATGGCAAAGAACTTGCCTGTGTTATGTTCATGTTTGAGTGTTTTGTGGAAGGTAGAATTTGTGAGTGACAAAATTGGATATTTAGCTAAGGATATTTCTAAATAAAGTTTTAAAGGAGCAGGTTGGCTCTTCCTGAGTACTTACAGTAAAATGAAAGAAGAGAGAAATAAACTGAAGAAGGATGTTAAGTAAAGAGAAACCAGAACCTAAAGATTTGGAAACCTCTCAGTTTATATTGCAAAAAATGAGAAAGCATGTTCTGAAAAGAACACTAAAGGTGAGGCCAAGCAAACATTTGATAAGGAGATTACTATGGACTTAATAAGCAACCCAAAAAAGAAAATTGTGTTTGAACAGAAGGGGAAGGAGGCAAGATGGAATTAGAAAGGCTATTGGACTTCTTCGATTCTACAGGACAGAATGATAAATCTATTTGGTTGTGAACTTATATTATTCTTTAAGAAAGGGAAGAATGGACCTCAGAGTGATTCAGAGGTTATTAGGGACACTACCTGGATTTCAACAGAGTAGATGGCCTCCAACATTAGCCAAAGGGGGTTGGGCTGCCTGGAGTGCTAGGGGTGTGATTCTCCACCAGATGGGCTAGGACATCTCAATAGGTTTGGCAGGCTGAGCACTGAGGCAAAGAGGATTATTCTTGAAACTTAAGATCTCATGAAGTTTGCCTTGCTACATTTTGGACTTGCTTAGGACCCACCATCTGTTTCTTCCTTCAGATTTCTCCCTTTTGGAATGGGAATTCTATGCCTATCCCACTGTTTTATTTTGGAACCATATAACTTCTTTGGTTTCACAGGTTCACAGCTAGAGAGGAATTCTGTCTCAGGATGAATCATATATCAAGTCTCACCCATATCTGATTTAGATGACATTTAGATGAGACTTTGGACTTTAGACTTTAGAACTGATGCTGGAATGAATTAAGACTTTTGGATATGTTGGGATGAAATTATTATATTTGGAATTTGAGAAGGATATGAATTTGGGTTGGGGGGACAGGGATGGAATATAATGGGCTAAATGTCATGTCCCTCCAAAATGTATATGTTGAAACCCTAATCCCTAATGCGATGGTATTTGGAAGTGGGGCCTTTGGAAGGTAATTAGAGTAAGTGGAGCCCCTGTGATGGGATTAAGTACCATTTTAACAAAACAGTAGAGCTTGCTTCCTCTCTCTCTCTCTCCATCTATCATGTAAGGACACAAACAAGAAGAGCATTCTTATAAAATTGGCCAGCACCTTGAACTTGGACTCCCCAGGCTCCAGAACTGAGAGAAATAAATTTATATTTTTTTAAAGATTATTTATTTATTTATTTATTTGACAGAGAGAGAGAGGGAACACAGGCAGAGGGAGTGGGAAGGGAGATGCGGGGCTCAATCCCAGGATCCCAGGATCACAACCCAAGCCGAAGGCAGATGCCTAATGACTGAGCCACCCAGGCGCCCCAATAAATTTACATTTTTAATCCACCCAGTCTATGAAATCGTCTTAGGGCACCCTGAGCTGACTCGGACAATGATGGAAAAAGTGGCAATTGCTAAATAATTATCACTCTTTAATTCATAAAATATCAAAAATAATAAAATAGTATAAAATATTAATGGCAAAAGCTTCTATTTTATGCATTATCACAAATTAGGGCTGTTAGAAGAGATAAGATTTAATAGAAACTATGCATTACATGAACATACATGTCTAGGCATAACTCTGTAAAATAATTTAAAAATGGTGGCAATAAATAATTTCATAGAAGAAACAAGAGCAGAAGTCATTTTTCTGAATAAAATATTTGAAATATAACTTTGGAATTATTTCATGGACATGAAACATGATTATTACATGTTTCAGATCACAGCTAATTTCTAGATTTGTTTATGGGCATTATTTTGTTGTTGTTGTTATGGACATTATTAAGAAAATATTAAAAACAGGAAAACTCTATTAAACTTCATCTTTGACAGGTATATTTCAGTAGCCCATTAAAAATGGAAAGATAGTGATGAAGGTGTTATCCCTGTCATAAATCAAAAAAGATTTGACTCAAGATTTAAAAATATTTGTCTTAAAGGAAAAATAATTATTTTTAATTTAAGAAAGGTTTTAAGGAGGACATGTGGTGTGATGAGCACTGGGTGTTATATGCAACTGATAAATCATTGAACACTACATATGAAACTAATGATGTACTATATGCTGGCTAGTTGAATTTAAATAAAAAGATAAAATAAAATTAGTTAAAAAAAAGAAAGGCTTGAAGAATCCTTTTATTTTTTGCAACAGGAGAGATTCATAAGTTATTTCCATTACAAAGAAAAGTGACACACATTCTTATATAGTGGAAGCAAAAGAGTAATGTATTCTTTTAGCAACCATTGCAAAAGTCTGTAACTACTTTGAGTCCTGCAGAACTTTAATGAGTATTATTTCAAGTGTAAGCCATACTTAAGTATGTTCATAAAATTAAAACAATGTAATTCCAACTAAAGTTTTAAATAGCAAAATGCCAACTAAAATTTTAAACTAGTCACTAATGAAATGATATTCTTGCTCCAATAAAAGCATTATAAATCTGAATAAAAAGTGTTGAAAGAAATAGCAATTTTGTCACTAAGCAAAGAACAGATTTCTTAATTTCTAGTAAATTAGCTTTTTGGGGATCATGCATAAATATCAATGTTAGAATGAAAATGTAAAACAAACAAATTTGTTAGGCATTTTTATATTTGTTTTCCTTTTTAAGGTTAAAAAGTGATAAAGTATTTTCATTCTTATACTTTTGAGCAAATATACATTTAACATATATAAATGAACATGCAAGTTTCAGAATAAGAATATTTTGAGATTTTTCTCCAAACTTTTCAAAAACACTAAAAAATAAACTATTTCATTTCTTATTAGATAATCAAATAAAATTTTTGAGTCTTATCTGTGTAATAGGACACCACATTCATTTACAGGCCTGAAATGAAGTGGAATACTGAAGCATAAAAATGTAATAAGTTACCTGTTGTTCAGTTTGGTGGACTAATATAGAGATATCTTTGTTTTATCATTCATTCATTTGCTTCATCTATGTACTTCCCTCTCTTGTCCTCTGTAAGTTGTCAATCTCTAACTCTCTATCTGATCACTGTCACTGGCTCAAAAACATGCATTAGTATTGCCAATCTTAAAAAATAAATAAAAATCAAACAAAATACAAATAAAACTGCTTTGAGCCTATCATCCTCCAAATTTTTTCTGTTCTCCTTACTAACTACAATTATCTTTTTTGTTGTTTACTCCTGGTGACTCTATTTCAGCACACTTTACTTATTTTTCAAACAATCAAATCTTTCTTTTGTTCTTTCTGAGGTCACCAATAATCTGCCTGATGTGAAGTCATATATGTGTATTTATATATATATGTGTATATATATATATATATATATATCCATTTGATGGTAATCAGAAATTTAAAGCCCTTGGGTTTGAGAATCTGGGTCAACTCACCAGAAATATCAATGGAAATGCAAGTTGATGGGGCACCTGGGTGTCTCAGATGGTTAAGTGTCTGCCTTTGGCTCAGGTCATGATCCCAGAGCCCTGGATCAAGTCCCACATTGGGCTCCTCGCTCGGCAGGGAGTCTGCTTCTCCCTCTCCCTCTACTGTTCCCTCTGCTTGTGCTCTCTCACTCTCTCTGTCAAATAAATAAATAAAATCTTAAAAAAAAAAGAAAAAAGAAATGCAAGTTGAGATTGAAAGTTATCAAGAATGGGTGCTGCTGGAAATAGTTAAAAAGTGATGAATACTAGCCAAGGCTTTAGAAACAACTAACTACATAGTGGGGACCACTGTTTGTCTCACTAGCCCTCTTCTTGTTGATTTCCTCCAAATTGTGGTCAACGTCAATTTATAAAGCTGGAGAAACTTTGTCTTGGTTGTGTAATTTAGTATAAGAAGAAAGTGTATTTTGTGGTGCAAGGCATGGGCTATAGTGGGTATTGGTGATGCCTCACCCCAGTCATTTTTACCAACTTATGCACCTATACCCCAGGCACTGTGAGTGTTGGCTGATGACAACTCATAGAACTGTCTTTTCTGGAGAATGGCCATTTGTCAAATTGAAGGCACCATTCTCACAAGACCATACCCTCCATACACACATACTAGGATATGTCTCAGTCAATGAATGACTATCAGGGGGCACATAAGACCAGTCATGTGTTCTAAATGTGGGTCTAACTCCTTGGTGTAATTTGTACTCCAGATTATTCCCATGGGATCAGCTTGAATGTAATCTCCAGCTGAGACCACCTTTTTGCTTTGTTTCTTATCTTACCCTTCTGTGTTTTCTTTTATTGTTATTATTTTTAGCAATCTCTATACCCAATATGGGGCTTGTACTCACAACCCTCAGATAAAATGGCATCTCTTCTGACTGAGCCAGTCAGGCACCCTGTCTTCTGTGATTTCTTTATGCAATTTCCCCTAAAGGTATTTCTCCAATATGTTGCTTAAGTAAGAATCCCGGTCTTAGCCTCTGCTTTAAAGAACCATACCTTAGACAGCGTTAATAATGATGTGAGCTTGTAAACACAAAAGTCTGTTTGCAGCATATTACAAACACAATTTGTAGTTGGTTTTATTGCTGTGAATAATGAGGTATATTTTGAATAATGCTTGCTCATGTATTATCTCTCCCCAAGATTAGTGTTTTATAATGTCACTTTATTTCCATAAGAAAGCTGTCAGTTTGTGAAAAAATTAACCATAAAAAAATAGAGGTTAAATAAAGGTAAATAGCTTACTATGGATGTTAGTGAATACTGCTGATTAAATATTGATAAGAATATCTTAAGGTGAGATAAAGTTTGTAAATGAAAAGAGTAAACACTGCCAAAATACATTTCACTCATCATCCATTGTAGGACCTGCCAGATACTGACAAATTTTCGTAAGATTGGTTGAAAATTAATTAGAAATATAAAAGAAAAAATAATAAAATTATTTGGCATTTTATTTAGATGAAACATTAAATAGAAGAAGAAAACCAAACACCTAGGGTTAGAAGGCTTGAGATATTCTGCCAAAACACACATGCAACTTGACCCCAGTCAGGTAATTTAGCCTATTTTGACCTAGGCCATCACATCTGTAAAATATCAAAGTGACTTTCCACTGCACCTCTTTGGGACCAATTCTATGAAAATTATTGTCATTGTGTGCATGCTACTTTAAAAATTTATTTTAAACCATGTGATACAAGATGGAAAACTAACTGAACAGAATTAAACTTTTATGGTTGGACTATTCTCTACAGGCACAATAAAAAAATCAAACTTGAGCACAAAGGAAATATGGGGTACCATATTATGCCTGACACTATTTAGGTAGGTGTTGACTTTCAGAAAGATTCACAAGGACCATCCAATTCTTCCAGCAACTAGAAGAAAGCATAAAATGAATCATAATAAATTTTGTCTCTCTTTTTTTATATCCAAGACTCACAGGTTACCAAAAAATCTTAATGTATTTGTTAAGATATGCTTTTCTTTTGAATGTAATGATGACTGTCACTGTATAGAATGTGACAACAATAGTCATAGCAAATAATCAGAAGACGAGCAAATTCAATTTGGGAAACAAATTTAGTTATTTTAGTCACTCTCCACTTGTCACAACTGGCAATACTTTACCAGAAAAGATATTAGTATACTGCAATGATATAATTAATACTAATGAAAATTCAAAGAAGCAAGATAATATGAATGGATTTTGTACACAAAGAAAGCAAGCAAACTTGTAAAAATTCTAAAGAAGAAAAAAGTCAAGGCTTGTGGATTTTATAGCAATAATTATTTTCCTGAGCTTTTTAAATGTCTGTGTCAAAAGTTCAGACATGTACTTTGTAATTTTAAATGGAGTTGGCTTTTAAAAGTAAGATCTGCCATTTAGGTGTAAAACAATAATATTGGGATATCAGAGTAAGTAATTATCTGCTCAAAAGCTTTAGAAGAGTCTTCTAGTTATACAGTCAGCTTGTGGTAACAACACAAAGCCACTAGGGAGAAGGCTAAATTTTAAATCCTGTCCTCCTACTGTCTATGAGGGATTTTTGTCAAGTCTTATTTTTGTTGATTTTTTTTCTTAACCAGTAAGTTGGAGATAACTTTTTCCCTAAAATCTGTGTAGATGAAATGTCACCACTGTCTTTTCCCCAAGCCTTGTCTTTCAAAACAGCATTTCCCTGGCAGTGATAAGAATAGGATCATACAAACTGCTCAGCACAAGTGTTCCCTCATACTTATTTTGAGGAGAAAAAAGAAGTCTATCTGAAGTCAAGGTGATGGAGAAATTCACTGGAAATAACAACCGTATATATCAGGAAGTATATTTACTAAAACCAATTAAAAAATAAGCACCCTCGGGATGCCTGGGTGGCTCAGTCATTAAGCATCTTCCTTGGGCTCAGGTCATGATCCCGGGGTCCTGGGATCGAGCCCCGCATCGGGCTCCCTGCTCGGCAGGAAGCCTGCTTCTCCCTCTCCCACTCCCCCTGCTTGTGTTCCCTCTCTCGCTGTGTCTCTCTCTGTCAAATAAATAAAATCTTAAAAAAAATAAAAAAATAAAAAATAAGCACCCTCACATCTCATGAATTATGAAGTTATGTCTAGCATTCTAATATTCTAAAGAAAGAGAGAGGATGAAGACTCAGTTTACACAGTAACAATCTAAGTGTATTTCAAGATGCCTCATTCAGCATATTAGATTTGATGTTCTCCCAAGGCTTCTTTTCAGTTAGAATTTGAAATCTTTTCATGCAGTATATAATCTGTGGAGCTAATTTTAGTTGTAAATGGAAAAGCCAAAACCTTCACCTCATCAGTGTTTGGTGTTGGTTGGTTCTCTCCGCACTCCCCTGAATCTTAGTTTCTTCACTGGCAAACTGAATCTATTAAAACTATCCTATCTATTTCCTAGTGGTTTTGTAAGGGTAAAAAAGCATATTTAATGTAAAAGTATGTAATTACATAATGTAAAAATATGTTTGATGAACATCACTCAGCTATGTAAACTATAAGAATATCTTGTCCTTGAATCAGTTTATCCCCACAGTTTAATCATTTTTGTGGCATTATGTTTGTGTCATTCTGCTCCTTGCAGTTTTCATTCAACTATTTCTCTTGGAATTCTTTCTGTACCAGTCCACAAAGTTTTTATTATTTTTAACTGTTGAAGAATATGGCAAGAATATACTATACTCAGCTCTCTATCTCACTATTGCAAACAATGCTGAAATGAGCATCCCATTATTAAGTGAAGGGACTTTGGCTCAGACCATGATCTTGGAGTCCTGGGACTTGAGCATGTGTCCGCTCTGCATTCAGCAGGAAGTCTGCTTGTCCCTCTCCCTCTGCCCCTCACCCCACTCATGCTCTCTCTCTCTCAAATAGATGAATAAAATCTTAAATAAATAAATAAATAGTCAAATTTCCAAACAATGTGGCCATACCAATTTAGAGAACCTCCCTTCCACATTTTTTCCAAAAATTTAGACTATCAAAATTTAAATTTGTAATAATTTGATATGTGAAAATGGTCCAATTAAAAAAATGATATATAAATTTCCTGCAGAAAACGGTACATATCACAAGAATTCAATGAATTATTACAAAGTAAACATATACAGGTATGGAAATAAAATGTTGCCACAACTCAGTAGGCCCCCAAGAATGGTTTCTCCCAAACACCAGTCTTTCGTTGTCCCCCAAATTAAATTTTATCCTGATATTTTACACCACATATTAGTCTCCAGAAAGTTTGAATAGATCACCTAGTAATTCTTAATATTAAACTATAGACTATTTGATATTATCCCATCAAATTAACTTGACATCTTTGTTGAAAATCAATTGAACATATAAATGTGAGTATTCTATATTTTATTTCATTAAATATGTCTATCTTACACCAGTACTACATTGTCTTGATTATTCTAGCTTTATACTAAATCTTATAATCACAAGTATATATTCATCAACCATGTCCTTCTGCTTTAAGATCATTTGGGCTACCCTAAATCCTTTGTCTTTCCAAGTAAACTTTGAAGTAAGAGTGTCAATTTCTCCAGGAAGGCTGATAGGATTTTTTTATTTTTTTATTTATTTTTTAAAAAAGATTTTATTTATTTGACAGAGAGAGACACAGCAAAAGAGGGAACACAAGCAGAAGGAGTGGGAGAGGGAGAAGCAGGCTTCCCGGCGAGCAGGGAGCCCGATGTGGGACTCGATCCCAGGACCCTGGCATCATGACCTGAGCCGAAGGCAGACACTTAACAACTGAGCCAAACAGGTGCCCCCGCTGATAGGATTTTTAAAACAACTTTATTTGAATTGTCAAGGAATGTGATAAGATTTGCATTGAATCTCTAGATCAATTTGGAGGGACCTGCCTTCTACAAAATATTGTCTCTCCCAATCCATGAGAATGATACTGTCTATGTAGTTAAGATTTTTAAATTTCCATTTGCAATATTTTGTAGTTTTTCAAATTATGTCTTGAACAATTTTCAATCTACAGAGAATGATAATTTCTACCACTAAAATACAATATGCATACTTTTTTCAAAGACTGATAAATTTTAAATGTTCATATATTAGGCTTTAATAAAAATCCAGTGAATTTCATAATGTAGAAATCATTTAGACCATGGCTTAATTGAAGAGGTTCTGTTCATGTTATGGGAGGAAAGGAATTATTCACCAAGGCGTTGCAAAACCCTACTAGTATGCTCCCGCAGGAATTAGCAGAACCTGGAACTGAATTTTGAAAGTGATAGAACAGGTGGAGTGTCACAGTATATGACTGTTTTTGAGAGTTTATTTATCTAAGGGGCACTCTCAGAATTCAGGATTTAATAACCTGATAATGTTATCTTGTGTCAACTCTAATTTGCTACTGGAATCGTTCTTTGAAACTTTGGAAAAAGATGCAAATAAAATGGAGTTTCTGGAACTTCCTTGGTAGATAAAAAGAAAGGGTTTGAAATGTCCAGGGAAGTGGACAAGTTACACTGTAAAGCCAGAAAATCCACAAAATAACTATGTTTCCAGAAAAAGCAAAAATGATTCTCCTTTTACTAGAGTGAAAAGAAAATTGCTAATGAGAGGAGCAACAATATTATTGAAAATCTTGGTGGTGACAGTCCTCTCTGCGTCAGGATTGATTGTAAAGCATGCTGCTATGAACTTGACTCCCAAATATTGAAGATTCAGAGTCCTGTTAGTCTCACTTGACACGGGGATTTCTGTCAGTGGTTGATAGATCATGGTCTCTAGGGATGAGATAGATAGGAAGCCATTAAGTGCATTGATTAACTTTTATAATCAAAACACAAAGAGTGGGTAGACAGAGGCTGATGCCCATTGTAGTAATGAAAACTTATCTGTAACTTAGTTTCCAGACACAATCAAGTTCTCAGAGTCAATAACATTGAGATTAAAAAATAAAAGCAAAAAACTAGTCCCCCTACTCCCAGGAAAGACTGACAAGTCATTATAGCCAGTGATATTAGGAATGTTTTTCAAACTATTTAATCAATCAACGACAAGCATACAGTCACAGTAACAAGTAACAAGTAAGCACCAGGATGGATTGTAAACCAGTATAATCAATCAATGACAACGTACTTCAGTAACCATCCCAGCCAGCTGGTTCAGCCTCACACTTTGAACATCAGCCAGTGTGGTAGATACTCCAGTGAACACAATTCTAAGACTCAATATCCACATACACCTGCTTTAAACTAACACTAACACATCTTCTGTAGACAACATAAATCATGATTTTAGACTGATATTAACCACTCCTGTGTTTTTAAGCAATATAAACCCAAACAAACTTTCCCCAACACTTATACAGGATCAGCAGTATGCTTTGCTCAAAGAGTTCACATCTGACCAGCTTTTATTTAAGTAAGCTATAAATCCAACCTCATCATTTTATATATTGAGATATATTCTTATCCTTTGACAATTCTGATTGTTCCCTCAATATCATATTGGAGACCATTGTTTGGAATCATTCTGTGGTACCCACACATAAACAGAAATTAGGCACATTCTCCTGCCCCCTGTAATCAAATCCCTTTTATCCTTTCAGTTTGCTGCCACATGAGTTGGTCTCAAACGTGATCTAAGCTCTGGTTCTTTTCACTCTAGTTTTAGTACTGAGTTAGTTTTTTTATGCTAGACATTGTCACTCACAGATTTTAAAATTTGATTTGTGTTAAAGTGATTTGATTTTTTGTTGGGAGGTGCACCATGTATAAATAATTACACCTGGGTCTTGGTGTAGAATTTTGTTTGTACATGTAGCATTTGGTAAAATTTTTGCTATTAACCTGCTTAGTCTAATATTGTTTGTCATGATTTTGCTTTTTGTGTCTGTGTGTGTCACACTGTTTGTACAAAAACATACACCCTGTGCTTAAGTTTTGTCTTGGATTTTTTTCCTGAATATTTTGATATTTTTCTCACTTGAATGCTTACACTCCACAGAGGACAGATAAAATAAAATTATTAAATCTACAATCCAACCTGTCCATGAAGACAAACAGCTGGACTAGATTGACAAACAAATTCATACAAAGGTAATTGGTCTAGTTTGGCCTTGAGTCTCTAAAATAATCATTCTTGTCTGACAAATTTTGCAAGAAAATGGCTTTTTTTAGTTCATTTTCAGAATCAATAGTTGTTAGGTCACTGTCCCTTTAAAGCCTGTTTGGTGAGCAATTCCAAAAGAATGTACCTAAGCATAAATTTTTGACAGATTTTTTTGGCCTTTTTCCTTTTTGTTATGGATTTACCTATTTGAAATCTGTTACCCACTCCTGGTAGAAATCTTTCTTTCTAGAAGCATTTTTAATATAATGAAAACTCTTACACTTATCTTGGAAAATGACAAAGTTATATTTTTATCTGAATAATGATGGTCATTTTGGGGAAACGTTCATATGTCAAAATTAATGTGTTTAAGAAGAATTATAAAAATCTCTACAAGTCATATCCCAAATTTGGTAGGATCTAAAAATTCTAATACTCTAGGGGTGCCTTGGTGGCTCAGATGGTTAAGCATCTGCCTTCAGCTCAGGTCATGATCCCAGCGTCCTGGGATCGAGTTCCCAATTGGGCTCCCTGCTCAGCGGGGAGCCTGCTTCTCCCTCTGCCTCTCTCTGTGTCTCTTATGAATAAATAAATAAAATCTTTAAAAAAATAAAAATTCTAATACTCTAGTGAATAGGAGTGGTGAGAATGTACATCTTTGCCTAGTTCCTGATTTCATGAGAACATTGAATCTTTCATTATTAAATATAAAGTTAGGTTTTTTTAAGGAAATAGTATATTTATATTTTTCATGAATTTATGAGGACTAAATAAATAACAATTTCTAGTTATAAAACTGATGAGTATAATCTAAACTATTAGGCCCATACGTAGTTCCTTTATGGAAATTATAAATTGAAACTAATACCATGATACCACAAGAGAACATCTGGCTACAAAGAAAGTCATTTCTCAATATTTGAGGGTAAGTATGGTTATCCTCAAACCATACTTACCCTCAAATAAGTGTATAAATAATGTATTTGTTCCAGGGGAACTTTATAATTCAAGAAAATGTCATTAATATAATTTCAGGAAGGTTTCTTGCAATGGTGTTTTCCTTAGGTCTAATAAAATTAAGTTTCTTAATAAATCAAAGTATATAGAAAAATCAAGTATTTGTGAAATACACTATTTCTTTTTACTATTCACTCTAAATTTCCTTTATATTTTTTTACACATCTTACCACTCTTTATGTAATATTTGGTTTCCTTTCATTAAGGCAGTTCAAAACCCAGTATAGTTTTCCTTTGCAGGCTGACCATACATATCTACTTATGTGGGTAACATATTTTATTCTTTTTTTTTTTAAGATTTTATTTATTTATTTGACAGAAAGAGACACAGTGAGAGAGGGAACACAAGCAGGGGTAGTGGGAGAGGGAGAAGCAGACTCTCTGTGGAGCAGGGAGCCCGATGTGGGACTCGACCCCAGGACCCTGGGACCATGACCTGAGCTGAAGGCAGACGCTTAATGACTGAGCCACCCAGGCACCCAAACATATTTTATTCTGATATAAAGTGTGATGCAGTTAGATTGTATACACTCAGAAATGTACAACCTTAAGCTTGGTAGAACATTTAAGTATTATCGTGAGAGGGAAAAAAATGAATTGACAAGATTTTTCTTTAATCTCATTTCTCCCAATGATTTATTCAAAGATGAATATGATGTTTTTTTCAAAGATAAATATGATGAAATAACCTGGCAATGATACAGCCACATCTTTTATATCTCTGCTTAGTTCTTGGTTTTAGGGGGCAAACATTGAAACTTTCATTATCAATTATGGAGTTAGCTATAGGGTATTACTATAGATGCTCTTCCTCAAATTAAGTAAGTTTCCCTCTGTTTCTAGTCTGCTGAGAGTGTTTATCATAAGCAGGTATGGTGTTTTGACAGTTTTTATCATTTTATTTTTTTTCTTTAGCCTCTTGATATGTTGGATTACATTAGCTTTTTTCTTTTTTGAAGTTGGTTCCAAGCACAGTGGATTTCACAACCCTGAGATCAAGACCCGAGCTGATATCAGGAGTCAGACACTTAACCGACTGAGTCACCCAGGCACCCCTACATTAATTAACTTTGGTATTGAACCAGCCTCATATACCTCCCATGTAATACTAGCATACAACTGTTTTTTATACATTGTTGGAATTGATATGCTAATATTTGGTTGAGGATTTTTGTATACAAGCTCAGGAGAAATACTGATGGGTAATCAGTCTGTATGCTTCCTTCCTTCCTTCCTTCCTTCCCTCTCTCCCTCCCTCCTTCCTTCAATCCTTCCTTCCTTCCCTCCCTCCCTCCTTCCTTCCTTCCCTCCCTCCCTCCTTCCTTCCTTTCTTCCCTTTTTCTTTCTTTCTTTCTTTTTTTCCTTCCTTCATCCCTCCCTCTCTCTTTTTTTTTGTATTATCTTTGATTTCATATCAGGGTAATATTAGCCTGATAAAACAGGTTGAGCATCTATTTTTTGGAAGAGAATATGCAATATTCTTTAAATGTTTGGTAGAATTCTCCAATGAAATCATCTGGACATAAAGATTTATTGAGAGCTTTTTAGTTACATACTCAATTTTCTTATTATAAGAAGGTTATGAGTCTGTTCAGATTTTCTACTTTATCTTGATTTAGTTTTGGTAGTTTATTAGTTTCCTATTACGACTAGAACAAATTATCACAAAATTAGTGACTTAAAAAAACACAAATTTTCTATCTTACAATCTTGGAGGCCAGAAGGCCTAAAATCAAGATATTATCAGGACTGCATTCCTTCTGGATACTCTACAGGAGAGAATCATTTTTCTTGTCTTTTCCAGTTTCTAGAGGTCTCCTGCATTCCTTGGCTAATGGACGCTTCTTCTTTCTTCAATACCACCAATATAGTGCCTTCAAATCTCTCTACCACCTCTGCTTCTGTTGTTACATTGCTTTTTCTGAATTTTCCTGTCTCCTTCCTTTTTTTTTTAAGATTTTATTCATTCACTTGAGGGACACCTGGGTGGGTCAGTTGCTTAAGCATCTGCCTTGGCTCAGGTCATGATCCCAGGGTCCTGGGATCAAGTCCTGCATCAGGCTCCTTGCTCAGCAGGAGCTTACTTGTCCCTCTGTCTGCTGCTCCCTCTGCTCGTGCGCTCTTTCTCTGACAAATGAATGAATAAAATCTTGTCAGAGACAGAGAGAGAGAGCACACTGAGGGGGAGGGACAGACGGAGAGGGATAAGCAGACTCCCTGCTGAGCAGGGAACTTGACAGAGGAATTTATCCCAGGACCCAGAGATCATGGCCTGAGCCGAAGCCAGATGCTCAACGAACCTAGCCACCCAGGCGCCCCTCCCACCCTACCTCTTATAAGGACTCTTTGATTCACTGTGCCAGCTAAGATGATTCAGGAAAATCTTCCCATCTCAAGATCCTTAAATTAACCACATCTTCAATTTCCTTTTGTCATGTAAATTGAGGCATTTACAAACTTAAGGGATCAGAAGTTACATATATTAGTAGAAGGGATTGTTCTGTCCATCACAGGTAGTTGGTGATTTTCAAGGAATTTATCTATTATTTCTAAATTGTTGATTTTATAAATATAAAGTTGCTCATAGTATCTCCTTATTACCCTTTTAATGGCTTCAGGATTTGAAGTGAAATCCTTATTTTTATTCCTGATAATCGTGATTTGTGTCTTGTCTTTTTATTTCTGCCAGTCTAGCTAGAGGTTTATTAATTTTAATATTTTTTCAAAAAACCAGCTTTTTTGTGTCCCTGATTTTTTCTATTGCTTTTCTGATTGAATTTCCTTGATTTTTGCCTTCATTATTTCTTTACTTTAACTGCCTTGAGTTTAGCTTGATTTTATTCTTTTTTTAATTTTTTGAAGTGGGTCTTTAGATATTGATTTGAATCCTTTCTTCTTTTTGACGGTAAACATCTTTTTTAAAGATTTTATTTATTAATTTGAGAGAGAGAGAATGAGAGATAGAGAGCACGAGAGGGAAGAGGGTCAGAGGGAGAAGCAGACTCCCTGCTGAGCAGGAAGCCGGATGTGGGACTCGATCCCGGGACTCCAGGATCATGACCTGAGCCGAAGGCAGTCGCTTAACCGACTGAGCCACCCAGGCACCCATTGACTGTAAACATTTAATGCTATAAATTTCCCTTTCACCATTACTTTTATTGCATCCCACATATTTTGATATGTTGTATTTTTATTTTTATTTATTTCTACATACTTATTCTTATGAAACTATTTCTTGGGCCTATGGGTTATTTATAAGTGTGTTGCTTAAATTGTACATGTTTGGAGATTTTCCTATTGTATTTATTTTATTAATTTCTAATTTGATTCCATTATGGTCATAGATATCATACTTCTAATGATTTTATTTATTTGAATTGTTTGCTTTATGACTCAGAATACAATCTGTTTTGTCGGAAGGTAAACACTAAAAAGACTCTAAAGCCTGAAAGATTGGTGAAGTGTTAATGGTCTAGTTAATGATCATTCTAGGATATCCTTTCCAAAATAAAAGACAGTTTATTATATCTTGCATTTTTAACTCTTAGGAAAGTGCCACAGAATTTGGTTGGCATAATCAGATCTCAGATACACTTGGGAATGCCACTCTGGCTCATTTACCAGGCAACTCAGAAGGCTGTCGACTTTAGGGGCACCTGGGTGGCTCAGTCATTAAGCGTCTGCCTTCAGCTCAGGTCATGATCCCAGGGTCCTGGGATCAAGCCCCACATTGGGCTCTCTGCTTAGCGGGAAGCCTGCTTCTCCCTCTCCCACTCCCCTTGCTTATGTTCCCTCTCTTGCTATGTCTCTCTCTGTCAAATAAATAAATAAAATCTTTTAAAAAAAGGAAGGCTGTCAACCCTAGTGTGAGCCATTTTATCTGATGATCCTTCAAAGCATTCTGACTATAATATAAATAGCCCTACTCTGGTATTTAATGGTATTATAGATTTCCTTTGTGGATAAGAACATACTATGGAGAATACTAATAGGAGAGATTAAGTCTAGACTTAAAGTATTTTGGAACAATGTCATACCTTCTACAGAAGGCAAATTTTCACCACTCAAAAAACAGCTTCTGGAATGCTACTGCACTATAGTGGAAAACAAGCATTAGACCATAAACCATGATGGAATTATGTGACCAGAGCTGTAATCTTAATTTGAGTCTTATGAACCCCACAAACAATTATATGGAACAGAAATCCATTGTACAACAGAATCTGGTCCTATTACATACCAAAGGAACAATATACATAAATTCCTAGATAGTGGTGAATGACTTGGATGGTTGGTCAAAGGTCTATAAGGGTTAAGATAAGTGTGAAGATCAAGAGTTTCAAAATAGAAATGGACTGGATACATGGAAATGGACCCAAACTGTGCATATCTTTGTAACTTATGCCAATATTCATAAGACAGTACTCACTAATGAGGAGACACCAATAACCAAATAGAAAAATCAACAAACTTCTGTTCTTGCAGACATCAGAACCTGCACAATAAGTCTATATAAATTTTCGTAAGAATGTACATATAACATGAGGCCATTAGCATAGATGCTATTTTACCAGGGCTGAATTATCTATTGCTGTGGCTGAATGTCCAACCTGTTAGCAAACAGATTAATGCTAAGCCACAGCCAAGATTATGCTATCATAATAATGCCATACCTTCACCCATGATCATGTTGGGGACCTGTCAGTACTATTGTACTAATACAATGCCCATAACCCAAGGATCCCAACCTCTCTCCCAAATAGGTCTGGCCTTTCTAGGCTGTAGTGTATTTCTACAGTGTGATTGTGATGTCTGATAAAGAATGACATGCATATCTGTTGCTGATCCTGTTTCCATGAATTTTTCCCATAAACAATATTCTGGTACACTGGGTGTGTTAATTTTTTTTTCATAATACTTGTGAATGCCATTATAAGGTAGTTTTCCTTTACTTTCAGCTATACAAAGTCTTAGCTGATGCAGATGGCCTATTATAATTTCAAGTCATAATGATAACTCTATCTTATACAACAGCAATATCCAATTAATAAATAACTAATATATCCTAGCTCACAATAATAATTTAAAATAAAAACAGTCACAAAGAATAAAATGCACAATACCTACTTGAATTATACCCTATAAAATTTTATCAGACCTGCATGTGTATGTGCATACATGTGTCTGTGTTTGTATTTGTACATTTACAGGCTTAAAGTCTACCCAACTGGCCTGCAAACTCAATGATCTCTGTCAGATAACAACATTATGTTTTATGTAACTTGGTAGAGTATTCTCACATTTGGAAGAGACTATTTAAAGAAAAGACATTGTTTTTAAAAGAGTTACATTACCAATTACCAAAATCAGTATTTAGTCAGAATTAGCACAAGAATAAGAAATATTAGATCTATATAAGTTTATAGTTTAAAATAAATAGATCCTATATCAAAACCAAAATTTACTATTCCTATATTATATTATTTCCCATAACGATGGCATTAAATCAGTGGAAAATAATGGTTTGTTCATTGTTTTCAGACAGCTGTCTTTCAATGTGAAGAATAATAAAATCTAAATTCCTACTTTATACCATTTTGAAAAAAAATGTGTAATAGCTGGATGTGAGAACTCAGTATTATTAAAAACAAAACAAACAAAACAAACTATGCAATTGAAGTGGGACATGTAATGAAAATATTTTATCAGTTGAGTTAGGCCTCCTGAGAAAGACAGAAAATGAAGATATCATTAAAGATAGATGACGGATGGATGGATAAATAGATGGATACACAGACATATTTATAGGTAGATGTTTACAGACATAGATAGATATAGTGGTACCTTTAATATCATATATTATGTGTGTTCCTAAAAAATTCTGAGTTCTAAAAATCATACATTAAAATTACAAAGTTTAAGTGAAACAATATGTACAACTCAAATGCTATGCAGTTTTGTCGCAAAAGTACAGTCGTCTCCCCTTATCCATGAGAGATATATTCTAAGACCTCCACTGGATGCCTGAAACTACAGATAGTACTAAATGCTATATATATACTATAGTTTTTCCTATACATACTTACCGGTGATAAAGTTCAATTTATAAATTCAGCACAGTAAGAGATTAACAATAATAACTAATAAGAAATAGAACAATTATAACAATGTACTGTAATAAAAGGTGAATATGGTCTCTCTCTCTCTCTCTCAAAATATCTTATTGTACTGTACTCACCCTTCTTGTAATGTGAGACAGTAAATTGTTTATGTGAGAGATGAAGTGAGGTGAATGATGCAGGCATTGTGATGTAGTGTTAGGCTACTATTGACCTTCTGAAGATTCTTCAAAGGAGGATCCTCTGCTTCTGGACCACAGTGGACCATGGGTAACGGAAAGGGTACAAAGCTCATTTGTGGAAAGTGAAACCACAGATAAGGGGGGACTATGGTACCAACAAGACACTAATACTTTCATAACAAAGGCAGTACTAGGCATTGAGATGATAACTTGGATCATCCATCCAGCATGGCTGAAAACTGGTTCTGTAGATACTGAGAATAAACAATATAGTGCAGTGGAAATTCTGGCAGTCCTTTAACTCAAGCAGGGCAGATTCTTGGGCAAGGCAGATGGAGCTAGCCCCTGGACAGTGGGGCCATCCTTAAGATGGGCAAGGTTGGGTGCAATCTCCCATAAATCCAAAGCTTTTTAAGCTTTATATAAACATCTCTGAGGAAGGATTTCTGGATGTGGTCATGTGACTATAATTTTCTTAAAATAGGCCAAATAGTCCTCACTACTAGTGTAGCAGTCAAGATGTTTTGTTGTTGCTGTTGTTGTTTCTTTCCTAAAGAAGAATATAATATGATTTCTGCTACTATTCTGTAAACATTGCTCATGAAAAACCACATATGAAAAAACACATGCTCTGCTTATAATCATATTTTCCATAATTTCTAATCACATATGAGCTAATTTATGTTATAGAAATACTGTATTAAAAAAGACGGGGAAAAAATTGAGACAGAGATAAAGACAGAATATATATATATTTGTATATACCTGATATATACTTGTATCACTAGATAGATGATAGATAGATAGATGATAGATAGATAGATAGATAGATAGATATGTAAGGGTTCCTGCAAGGAACAGATGGAACAACAAAATTGGATAATTGAAGATAACATAATTAAAAGACTATTTTTAAATATGTAGGAAAATTTGGGGAAAGAATAAGGGAGGGGGCGGCAGTATGGCTACTAAGAGCTGTTACCCCCAAAACACTGAAAGAGAACAATATGCAAAAAAGACAACCCTACAGAATGGTGGCGTTTTCACAGAGGGAGAATACCAACCCTGGTACTTGCCAGGGAGGACGTAGTGAAATATATAACTCACATCACTCTTCCCACCCTGTTATCAACAGCCTGTAGCAGGCCAGTGAATGACTGAAGTGGTCCGTTTGCCTTATCCTCACAGGTTAGAGAGCTAAGTGTTGAAAGATGGAGAGGGCATCATACCTATTGAGAAAATATCTCGTGTGTGTGTGTGTGTGTGTGTGTGTGTGTTATAAAATTATTTAAGGGTTCAAATCAAAATTGTAGTAGTGATTACTATTGAATCTGAGAAAGAGGGCACACTTGTAAAAGAGGACTTTCAAATGTTGCTTTCCAAACGATGGTGTTACACAATTTAAATTTTTATGAGAAATTAAGTTTTTACAACCTTTTAGTATGAATATCCTTTTTAAAAACAATCCCGCATAGTGCTACTGAATAGTTTTACATATTCTCAGTGTTGAAGGTTAGAGTCCTTTAATTCATAAAATTAAAGAACAAGGCATGTTTATTCTAGAGTGTTTGGTAAAAAGCCTTTAAATAGGATATGGAAAGGTTTTATACACATGATCTAAATTGTGCTTTCCAATACTATCCCATTTTTTTTAAGAGGAACTTACTGTCTTTGTATGGTTTTAAAACTCTTTGCTTGAGTGAAAAGGAAATCTATAATTTTACTATTTATATTTTCAGGAGCATATGCACACTGAGGAAACTCTTTCAGTAGAAATGGAAGCTATAAAAATCTGGGTTACATCAAAGAATTACATTACTGACATCTGCCAGACACTGACTTTCCCAGCTCTCTGAAACAATTATTGTTCAAAGCATGTTATTTCCAGTAGTGACATCAACAAAGAAAAGAAAGCATCTTTTTGATAGAATCTTAGTGTTTCATTACTTTTCCCAAAGCAAAAACAGTAATGCTACCTCACTATTATTCTGCAAACTTCTTTTCATCACATTATGACAAGTCCATTTGTTCTAAAGATGTTTACCCCGCAACCCAAAGAGATTTTTTTCCCACCACATTATCAAATCATGCCAATTTTCAAACTATTTAATTTAAGGCTACTGCAGGAGACAGACATTTATATCCTGAAGAATGATAATTGTGTTTGTATATAGCTTATTCAACCTAATCCACAGGGGAAAAATTAACTTCCATGAAAATAAATTTTTATGGAACTATGTTACTTAATACACATCAGCAATTTTCAGCTTCATAAAACTCCTCAAGATGGTAATAGCGAGTACACTGTATTTCTTACTTTTGTTGTACTCCCAAGCTACACACTAGCACTAGGTAAAAAAGTAAATATAGGTTTAATAGTCATATATAATCTGCATGCAATAAACATGTAGTTAATTTAGACACTGAGACCATAATGCACTTATCAATCAACAACCACATTTTTCAATAAAAAATATAATGGACATCTTACTATACCCCAAAAAATTCAGACTAGAACAAAAGTAAGATGTAATTTCTAAACCAATATATTGGTTTGGTGAATTTTAAATATTCATTAAATCTATTAGAGATGAAGGTTTTCAGAAAGAAGTACCTTAATTCATTTTGGTGAATATATTAACAGTTAAATATGAAATCATTTTATTATACTTTAAATTTGATTTGACCAGTATTTGAAAAAAAATCAAATAATGGTAATGAAAGCAAAACTGTTACTGTATTGCAATATAATAGGATAAAATAGGATTATTGTTAGCATTTTCTCATTATGCATGGTATTGAAGGTGTAATACTGTATGTGTATGCATACCCATGACACACACATACATGCACATTATTTATCTGAGATGTTACCAGATGTACTATACACTAACCCCTTTAATCAGAAAGACTGTGTATTTAACAAATAGCTCCAACATTTATGAAGCAAGGTTATTTTTTGTCTATTTGACTATTAAAGCTGTAAATTATGATTTATATACCTAAATTTATACTCTTAAATTGACTTCATATGATTTTCATATTAATACTAAAAATATCATCAATTATATTGATACATACATAAATAATGCAATCATTAGTTGCATTATTTACACTTGGTCAACAGTAAACTATTTTTATATAATATTGGATTTAATCTGCCAACTTTTTTCTTTTTTTTAGTACTTGAGAAGTTATATTCAAAAGTGAGAAGGGCCTTTTGCCTTCTTGAAAACATTGTGATATCAAATATAAAAATAAAAATGTATAACCTCTGATATGGAAAATGTTAAATAACATAGGTGTTGTGTACATTGATAGTCTGAAAAGAAACAGAAAGCACTCTGAACTAGATTATTTTTTCCCATAAGTCTTGTTTAATAGAGTTTGATATTTTGTCTATGGCTATAAGTCTATATCTCTATCTTATCTTGAACTAAATTTTAGTAATTTATATTTCCCAAGAAGACCATCCCTTTTACCCAGGAATTGAAATGCATTAACATGGAATTGGTCAGTAATAAATATAATTAAGTACACAACATAATTGTGGCTATTTGATTTTTGTTGTTGTTATATTGTTGTTTATTTTGTTTTGTATTTTTTGTATACTTAAATGTTTGTTTTTATTGCGGGCTTTGAGCTATTCTTTTTTCTATTTCTTTATCCGATTGTTTATTGCTTTTTATCTCAGTGACTTGTTTTGTTTTGTTTTTAGGAACTTGATCAGTATTATTTTTTCAACATTTAAGGATATTTTTCTTTTAATATTTATTCCTTCTCTCTGCTTTCCCTTCTTTTGGATGAACTATTATCCATTTCCTATCTTCTTACATAGAATGTTAATTCACTTTATTTTTTCAATTACCAATTAATGTGTTTATAACTATGAACTTTTCTTTAAGTGCAGCCTTAGTTTCCTTTTATGCCCCAAATTTTAACACATAGTACTCTAATGTCCATTCATTCCAAACTTCTTTTCAAAGAAGTCTTGAGTTTTGTTTTGTTTGTTTGTTTGTTTGTTTGTTTCTTTTGACTCATGGGTTTTTCAGAGGTTTTATTTAACTTTTAATCTTTGTTTCTTTGTTTTGAAGTCGTTTTCTGATATTCATTTCTAATTGTACCTGTGATTTTTAATTTTAATTGATGAATAGACTGAGAGAAAAATGCTGAAAATATCAACAAGGACTTGGTGACTTTGGAGATAATATCAAGCTGGTTAACATATATGTACTTGGAGTTCCAAAATAGGAGCAAGGTAATAATAACTTTGTTATGATGACAGAAAATAACTACACCTATCATGATGAACACGGCATAATGTACAGAATTACAGAATTACTGTGTTACACATCTGAAGATAATATAACATTGTATATCATAATATTTCAATAAAATAATAATAATAACAACTAATAATAATAACAAAAGGATATACGGTTCCTACCCCCATTGCACTTAGAGACAGATTGTTAGGTCTCAATTCTAATAATATCTGGTACATGTTAAGGCAGAGAAAATGTAGGGTGTACAGCAGTTTCTAAAATTTTCACCTAATTAGAACATGAGGAGTTTGAGAAAACTTTCTAGAAGGGATATCTAAATTGAGAACTGAAGAATGAGTAGGCATTATCTAGGTAAACAAGTGATGGGAGGGAAAGTGTTCCAGGATGGAAACACAGGCCTGATGATTGAGAGACCAAACACAGCATAAGGTATTAATGAATAGAATCAAGTTCCATACACTTGAAACATAGATTTTAGATGATGAATTTGTCTAAAGAGCTTGGAGAGGAGGAGAGGTTCTAAAACTATGGTAAACACTCTTGAAAACATTGTGAAGGTAATTGGAAGTAATTAAAGTATTTTAAATAGGAGAATGTAACAGTGAGATTTTCATTTCATAATGGTAACTTTAACTACCTGTAGGTAAAAGACGAAGGGTAGGGGTAGAGAGAGGAGTGAAAGTGCTCTTCTAATAACTTAGGCAGAGGTGCTCTGGATTAGGGTAAGGCAATTGGGGATGGCATGAAGGGGATGAATTCAAGATCTATTTAAGACTCGTTGAATTTCTGGATATAAGTTGCGTAAAATAATGAAGGAGATACTTATGAGTAAAACTGTGTTTCCCTGCCAAAGTTCATACGTTGACATTCTAACCTCGCATGTCAGAATGTGACCTTACCTGAACATAAGGTTGTTGCAGATATAATTAGTTAAAATGAGATCATTAGGGTGGCCTCTAATCAAATATGACTGGAGTACTTATGAAGAGGAAATCTGGACACACAAACACACACACAGGGAGAACACTAAGTGACAGGGAAGGCGGTGATCAGAAGTAAGTCTTTGTTAAAAAAAAAGAAGAAGAAGAAAAAGATAGCAGCAGGGGAAGAATAAAGGGGGCGGAAACTGGAGGGGGAGATGAACCATGAGAGAGGATGGACTCTGAAAAACAAACTGAGGGTTCTAGAGGGGAGGGGGGTGGGGGGATGGGTTAGCCTGGTGATGGGTATTAAAGAGGGCACGTTCTGCGTGGAGCACTGGGTGTTATGCACAAACAATGAATCATGGAACACTACATCCAAAACTAATGATGTAATGTATGGTGATTAACATAGTAAAAAAATAAAAATTAAAAAAAGAAGGCTTTTATAAGCCAAGTAATTACAAAGACAGTCAGTAAAGTACCAGAAGTCAGAACTATGAAACAGATGCTTACTCGCAGCTCCTCACAGAACCAACCCCGCTGACAGTTTGATCTCAGACTTCTAACCTCTAGAACCGAGACAGTAAATTCTGTTACTTATGCCACCCGTTTGTGATATTTGGTTATGGCAGCTTTAGCCAACTAAGACAGATATAGAAAGCTCAAAGATGACGACTATCTTTTTGGCTTGAGACATTCCATTAGTAATGGGGCCTTTCACTTAGAAGGAATATTAAAGGGTAAAGAAAATTTTGAAGGAGGATGTTGGTTTGTTTCGTGTTGAGTTTCATATGTCTGTAGACAAATCAGTTGCATATAACACTGTTGCTGTAATATGTATTACAGAATTATGAACATAAAAATGTATATTGAGTTCCTGGAAGTGGCTGAAGAGAATGTGCTGAATTAGAAGAGAAGAACATCCAGGACATATTCCTAACTAACAATGAAGGAGGTATTAGAGATGTAAAATAAAGGGAAACATTTTGTGAATTCTCGACAAAGATGGGGACTATAAAGGCAAAGTTATTAGAAAATTAAACATTGAGAAAATGCTATAGTCAAAGAAAAGTTGGGAAAAAAAAACCCTGAAGCTTAATACATAGCTTCAATAACAGTAAGGTAAGCATGTTTTTATTTATCTTTTTCTTTGTGACATAGGAAAAAAAACATAATTGTTGAAAATAGAGGGGAGCTATGGAGGCTTGGGATATTATGAATTTATAGATTTACCAGTCTACATGATTATATGTCTAAGATTTAGGCATATATTAGATAGCTCAATAGGCAAAATAATAGTACAACAGGACAAATAAACTAAGCATATTGAACAGAGACTTGTTACAGTTATGAAACATGGAATCTATATAGGCCAATATCAGTAAGAAAAGAGATCATAATAGGAAGAAATTATCAAGAGATTTAATAATATGAGATTTTTTTAAGTGGATGAAACCTAGTAACGTGGAAAACAAACAAACAAAAAAACACAAAAACCTGGAAATCAAAGAAGCAGCAATTAGAGAATAGAATGACTGAATTAATATTTCCAGGTTGAAGAGATTCAAGTGAAGACAAGACCCATGTTTTTCCTAAGGGAATGAGGGAAAGGTTAAATTGAAGTGGATATAATTTATTTTAAAAGGAGGCCAAGGAACTGACACAACTGAATATTGAGTTTATCCACATTTATAGAACCACTTAGGATGATGGACAGACTTAAGGTGAATAGAAAGATTACAGTTTAAGTAGTAAGATAGTAAGAAATTAAAGTCAAGTAGTAGATAATAGTAAAATGAGGGAGGTGTTATATATGAACTGCCTAAGACATGAAACTTATTTTTTGTTTGTTTTACTCAAGGTGGAGGAGTAATGACTAAACATAGAAGAGACTTAGATTTCAGAAGAGATCAGAAAGTGAAAGCAATAATCAGGAAGAAATTGAGGTTTTTAAATTTGACATTAATAACAATGAAAGAAAGTTTCCAGGTGGCACAATGAAAAGCTTTGTAAATGGAATTAATGTGGAATTGAATTAGAGATGTGAATGAGGTTAATACAGGAGATAAATAAGATACTAAGGGTGAGAACTGTGGCAGTTAATAGCATCATTGTTAATGGGATTATGAGGCCTGATGAATTTAATTTGCTTTAAGATAATTAGTCACAACAGTCTTCTGGTAGATACTATATAGGAGAAGGATCAAACAAGCAAGTTCCTAAAATGGAATTCTGAAATGCACAAATCCTGTGTAGTTTAAACATGACTTCATTATTCTAACCATTTCCAGCACTGGATATGTGTTGCAATTATATCAGTATTCAGATAAATAGGACTTCTTCTTTCTTTCTTTCTGGTGTCAAATTTTATCTCTTTGATCTATCATTGCAGATTCTGTTGTTATCAGTGAGTAATGTATCCTATTGCTTTTTTCTTTTTTTATTTTCCTACGAATTGTTAATACACATCTTCTCTTGAAAGGCCTGGAAACTTATTGTTAAATGCAATTACTTCCTTTCGCATTTGATATTTTAATTGTGTTTTAGATAAGAACATTTTATAATCCAAATATATGGGATGCTTACATGAATATTATATTTAATTTGAGAAGATTGAATAAAGCATTTAAGAACATTATATTCTTGCAAAATGTCACACCATCCAGATATTGATATAATTCATTGAAATGCAAAAACGCTAAATAATTATGTCCTTGATTGAAACTAAGAATTGTCTGATTGCCACTTCAAAAAAAAAAAAAAAAAAATCTTTGAGTGGTGAACTACTTTAGTTAAAAACTAAACAAAACAAATAAAACCACTGTGGAAATGCAAGACATCTGGAAGTAAATGACATTTTTCTTTAAGTAGAATATAATGGGTTTAACAATTCATTGCTCTATCAGATAAATTATTCTTCTACATATTAAGAATTATATGAAATGTTATACAAGTGGAGATCTAAATATGATATTTCTTTCAGTAGTCCTTTCTTGGTCACTAATAGCTATTCATTCAACTACTGGCCTGATGAGGTTTGAAAAGAAAATTTAAATCACCCTTGATTTCTAAATCTTTTTCTCACATACACACACAGATGATATTTCAGAATTTTGAAAATTATAAAATATTCAGAAACAGAAACAATCTATAAACCTAAATTCAAGAAAAACCCAAAGTTATATTTTGGTATAATTTCATAGAATTTATTATGTTATTATACATCAATAATAATTCATGGCTCTGTTTTATAATTTGTAAACTTTCCCTTTTTATTATGTTAACTGAAAATTAACATTTTTAGCTGTGTAGTAGTCCATTATTTGAATTTTCAGAAATACATGTAATCTTTCTGCTATTGGAATAAAGGGTGTGTGCATGCTTTCAACTTTGTAGAAAAAAACTGTGATAAGCATACTTTATTCCTATTAAAATACAATGCTTGTTATTAAAGCAAAATGTGAATAAGAGGTTCAAAGCCAAATAATTCTACAAAGCCTATTATACAAACACAGCAGTCCAGTGCTCCACTTTTCTCCCTTTTGACCACTCTACACAATCAACCACTTCCAAACCTGTTAGTTATGTTTCTGCCTTTTCTTCAGATTTTAACTAGAAATTTAAACAATATAATACTGTTCTTTCATTTAAAATATCTAAATATTTTTCCTATCATTCAGAGAGTAACTGTTGTAAAAAACTATCCCCAAATCTTAATAGCTTAACAATTTTTTTTTCACTACATTGTCTAAAGAAGGATTTCACAAAAATGATTCTTGGAGCTCACTGTTGGTTGGCTAGACAAAGAGCCAACTGGGTTTGGACCCCTACTATTTTTCTTGTGGCAGAAACTGTACTCAAATTTAACTTCTCACACTTTGACACTTGTTAACTTTCTTTAGCAGAACAGGCAGCAACATCCACAATCTTCTGAGTCTTCCAGAAACTAAGCAGTTGGATAACCATAGTCAACTACCACTAAGAGCTGGTACCTTAACCCAGACAGCTTAGATACATCCAGTCTGTTTGTACCCCCAAACTGCCCTCTCTGTTAAGAAGGGAAAGCAAGGTGGGGAAGTCAGAGAACAGGCAAAGACCCTTCACTGGCCAAAAAAAGTAAGAGCTGCCAAACAATTCCATTTTCAAAAGACCTCTGAGGCTACGGCATACCTCTGTGTCAGAGTGTAAGAGACACATGTCTCCTTTTATGGGCCATTAGTTGGTAAATCACCACTATCACCAAAAGATCTATTTTTTTTTTTAATACTTAGCCTCCAAAGTTTTATGCATTTCACCTGTGGGTGATGAATAATCATACTCATGTATTATCTAAATCATGGAATCCTAGTTGAATAGACCTCCTGGCTGGTTCTCCAACAAAGTATGATTTCAAGCAAGAATTCAAAAGCTTTTGCTGGATTGTTTACAAGACTGGCTGATGAAGGAAGGAAGGGAGAGAAAGGCTTGTAACATGTGAAGTGTTTCCAGGGGCAAGGTCAGGAAATGTACTATATCACTTCAGACCATGTTCCAATACACGGAAATAGTCAAATGACTCCATTCTAGTTATAAAAGGACTACAAAACTGCCTGTTAGCTGTTTGCCAGAAAAATATATGTGTTTTTATTTATTTGAGAGAGAAAGCTCACACAAAGAAGGAGAGGAGCAGAGGAGGAGGGGAAGGGAGAGGGAGAGAATGTCAAGCAGACTCTGGTGAACCCGAAGCCTGACATGGGGCTTGATCTCACAATCCTGAGATTGTGACCTGAGCTGAAACCAAGAGTTGGTTGCTTAACTGACCAAGCCACCCAGGCGCCAGAAGGCACGAATTTTAATAAAGATCTAGCCAGCCTCTTTAGTCATGTTGCACTGCTACATTTCAAAAACTCCATTCACTATAACTAAGGGAATTCACTAGGTATCACACATCTTCTTTTGATTCACTCCCACTATCTTAACAGTGTTATTTTGTAAAAGTGTAGGTAGAAGCAATTTTTTTAGGGGTGACTGGGTGGCTCAGTCAGTTAAGCATTTGCCTTTGGCTCAGGTCATGACCTCAGGGTCCTGGGATCAAGCCCAGCATCGGACTCCCAGGGAGTCTCTTTGTCCCTCTCCCACTGCCCCTCACCCCTGCTCATGCTCGCTCTCTCTCACTCTGCTTTCTCTCTCTCAAATAAATAAATAAAATCTTTTAAAAAATAAAGTTTGCATTTTGGGGAAGGAGCAAGATGGCTCAGGAGTAAGAGACCTGGATTTCATCTGGTCCCAGGAATTCAGCTGGATAGGGATCAAACCATTCTGAACACCTACGAACTCAAAAGATCGAAGAAAAGAATAGCAGCAAATCTCTGAACAGAAAAGCGACCACTTTGTGGAAGGTAGGACGTGCAGAGAAGTGAATCCAAGGCGATATTCCGGAGGATAGATAGTGGGGGAGGGGCCCCCGTCCACTGCTTCTGGCAACTGATAGAGCAGCAGAGCACAAAATTGGAACTTTTGGAGGTTGGCTCCACTGAAGGACATGGCTCGAGTGGCTAAGTGGGTGTGTGGAACCCGCGCTGGGACAGTGTGGTCTCAGGACCTTCAGGGTCACAGGAAGACTGTGGGTGCCTGAGTGCGGCAGAGCTCCCGGGTATCAGAGCAGGGAAGCCGGCTGCAGAGACGGAGCCGAGGCGCGGGCTTTCAGCTCGGGGTTGCCATAAACCATGATCTGCAGCACAGTCGGCCACTTCTCTTCCAGCAGGGACCCAACAAGCGGCAGATTCGGGGAGACTCCCCTTTCTCCCCCTCGAGGAGTGGCAAGGGAGTGCACCGCAGGGTTCTGCTAGGTTTGGAGACTCCACATGGGGTCGGGTGCCAGAGATAGAAATGCTCGGTCGCAGGCCGGGTGAGCATGGAGTGCAGCCAGAGACCAGGGAGACGGGAGTGACTGCTTTCCTCTGGGGGCTCATTGAGGACTGGGGTCCCCGAGTTCTCAGCTCCTCCAGGGCGGAGATTGGGAGGCCACCATTTTCACTCTCATCCTCCAAAGCTGTACGGAAAGCTTGCAGGGAACAAAAGCTCCCAAGAGCAAACCCAAGCAGATTACTTAGCCCGGACCGGCAAGGGAGGGCGCAATTCCGCCTCCGGCAAAGACATTTGGGAACCATGGCAACAGGCCCTTGCCCCAGAAGATCAGCAAGAACAGGCAGCCAAGACCAAGTTTACCGATCAATGAGAATGGCACAACTCCAGCGCTAGGGGAATACTGCACATAGAATTCATGGCTTTTTTCCCATGATTCCTTAGTCTTTCAAAGTCAATTTTTTTTTTGAATTTTTCTTTTTCCCTTTTTCAACCAACAACTTATCACCCCCTTTTTAAAAAAAAATCTCTTTTATTTTTCATTTTTAGAGTCATATTTTATCCCTTCACAGTAGTTAAACTTATTTTTGGTATATATATATATATATATATATATATATATATATATATATATAGTTCTGTATTTAAAATGGTGGGATACAGTTTCTTCTAACAGATCAAAATATACCCTAAATCGCTTTGTTCCAGTCTCCTACCTCACATTCTCTCCCTTTTTTTTAATCCTCTGCTTTACTTTTTCAACCAACTTATTATCTTACAAATTCCTTTTATAAAATCTTTAATAATTTTCATCTTTACAGGCATATTCTATCCCTTCAACGTATTAACCCTTATTTTTGTACGTATATTAGTTTTTCTTTCTTTAAAATTTTGGGAGGCACATTCTTCTAACAGAACAAAATACATCCAAAATCTAGTGTGTAGCACTGATCTAAGCACCAGCCTGATCATATTTGATCATATTATGTTTTTGTTTTGTTTTGCTTTGTTTTTGTTTTTATCTTTATCTTTTTCTTTTCAATTTTTTTTTTCTCTTTTCGTTGTTTCCCTTGCCTTTCCCCCCGTTTCAGGTCTTTTTGGGATTTGTTTAGTGTATATTTTCTGGGGACATTGTTACCCTGTTATCATTTTGTTCTCTCATTCATCTATTCTCCTCTGGACAAAATGACAAGACAGAAAAAATCACCTCAACAAAAAGAAAAAGAGGCAGTCCCGACTGCCAGGGACCTAATCAATACAGACATTAGTAAGATGTCGGAACTAGAGTTCAGAATGATGACTTTAAAGATACTAGCTGGGCTTGAAAAATGCATGGAAGTTATTAGAGAAAACCTTTCTGGAGAAATAAAAGAACTAAAATCTAGCCAAGTCGAAATCAAAAAGGCTATTAATGAGGTACAATAAAAAATGGAGGCTCTAACTGCTAGGATAAATGAGGAAGAAGAGAGAATTAGTGATAGAGAAGACCAAATGATGGAAAATAAAGAAGTTGAGAAGAAGAGAGATAAACAAGTACCGGATCATGAGGGCAGAGTTCGAGAATAGGTGATACCATAAGACAAAACATTAGAATAATTGGGATCCCAGAAGAAGAAGAGAGAGAGGGACAGAAGGTATATTGGAGCAAATCATAGCAGAGAACTTCCCTAATCTGGGGAAGGAAACAGGCATCAAAATCCCGGAGGCACAGAGAACCTCCCTCAAAATCAATAAAAATAGGTCAACACCCCGATATCTAAGAGTAAAACTTAGGAGTCTCAGAGACAAAGAGAAAATCCTGAAAGCAGCTCAGGACAAGAGATCTGTAACCTACAATGGTAGAAACATTAGATTGGCCACAGACCTATCCACACAGAACTGGCAAGCCAGAAAGGACTGACATGATATCTTCAGAGCACTAAATGAGAAAAATATGCAGCCAAGAATATTATATCCAGCGAGGCTGTCATTGAGAAAAGAAGGAGAGATAAAAAGTTTCCATGACAAACAAAAATTAAGGAATTTGCAAAGACAAAACCAGTCCTACATGAAATATTGAAAGGGATCCTCTAAGCAAAGAGAAGCCTCAAAAGTAACATAGACCAAAAAGGAACACAGACAATATACAGTAACAGTCACCTTACAGGCAATACAATGGCACTAAATTCATATCTTTCAATAGTTACCCTGAATGTAAATGGGCTAAATGCCCAAATCAAAAGACACAGGCTATCGGAGTGGAGAAAAAAAAAAAAAAGACCCATCAATATGCTGTCTGCAAGAGACTCATTTTAGACTCAAAGACACCCCCACACTGAAAGTGAGGGGGGTGGAAAACCATTTATCATGCTAATGGACACCAGAAGAAAGCTGGGGTGGCAATCCTTATATCAGACAAATTAGATTTCAAACCAAAGCCTAAGAGATGAGGAAGGACACTATAGCCTACTTAAAGAGTGTATCCAACAAGAAGATCTAACAATTGTAAATATCTATGCCCCTAACAAGGGAGCAGCCAATTATATAAGCCAATTAATAACAAAAGCAAAGAAACACACTGACAACAATACAATAATAGTTGGGGACTTTAACTCCACCCTCACTGAAATGGACAGATCATTTAAGCAAAAGATCCAAAAGGAAATAAAGACTTTAAATGACACACTGGACCAAATGGACTTCACAGATATATTCAGAACATTCCATCCCAAAGCAACAGAAAACACATTCTTCTCTAGTGCCCATGGAACATTCTCCAGAATAGATCACCTCCTAGGTCACAAATCAGCTCTCAACTAGTACCAAAAGATTGGGATCATTCCCTGCATATTTTCAGACCACAGTGCCTTGAAAATAGAACTCAATCACAAGAGGACAGTCAGAAAGAACTCAAGTACATGGAGGCTAAAGAGCATCCTACTAAAGAATGAATGGATCAACCAGGAAATTAAAGAAGAATTAAAAAAATTCATGGAAACAAATGAAAATGAAAACACAACTGTTCAAAATATTTGGGATACAGCCAAGGTGGTTCTAAGAGGAAAGTATATAGCAATACAAGCCTTTCTCAAGAAACAAGAAAGGTCTCAAATACACAACCTAACCCTACACCTAAAGGAGCTGGAGAAAGAACAGCAAACAAAGCCTAAACCCAGAAGGAGAAGAGGAATAATAAAGATCAGAGCAGAAATCAATGAAATAGAAACAAAAAGAATGGTAGAACACATCAACGAAACTAGGAGCTGGTTCTTTGAAAGAATTAACAAGATTGATAAACCCCTGGCCAGACTTATCAAAAAGAAAAGAGAAATGACCCAAATAAATAAAATCATGAATGAAAGAGGAGAGATAAAAACTAACACCAAAAAATACAAACAATTATAAGAACATATTGTAAGCAACTATATGCCAGCATATTAGATAATCTGGAAGAAATGGATGTATTTCTAGAGATGTACCAACTACCAAAACTGAACCAGGAAGAAACAGAAAACCTGGACAGACTTATAACCACTAAGGAAACGGAAGTGATAATCAAAAATCTCCCAACAAACAAAAGCCCAGGGCCAGATGGCTTCCTAGGGGAATTCTACCAAACTTTCAAAGAAGAATTAATACCTATTCCCCTGAAACTGTTCCAAAAAATCGAAATGGAAGGAAAACTTCCAAACTCATTTTATGAGGCCAGCATTACCTTATCTCCAAACCAAACAAAGACCCCATCAAAAAGGAGAATTACAGACCAATATCCTTGATGAACATGGATGCAAAAATTCTCACCAAAATACTAGCCAATAGGATCCAACAGTACATTAAAAAGATTATTCTACACGACCAAGTGGGATTTATCCCTGGGCTGCAAGGTTGGTTCAACATCCACAAATCAAACAACGTGTTACAATACATTAATAAAAGAAAGAACAAGACCCATATGATCCTCTCAATAGATGCAGAAAAAGCATTTGACAAAGTACAGTATCCTTTCTTGATCAAAACTCTTCAGAGTATAGGGATAGAGGGTACATACCTCAATATCATAAAAGCCATCGATGAAAAACCTACAGCGAATATCATTCTCAATGGGGAAAACCGAAAGCTTTCCCCCTAAGGTTCAGAACATGGCAGGGATGTCCACTATCACCACTGCTATTCAACATATTATTAGAAGTCCTAGGCACAGCAATCAGACAACAAAAAGAAATAAAAGGCATCCAGATCAGCAAAGAAGAAGTCAATCTCTCATTCTTTGCAGATGATATGAAACTTTATGTGGAAACCCCAAAAGACTCCACCCCAAAACTACCAGAACTCATGCAGGAATTCAGTAGAGTGGCAGGTTATAAAATCAATGCACAGAAATCAGTGGCATTCCTATACACCAACAACAAGACAGAAGAAAGAGAAATTAAGAAGTCGATCCCATTTACAATTGCACCCAAAACCATAAGATACCTAGGAATAAATCTAACCAAAGAGGCAAAGAATCTGTACTCAGAAAACTATAAAATACTCATGAAAGAAATTGAGGAAGACACAAAGAAATGGAAAAACGTTCCATGTTCATGGATTGGAAGAACAATTATTGTGAAGATGTCAATGCTACCTAGAGCAATCTACTCATTTAATGCAATCCCTATCAAAATACCATCAACCTTTTTCAAAGAAATGGAACAAATAATCCTAAAATTTGTATGGAACCAGAAAAGACCTCGAATACCCAGAGGAATATTGAAAAAGAAAAGCAAAGCTGGCGGCATCACAATTCCGGACTTCAATCTCTATTACAAAACTGTCATCATCAAGACAGTATGGTACTGGCACAGAAACAGACACATAGATAATGGGACAGAATAGAGAGCCCAGAAATGGACCCTCAACTCTATGGTCAACTAATCTTTTACAAAGCAGGAAAGAATGTCCAATGGAAAAAGACAGTCTCTTCCACAAATGGTGTTGGGAAAATTGGACAGCCACATGCAGATGAAAGAAACTGGACCATTTCCCTACACCACACACAAAAATAGACTCAAAATGGTGAAAGACCTAAATGTGAGACAGGCGTCCATCAAAATCCTAAAGGAGAACACAGGCATCAACCTCTTCAACCTCAGCCGCAGGAACTTCTTCCTAGACACATTGCCAAAGGCAAGGGAAGCAAGGGCAAAAATGAACTATTGGGACTTCATCAAGATATATAGCTTTTGCACAATGAAAGAAACAGTCAACAAAACCAAAAGATGACCGACAGAATGGGAGAAGATATTTGCAAGTGAGATATCAGATAAAGGCTAGTATCCAAAATCTATAAAGAACTTATGAAACTCAACATCCAAAGAACAAATGATCCAATCAAGAAATGGGCAGAAGACATGAACAGACATTTTTCCAAAGAAGATATCCAAATGGTCAACAGACACATGAAAAAGTGCTCAACATCGCTCGGCATCAGGGAAATCCAAATCAAAACCTCAATGAGATATTACCTCACACCAGTCAGAATGGGTAAAATTAACAAGTAAGGAAACGACAGATGTTGGCGGGGATGCGGAGAAAGCGGAACCCTCCTACACTGTTGGTGGAAATGTAAGCTGCTACAGCCACTCTGGAAAACTGTTTAGAGGTTCCTCAAAAAGTTGAAAATAGAGCTACCATATGATCCAGCAATTGCACTACTGGGTATTTACACCAAAGATACAAATGTAGGGATACGAAGGGGTACATGCACCCCGATGTTTATAGCAGCAATGCCTACAATAGCCAAACTATGGAAAGAGCCAAGATGTCCATCGATAGATAAATGGATAAAGAAGATGTGGTTTATACACACACACACACGCACACACACACACACACACACACACACACACACACACACACTGGAATATTATGCAACCATCAAAAGGAATGAAATCATTTGCAATGACGTGGATGGAACTGGAAGGTATTATGCTGAGCGAAATAAGTCAATCAGAGAAAGACACGTATCATATGACCTCACTGATATGAGATATTCTTAATCTCAGGAAACAAACTGAGGGTTGCTGGAGGGGTGGGGGGTGGGAGGGATGGGGTGCCTGGGTGATAGACATTGGGGAGGGTATGCACTGTGAATTGTGTAAGACTGTTGAATCACAGACCTGTACCTCTGAAACAAATAATATATTATATGTTAAAAAAAAAAAGAAGAAGAAGAAGAAGATAGCAGGAGGCGAAGAATGAAGTGGGAGTGAATCAGAGGGGGAGACGAACCATGAGAGACTATGGACTTTTGAAAAACAAACTGAGGTTCTAAAGGCTGGGAGGATGGGTTAGCCTGGTGATGGGTATTAAGGAGGGCACATTCGGCGTGGAACACTGGGTGTTATACGCAAACAATGATAAATGGAACACTACACCAAAAACTAATGATGTAATGTATGGTGATTAACATAACATAAAAAAAAAAAAGAGTGAGGGCGCCTGGATAGCTCAGATGGTTAAGTGTCTGCCTTCGGCTCAGGTCATGATCCCAGGGTCCTGGGATCGAGTCCCGCATCGGGCTCCTTGCTCCTTGGGAGCCTGCTTCTCCCTCTGCCTCTCTCTCTCTCTCTCTCTCTGTCTCTCATGAATAAATAAAATCTTAAAAAAAAGAGAGAAATGAGAAAAAAAAATAACGTTTGCTTTTCCTCAAAATATTTTATCTTACACTTGATTGATATTTAGCTTAATAAGGACTTCTAGGATGAAATCATTTCATTTAGATGATTGAAAGCTTTGATACTAATATAGTAACTTTCAGAGTTGGTATAGAAATTTCTGTGATCCTAGCTCCTCATTTTTTCTACATTATTTTTTTTTTCTGGAAGCTTAAAACAGACAAAAATCTGGCATTATAATTGGATTCCAAATTAAATCACTGAATATAAATGATCATCCATTTCTCTAATTATTTACATATGCTAAATTCCCACTTGTGGAATAACTTAGCAGAAATCTCATTAGCAATCTTGATACCTTATTGCTACATCACTTCTGAATGGGTATAACAATTTGTTATCCAAAGCTGGGGATATGAAGACCTCTACTCACCACCACTACTATAACATTGGGTAATATTGCTGTTTAAATATTTTCTCATTTTAATATTTTTAAGATGACATAATTTTCTTTTACTTTCTTATTGATGTCTTTGAATACCATTTATCCTGAACATTCTTTCATATTTTTATTATGTAGCTGTATTTCCATTTTGTTCATCGGCTATTAATGTATTTTTTAATCTAGTAAGTTTGTATTAAACCTATTAATTTGTATATCTCTTTTTTCTTTCTTAAATATCAGATATTTGTAAATTTTGTGACATAGGTCTCCAATTTATTGTCTGCTTTTTAATTCTTGTATGCTATCTATTATGTACAAACATACCTTATTTTGTTTTCTCTTTTTTAAGATTTATTTATTTACTTTAGAGAGAGAGAGAAAAAGAGAGAGAGCATGTGAGCACGGGGAGGGGCAGAGGGAGAGGGAGAGAGCGAGACAGAGAGACTCTCAAGCAGACTCCCTGATGAGTGTGGAGCCTGACCCGGGCCTTGATCTCAAAACCCTGAGATCATGACCTGAACCAAAATCAAGAGTCGGACATTTAACCAACTGAGCCATCCAGGCGCCCTGTATTTTATTTTGTTTTCTATTGAAGTTTCTTATTTCTGCATTATCTTATATATTAGATTTGGTGTTTCACTCCCCTTCTGTTTTGTTTCCTGCTTTTCATCGTCTCTCAAGGCTGACTTTTATCTTTGAGTGCTTGCTCCTGGGTGATCAATTAGAGTTACCTGCTAACTAAGCCACTGATTTAACTGATTTCTCTAGTCTGCTCTGTCAATTACTGACTATCCAAATACTTTGACTATGGGCTATTTAGATGGACTCTTAAAAAAAAAATGATACTGGGGGAAAAAAAGGTTAAAGAATGTTTCTTTTTTTTTATAAACACTTTTTGTTTCTTACATTGTGTTTTATGGGTGCCTATGGTGACTTCACTTGTTGAATGAACAAGGGTTCCATATGATTCATTTTGTCTTTTGTCAATAGTTAAAATTCTTCTCAATTATTAGTGGTAATTCATGCAAGGCCATTTGCATCACAGCTGGTACATAAGGACACTCAATAAGTTATTGCTGCTATTATTACTTTTAACTAAATTATATGGTCACTTTTGACAATATCGTAATATGTATGTGATTTCAGGGTTGGTGAAGCATCATGGGTAGAATGAAAGATATTGGAGTCTGGGTCTTCAAGTCCTAGTTTTGGATGCTAGTTTTGTCACTTAATATGTGTAAACTTGAGTGAAAACTTGGGCCTTCCTTCCCTTATGTTTAAAGTGCAGATAGTAACGAATATCTCATAGTATTATTATTTAATTTTTTCATTCATTCATTCACCCATTAATTCACAGATATTTATTAAGAGTCTGCCATGTAGGTATAGAAGATAAAACAGTAACCAGGGCAAATAAGCCAAACCCTGCACTGCTAAAAGGCAACTCTGAGCTCCAAATATTTACCAAAAGAACAAGAATGGTTTTGTGGGAAACAAATAAAATAACGGATATACTTTGTTCCTAAAAAGTGTGAAATAACTTTTATTTATTATTTTTGTTTAATGTAATCCAAATACCCCCTTAATAATCTTCATTTATATATGAACACATATGATCTCCCCTCAAGGATCCCCTTCTAGTGGTATAATTGGAATGAAAGGAATTAAAGGCTTTGTCCTATACATATACATATTCCCATATTCTGATCTTTTACTCCCACTGTCCTAATCATCAGTACTTATGATTCCTTGTTTATTCAAGATTAGCATCTTTTCTTTATAAAATAGTGCCATGACTACCACTATCCCTGCCTCTAAAGAAAAATGGTGACCACTAAAGCACAGACATAAATGCACTCCAATTATCCATAGCAATCCTAAGGCTGTTTTTCATGTTTGTAGTGATTAATCATGCTATAATGAAGGTATACAGAAAAGTAAAATAAATAAAATATAAAGAAATATAAGCAAATATGGCATGTTAAATGTATACAGCTTGTCACTTAGATAACTATATTAAAATTGTCTGTTGATAAGCTTGCTCTCTCTACCTTCTCTTGCCATCTACTGATTACAGGTTCATAAGATTGGGAAAGATGATATATTTTATTTGTATTTTTATCACATTACAGATAGTTAACCAATACGTATTTAACAGAATTAAAAATCAACCTAAATGGGAACTGAAGTGTTTATCCACTGATTCATCAGATGCTCTTAACAACCTATGAATCTTTCCTCAGACCCCCATAGTCATGCTCATGAGACATGTCACAATGTTCTCTACCATATCTCCTCCAGCCCAGAACATTCCCTGTATTCTTTGCTACCAGCGGTTGGCTTTTTATCCCACAGCTACCATTATTTAATTTCCCTATCTTCTTTTTTACTTAGGAAGTAAAGAGTTTGGTATAAATAGAGCTTTTTGTACCTGGTGCTTCCCTTAAATATGATTCATCTATTCACAGGAAAGAACTATAGTATATAAGGAATACAAATATTTTAATATTTATCATTCATATCTGTTGAAAATCCAAGAGTAACTATTATCTGTCTAGAACAATTATCAGGTTTCAAGAAAGACATGACTTTGGAAAAAAAAAGGCAACTGATCTGTTCCTTTTAGTACATATTTGGAATGTGTGTGTATGTGTAATATTGATAAATCATTTATCTTAAGTATTTTTAGACAAATGAACTCATCAAGCTAAAATCTTTGAAACCATTCTTGAATCCTTTTCCTTTCACACTCTATATTCAATCCATTAGAGAATTCTGTTGCACCAATCATTAAAATATATCCTAAATCGGATACTTTCTCAGCATTTGCGCTCCTGCCAACCTCATACCTCACCTTGACTACTGCAGTGATCCTTCCGCTTCACTAGCTAGCATACAAAGCCTGTTAGCCACAGAGAAGCCAGGATGATCCTTTTAAATATAAATCCAATTTATTTACAACTCTCCCATCATTAACAGTCTTAGCATGTGTTTTAGAGCCATATGGTGCTATAAAATATGTTATTGATTATTATTAAAATGAAGGATTTAGAAAGCCTTCAGATCAGCCTTATAGTTGCCAATGGTAAACTTTGCTCAAGATTGAAAAATACTGTAATAAAGGTAAAGCTTTTCTTTCTTCATTTAACCATAATGGAGGAAACTGGAGAGGATAATATGGGTACAAGAGCTTATAGTTGATGCTCTTTGTATACTGTTAAGAAAAGAAAACAAAGCTAGCAAAAAGAACTGGTGTTACAAATCTAGTTGAAAGAGGAGAGGAGGTAAAAGAGACATACTCATTGATAAGATAAATAACTATGACAGGGATCAATTTCTTGCCTCTCCGCTGTGCTATTTCTCCTTTGCCCGCTGAACTAATGTTAAGCTTTAGCAGCAGCGTGCTTTGCCAGAAGAGATGCTGGAGGAGGAAGGGGCTTTGTCTTCCTGGTTCTGATGTGTCCCTCTTAGCCTATAGCTCCTGACTCTGCAGTTTAAGGCAGCCAGCAACCCTCAGCAACAAGCAGTTTTCCCTGCCATTCTTTTGGTATGGTTCACAGCAGATTCTAAGAAGTGGCACTGAGATAGGAAAACTGAAGGACTCTCTAACAATCCGCTTTTTGCTCCTTTTCTTGCTTCTATTCTTGCTAGGACCTGCACGCCCTCTTCACACATGCCTCATAATGCAAATAGTGTATGTCCTCCTTGTAAGAGACAAGCAGTTAATGATTTCTTTAGAACAGATAACATCTAAGGAAGAACCAGGTAAGAATGACCGGATGAAACCTTCATATGTGCATTCCAGGCCACCAGTGCTAGACATCATTTTTTTTTTAATTTTTTAAAATTTATTTTATTATGCTAGACATCTTGATGCCAAGACCCTGGCTCTAAGGAATAACACCTGGGACCTCATCTTTGTTCTAACTGGTTCCTGGATGCCTGAGAGGACACGTATACCAGACCACAATCCTCAATAAGAACCCCCAGACTCCAAGCAAAAATAAGGCTCTCTCTTTTCCTTTCCAAGTCTCCAGACACTCTGTACCTGCACTGTTTTCATACCATCAATAAACTCTGCTTTCGCTTCCTGCTGATTCACGTTTGATATCTATCTTATGTCCAGCCAGGGTCCCTCTTGACTTGTCCTGTCAAACCCCTCGGGGTCCCCGCACCCAGCCTGCTAGCATCAGCCCTTCCATTTGCATAGCTTTACCAGGCACCGCAGAAGATAGGTTCCCAGCAAGGAAGTTCCAGAGAGAGGATTTCCAGGAAGTTCTTCCATCACAGCACCAGCACAACTTTTGTGTCTTTCCATGAGTCATGGCCATGTCTTCTCCAAGGAGGTCTGGAACTCAACTCTGGGCTGTGAGTGAGGGCAAGTTAAGGAGGGAACACTACCCTGGGTGCTCTCTCAGCCATTGGGGATAGTGCATGTCCTAGTTCAGGCTGTTATAACAAAATAACACAGATTGGGTGTCTTAAAAAACAGAAATATATTTCTCACATTTCTGAAGTTTGGAAGTCAGAGATCAACAGTGACAACATGGTTAAGTTCTAGTAAGGGCTCTCTTCTGGGTTTCAGACTGCCAACTTTTCCTTGGATCCTCACATGACAGAGCAGAGAGGGGATTCAAGGTCTTTCCCTGACTCTTAATAAGGACACTAATCCCATTCATGAGGGCTTTACTTTCATGACCTCATGCAATCCTAATTACCTTCCAAAGTCCCCACCACACTTTAGGGTAAGGCTTCAACATATGAATTTTGAGGGGGACACATTCATCCATAACAAAGACTGTAACATGAGAGTCATATTCATAAACAGTGATAATATATGGAGCTTGCTTTAGATAGGACAATAATAGAACAACGAATAGCATGTTTTCCAACATGTATATGTGGTACTACTGTTAGAACATTCATTATTTCTTAGCTTCTAGTTCTATACAGTTTGCCTTTGATGCTGCACTTTCTGTTTGCACACAGCATGCACTCTTGGGGTTCACCTTGTCTTCAGTGTTTTCCCGGAATAGGCTGAGGTGGTAGAAAGACATTCAACTTTTCTCTCTTCTGATAAGCTGTATATCCCCTGTACCCTCTGTGATCCTCATTCATCAATGAACAGAGAGATCTGAAGCACTGCAGGATTCATTGCTGTGGTGTTGGAGCTGAGGAAGCATTATTTCCA